>NC_053392.1:95657464-96351964 GCF_905171765.1 Bufo bufo | reverse complement strand
CCTGTTAGGATATGAGAACACCTCTTCTGTTAGTGATTGCAGGTTATAGGGCTGCCACGTCAGGCTGGGGTCCTAGTACATCCTGGAGCTCTTTACCTAACTTCAGAAGGCTAGTGTAGACCCCCTGGACTCACCAACCGCTTATTCACAACGTACTTCACTGTGAGGCATCATGTGTCCATATCTCTTATCACCAGTGTATAGCCCTAAAGGACTGCAAATACCTTGCAGAAGCATAAAGGGGTATTCTGGTTACAAAACCTTACCCCCTATCCACAGGATACTAGATCGGTGGGGCTCCTACTGCTGGGACCCCCACCAATCATGAGAACGGGGGCCCCAAACCCTGTGGAGCTCCTCCTGAAATGGATGGAGCAGCTGGTTGGTGCACCTTCGCTCTGTTCATTTCTGTGGGAGCAACGGAGATAGCAGAGCGCTGTACTCGGCTATCTCCGGTGCTCCCCGTCCATTTCAGAGTGAGCTCCACAGGATTTGGGGCCCCCGTTCTTGTGACTGGTGTGGGTCCCAGTGGTAATAGTTATTCCCTATCCTGCTGGGTTAAGCCTGTAGCTATCTATCTAATCGGTCTAATCTATCTATCTAAAATACAGACTACTTACTGTACGTGACATTGTGAAATTAAAGGGACTCTCTGGGATTTACATTCTGATGAGGTATTTTCAGGATAAGTCATCAATATGAGATCCGCAGAGGTCCGACTCCTGGCACCCCCGCTGATCAGCTGTACAAACAGGCTGCGGCACTCCATGAGCGCTTAGGACTCTTCAGTGGCGCATCTAGAAATGACTGGGCCCCACAGAAATTTTTGGGATGGGGCCCTTCTCCCTCAATAATTCTTTCGCAACCCCTTTCTTTCATGCCCCCCCATTCCTGTGGCTAGTAAAGATCGCTCTCTCAGACCAGGCCCGGCAGCCGTTCCATCCGTTTCCTACACTGTCTATACTGTCACTGTTATATCATTTCATTGTGTAATACTGTTGAGGGGGCCCTGACCAAATCCTTTAGTCCTCCTCCTCCTGGATGGACCCCTTTTGGCTCAGGGCCTGGGACTCTTCCTAGGCCATACAACTCCACGTTTATCAGTCACAAGGAGTAAGTGCAGCTCCATTCTTTTGAGCTGCAATACCAAGTACAGCCACTATCCGATGTGCAGTGCTGTGCTTGGTAAGCTGCGAGGGGGGCGCAGCACTCGAAGGAGCCTCCTCAAACTGCTGATCGGTGGGGGGTGCCTAGAGTCTGACCACCATCAATATGAAAATCTTAGAGAACCCCTTTAAGTAACTTATGGGGTAGTATACTTTAAGATGTTTGGAACTGTGAATTGAAAGCATCAATGAGTTTAATATTGTGAAAAAATACATCAGGGTTGTATAAAAGATACAGAATGTGTTTGTGGGATCTTGGATGAAGGATGTTATATGCTATCTGTGCATGTGGTCAGGTTCAGCCTGACAAGATTGTGAGATTTCAGCGCTGACAACTCCTGCAATGAAATAGGCACATCTCTCATTCTGGCAGGGAAGAACTGCAATATGTCACAGGTCTGTCAGCTAGTCAGCGCTATCGGTCCAAACCTGATGAGATGGATACGGCTTAGAATTGTTTTATTTTCGTACAGTAGATATCATCACTTTTGCATTTTTTTTTATTTTTTTTCATTTTGGCTCTGTAAATTATATATTCCACTGTTGTTGCAGAATGGTGCTCTATGAGCCCGTTTTAACAAGGTAAATGAGGAAAGGGTGTGTAAAAAAAAAATAAAAACTGCTGCTCCTTCCCAAAAAGTATATGCAAAAAAATTACCATATCAGCCCCATACAAATTTTTTTTTTTTTTTTTTTTTTTACTTTTTAGTTTACCAGAATGTGAGGCAGCTCTTTATTCCCTTCTCCCAGCAGGAATTCTTAGCACACTGTCAAGCAGTGGAATTATATGCATCCAATCAGCTGCATAGGAGTACATCCCTCCCTCCTTTTAAAAGATGCAGCTTTTCTCTCTTCATACCTTTTTGAATTGCAGGGCTTTTTGCTGGTGTGGTATAACACACCGGAGCTGCATATCCCTCTGTCCTGGCCGTGTGTAGAATAGATAGATAGAAAAAAAAAACACTACTACGTGAAAACATAGCATTAAAGGGGCTGTCTCATTCCAGCAAATGACATTTATTATCATGTAGAGAAAGTTAATACAAGGCACTTCCTAATGTAATGTGATTGTCCATATTGCCTCCTTTGCTGGCTGGATTCATTTTTCCATCATTCCATTATACACTGCTCGTTTCCAGAGCAGATACGAGGTGGCCAGGATGGGACCTGCCATGCATGCATGTCTATGTGTGCTCCCAGGGTCCTGGCCACCAAGAGGCCCGCGCTTTTTCTTATACTGTGCAAGCAGGACCACTGCTACTGGATAGCAGGGTGGTCGTAACCATTGAAATGAGCCGTGCATAATGTCATGGAAAAAGGAATCCAGCCAGCAAAGGAGGCAATATGGACAATCACAGTACATTAGTAAGTGCCTTGTATTCACTTTCTCTACATAATAAATGCCGTTTGATATAGTGAGACAACTTCTTTAAGACTGTTTGTGTTAAAAGTTGTGCACAATTTTTGGGTTTCACAGTTTAGCTACACAGTGTTAGAGGTTGTATCCAAACCTCTGCAGCTGTAAACCTGTTCTTCACAAAGGATCATAAAGCGGATTTCAGCACAGAATTATTGATCTCGAGCAGATGATGCATCAGACTACCTTACAATGTGCACCTGGGGTCGAGGAACATATCAGACCTAATCATTTGGGCACTCTGTGCGCTCCGCCATCTGCTAGCATTGCAGTGTCTTTTATTATTAGCCATGTTTTCTTGTCCTGAGCTTGCGGCTTTTACGAAATCTGAAGAAACAAGAACTTTGTGCACTACTTATTGGCTCATTAATCCTGGATGTTCTGCGGTAACCCTCCTGCTGCTCTCTAATTCAGACTAAAATGATTGAAAGTGAAAACAGGATTGCTGATTTCTTATCTCATTTGGCTTGCTAGAAAGAAAAAAGACGTCTAAAAAAAAAAATCCATTCTTCTCCCTCCCGTGGCCTCTGGTCATCCAAAGCAAAGCGGAGCCGACGTCTAATCATACAGTCTGTGTGGCGGTATATTACAAAGACCCTGAACGGAAGCCCCCATGTGAGCTCCTGCCATAGTCTTGTGGCCTGCGTGCAGTACACTCACTATGTCATTGCTTGCTGCCATTACATTATAGAGGGTCAAACACTGAGTAGCACAGACATCTTTATTTCTTTTAGGAGATGAGCACGGTCAGCACCCATAGTGCACATCACCCAGCTTTCCAACCAATGAATGGCATTTAAACAAAAACACTCACCGGCAAATTGAGCGTTAAACCAGGCACAATGCATTGTAGGGCTAGCTCAGCTGAATGTAATGATACCTTTTATTTTGTTATAGTATTACATTTAATCCATATGCAAATGAGCAGTTAAGTGCACCTAGGGCTGGCCCAAACCTTTTTGGGCACCCTTGCTCCTCCTGCTTCCTCTGCCAGCCCCTCTCTTTCTTTCTTGATTGACAGGGCCAGGCGGGATGACTATGCAGGAACCTAGCCCTGTCAGTCAAGGAGAAGGAGGGGTTGGCAGGAGGAGCAAAGGTGCAAATAGAGGCTTGGGCCCACCCTAAGTGCACTTAACTGTCCATTTGCATATGGATTAAAACAATTATTCTTCAGAATGAAGCAACAGACCGCTAAGTGGAAGGTATCATTACATTCAGCTGAGCTAGACTGAAGAATAGGATGTAGCTGAGCAACAAGGCGTTGTACCTTGTTTAGCAGTGAATTTAATGGAGACAGGCGTGCCATACAGTAGGTAGTTATATTCCACTCTGCATTGTGCTGTTCCTCTGTTATTCCTCCTGGAGATATATGATAGTATGATAACCTACCTGGTGTTGATACTCTCCTTATCGGTCCGCCTGATAGTGTCAAATCATTGCTCACGGTGTCAGACTTTGTAAGAACATGTCCCAATCACAAGGGTAACACTAATGCCCAGTTTTCGATTTATTAATTTCCAGGAGGCATAACCGAGGGCTACAGCAGCATAGATTTCTGAGGAAAGCTGCTCTAGCATTATTTCATGGTGAATAGGGTTGTTGCGGGTATCGAAATTTTGATACCCAATCGATACTTTTGTCCCGGTATCGATATGATACCGGGATTTCTATTTTTTCGATCACAGAACATGAGCGCGCTGCTGTCAGCGCGCTCATGTTCCCTCAGCAGTACAGAGGAGAACGAAGCAGTCTCTCCCTCCCCCTGTGCCGCTGCTGCTGCCACCAATGAGAAGAGAGGTGCGGGCGCACTGCGCCACCAATGATAGCACTTTTCCTACACAGAGTGGCGCCCAGAGATGTCCCAGCACTTACTATTATTCCTGGGCGCCGCTCCGTTCACCCGCTGTGGCCTTTACTGTCTCCTCTCCTGCTCCATATGCTAATTATTATCGGAGCAATGGGGAGGAGACATCAGCTTCTCTAGTGGGCGTTCATTCTCGCTGCGCTGCGATTGGACAGCGCTACAGCCAGGGAGAAGGAACGCCCACTAGAGAAGCTGATGTCTCCTCCCCATAGTAATTAGCATATGGAGCAGGAGAGGAGACAGTAATGGGGCACTGCGGGCGAACGGAGCTGCGCCCAGGACTAATAGTAAGTGCTGGGACATCGCTGGGCGCCGCTCTGTGTAGCCTAATACTGAAAGTCTGGACCCAGGAAAAGTAGTCTTTAACACATAATACAGGAGGCGGGTGCCGGCAGAAGAATCGCATTGCCAGCACCCTGCCCCTGACAGGGAGCTGCGATCAGCGGCAGTTAACCCCTCAGGTGCGGCACCTGAGGGGTGAACTGCCGCTGATCTACCAGTACCCGCCTCCTGTATTAAGGGGTAATTATCATTGGTGGCGCAGTGCAAGTGCCCAGTGGTGGAGTTACGGCCACAAGTGCCCAGGCCACTCAGCTATGTGCTCAGATAACCGCTCCCCTTGCAGTCATTGGCCCGCCCTCCTCTCCTACTTCATCCTCCTCTGGCTTGGAGACCTCGTGCGAGCGTCGGTCACCGCCAGACCTGTGCATGCGCACTGTTAAGATCAGTGCCTCCGCCCATAGTGGGCAGAGCAGTGCGCATGCGAGATCTCTGAGCCAGAGGAATAGGATGAAGTAGGAGAGGAGGGCGGGCCAGAGGACTGCAAGGGGAGTGGTTATCTGGGAACATAGCTGAGGGGCCTGGGCACTTGCATCCGTAACTCCACCCCTGGGCACTTGTGACAGCAAATTTGCATAACTTTTTATAATTTACTTTTTTTTTCAAGATCTTTACGTGGGACAGACACAACGGATGTACTAATTTAATGGGGGGAAAACGTTCTATAACGCAATCTGAGCATTCTGAAACGCTCAGAGTAGGTGACAGACTCCCTTTAAAATAAAATAAATGAGGTTGGATTTTCCTGCTCCTCCATCCTCCATAGAGAGATTGAAGCTGCTCATAGGTATAAAATATGGACTTCACAAATTTCTATGGGATCCACTGACAGTGGGGCTTCGACCAAACCTTAACCCAAACCAGTCTAAAGACTGCTTTCAGAGGAAACCGTAATCCTGCTGGATGGGTTTTTGAGACCTCCCGCAATCAGCTGTAATCTTTGAGGAGAGCCTGTAGATCTAGGCTGGGTCATCTCTTGGCCGAGCTCTTTGCAGCCAAATCAGAATGCCCTAATAAGGCCTTCTAAATTAGGGAGCCTCTTATATGTTGAAATGACCTTTATTTTTCAGGTTGGAGACATAAAAACTGCTGAGAAGTATTTTCAAGATGTAGAGAACGTGATACAGAATCTCGTAAATAAAGATGAAACGCACAATAAGATTATTAATCTGATGAACAGGTAGGTGCGGGTTGTGTACAGGGTTCACCAGGGTATAAATGGTTTGACTCCAGGTGTGTCACTTTCTACATGTTGTTATCTAAACCAAGGGGTCTTCTCACTAGTTTAGATTTTCTACCACTTGATAGTCAGGACTCTCGCCTTGTTCTCCGTTTGATGTTGGGACTCTGTAGGACCAGTAGTAGCAGATGATGTTAAAAGCGATCCCCCAGTTCAAGAAAAAAAAAATCGTATTAACTAGGGAAAAAACAAACTTACATGGTGACCTCATAGATCTGCCTATTCTTGGGCTGCTCTTAAGCCATCCAAGATGGCCGCACTGGTTCTCAGACTGCCTGATGCATCCTGTGCATTTCATAATCCAGGCAATTTTATGCTTGTCCAGCCCTGCTCATATGAGCAGTGCTAGTTAATCCGAGCATAGCAGGAAAAGTCTTGGACTGCCGATGCATAGTGTTTAGGGATGAGCGAATCGACTTCGGATGAAACACCTGAAGTCGATTTGCATAAAACTTCAGTCCAATACTGTACGGAGAGCTCACTCTGTACAGTATTAGAATGTATTGGCTCAGATGAGTCAAAATTATTGCGGGGCTTCGCGCAATAACTTCATAAATTAATTTTTACTGTCCAAAACCATTTCCCGAACTCGGGTTTGGTTCCAAGCGAGCTCTCCGTACAGTATTGGACCGAAGTTTTATGTCAGTCGACTTCAGATGTTTCATCCGAAGTCGATTCGCTCATCCCTAATAGTGTTCATCAGGTAGTCTGACAAGCAGTGCAGCCATCTATTGATGACTGGTGCAATGCATGTATAACATGCATTTTTTTGCTGCGGACATCACCCTCTCCATTGGAAAGGGTGAAATCTGTTGGGGAGATTTACAGCCTAAATTAACATGCTGCAGATTTCTGATCCACCGCTGGTCAATTCACACTGTGCTTTTTGTTAAAATCTCATCCACTTTGCTGGTACTGTTCAACACTACGGATTTGCCCCATAAAGATCCATGGTGGTAAATCCGCAGCTAATTTGTCGCATGTGGACATAGCCTTGATATGTCCTAGTCCTATTTCACATGAGCGATACAAATATTGTCAGGATCTGTTCAGCTGAAAAGATGGAAAGGAGGTCACATGTAAGTGTTCTGTTCGTTCCTCGAGATTTTTTTTTTCTTGAACTGGAGGGTCACTTTAGGGTGTTATCCAGAGAAGAAAAAATTGCCGACAGTGGGGTTAGAGTGGTTTAGAAACTCACCCATCCCCTGCCACTTCCTTTCTAGTGCTGCGCAGGTCCCCGCTGGTCTCTACTTCCGGGTCCTGTGTCGGCACACAGGAAATTCCCCAGTCACTGGCTGAGGCCAGTCTCCAATCTGGCTAGTAATTGGCTGAGTGAGCATTACCAAGCATTTCCTGTGTGTCGAAATGAGGCCAGGAAGTAGAGACCAGTGGGGACCTGGGCAGCTAGGTACAGAATGGTGGGGGGAGCAGTTGAGGCATTGCTTCCTTTTTAACCCACTCTTCACCTAATGCCATAATTTATTTTGAATATTGCATGGAAGGCGGTGAGAAGGGATGATGGGGCTGGGGGGTTTTAAAAATTTATTAAAAAAATTAAATCTTAAAAAACATTGTATTTAAAAAGAAATACGAGTATAAGATAGCTGCACATCCATTTGCACGGTGTCCCAGCTTGTTCACAATATGTTTCCCTTTCCAGAGCTTTTCTACATCTGGGTCAGAATAACTTTTCAGAAGCTCATACATTTTTCACAGAGGTTCTGAAGTTGGACCCCACGAATACCGTGGTAAGTGACTTCTAGGCAATACTGTATATGAACATGGGTCATTAAAAGGGTTGTGTCATTTCATACGTTGGGGGGCATATCGCTAGAACGGTGCCCACAACGCGTCTAAAACCCTGGTCTTAATAAATTGCCCCAAAATGTTCTAAATCTTTGCTAATTTATTGAAAAGGTAAAACTAAAATCTTGCATTGACATAAGTATTCCGACTGAAGCACTTTTAGCAGTGATTACAGCCTCCAGTCTTCTTGGGGATGAGGCTTGCACACCTGGAGCTTTTCTGCCATTTTTCTGTGCAGATCCTCTCAAGCTCTGTCAGATTGGATGGAGACTGTGGGTCTCCAGAGATGTTAGACTGGGTTCAAGTCAGGGCTATGGACAGTGCAGTTTCTAGGTAGAATTTCTCTCAGGGCGAGTGTCAAAAAAACTCAATGTCCCCCACAGTGACAGTGGCCCCCATTTTCATGTCTCCCACAGTGGCCCCCGCCCCCCATTATAATTAATACCCCCACAGACCATCCACAGTGTCCCCATTGTAAAAAAAATTGTCAGGCTCGCCTCACAGTAGGCTTCTTTTCAGCATCAGCACTGCTCAGGGGCTCAGGGCGGGCGGTAACAGGCAGGCAGTGCGGCACTCACTGTACGTCACGCGCCTGCGCCGCCTAGTGGGAGGAGCAGGCGCGTGACGTCAGTAAGTGCCGCCCGCACGTACCGGAGCTGTGGACACTGTCTGTAGATAAGAGTGAGAGGACTCGGCACTCGGTCGCAGGGCAGGCGAGATCTCAGAGGGAGGGAGCCAGGGCGCACGGCACGACAGTAATAACAGGCAGAGAAACGACAAGAGGGCGCCCCCCTTCTGACAGCGCCCCGGGCGGCCGCCCGGCCCGCGCGCCCCTAGAAACGGCCCTGGCTATGGACCTTCACAGAGTTGTCCCTAAGCCACTCCTGTGTTGCGTTGTCTGTGTGCTTAGGGTCATTGTCTTGTTGGAAGATGAAACGTCAGTCCAGTCTGAGGTCCAGAGCTCTCTGGATCAGGTTTTCATTAAGAATATATTTGTACCTTACTCAATTCAGCTTTCCCTCAACCCAGACCAGTTTACCTGTCCCAGCCGCTACAAAAAAAAACTCCACAACATGATGCTGCCACCACCATACTTGAGTATAGGGATATTATTGGGCAGGTAATAAACAGTGCCTGGTTTCCTCCAGACATGATGCTTATAATTGAGGCAAAAAAGTATAATCTTGGTGTCATCAGACCAGAAAATATTGTTTCTTATAGTCTGAGAGTCCTTTAGCGGGCTTTCATGTGTCTTTTATTAAGACAGGTTTTGTTTCTCCCATCTAAATACAGGATCCTTTGGAGCTCACGCAAAGTGACCACTGGATTCTTAGTCACCTCTCTTAGCAAGGTCCTTTTTCCTAATTACTTAGTTTGCTGTGGCGGCCAGCACTATTAAGGGTCCTTGTTGTTCCAAACTTCTTTCATTTAAAGGGTTTCTGTCATCAGAATTAACCCTATTAAGCTAGCTGACATTAGTGATGTGCTAATGTCAGCTGAACCTAACTACCGTGTTTCCCCGAAAATAAGACATCCCCCGAAAATAAGACCTACTTCCAGTTTTGCCTCTTGCTGAAATATAAGGCATCCCCCCGAAAATAAGGCCTCCCCGATAATAAGCCAGAGCTGTTCAGGCGGTGTGAGGTCAGAGAGCCCGCGCCACCGCCAGGACAAGCTGCCGCCTGCTGCTCGCTCTGCCCTGACCGAGTCTGGCTGACTCACATTTAGACAGTGAGTGAGTTGCGCAGGGCAGGAGTCGGGCACATTGTGTGGAATCTGGCCGGCACGGACACAGGGGTGACTGAGGTAGGGGGGGGGAGAATGTCTGATAAAGTGGTTGTGGGATGTCTGGTGAAGGTGGGAGGGGGGAGAGACTAAATAATCCACTGTCCGCTGGCACAGGGGAGGGGGGGTCACGTAAAATGACACAGGGGGATCAGAGGGGGTATCAAAATGACACAGGAGGATAAGAAAGGGTACTAAAATGGTAATCCCTCCCTCTGATGCTCCTGTGTCATTTTGATTCCCCCCTCTGATCCCCCTGTGTCATGAGAAAATTAGACATCCCTGAAAATAAGACCTAGCGCATCTTTTGGAGCAAAAATTAATATAAGACACTGTCTTATTTTCGGGGAAACACGGTAGCCTATTCCTACTTGTATCTATGTCCCCCGTTACTCCAGAAATCTAACTTTTAACTCCTAGAAGCTCTGTTCTCCCACCTCTGGACGCGCCCTGCTGCACTTGATTGACAGGGCCAGGCAGCATTGGTTTCCTCCTGCCGGCAGTGTCTGCCTTGTATCTCCCGCCTGCACCGTCCCGTTTAGTATTCGGCGCAGTGAGTGAAGGACGCTTGTCCTTCTCTCACTTTCCTTGCGCCGAACACTGAACGGCACGGCGCAGGCGCGAGATACAAGGCAGACACTGCCGGCAGGAGGAAACCAATGCTGCCTGGCCCTGTCAATCAAGTGCAGTGGGGCGCGTCCAGAGGTGGGAGAACGGAGCTTCTAGGAGTAGGGGCAACACACCCCCCTGCTCCTAGCGGCTAATTAGCATATTATAAAAGTTAGATTTCTGGAGTAACGGGGACTTAGATACAAGTAGGAATAGGCTAGTTAGGTTCAGCTGACATCACTAATGTCAGCTAGTTTAATAGGGTTAATTCTGATGACAGAAACCCTTTAAGAATTATGGAGACCAGTGTGCTCTTGGGAACTTTCAGTGGAGCAGAAATTTTTTGTACCCTTCTCCAGACCTGCTTCCACGCAATCCTGTCTTTGAGCTCTACAGGCAGCTCTTCCCACCCTCATGGCTTGGTTTTAGCTCTGATATGCATTGTCAGCTGTGAGATCTTATATAGATAAGGATGTGTCTTTACAAATCATGTCCAATCAACTGAATTTACCACAGATTGACTGCAATCAGGCCTCATGCACACGACTAGGGTGAATCGACTTTGGATGAAACATCCAAAGTCAATTGGCATAAAACTTTGTTTCAATACTGTACGGAGCTGAGCAGCAGCGCTATAATTTTTACTGCCTATTTTAGGAAGATGGTGGTATTGCAGCCCACAAATATCCCATCTTTTATTGTTCTGGTTTCATATTTTATTACCTGGAGAACAGTGCAAATTTATTTTGGCACCTTCTTATTGTTGATTTGTTCTTTTTTTTTCTATCGCCTTATTAATTTTCTTGCTTTTTATAAATGATGGAGGGAAAAAAAGTATCATTTTGTGGGAAGAAAAAGCCAGCAAGGACATCTAGCCTTGTGCTGCAGTCAGCATCATTGATGAGGGTATCGATCTTTGCTTTATTGTTGCATCTCATTCCCAAACTGTTGTTTTCCAGGCAAATAACAATGCAGCCGTCTGTCTGCTTTATTTGGGCAAATTAAAGGATTCCCTCAGGCATCTGGAAGGATTGGTTCAGCAGGACCCCAAACACTATCTCCACGAGAGTGTTCTCTTCAATTTGACAACTATGTATGAGCTGGAGTCCTCCCGCAGTATGCAGAAGAAGCAAGCTCTGCTGGAGGCGGTAGCTGTCAAGGAAGGTGACAGCTTTAACACTCAGTGTCTGAAGCTGCTATAATTCCTTTACTGCTACATCTCCTCACAGTGAGAAGAGACTGCAAAATAATTCCGTGTACATATTTCAGCTTGAAAATGTAAATGTTATTCTGAGGTTAAATACTAGAATGTAAATGAACGTTCGGATTTTCTTCTATACTCTGAATCTTCTCAATAAACATTGCACCATGTCGTCTTTGTGTGTTTACATGCTAAGCGGGTTTGTCTTGTAGCCCTTCTGGTTAAGGGTTAAACAGAGCGGGTCATGTTTTAAACCATTAGTGCAGCAAATAATTATTCATCAGCGTGAGTTATATTTAGAATACCATTCTTAGAACGAAGAGGCTGCCAAGCTTGGTACAGTACCAGCCATCAAAATCTCCAACACGGGCACTTCTTTAGATGTACCTTGTAGTGCCAACTTGACAGTTGGGACACTTATACATCATGTTTAGAAGATGTGCTCCCCTTTTTTTTTTTTTTTTTGGGTGTACCAGTAAGAGGATTCAATCTCGTAACAAAGGATCAAAGGATGGAAGAAATTTTGTGTAAGGGAATGTGCCCCACGTGCAAAGATCAAAAAAGACCCAAGGCTGGAATCACACAAGCAATTTTTATGGCAGTTTTTTGAGGATCCAGCAAATGGAAAAGTATCCACTCCTGTATTTGGGTGAACAAACTTTATCAAAAATTGCATTTATGATTCCATTTTTACTTCTGTCTGAGACATATTTGTTCCTGAAATTGGTAGAGTCTCAGCATGCCCCCAAGATCCCCCCACCAACACAAGTAATGTCATTCAAACATCCAGAAAATATGTTCTAACAAAAGTTGGGGAATGTTCTCCTTCTCCCCCCAATTGTAGAATCTGCACGGTCTCCTAAATGGCCATTTGAGTGCAGACTTAAACTTTTAGACTTTGTTCACACCTGCTGAAAAATACAGCAGAAAAGTATGCAGTGTTTTTTGCCACAGTTCTGCAGCAAAAAAAAAATGCATGTATAACATGCATTTTTTTGCTGCGGACATCACCCTCTCGATTGCAAAGGGTGAAATCTGTTGGAGATTTACAGCGTAAAGTAACATGCTGCAGATTTCTGATCCACCGCTGGTCAACTCACACTGTGCTTTTTGTTAAAATCTCATCCACTTTGCTGGTTCTGTTTAACACTACAGATTTGCCCCATAAAGATCCATCCATGATGGTAAATCCGCAGCTAATTTGTCACATGTGGACATAGCCTTGATATGTACTAGTCCTCTTGCACATGAGCGATTACAAATATTGTCAGGATCTGTTCAGGATAAAACTGATTGTTTTGCACACAAGTTGAATAATTTTTTGTCTGGGAATTGCGTTCAGTGTTTCCTTTGTAGCAAGAGAACCAAAAAGTGCATTCCCAAATAGACCCACACCAAAAATCACAGATTAATATATATACATTTTTATTGGAAACCAACAAGTTAAAAAAGCTGGAGAACTTCAGCCAATAATTACGCTAGAAGAATCTCCGCTAGGGGGACGGGTCTGCCTTTATGTTAAGTCCTGTCTAAATCCCACACTTCGGGAAGATATACCGTATTTTTTGCCCTATAAGACGCACAAAAATGGCAGTGCGTCTTATAGGGCGAATGCTGCCGTTTACACTGATACACCGCCGACCGCATGCTGCACAGTGCGTCTGGCGTGTGTATCAGCGAGGAGGGGCTGGGGGCCGGCATCTAGTTTTGTAATGGCAGTGGGGCCCTGTGCAGTCACTGTATTCTATTGCACCAGGCCCTGCTCACTGTACTAATCGTATCTACGGTGACTGCAGGCAATGTTTAACTATAGAATATGTTTGATCCAGCAGCCTGGACTTACGACCGCAGGAGGCTGGGCGGGCACTGGCAGCGTAACTTCCTACGTCACGTGCCTGCTCCGCCCACTTTATTAATGAAGCAGGCGGCATGGGCACGTGATGTAGTGAGTTACTCTGCCAGTGCCCGCCCAGCCTCCTGCCTGCTATGGTCGTAAGTACAGGCTGCTTGATCGAACATATTCTATAGTTAAACATTGCCTGCAGTTACCGTAGATACGATTAGTACAGTGAGCGGGGCTCGGTGCAATAGAATACAATGACTGCACTGGGCCCCCACTGCCATTACAAAACTAGTGTAGATGCCAGCCCCCACCCCCTGTATTGGGGGTCATTCACAGTGGCTGACACTGTTATGGGGGGGATCTGTGGATGACAAATGGCATAAGATGCTATTTATCTGTCATCCACAGATCCCCCCCCCCCCCCATAGCAGTGTCATGCCATCCACAGACCCCCATAACAGTGCCATCCACAGACCCCCATAACAGTGCCATCCACAGACCCCCATAACAGTGCCATCCACAGACCCCCATAACAGTGCCATCCACAGACCCCCATAACAGTGCCATCCACAGACCCCCATAACAGTGTCATCCACAGATCCCCCATAACAGTGCGTCATCCACAGATCCCCCATAATAGGGTCAATAACAGGCTACCATTAGTTCAAAGCCCACCAAAAGCACACCTTTTGGTTCAAAATATTTTTTTCTTATTTTCCTCCTCAAAAACCTGGGTGCGTCTTATAGGGCGAAAAATACGGTAAGTGAGGTAGACAAGGCAGCAAATCATAATGAGGTGGGTATTATGGGGGACTTAAACTACCCAGATATGGACTGGGAAACTGAAAGCTGTACATCCCATAAAGGAAACTGGTTCTTGGCAATAACCAAAGACAATTACCTCTCCCAACTGGTTCAGGACCCGACTAGAGGGACGGCCATACTGGACTTAGTATTAACCAATAGGCCTGACAGAACAACAGACGTGCAGGTTGGGGGACACCTGGACAATAGTGACCATAAAGTAATAACCTTCCAATTCTCATTCAAAAGAGCGTTTCTACAGGGAGGAACAAAAATACCAAACTTCAAAAAAGCTAAATTTAGCCAACGAAGAGAGGCCATAAGCCTAACTAACTGGGACAAAGTCCTCAAAAATAAAGCCACAAAATGGGATCTCTCTAAAAGCCTACTAAAATCTCATTGTGAGAGGTACATACCATATGGGAATAAAAGGTTAAGGAACAAAAAGAAACCAATGTGGATAAATAGAACTGTAAAGATAGCAATAAATGACAAAAAGAAAGCATATAAATCACTAAAACAGGAGGGTAGCGTGGAAGCACTGAAAAACTATAAGGAAAAAAAATAGAACATGTAAAAAACAAATAAAAGCAGCCAAACTAGAGACCGAGAGATTAATTGCCAAAGAGAGTAAAACTAACCCTAAAATCTTCAATTATAGGTATATAAATGTTAAAAAGTATAAATCTGAAGGTGTCGGCCCTTTAACCCCTTAGGGACTCAGCACGTACCGGTTCGTCCCAAGATTGCGGCGGGGGTTAATAGGAACAGGATGCCCGCTGAAACCATTCTAATAGCAAAGTCTAATAGCAAGCGATCAAAAAGTCACACGCACCCCAAAATAGTGCCAATAAAACCGTCATCTCATCCCGCAAAAATCATACCCTACCCAAGGTAATCGCCCAAAAACTGAAAAAATGATGGCTCTGACTATGGAAACACTAAAACATGATTTTTTTTGCTTCAAAAAAGAAATAATTGTGTAAAACTTACATAAATAAAAAAAAGTATACATAATAGGTATTGCCGCATCCATGACAACCTGGTCTATAAAAATATCACATGATCTAGCCTGTCAGATGAATGTTGTAAATAGCAAAAAATAAAAACGGTGCCAAAACAGCTATTTCTTGTTATCTTGCCTCACAAAAAGTGTAATATAGAGCAACCAAAAATCATATGTACCCTAAACTAGTACCAACAATACTGCCACCTATCTGTAGTTTCTAAAATAGGGCCACTTTTTTGGAGTTTCTACTCTGGGGGTGCATCAGGGGGGCTTCAAATGGGACATGGTGTCAAAAAAAAACAGTCCAGCAAAATCTGCCTTCCAAAAACCGTATGGCATTCCTTTCCTTCTGCGCCCTGCCATGTGCCGGTACAGCTGTTTACGACCACATATGGGGTGTTTCTGTAAACTACAGAATCAGGGCCATAAATATTGAGTTTGGTTTGGCTGTTAACCCTTGCTTTGTAACTGGAAAAAAAATATTAAAATGGAAAATCTGCCCAAAAAGTTAAATTTTTAAATTGTATCTCTATTTTCCATTAATTCTTGTGGAACACCTAAAGGGTTAACAAAGTTTGTAAAATCAGTTTTGAATACCTTGAGAATGGGGTCATTTTTGGGTGGTTTCTATTATGTAAGCCTCGCAAAGTGACTTCAGACCTGAACTGGTCCCTAAAAATTGGGTTTTTGAAAATTTCTGAAAAATTTCAAGATTTGCTTCTAAACTTCTAAGCCTTGTAACATCCCCAAAAAATAAAATATCATTCCCAAAATGATCCAAACATGAAGTAGACATATGGGGGATGTAAAGTAATAACTATTTTTGGAGGTATTACTATGTATTATAGAAGTAGAGTAATTGAAACTTAGAAATTTTTTACAAATTTTGGGTAAATTTGGTATTTTTTCATAAATAAAAATGATTTTTTTTTTTACTTTATTTTACCAGTGTCATGAAGTACAATATGTGACGAAAAAACAATCTCAGAATGGCCTGGATAAGTCAAAGCGTTTTAAAGTTATCAGCACTTAAAGTGACACTGGTCAGATTTGCAAAAAATGGCTAAGTCCGTAAGGTGAAATAGGGCCGAGTCCTTAAGGGGTTAAAGAGTAATGAGGGGGGAGTTTCAGAGAGCGACAAGGAGAAAGCAAAGCTGTTAAATATTTTTTTCTCCAATGTATTCACTGAGGAAAATAAACTGTCAGATGAAATGCTGAATGTAAAAATAAATTCCCCATTAAAAGTGCCCTGTCTGACCCAGGAAGAAGTACAACAGCGACTTAAACAGATTAAAATAGACAAATCGCCAGAACCGGATGGCATACACCCCCGTATCCTAAGAGAATTAAGTAATGTCTCATAGCCAGAGCCTTATTTCTGATATTTGCGGACTCTATACTGACAGGGAATGTCCCACAGGATTGACGCATAGCAAATGTGGTGCCAATATTCAAAAAGGGTCTAAAAACAGAGCCTGGAAACTATAGGCCGGTAAGTTTAACATCTGTTGTGGGTAAACTGTTTGAAGGTTTTCTGAGAGATGCTATCTTAGAGGATCTCAACGGAAATAAGCAAATAACGCCATATCAGCATGGCTTCATGAGGGATCGGTCATGCCAAACTAATTTAATCAGTTTCTATGAGGAGGTAAGTTCTAGACTTGACAGTGGTGAATCAATGGATGTCGTATATCTGGACTTCTCCAAAGCATTTGACACTGTACCACATAAAAGGTTAGTATATAAAATGAGAATGCTCAGACTGGGAGAAAACGTCTGTATGTGGGTAAGTAACTGGCTGAGTGATAGAAAACAGGGTGGTTATTAACGGTACACACTCAGATTGGGTCACTGTCACTAGTGGGGTACCTCAGGGGTCAGTATTGGGCCCTATTCTCTTCAATATAATTATTAATGATCTTGTAGAAGGCTTGCATAGTAAAATATCAGTTTTTGCAGATGACACTAAACTGTGTAAAGTAATTAACACTGAAGAGGACAGGATACTACTACAGAGGGATCTGGATAGATTGAAGGCTTGGGCAGATAAGTGGCAGATGAGGTTTAACACTGACAAATGTAAGGTTATGCACATGGGAAGGAATAATGCAAGTCACCCGTACATACTAAATGGTAAAACACTCGGTAACACTGACATGGAAAAGGATCTAAGATTTTTAATAAACAGCAAACTAAGCTGCAAAAACCAGTGTCAGGCAGCTGCTGCCAAGGCCAATAACATAATGGGTTGCATCAAAAGGGGGATAGATGCCCGTGATTGGAACATAGTCCTAACACTTTACAAATCGCTAGTCAGACCACACATGGAGTACTGTGTACAGTTCTGGGCGCCTGTGAACAAGGCAGACATAGCAGAGCTGGAGAGGGTTCAGAGGAGGGCAACTAAAGTAATAACTGGAATGGGGCAACTACAGTACCCTGAAAGATTATCAACATTAGGGTTATTCTCTTTAGAAAAAAGACGACTGAGGGGAGATCTAATTACTATGTATAAATATATCAGAGGTCAGTACAGAGATCCATCCCATCATCTACAGTCATGTGAAAAAATTAGGACACCCTTTGAAAGCATGTGGTTTTTTGTAACATTTTTAATAAATGGTTATTTCATCTCCGTTTCAACAATACAGAGAGATTAAAGTAATCCAACTAAACAAAGAAAACTGAAGAAAAGTCTTTTCAAGATCTTCTGTAAATGTCATTCTACAAAAATGCCTATTCTAACTGAGGAAAAAGATAGGACACCCTCACATGTATTCCCTCTTAAATTGGCTCAGATCTCACACAGGTATATCACACCAGGTGCACATAATTAGTAGATCGTTACTCTGCATGTTGAATGAGGCTTGCCCTATTTAAACCTCAGACATTTAGTTTGGTGTGCTCCTGACTGTTGAAGTGAGAGTGAGCACCATGGTGAGAGCAAAAGAGCTGTCAGAGGACTTCAGAAAAAAGATTGTAGCAGCCTATGAGTCTGGGAAGGGATTTAAAAAGATCTCAAAAGATTTTGAAATCAGCCATTCCACTGTCCGGAAGATAGTCTACAAGTGGAGGGCTTTCAAAACAACTGCCAACATGCCCAGGACTGGTCGCCCCAGCAAGTTCACCCCAAGAGCAGACCGCAAGATGCTAAAAGAGGTATCCAAAAACCCTAAAGTGTCATCTCGAGAACTACAGCAGGCTCTGGCTACTGTTGATGTAGAAGTACATGCCTCTACAATCAGAAAGAGACTGTACAAGTTTAACTTGCATGGGAGGTGTGCAAGGAGGAAACCTTTGCTTTCCAAGAGAAACATCGAGGCCAGACTGACATTTGCCAGCGATAAAGTTGACAAAGACCAGGACTTCTGGAATAATGTTCTTTGGACAGATGAGTCCAAAATTGAATTATTTGGACACAACAGCAGAGGACATGTTTGGCGTAAACCAAACACAGCATTCCAAGAAAAGAACCTCATACCAACTGTGAAGCATGGAGGTGGAAGTGTCATGGTTTGGGGCTGCTTTGCTGCAGCAGGACCTGGTCAGCTCACCATCATAGAATCCACGATGAATTCTACTGTGTATCAGAAGGTGCTTGAAGAACATGTGAGACCATCAGTTAGAAAATTAAAGCTGAAGCGGAACTGGACCATGCAACATGACAATGACCCAAAACATACTAGTAAATCAACCAAAGATTGGCTGAAAAAGAAGAAATGGAGAGTCCTGGAATGGCCAAGTCAAAGTCCAGATTTGAATCCCATTGAGATGCTGTGGGGTGACTTGAAAAGGGCTGTACGTGCAAGAAACCCCTCAAACATCTCACAGCTGAAAAAGTTCTGCATTGAGGAGTGGGGTAAAATTTCCTCAGACCGATGTCGAAGACTGGTAGATGGCTACAAGAACCGTCTCACTGCAGTTATTTCAGCCAAAGGAGGTAACACTCGCTATTAGGGGCAAGGGTGTCCTATCTTTTTCCTCAGTTAGAATAGGCATTTTTGTAGAATGACATTTACAGAAGATCTTGAAAAGACTTTTCTTCAGTTTTCTTTGTTTAGTCGGATTACTTTAATCTCTCTGTATTGTTGAAACGGAGATGAAATAACCATTTATTAAAAATGTTACAAAAAACCACATGCTTTCAAAGGGTGTCCTAATTTTTTCACATGACTGTATTTATCCCCAGGACTGTGACTGCGACGAGGGGACATCCTCTGCGTCTGGAGGAAAGAAGGTTTGTACACAAACATAGAAGAGGATTCTTTACGGTAAGAGAAGTGAGACTATGGAACTCTCTGCCTGAGGAGGTGGTGATGGTGAGTTCACTAAAAGAGTTCAAGAGGGGCCTGGATGTATTTCTGGAGCGTAATAATATTACAGGATATAGCTACTAGAGAGGGGTCGTTGATCCAGGGAGTTATTCTGATTGGAGTCGGGAAGGAATTTTTTTATTCCCCTAAAGTGGGGAAAATTGGCTTCTACCTCACAGGTTGTTTTTTTTTTTTGCCTTCCTCTGGATCAACTTGCAGGATGACAGGCCGAACTGGATGGACAAATGTCTTTTTTCGGCCTTATGTACTATGTTACTATGTATAAGACAGTCACCAAGAATCCATAATGTGGATAATGATTAGGTGCAAACATATAAGATGCAACAGGTTATGCGTTCAGTGTTGCTGTTTTTGCTGTCAGTATTGCATGTGTTTTTCATGTGTGTGAAGACAAACTGAAGGAAAACAATCTACATCAGTGGAAAACCCATTGCATCTGGAACCCTTCAGTTTTTCATGCAAGCCCCATTCATTTCCAGAGCTGTTTGAAAAGCCACAGTATAGAACATGCTGCGATTTTATTATATATTTTTTTTCTTCTTCTGAATGCAAGGATGATGCATGAAAAATTACCCAAACTCATAAAATGAATGGGCAGGATTTAGTCTGGATGCTATGCGTTCATTACATGTATCGCATCTGGACAGAAAGATCGTGTGAAAGAGGCCTTAGGATACAGCCACACGGTCAGGTTTCCTGGTGCAGTTGTAGAAGCCAAAATCAGTAGTGGATCGTAAAAGGAGAGAAAGTATAAAGGATACGACTTCACTTATTTGATTTCACTCCTGATTTTTGGCTTCCAAAACTGCATGCAGAATCCTGACCATGTGGCCGTTACCCTTATTCTAGCGGATGTTAGGAGAGCACCACTTATGGCTGACACTACATTTTAGAGGCTTGTCACTGAGCGGCATAGAAATTTTAATTGATTATGCAGGAGCTGTACCTCCCTGCTTCCTCTCTTCCACTGCTTCTTGTGTCAGGCATCTCTGTAGTTTTGGTATTCTGTTCCAGAAAGAACCCAAGAGAAAGTCAACAGTACAGCCGTCCCTCAGGTATTAATTGGTTCCAGGACAACCATTGTATGTTGAAACCATTGTAAGTTGAGTAATCGGTTCCAAAGCCCCAAAATGACATCCAAGATAAGAGAAAATTAAGATTTAATAAAAAATAAGCAGATAACTAGGACCTTACATATAACAGTCAGGAATAGCTGCTAAATAGCAACTAATCCAGCTATTATATCGGAGAAGTGGCCTTGATTGGTTGGATCTGAGTCTGAGACATTGTATGTTATGTCTAGTTTCAACTTGTGATGGGTCAGAAAAGACCATTGTATGTTGAAAATATTGTATCCTGAGGCTTTTGTATCTTTGAAGGATCACTGTAAATGAATGTAGACATGCCTGGGATAAACATATGTCTATCCTAACAGAAAAATAAAAGGGAAATATTAGGACGGCAGACTGGATGGACAATGTGTTTTTTTTTCTCCTGTCCTAATGTTTTTAAGTGCTGAAATACATGGTATTGAGAGGACATGGTAAGGGAAGATGAACATGTTCTTGTAAAGTTTGCTATCTGCTTGTGATCTACAGGACCTTGCAGAATAGCTCCTTAGCTGCACACTTATTGCATCTTTTTTTTGTCCCCGGTTATCACTTCCTTAAAGGTGGATTACATGAGAGTAGTGAAGATCATATCTGAATGAGCTCATGAACAGGTTTATTTTTATCTGGCAAAGGAACGTCTAAATCTTCCACCTCTACCGACGTCCTCTGTGCACTGAACATGAAGCATCTTACATCACATTAATATATCAGACTAGTAAGCTATACTTCAGAGATCCTCGCACCTTGTGCGCTGGTGGAATACAGATTATGTTCCCACTGCAGCTTCCATATTGAAGACTTTTTCATGTTGTGCTTCTGGGGCCCAGTGCGTTTTCTATAATTCATGGATTATTCCCTCTCTAGTTCAGCGGCCTGCTTGCTTCCAGGTGTGCACACGATCCCTGGATGTATTGCACCATTGTTTCCTGCCGAGAAAGCCAGTAATCACAGCAGAAGGTTCTGATAAATGTGTCTGTACCTCTGCAAATATATATGTGTGCTGCACCACAGAGGAGATAGCAGATGCCTCCTCTAAGATTCAGCCTTACCCAGATCATTGCAATGTGAAGAATAATTACCAGTTTCATCCCAGAATTATTCCATCATTAGTGAAAACCTGTCCCCAAATATTTAGTTTTTATTTGTAATGCGTATTGGTTAGAAGCTGTTCACACTGGTGTTAGACTGCCAATACATGAAGTACTAGTGTGCCACATGGCACTGTACCACCGTGTGTGTGATTGGGCAACTAAGCAAGTTCTACTTTACACCAGTTTGATAAATGACCCCAATAGTTTGTAAGGCTGAAAAAGACAATCTACCCATCCAGTTCAGCCTGTTATCCTGCAAGTTGATCCAGAGGAAGGCAAAAAAAAAAAAACATGTGAGCCTTCTCCAGAAATCTAGTAACTATAAACTGTAATATTATTACCCAGGCCACTCTTGAACTCCTCTTAATCACTAGCTCTGAGAGATCCACAGAGAGAAAACCATCTCTGCATTACTAAACAAAGAGAAAGAACTAAAAGGTCCAGAATCTGGGCGGCCGAGCACTGGAGTCAGTCATTAGGGTATTTGCTGTTTGATCCTTTCAAGACTTTGTGATTTTTAGTTTTCGTTTAATACTCCCAGCCTTTTTGGAGCCATAACCTTTTTATTTTTGCGTTTTCATGGCCATCTGAGGCTTACTTTTTGTGGGACAAGTTGCATTTTCTAATTTACTATTACATATGATGTCGTGAGAAAACAGAAAAAAATTCCAAATGGCATGAAATTGGAACAAAAAAAAACGCAATTCTGCCAAATGCATGGGTTTTGTTTTAACATCGTTCCATATGCAGTAAAACTGGCACTTGCCCCTCATTCTCTGTGTCAGGAATATTACAACGATACCACATTTATATAGTTTTCCTTGTGTTTTAATACTGAAAAAATAATAACATTGGAAAAAATGTTTTCTTTTAATTTCAATATTCTGACCCCCATAACTTTTATATAGTTATGTCTACAGAGCTGTGTAGGGGCTTATTTTTTGCAGAATTATCTGTAGTTTTTATTGATACCAATTTGGGGTGTGTATGACTTTTTGATCACATTTTATTCAATTTGTCACTTATTTTCAATTTTATTTGAGATGAAGTGACAAAAAAATTACATCAGCCATTTAAAAAAAAATTTCCATTACCAAATTCGCCATATGGAATAAATATTTTTAGATTTTAATAGTACAGGCGGTTTCAGATGCTGCAATGCCTATGATGTTTATTTTTTTTATTATTGTCATTTTGGTGAAGGGGTGATTTCAATTTATATATTTTTTTATATTTTTATAAACTTTTTACATTTATAATTTTTTTTTTAGGCCTAACTGCATGCAGTCGTCAGATTTCCAATTCTATTTATCATTTGAATTAAATCCATAACGAACAGCTTCCCTAATTGCGATGTGGGGGAGCCATTCCAGGCTCGGAAGTACAGCACTTCCAGGTTTTTCACACATTTGACCCCTGCATCTGAGGGGTTACATGCCTGCAATTGACATTATTACCGATCACAAACATTAATCTCGGGTGTCTGCTGTATGAAACGGCAAAAAACCTGCCGGCTATGGTGTCCAATACGCTTGCGAGCTGGCACCATTTTTTAAAACCAGACTTCCGTCATACATGTACAGGGAAGGTTGAGAAGAGGTGAAGGCTGATACTTTACTACAGGGAGTGGGACTTTTATACACCCTTCCACACTTTGACACTGTCCTGGCCAGTCATATCTTCACCCTGTACAGACAAATTTGCAAGTACCTTATTGCCAGCCTTAGATTTTGCAGAAATAAAGACTTGGGAAAGATAGAGGAAAGGAGTACTACAAACCCAACCTTGCATATATCCATACATCGCTATCTGCGAAGATTTGCACTGTATGATACCTTTGGATGCCAAAACCGGCTCGGATGCGGACCAAAAGAACGGCCGTGTGCATGAGACCTTACTGTGATAGTAACCAAGATGAGAAAGGACATTCATTTGCACTAATATAATGCAAAACCTAATTGCCAATTAAAGCTAGATGTACAGTATTGTGCAAAAGTTGTAGGCAGGCGCAGAAAGAATGCTTTCAAAAATAGAAGTGTTAGTTTAAACTTTATCAATTAACGAAATACAAAGTGAAAGAACAAAAGAGAAATATAAATCCAATCGATATTTGGTGTGACCACCGTTTGCCTTCAAAACAGCATCAATTCTTCAAGGTACACGTGCACACAGTTTCGGAGGAGCTGGTAGGGAGGTTGTTCCAGACATGTTGGAGAACTAACCACAGATCTTGGATGTAGGCTTGCTGGTGATGTTGAGATCAGGTATCTGTGGGGGCCCTATCATCACTTCAAGGACTCTTTATAGTGAAGTTAGTTCTTAATGGCTTCCCTGCTGGTATTGCTTGATGGATAAGTATCTGACTGTATTAAGCTCTTTTGAATAGGCACAAAGAAACGGGCAACCTTGAGGACCATAGGTACAGTGCTTGGCCAAGAAAACAGCAGATAGAAGATGCATCATGCTTCCTTCCCTTTTAAAATTGAAAGATATACAGCAGGGCCATCAGCTCAGAATTGGCAGAAACCAGTGGAACCCAGGTACATCCAGCTACTGTTCAGAGAAGTCTGGCCAGAAGTGGTCTTTATGGAAGAATTGCAGCCGAAAAGCCATACTTTCAACATGTAAACAAGTCCAAGCGACTCAACTATTCATGAAGACATGAAATGTGAAATATGTGGCTGTAACAGAAAGTTTGTGGGCTGGAGAGCGATACAATAATGAGTGTCTGTAGCGAAGCATGGAGATACCTTGCAAGTTTGGGGCTACATTTAAGCAAATAGAGTTGGGGATTTGGTCAGGAGGATTAATAGTGTCCTCGATGCTGTGAAATACAGGCAGATACTTATCCATCAGGGAGGAGTCTGATTGGTTCCAACTGTATTCTGCAGCAGGACAACATACAGCCAATGTCATTAACCCTTTCATGACCGGGCCCAAAAAAAGGAGTGAATGTCCAAGCAACGTTTTGTGATTTTGTGCACGTGGTGGTTTAGTGACCATAGCTTTTTTATTTGTTTGACTACCAAAATAATTATTGTGATTTTTTTTTTTTTTTTTTACTTGACACTTAGGATTTTTTATTAGAATGTTTTTTAAAGATTTATTTTTTCCCTTTTTTAGGTTTAATTTGGAGGAAAACCGCTAATTATTATTAAAAAGTATTTTTTTAATTATAGCTTTTTATTTCTTAAATATAAAAAATGACAAAATTAATTATTGCAATGGGTTCCTTATTTTGCGAAGATCATTTTCAGATGTAACATGTATAGGTTTGAGCGAACAGGGCGACTATGGTGACGGTTTCTGTTAGTGACTGCATTTTTAATTTTTTTGTTATTTTTTTAACTTATATTTGAATTAATTTTTGGCACATAATATGTCCCCCAGGAAGTCATTAAAAGACCTCTGGAGGATACTGATTTTTTTTTTTTTTTCACTGTTTCCACTGTAACTGGGGATTCCACAGGAGCTAGTTACAGGGGAAAACAGTCCCCTGTGGGGGCATGACAAACAGGCAGAGCTGATCAGGGTCTCCTTCGACCCTGCAGCTCTGCTCCTGCCCAGACACCCCCGGCGGTCAAGTGACCACCGGGACTAACAGAGGAAGCGTCTATGCCGCTTCCTGCTCTCCGGCCGGCACAGAAGAAGGCGGAAGCGGTAATAAACCGCTCCTGTCTTCTCCTCAGGGTCCCCGCTGTGTCTGTCAGCCGGAACCTGACCTGCTCCTGCTAGATTGCAGGAGCTTTAATCCCAGCGCTGGGATTAAAGCGCTGCCTGCATGTGTATATATGTGCTATCTGCACGGGGCATTACACTGCTGAACAGGAAGAAAGAGCAGCACATCCGGCCATGACGTCATGAGGAAAGGCCCGCAGGCGGATGGCCATGTGATCCCAGCCAGGATTGAGGAATTGGCAGAGCAACTGAAGGGTAAGTACTGCTCAAAATGTCTTTGCTCCACAGGTTTGCTGAAAGAGGCTATTTAGGTAAAAGGTCAGAGAACCCTTTTAAATTCATGTAGGGTAGAGAAGATTTAGTATATCCGATCACAACATCAGTGGAAGACCCTGCAGCCAGCCAGGTGCTAATGGGATCACAGAGTGACAGAAGGGTAAGTGCTGCTCAAAGTGTTTCATCTTCACAGGTTAGCTGAAAACGGCTTTTTAGTTACAGGCCCTGAGAACCCCTTCAAGATCTGTTTAGCAGAACCGCAGGAGGTCCATTATTACGGCCATCTGCAAGTGGCCCGTTCCTATAAGGCTGCATACACAAATGTATAATACAGGTTAGAGAGACCCCTATATACAGTATCTAGTGCCAAAATGGGACCGAACCTCTCCTGGTGAATACAATATAAAACCTTGTACTTCATTAGGCCTCTTGCACACGAACGTGTGCGCCCTGTGGCTGTGCTGCGGCCCGCAATGCACGAACACCCACCGTTGGGCAGCGGATCGCGCACCCATTCACTTTAATGGGTCCGCAATCCAGCCATTCCGCAAAAAGATAGTTGCCCAATTCCTCCCTATTACCTTTCTTGTGAATGGGCACAACATTTGTTAATTTCCAATCTTCTGGGACGACTCCTGTTGCCAGTGATTGGTTAAATAAATCTGTTAATAGTTTTGCTAGTTCGCCGCTGAGCTCTTTTAATAGCATTGGGTGTATCCCATCGGGCCCCTGTGACTTATTTGTATTAATTTTAGACAGCTGACTTAGAACCTCTTCCTCTGTAAAGACACATGCATCAAAAGATTCATTAGTCTTCTTTCCTAACTGAGGTCCTTTTCCTTCATTTTCCTTTGTAAAAACTGAACAGAAGTATTCATTGAGGCAGTCAGCTAGTTCTTTATCTTCTTTCATATACCTTCCTTCTTTTGTTTTTAATTAGGTAATTCCTTGTTTTAGTTCCCTTTTTTCATTTATGTATCTGAAGAATGTCTTATCGCCTTTTTTCACCGACTGAGCTAATTTCTCTTCTGCCTGTGCTTTAGAAGCTCTTATAACTTGTTTGGCCTCTCTCAGACTAATCTTATAAATTTTCCTGTCATCCTTGTTTTTTTTATAATTACTTAATGCTATTTTTTTGTTTTTAATGATTTTGGCCACTTCTAAGACCACAGTGGTCTCTTCCTTTTTTTGCTTTTGCTGACGAGCCTAATGCAATTTTCTGTTGCCTTCAATAGTGCCACTTTTAAGTAGTCCCATTTCTCCTGGACTCCATTGAAACTGCTCCAATCTGATAGGGACTCGTACACCACTAATATAATTTTAGAAAAGTCAGTTTTTCTAAAATCTAAAACTTTTGTTTTTGTGTGGTGTGACTTAGGCTACTTTCACACCTGCGTTTAGGTCGGATCCGTCTGGTATGTGCCCAGACGGATCCGCACCTATAATGCAAACGCTTTCCGTTTGCATTACCATGAACAAAAAAAAAAAAAAAAAAAAAAATTAATTTTTTTTTTTTTTTTTGTTCATGATAATGCAAACGGATCCGTTTTGACTTTACATTGAAAGTCAATGGGAGACGGATCCGTTTGAAAATTGAGCCATACTGTGTCAACTTCAAACGGATCCGTCCCTATTGACTTACATTGTAAGTCTGGACGGATCCGTTTGCCTCCGCACGGCCAGGCGGACACCTGGACGCTGCAAGCTGCGTTCAGGTGTCCGCCTGCTGAGCGGAGTGGAGGACAAACGGAGCCAGACTGATGCATTCTGAGCGGATCCGCATCCTTTCAGAATGCATTAGGGCTGGACGGATCCGTTCGGGGCCGCTTGTGAGAGCCTTCAAACAGAACTCACAAGCGGAGCCCCGAACGCTAGTGTGAAAGTAGCCTTAGTCGCTGTACTTTTAGTAAACCACACTGACTGGTGATCACTAGATCCCAAGCTTTCCCCTACAGTAATATCAGATACCAAATTCCCATTTGTGAATACTAAATCTAAAATGGCCTCCTTCCGGGTTGGCTCCTCAACTACTTGCTGTACAGATAATCCCAGTAGGGAATTTAGAATATCTGTACTCCTGGCAGAACTAGCCAGTTTACATCAGGAAGATTAAAGTCTCCCATAATGATAGCTAAAATGACATTGAAGGGGGAAGTTATTTCCTCAACTAGTAGATCATCTAATTCTTTGACTTTGCTAGGTGGTCTATATTTCACACCTATACGAGTTACCTTATGATTATCAAGCTGTAAGGTAACCCAAACTGACTCTAAATTGGTTATGCTCATTTTATATCTGTTTTAACCATTTCCGCCTGAGATCTATTATTTAGGACAAAAAAAAATAATAATACTTTGGCGAGTACTTTTTTTCCATCTAAAATAACGGATCTCAGATGGAAATGGCTAAGGCTAATTTCACACTTGCGGCAGAGTGATCCGGCAAGCAGTTCCATCGCCGAAACTGCCTGCCGGATCCGGCAAAACGTATGCCAACTGATTGCATTTGTAAGACTGATCAGGATCCTGATAAGTCTTAAAAATGCCTTATCAGTCAGAAAAATGCATTGAAATGCCGGATCAGTCTTTCCGGTGTCATCCGGCTAAACGGATGCGGCGTTTTATCTTTTGCCTGATCAGTCAAAAAGACTGAACTGAAGACATCCTGAACGGATTGCTCTCCATTCAGAATGCATAGGGATAAAACTGATCAGTTCTTTTCCAGCATTGAGCACTTTTGACGGAACTCAGTGCCGGAAAAGAAAAACGCAAGTGTGAAAGTACCCTAACAGATGAAAAATTAGCAGAACTGATGCTCTTTCACACGACCGTATGGCTTTTTCAGTATTTTGCAGTCCATCTTTCACAGATCCGTTGTTCCATTTTTGGTTTCTGTTGGGTTTCCGTTTTTCCGTATGGCATATACAGTAATTACATAGAAAAAAATTGGGCTGGGCATAAAATTTTAAATGAATGGTTCCGCAAAAACGGAACGGATACAGAAGACATACGGAGTACATTCCGTTTGTGTTCCGTTTTTTTTGCGGACCCATTGACTTGAATGGAGCCACGGAACGTGATTTGCGGGCAATAATAGGACATGTTCTATCTTTCAACGAAACAGAAAAACGGAAATACGGAAACGAAATGCATACGGAGTACATTCATTTTTTTTTTTTTTTGCGGAACCATTGAAATGAATGGTTCCGTATAGGGAACGCAAGAAATGGCCCGCAAACTATAAAAAAAAAAAAAAAACAGTCGTGTGAAAGAGGCCTTAAGGAAATATCAAACACTTGTCTGAACAAGAGCTACACATTTGGCCCATCGACATGCTGCTATACGCACACACAATCCCATCTTGTGTTTTATGGCAATAGCCAACAGGATCCTGGCTCTTCCAAGAAGAGATCACAGGTGTCCTGGAAAAAGGTATGTCCAAGATCAGGAATGGGATCTGCTTTTAACCGCCTCACGTCCGCCCATAGGATATAAACGTCCTATGGGTGGACGTCTATTTCTGACAGCACGTTTTAAAACGTCCTGTCAGAAATAGCAGCTGCACGCTAATCGTGCAGCTGCTGATCGGGTTGCCCGCTGTCAGTGACAGCAGGGCAACCCTAAGACAAGGCAGGGACAGTGCCCAGGTGTCCCTGCCTTCACGATCGCTGCAGACACAGCGCTCACCGAGCGCTGTGTCTGCAGAGCGGGAAGCGCTGTGCGCTTCCTGTTCCGGCCCGGCGGTCGTGTGACCGCCGTGACCGGAGAGTGCAGGGGCTGTGTGAGGTCTCTCAGAGACCTCGATCAGCCCTGCTGTGAGGCTGTACAGCGCAGGATTGCTGCTGTACAGCCTCTATAGGGGTGCATTTGTCCTGTAACTGGGGCTACTATGTCAGCCCCAGTTACAGGAGAAATCAACAGTGTAAAAAAAAAAAAAAAAGTGAAGTAAATTTCCCCCAGAGGTCTTGTATGACCTTATGGGGGACGAAAAGTGTAAAATAAAATAAAATAAAATAAAATAAAGGGTTGAAAAAATAAAATAAAAAAAAGTTTCACATGTAAAAAAAAAAAAAAAATCCCAAGTGAGGAATAAAAAAAAAAATTAAAAATAGAAAAAATAAAATAGACATATTTAGTATTGCCGCGTCCGTAAAAACCAGCTCTATAAAAATATCACATGACCTAACCCCTCGGGTGAACACCGTAAAAAAAAAAAAAAAAAAAAAACTGTGTCAAAACAAGCAATTTTTGTCACCTTGCATCACAAAAGGTGCAACACCAAGTGATCAAAAACGCGTATGTCCCACAAAATAGTACCAATAAAACCGTCACCTCATCCCGCAAAAAATGAGCCCCTACATAAGAAAATCTCTCAAAAAATAAAAAAACTATAGCTCTTAGAACATGGAGACACTAAAACATCATTTTTTTGGTTTCAAAAATGCTATTATTGTGTTAAAGTGAAACAAATAAAAAAAAGTATACATATTAGGTATTGCCGCGTCCGTAAAAACCAGCTCTATAAAAATATCACATGACCTAACCCCTCGGGTGAACACCGTAAAAAAAAAAAAAAAAAAAAAAAACTGTCAAAACAAGCAATTTTTGTCACCTTGCATCACAAAAGGTGCAACACCAAGTGATCAAAAACGCGTATGTCCCACAAAATAGTACCAATAAAACCGTCACCTCATCCCGCAAAAAATGAGCCCCTACATAAGAAAATCTCTCAAAAAATAAAAAAACTATAGCTCTCAGAACATGGACACATTAAAACATAATTTTTTGGTTTCAAAAATGCTATTATTGTGTAAAACTTTAATAAATGAGAAAAAGTATACATATTAGGTATCGCCACGTCCGTAACAATCTGCTCTATAAAAATGTCACTTGACTGAACCCCTCAGGTGAACGCTGTAAAAATAAATAAATAGAAACTGTGCTAAAACAACCAATTTTTTGGTCACCTTGCCCCATAAAGTGTTATAATGAATGATCAAAAAATCATATGTACCCAAAAATAGTACTAATAAAACTGGCACCTTATCCCCTAGTTTCCAAAATGGGGTCACTTCTTGGGAGTTTCTACTGTAAGGGTGCATCAGGGGGCTTCAAATGGGACATGGCATCTAAAAACCATGTGGAGTTCCTTTTCTTCTGCGCCCGGCCGTGTGCCCATACAGCAGTTTACGACCACATGTGGGGTGTTTCTGTAAACCGCAGAATCTGGGTAATAAATATTGAGTTTTGTTTGGCTGTTAACCATCGATGTGTTAAAGAAAAAAATTTATTAAAATGGAAAATCTGCCAAAAAAGTGAAATTTAAAAATTTGATCTCCATTTTCCTTTAATTCTTGTGGAACGCCTAAAGGGTTAACAAAGTTTGTAAAATCGGTTTTGAATACCTTGAGGGGTGTAGTTTCTACAATGGGGTCATTTATGGGGGTATCCACTATGTAGGCCCCACAAAGTGACTTCAGACCTGAACTGGTCCTTATAAAGTGGGTTTTGGCAATTTTCTTAAAAATTTGAAGAATTGCTTCTAAACTTCTAAGCCTTCTAACGTCCTAAAAAAATAAAATGACATTTCCAAAATGATGCCAACATAAAGTAGACATATGGGGAATGTTAAATAATAAATATTTTATGAGGTATCACTTTCTGTTTTAAAAGCAGAGAAATTGAAATTTAGAAAATTGCGTATTTTTTAAATTTTTGGGTAAATTTGGGATTTTTTCATAAATAAAAGGTGAAATATTTTGACTCAAATTTATGACTATCATGAAGTACAATGTGTCACGAGAAAACAATCTCTGAATGACTTGGATAAATAAAGGCGTTCCAAAGTTATTACCACATAAAGCGAGATATGTCAGTTTTGCAAAATTTGGCCTGGTCAGGAAGGGGGCAAAGGGCCCAGATGGGAAGTGGTTAACCAGGAACAGCACCATGTCAGCCTCCTTCACTTTAAAGCGACGTTCCGGTTCAAGAAATAAAATTCAAATTAACCGAAGAAAGAAAAGAACACTTACCTGGTGACCTCCTTTTCATCTTTGTATTCTCAGATCCACTAATTTTTAGGCTCCTCTTCCAAGCACTGGCTCGGCTATTTCCGTCAGCCACATAGAAGTGAATGGAGCGACGGCCACACTTGCGTGGTGCACTTCTCATTTCTATGGGACTTGCGAAAATAGCTAAGCAGTCCCATAGAAATGAATGGAGAGTGGCTGCGCATGTGCGTTCTGTTCTCCTTCAATTTGCGGGCTCCGTTTTAAAGATAGAACCTGCACCTATGAGATATTGGGAGCGTTTGCTAGCAATATGCCCTCAATGTATGAGATGGGCCATCCCCTTTAAAGGGGATATCCCACAAAAAATATTCTACATTTTTCAAAGTAGCACATGGATCTGAATACTTTTGTTACTGCAAGTAATGAAAAACTTACTGAGTTATTCAATAAAATGGGTCTGTATAGCAACAAATGCTGTTTGCTGTTTTTCTAATTTCTCTGTCCTGCCCACTGAGATGGACGCACACGCTCAGTTTCATCCTTCACCTGCAACTAGCTGCAGCAGACAGGACATGCCCTCTGAGAAAAGACACGGCCCCTAAGCTGCCATCTTGAAATAAATCTAGCAGAGCAATGAATGGAGATCTCTCTGGATCTTTGGGAGGTATATATGACTGGTTCTAAGTTGGTTAAAAAGTCATGCACATGCACTTTTTACATTAATTATGGGATAAACTCTTAAATCAATGGGTATGCTTAACAGCAGGAATGCTCAACCTGTGGCTCTCCAGCTGTTGTAAAACTACAACTCCCATCATGCCCTGCTGTAGGCTGTCCAGGCATGCTGGGAGTTGTAGTTTTACAGCAGCTGGAGGGTCGCATGTTGGGCATCCCTGCTTTACAAATCACTAAAGATACTGGTGGGGGTTATCAAAAACCAAATCACTGAGCCAAAAATTTCCCCTTAAAACATAACATTTATTTATTCTTATTACTAAAATCCTTTATAACTAGAAAATATTCAAATCCGATCAAAATATCGGTACATCACCACCATGTGAAGACAAGTTGATCTGGCCTGGTTATATAAAGATCCAGTGTGACTCGTCAGGAGAAACAAAGGAGAGACTGTCATATACTCTGGGACCTGTATTCCGGTTGATGCAGACATTACTTGGTCAACAGTACCGTGAGTAACCACATGGTGGTGATATACCTATATTTTGATCTGATTTGAATATATTATAGAAATAAATGTAGTATAACCGGCACTCTTCACTTGATTAACCACACAGAGCGATATAGGTATATATAGTATATGTATTTGTTTGTTTAGACGATGGTTATAGAGGTATGTTGTAAAAATGCATGAATTTGCAAAGATAATAAAAAATATATAAAGGTATATAAAAAAAATATATATATTCCAGGTAAAAAAAAAATCGTAAAAGAGGGGTAAATTAGTTAGTTTAAAAAAAAAAAAGTTAATTAATTAAGAGTTAGAAAAGATATACATGCATGGGGTGCATGAGATGCGTATCTTGTTTTCACCCTTTTAGGGGAAGGGGAGATTCCTTGTGTTTGCAGTCCTGCGTCAGGAATCTGTATCAGGAATCTAGATATCTTCACTGTTCGTCTGTCAGACGTATAGTTAATATGGGTGATTGCAGGTGTGGGGATATATAGATGTATAGGTGGCAGATTGATCAGCCGGTGATCACTTTTACCATATAATTCTATACACTAATCACCCAATGGCGAAATATCGTTCTGGGATCTCTAGTTCAAGAATCTCTAAATATATCCATGTAGTGTTCAGTCCATATAATATACAGTAGGAGGATGACAGTTAGTGATATATTTAGCTTCTCTCCTTGTTCGTATGCCAATCACTATGGACCATGGGATGTATAGAGGTGCAAAAAAATTAATGAAAAAATGGATGTATCAGTCAGTTTGTTATGCCTAGTGCTGCGTCCCGCATGTTGTTAGGCTCACACCCTGACTGAAGGTACTTTTCTCCGTTGATGCCGCTCGTTACAGCCGCCGATGCGCCTTCCAGGATTGTCTCCTTCGGCGTCCCACGTGTCTGTGATGTCACTGGCGTCCCACGTGTCTCGGGTCTGTTCGGCGTTCGCTGAGTTCACGGTCTTTTGGGGAAGGTCTTAGAATGGAAGCGCTTTCCAGGGTCTCCACGGAGTGTGTCCGGTTAGAACTTTTGTTGCGGGTCTGTCTGTTTCTCTACCATACGCGTTTCGGGGGTCTTAACTACCACCTTCATCATCCATTTTTTCATTCATTTTTTTGCACCTCTATACATCCCATGGTCCATAGTGATTGGCATACGAACAAGGAGAGAAGCTAAATATATCACTAACTGTCATCCTCCTACTGTATATTATATGGACTGAACACTACATGGATATATTTAGAGATTCTTGAACTAGAGATCCCAGAACGATATTTCGCCATTGGGGGATTAGTGTATAGAATTATATGGTAAAAGTGATCACCGGCTGATCAATCTGCCACCTATACATCTATATATCCCCACACCTGCAATCACCCATATTAACTATACGTCTGACAGACGAACAGTGAAGATATCTAGATTCTTGATACAGATTCCTGACGCTGGACTGCAAACACAAGGAATCTCCCCTTCCCCTAAAAGGGTGAAAACAAGATACGCACCCCATGCATGTATATCTTTTCTAACTCTTAATTGATTAACTTTTTTTTCTTAAACTAACTAATTTACCCCTCTTAAGATTTTTTTTTTTTACCTGGAATATATATATATTTATTTTATTATCTTTGCAAATTCATGCATTTTTACAACATACCTCTATAACCATAGTCTAAACAAACAAATACATATACTATATATACCTATATCGCTCTGTGTAGTTAATCAAGTGAAGAGTGCCGGTTTTACTACATTTATTTCTATATTCCACTTTTTCTGATTGGGTGAATCAGCTAAACCTGAGCACCTATACATGGTATTGGTTGGGTGAGCCACCCGTTATCCACAATTGTTTGCATATATTATAGTTAGTGGGATTTTAGTAATAAGAATAAATAAATGTTATGTTTTAAGGGGAATTTTTTTGCATCCCTACTTTACAGCATTGAATGGGATTATAAAAATTAAAGGGGTTGTCTCATCTCAGACAATAGGGACATATCGCTAGGATATGCCCCCATTGTCTTATAGGTGCAGGTCCCACCACTGGGACTCGCCTATATTGGGAACGGAGCCACGCAAAGCGGTGGCTGGAGGACTCCGGTCCGCAAAACCACCAAGTGCTCTCCCCATAGAAATGAATGGGAGCGCACCGCGGATGACCGGCCACCGCTCCCATTCACTTCTATTGGTCAGACGGAATTAGCTGAGCTATTTTTTGTGGCCTCATAGAAAATTTATGGAGTTCGGCTGCGCATCCACAGTGCGCCCTCCACCGCTTACGGGGCTCCGTTCTCGATATCCTAGCGATATGCCTCCATTGTCTGTGATGAGACAACTCCTTTAACAGTTTTTTCCACTGAATGGGTCTGAGCTGCAATACTGCACATGACTCATACTATCCCTTATCGGTACAGGAGAAACTTGAAAAATTTGAATATTGTGCAAAAGTCCATTTATTTCAGTAATGCAAATTAAAAGGAATTGCATTAATGCAGATTAAAATTAGAATTTTGTGAAAAGGTTCAATATTCTAGGCTCAAAGTGTCACACTCTAGTCAGCTAATTAATCCATACCCCCTGAGCAAAGTGTACCTCAAAATTGTGACTTTGGGGTTTCATAAGATGTAATCCATAATCATCCAAATTCTAACAAATAAAGGCTTGAAATATCTCGCTTTGCATGTAATGAGTCTATCTCATATGTTAGTTTCACCTTTTAAGTTGCATTACTGAAATAAATGAACTTTGCACGATATTCAAATTTTTTGAGTTTCACCTGTACATATAGAGAACTGATGCCAAAAACACTTTCCAGGCTTTATTTCTCACTACTAATAACGCAGCAGAGCCAATTTGTTTTTGAACCACTTTTGTGTATTGTGACTAGTGAATGAGTTAACACAATAGGTTTAAGGTTATATAAAATCACATAAATCACAAAAGGGGGTCATGTATACATGTCTTTTGGTGGGCACTGTACTTTTCTGAGAAAATGGCTTGCCTGCCTTGCTGACCATTAAAAGCTGCAGACTTTCTCTGCAGCCACCATTTCTAATGAATGAATTTCATGTCCATACACTTACACTATTATATATCAGCCAAACTGCAAATTCAGCTCTGTTACACTATTCCATTTCAATGGTGAATCTATGCAGTCAAAGTCTGTTGAACCATTGTCCGTTAATGCGGACTGGATTCTGATAGGTCGAAGCAACACTTATCCTGTCACGTCATGGGTTTCCAACTGCTTGCTTACAATATGGATTCGGTCCAGCCAATGGCTGCCTCCGTTGATATCGCAGTCACCTTGATTCTACATGATTCCTAACACCATATCCTGATGACATGATACATGGAAATATTATAGGGTATAGTGGACCTAGTATAACCCTTAAGGCAAGGCACTGGAAAGGGAGCGCATTTACATTTATGATTTTCAGATTAAAAAGAAGATTCTTACAATCGCAGTCATATAAAACGTATTATACAAAGATGTTATGCTGTCTGAGCCAAAAATGCAACATATTTGGTGCGAGCCTCAAAGTCATCCGCAGGCCGGTTATACGGGGTCCACACAGGTTCTCCGACGAATAGTCTCATGGCTTTGACGTAGTTCTAGAGAGAAGAGAAGAAATGTCAGAGTACCATCGTTGCCAACTGTTCCGAATTTGCAGGGACTTTCCCTGATTTTCAGAGACAGTCCCGGCAAATTTGGGCTGTCTCGGGCTCAAAATGAGAGTGGTGAGTGGGGGTTGTTGATGCCCTGATTTTACCAACCTAAAGGTTAGTAAGTATGGAGTAGTAGTGACCAGATTCATCAGGTAGGTAGAACCATCCAAGGACCTTTGTGTTAGGCCTCGTCCACATTTCCGTGTCAGTGACACCTCCATAACAAAAAAGCGTACGTGTTTTTCGGTGGCCCCATAGAAAATGAATGGAGGGTGGCTGCGCATGCGCAGTGCGCCCTCAACCACTTTCGGGGGTCCGTTCTCAATATCCTAGCGACATGCCTCCATTGTCTGTGATGAGACAACCCCTTTAACAGTTTATTTCCACTGAATGGGTCTGAGCTGCAATACTGCACATGATTAATACTATCCCTTATCTGTGTGTGTGTGTGTGTGTATGTGTGTGTATGTGTGTGTATATATGTATATATATATATATATATATATATATATATATACACATACACACACATATATATACACACACATACACACAGTACAGACCAAAAGTTTGGGCACACCTTCTCATTCAAAGAGTTTTCTTTATTTTCACGACTATGAAGGCATCAAACCTATGAATTAACACATGTGGAATTATATACATAACAAACAAGTGTGAAACAACTGAAAATATGTCATATTCTAGGTTCTTCAAAGTAGCCACCTTTTGCTTTGATTACTGCTTTGCACACTCTTGGCATTCTCTTGAGGAGCTTCAAGTGGTAGTCCCCTGAAATGGTCTTCCAACAGTCTTGAAGGAGTTCCCAGAGATGCTTAGCACTTGTTGGCCCTTTTGCCTTCACTCTGCGGTCCAGCTCACCCCAAACCATCTCGATTGGGTTCAGGTTCGGTGACTGTGGAGGCCAGGTCATCTGGCGCAGCACCCCATCACTCTCCTTCATGGTCAAATAGCCCTTACTTTCAAAGTTTTCCCAATTTTTTCGACTGACTGACTGGCCTTCATTTCTTAAAGTAATGATGGCCACTCGTTTTTCTTTACTTAGCTGCTTTTTTCTTGCCATAATACAAATTCTAACAGTCTATTCAGTAGGACTATCAGCTGTGTATCCACCTGACTTCTCCTCAACGCCACTGATGGTCCCAACCCCATTTATAAGGCAAGAAATCCCACTTATTAAACCTGATAGGGCACACCTGTGAAGTGAAAACCATTTCAGGGGACTACCTCTTGAAGCTCATCAAGAGAATGCCAAGAGTGTGCAAAGCAGTAATCAAAGTAAAAGGTGGCTACTTTGAAGAACCTAGAATATGACATATTTTCAGTTGTTTCACACTTGTTTGTTATCTATATAATTCCACATGTGTTAATTCATAGTTTTGATGCCTTCAGTGTGAATCTACAATTTTCATAGTGAAAATAAAGAAAACTATTTAAATGAGAAGGTGTGTCCAAACTTTTGTGTATATATATATATATATATATATATATATATATATATATATATATATACACACACATACACACACACACACACACACACACACACACATATACACAGTCAGGTCCATAAATATTGGGACATCGACACAATTCTAACATATTTGGCTCTATACACCACCACAATGGATTTGAAATGAAACGAACAAGATGTGCTTTAACTGCAGACTGTCAGCTTTAATTTGAGGGTATTTACATCCAAATCAGATGAACGGTGTAGGAATTAAAACAGTTTTCATATGTGCCTCCCACTTGTTAAGGGACCAAAAGTAATGGGACAATTGGCTTCTCAGCTGTTCCATGGCCAGGTGTGTGTTATTCCCTCATTATCCCAATTACAATGAGCAGATAAAAGGGCCAGAGTTTATTTCAAGTGTGCTATTTGCATTTGGAATCTGTTGCTGTCAACTCTCAAGATGAGATCCAAAGAGCTGTCACCATCAGTGAAGCAAGCCATCATCAGGCTGAAAAAACAAAACAAACCCATCAGAGAGATAGCAAAAACATTAGGCATGGCCAAAACAACTGTTTGGAACATTCTTAAAAATAAGAAACGCATCGGTAAGCTCAGCAACACCAAAAGACCCGGAAGACTACGGAAAACAACTGTGGTGGATGAACAAAGAATTCTTTCCCTGGTGAAGAAAACACCCTTCACAACAGTTGGCCAGATCAAGAACACTCTCCAGGAGGTAGGTGTAAGTGTGTCAAAGTCAACAATCAAGAGAAGACTTCACCAGAGTGAATACAGAGGGTTCACCACAAGATGTAAACCATTGGTGAGCCTCAAAAACAGGAAGGCCAGATTAGAGTTTGCCAAACGACATCTAAAAAAAAGCCTTCACAGTTCTGGAACAACATCCTATGGACAGATGAGACCAAGATAAACTTGTACCAGAGTGATAGGAAGAGAAGAGTATGGAGAAGGAAAGGAACTGCTCATGATCCTAAGCATACCACCTCATCAGTGAAGCATGGTGGTGGTAGTGTCATGGCATGGGCATGTATGGCTGCCAATGGAACTGGTTCTCTTGTATTTATTGATGATGTGACTGCTGACAAAAGCAGCAGGATGAATTCTGAAGTGTTTCGGGCAATATTATCTGCTCATATTCAGCCAAATGCTTCAGAACTCATTGGACGACGCTTTACATTGCAGATGGACAATGACCCAAAGCATACTGCAAAAGCAACCAAAGAGTTTTTTAAGGGAAAGAAGTGGAATGTTATGCAATGGCCAAGTCAATCACCTGACCTGAATCCGATTGAACATGCATTTCACTTGCTGAAGACAAAACTGAAGGGAAAATGCCCCAAGAACAAGCAGGAACTGAAGACAGTTGCAGTAGAGGCCTGGCAGAGCATCACCAGGGATGAAACCCAGCGTCTGGTGATGTCTATGCGTTCCAGACTTCAGGCTGTAATTGATTGCAAAGTTTTGGATGTAAATAATTGACAGTCTGCAGTTAAAGTTCTAAAATTTTTAGAATTGTGTCGATGTCCCAATATTTATGGACCTGACTGTATATAGAGAACTGATGCCAAAAAGACTTTCCACATTTCCGTGTCAGTGACACCGCCATAAAAAAAAAAAAAAGCGTACGTGTTTCATCCGTGAAGATGTTCGTGAAGGATCCGTGGTTGGTCCTTGTGTCCATTTTTACCATCCGTGTGTCATTCGTAATTCACTGACATTGCTCAGCTGAAAATTAATTTCGAAAGAACCTCCTATCAGTCTTCAGTGAAAAACAGACGCAACACCGCAGCATCTGTGTTGTGTCCATGATATTCAAATTTTTTTTACTGACCCACGGTGAATAAAAAAAAATACTAAAATGTGAACAGACACATTTAAAATCAATGGGTACGTGTGCTGTCCGCGTTTTCGTTTTGTCAGTGAAAAACGGAAATGTGGATAAGGCCTTACTATAAGGATCTGCTAATACCATGCACCACTTCATTCACTACCAGTAATGGACCTTTAAGTGAGGCAGACAAGCAGGACTCAAAAGACAGCATCATGACCTTCACACTAAGCAATAACCTGGTGATCGGGCGCTATCCTGTTCCAACCAACCATGAAGTAGCACCTGCCTCCAGGTCAGGGGTAGGCAACCTCGGGTACTCCAGCAGTTGTGAAACTACAACTCCCAGAATGTGTACTTCCTATGCTCTTCTCGGAACTCTCATGGAAATAAATGGAGAGCCGAAGGTTGCACCCCTGCTTCAGGTACTACACATCAAAATAAAGCAGTACTCCGCACCTTCTCATCCAACGTAAAGCGGTGGTAGATGCCGGCAGGAAGTGTGATCATGTCTCCCTTCTCCATGGAGATCCTGATCCATTGCTCCTGCTCGTCTCGCACATCAAAGTAACCACTTCCCTCCAGGATGTAGCGGATCTCATCATCCAAGTGCAAGTGTTCTTCATAAAATATCTTCAGCTGGAAGATAAAGCAAAGTTATACATCCTTAGGCCTCTTGCACACAAACGTGTGCGCCCCGTGGTCATGCTGCGGCCCGCAAAATGCGGGCCGCAATGCACGAGCACAGTCCGTGGGGCAGCCGCAGCGGATCGCAGACCCATTCACTTTAATAGGTCCGCGATCCGGCCGTTCCGCAAAAATATAGGACATGTTCTATCATTTTGCGGAACGGAAGTACGGGACGAAACGCCACGGAAGCACTCCGTAGTGCTTCCGTTCCGCATCTCCGGATTTGCAGACCCATTGAAGTGAACGGGTCCACATCCGTGATGCGGAATGCCCACGGAGCGGCACCCGTGTATTGCGGATCCGCAAATGTGGTCCACAATACAGCAATGGGGCGCACACGTTCGTGTGCAAGAGGCCTTAAAGAGAACGTGTCATCAGAAAATGACCTATTGTTTAAATTTTTATTTTTCCATGTCACTATCTATTATTTTAAAAAATGTAGATAATCCTGCAATTTTCGCACTAGCCACTAGGTCTAATAATACGTCATGGTTTTCTGTTCTGTATAAAGTGCTGCCCATAATTATTTATACCCCTGACAAATTTTGACTTAAAGTTACTTTTATTCAACCAGCAAGTAATTTTTTGATGGGAAATGACATAGGTGTCTCCCAAAAGATAATAAGACGATTTACAAGAGGCATTATTGTGGAAAAAAAACATTTCTCAGCTTTTATTTACATTTGAGCAAAGTGCCCAGTCCAAAATTATTCATACCCTTCTCAATAATCAATAGAAAAGCCTTTATTGGCTATTACAGGAATCAAACGCTTCCTATAATTGCAGACCAGCTTTTTGCATGTCTCCACAGGTATTTTTGCCCATTCATCTTTAGCAATGAGCTCCAAATCTTTCAGGTTGGAGGGTCTTCTTGCCATCACCCTGATCTTTAGCTCCCTCCACAGATTCTCAATTGGATTCAAGTCTGGACTCTGGCTGGGCCACTCCTAAACGTTCATGTTGTTGTCTGCTAACCATTTCTTCACCACTTTTGCTGTGTGTTTTGGGTCATTGTCATGCTGAAATGTCCACTGGTGCCCAAGGCCAAGTTTCTCTGCAGACTGCCTGATGTTGTCGTTGAGAATCCTCATGTATTGCTCTTTTTTCATGGTGCCGTTTACTGTGATTAGGTTCCCTGCTCCATTGGCTGAAAAACACCCCCAAAGCATTAGGTTCCCACCACCATGTTTGACAGTGGGGATGGTGTTCTTTGGGTTGAAGGCTTCTCCTTTTTTACGCCAAATGAAGGAAACATCATTGTGACCAAACAATTCAACTTTTGTTTCATCTGACCATAACACAGAAGACCAGAAGTCTTTTTTTGTCCAGATGAGCTTTTGCAAAGGCCAAGCAAGCTTTTGTGTACCTCATCTGGAGAAGTGGCGTCCTCCTTGGTCTGCATCTGTGGAACCCAGCAGTGTGCAGTGTCCGTTGGATTGTCTGCCTTGAGACATTGCCACCAGCAGAGCCCAGATTCACCAGGATGGCCTTGGTGGTGATCCTTGGATTCTTTTTCACCTCTCTAACTATCCTCCAGGCCAGCACAAGTGTCACTTTTGGCTTCCGACCACGTCCTCTGAGATTTTCCACAGTGCGGAACATCTCTGTATTTTTAAATAATACTTTGCACTGTAGCCACTGGAACTTGAAAACATTTAGAAATGGCCTTGTAGCCCTTTCCTGACTTGTGAGCAGCCACAATGCGCAGCCGCAGGTCCTCACTTAGCTCCTTTGTCTTAGCCATGACTGTCCACAAACCAACTGCAGAGAGCTGCTGTTTTTCACCTGTTGAGTTGATTAAAACAGCTGTTCCCAATTAATCAGGGTAATTAGAACAGCTTGGACTATTTGGAATGGTATAGAACTTTTGATTTTCCCACAGACTGTGACAGTTTGTGAAGGGTAGGAATAATTTTGGACACCTATGTCATTTCCCGTAAAAAAATTACTTGCTTGTTGAAAAAAGTAACTTTAAAGGGGTTTTCCCACTTTGCTAAATCAGCTTCACCTGCAGCCAGCTCTGCTGGTACTTCCTGGTTTTCTGCAGCTAAGGCTGGGCGGGCTTAGGCAGCTAGAGTGAAGGCCGGCCACACCTCCTTATGACATCACACTGAGCACTGAGTTCTTACGTGCTCGTTCATGTGAAGAGTATGACTCATCAGTCTGCAGTGTCTGTGAGGGGAATGGTCACTCAGAGCCATGTGAAGTGAGCTCAGTGTACAGTTTTACACATAAAATCTCTGTCTGATCTTTTACAAACCCATTCTGTGCATCAAAAACTATAATTCCATATTATACATTAGCCCAAAAGCTTGACCGACCCCCACCCCCCAGCACTGATGCAGATTTGTTTCCATTATAGCTGTACTCCAGTTGTGTATAAACCTCACACTATGTATCTTTATAGATGCATATACAGCTCTGCTACATCTGACTGTTTCTCTCTTCAAACAGCACTGTGTCAGAACACCCGCATATTCAGCTCTGCTACATCTGTCCTTTTATCTCTTCAACCAGCACTGTGTCAGAACAGCAGCATATTCAGCTCTACTACATCTGTTTCTCTCTTCAAACAGCACTGTGTCAGAACACCCGCATATTCAGCTCTGCTACATCTGTCCTTTTATCTCTTCAACCAGCACTGTGTCAGAACAGCAGCATATTCAGCTCTACTACATCTGTTTCTCTCTTCAAACAGCACTGTGTCAGAACACCCGCATATTCAGCTCCACTACATCTGTTTCTCTCTTCAAACAGCACTGTGTCAGAACACCCGCATATTCAGCTCTACTACATCTGTTTCTCTCTTCAAACAGCACTGTGTCAGAACAGCCGCATATTCAGCTCTACTACATCTGTTTCTCTCTTCAAACAGCACTGTATCAGAACAGCCGCATATTCAGCTCTACTACATCTGTTTCTCTCTTCAAACAGCACTGTATCAGAACAGCCGCATATTCAGCTCTACTACATCTGTTTCTCTTTTGCCAGCATTGATGCTGACCTGCCACATATACAGAGCTGCTACATCTGTTTTTCTATTCAACCAGCACTGTGTCAGAACAGCCGCATATTCAGCTCTGCTTCATCTGTTTCTCTTTCACCAGCATTGATTCTAAACCGCCACATACACATCTCTGCTAAATCCGTCTATTTCCTTCACCATTAGTACTGTGACTGAACAGCGCTTATTCAGCTCTGCTACATCTGATTCTATATTTCACCCGCATTGATTCTAAACCGCCACATACACATCTCTGCATATCTGCCCCCATAAGTACCTCCTCCATCCGCCCCCATAAGTGCCTCCTCCATCCGCCCCCATAAGTGCCTCCTCCATCCGCCCCCATAATATAGTTGCCCCCAGTGTACATACATATAATATAGTTGCCCCCAGTGTCCATACATATAATATAGTTGCCCCCATTGTGCATAAAATTCATATAGTTGCCCCCAGTGTGCATACATATAATATAGTTGCCCCCAGTGTCCATAGATATAATAAAGTTGCCCCCATTGTGCATAAAATTCATATAGTTGCCCCCATTGTGCATAAAACTCATAGTTTGCCCCAGTGCCCATAGATATAATATAGTTGCCCCCAGTTTACATAGATATAATATAGTTGCCCCCAGTTTACATAGATATAATATAGTTGCCCCCAGTTTACATAGATATAATATAGTTGCCCCCATTGTACATAAAATAAATATAGTTGCCCCCAGTGTCCATAGTTATAATATAGTTGCCCCCAGTGACCATAGCTATAATATAGTTGCCCCCAGTGCCCATCGATATAATATAGTTGCCCCCAGTTTACATAGATATAATATAGTTGCCCCCAGTGCCCATAGATATAATATAGTTGCCCCCAGTGCCCATAGATATAATATAGTTGCCCCCAGTGCCCATAGATATAATATAGTTGCCCCCAGTGCCCATAGATATAATATAGTTGCCCCCAGTGCCCATAGATATAATATAGTTGCCCCCATTGTACATAAAATAAATATAGTTGCCCCCAGTGTCCATAGTTATAATATAGTTGCCCCCAGTGACCATAGCTATAATAGTTGCCCCCAGTGCCCATCGATATAATATAGTTGCCCCCAGTTTACATAGATATAATATAGTTGCCCCCATTGTACATAAAATAAATATAGTTGCCCCCAGTGTCCATAGATATAATATAGTTGCCCCCAGTGACCATAGCTATAATATAGTTGCCCCCAGTGACCATAGCTATAATATAGTTGCCCCCAGTGACCATAGCTATAATATAGTTGCCCCCAGTGACCATAGCTATAATATAGTTGCCCCCAGTGCCCATCGATATAATATAGTTGCCCCCAGTTTACATAGATATAATATAGTTGCCCCCAGTGTCCATAGTTATAATATAGTTGCCCCCAGTGACCATAGCTATAATATAGTTGCCCCCAGTGCCCATCGATATAATATAGTTGCCCCCAGTTTACATAGATATAATATAGTTGCCCCCATTGTACATAAAATAAATATAGTTGCCCCCAGTGTCCATAGTTATAATATAGTTGCCCCCAGTGACCATAGCTATAATATAGTTGCCCCCAGTGTCCATAGTTATAATATAGTTGCCCCCAGTGACCATAGCTATAATATAGTTGCCCCCAGTGCCCATCGATATAATATAGTTGCCCCCAGTTTACATAGATATAATATAGTTGCCCCCAGTGCCCATAGATATAATATAGTTGCCCCCAGTTTACATAGATATAATATAGTTGCCCCCAGTGCCCATAGATATAATATAGTTGCCCCCAGTTTACATAGATATAATATAGTTGCCCCCAGTGCCCATAAATATAATATAGTTGCCCCCAGTTTACATAGATATAATATAGTTGCCCCCATTGTACATAAAATAAATATAGTTGCCCCCAGTGTCCATAGTTATAATATAGTTGCCCCCAGTGACCATAGCTATAATATAGTTGCCCCCAGTGACCATAGCTATAATATAGTTGCCCCCAGTGCCCATCGATATAATATAGTTGCCCCCAGTGCCCATCGATATAATATAGTTGCCCCCAGTTTACATAGATATAATATAGTTGCCCCCATTGTACATAAAATAAATATAGTTGCCCCCAGTGTCCATAGTTATAATATAGTTGCCCCCATTGTGCATAAAATTGATATAGTTGCCCCCAGTGTCCATAGTTATAATATAGTTGCCCAAAGTTCTATATATAAATATGCCCCCATTGAATTCACTATGAACCCCCTCTATTGCAGAGTTCAATAATCGTTGGTCTATTAGTGGGCCATTAGATATTATACTTACAGTATCCTCCGACGTCCGTCCGCTCACTCCGCTGACTCGCCCGAACTGTGCGGATGGCCGCGCATGCGCAGCTCTATCTAAGACGCGGTGGATATACTGCGCATGCGCGGTCGTGCGCGTTCATGTAATGGAGAGGCCGGCCGAGTATTTCTTTGCCTGTAGTGCGCAGGCGCGGCGAAACGATGCGGCCGGCGAAAAGCCGGCCGTATCCATGGGACACCAGGGTAAACAACAGCTTCTAATAGAAGCTGTTTGCAGAAGATTGAAACATTTTTTTTAATGACATAGATAGGAATAAATGTTCATTGGGGAAAGTAAATTGGGTTAAACAGATTTAATGAAGTGGGACAACCCCTTTAAGTCAAAATTTGCCAGGGATATGAATAATTATGGGCAGCACTGTAGGTAACTTCTCAGTAGCTATTATCATCACCAGAAGCATTATTACAATGACAAGTAAGGCTACTTTCACACCAGTGTTTTTGCTGGATGCGTCATGGATCAGCAAAAACGCTTCCGTCATAATACAACTATCTGTATCAGTTATGAACAGATCCATTTGTATTATCTTTAGGCTACTTTCACACTCGCGTTTGGTGCGGATCCGTTCAGATAATTCAACCGTCTGCATCCGTTCAGAACGAATCCGTTTGTATTATCTTTAACATAGCCATGACGGATCCGTCTTGAACACCATTGAAAGTCAATTGAGGACGGATCTGTTTTCTATTGTGTCAGTGAAAACAGATCCGTCCCTATTGACTTACATTGTGTGCCAGGACGGATCTGTTTGGCTCAGTTTCGTCAGATGGACACCAAAGCGGAATGGAGGCGGAACAGAGGCAAATGGAGGCAAACTGATGCATTCTGAGTGGATCCTTATCCATTCAGAATGCATTAGGGCAAAACTGATCCGTTTTGGACCGCTTGTGAAAGCCCTGAACAGATCTCACAAACGGAAAGCCAAGACGCCAGTGTGAAAGTAGCCTTAAAATAGCCAAGACGGATCAGACTCTAAAACCATTGTAATTCAATGGGGACGGATCACGGATCTGTCCCCATTGACTTACGGACAGAAATATGCTGCTTGGAGCGTTATTCTGTCCGCGATGGGGACGCAACCAAACGGAACGGAATGCATTCTGGTGCATTCCGTTTCGTTCAGTTTTGTCCCCATTGACAATGAATGGGGACAAAACTAAAGCGTTTTCTCCCGCTACTGAGATCCTATGACACATCTCAATAGCGGAAAAGGAAAGCGCAGATGTGAAAATAGCCTTACTCTTCTGTATAGATAACACAGGATATGCCATTCACAATAGTCGATATCACAGCTCGTCTCCTCCCTCCTGACCTCTGCACAGGTCACAAAACATGCTTCGAAAACTCTCCCATAGAAGTCAATGGGGTCGCCTCCAGTCCATTGTGTCTATGGACAATCTGGCTGCCACAAAACTATTTTCTTAATGCTTTCTAAATGCTATTAAGAACAGCTCAGGTAAGATGACCGCGCCCAAAACACCAAAAATTCTAAAAATAAAAGGCACAGGAGGAAAATTAAATAAATAAAAAAAATAAGTGGAGCTGCTTTTGAAGATAATCACTCACCACTAGGGCCTGTTACTATTAGACATTACTAATGATATAGGGATTGGGGCCACAAATTTTCCTCTGGTGGGGCCCAAGGAACCCCAGTGCGGCCCTGTACTACACTGACCTGCAATAAGAACCGTGTAATGCCTCCTGTCCCCTCAGGCAGCGCATGCAGACAGGTTCCCTCACAGATTATACTCATTACTGGTGGTCCCAGTTACAGAACACTGTGATAGCAGCTGGAAACATTACTAACAAAAAGAGGTTGCTCAAAGCAGATAGCCCCTTGAAGTTCAAGTTTTTGGGTTGTTTATACAGTTTGCGAATGCAGAAATACTGCCACCCTTGGCACGAAAGCCAATAATTATCCCTTTTTGCAACTCTGATAAGTTGCCCCTTCCCCAGTAGCGGAAGGCCATCAGTTATAACCGCTCAATCACAACACCACAGGAGGAAGAGAAAATGTTTCTCACACTCGACTCCTACACAAGCTGCATCAAAACAGAAAACTACTGTTTTGATAGTGAGGTTTTATTTTTAATCGCAATATTCATTTTTTTTTTTATTTTTTATTAAAGGGGTTGTCCCATGAAAAATATTCTACAGTTTTAAAACCAACACCTGGATCTGAATACTTTTGTAATTGAATTTAATTAAAAATGTAGTACAGGCAGTGAGTTATTCTATAAAATGTATCTGTATAGCGCTTTTTTCTGATTTCTATGTTCGGTTCACTGAGAAGGCCGCACATGCTCAGTTTCATCCTTCAGCTGCCTCCTGAGCTGTGATAGGGAGAGCTGAGACACGCCCCCTGAGCTGCAGCAGGAAAGACACTCCCCTGAGCTGTCAGCTTGATATAAATCTAGCAGAACAATGAATGTGGAGATCTCTGGATCCATGTGAGGCACAGGACTGGTTCTAGCTTTGTTATAAAGAGATTGTCATGTACTGTATGATCTCTGATTTTGATTTTTTTTACATTAATCATGGGATAACCCCTTTAAAGGCTTTTATGATTGCATGCTAGTCATTTTGGGCTAAAAATTCTATTTTTTAACAGTTTTTCCTCTACATATTTCACTTTCAGTGTGTATTTGCAGGCTGTTGATCTCTGCCTCACACAATCTGGCAGACAGCTGTTCTGACCAAACAATTTTCAGGCCAATTATCGGGAACAAGTGTTCATAGGAATGCTCGTTTCCATTAACCGGCCGGTATAATCGTGCCACCAATCAATTGATAAATGAGTAAATGCTTGTTTGTCATCTGATTGGCATCTGTCATCAGGATGAAAGATCCATGATTATCGCAAGCAAGCACATCTCCAAATGAAGGATGAGCTGTCAATAATCATTAGAACTGCAGTAGCGATCATTTCACCCATATTCGCTTTACATCGGACTGTGTAATAGGCTGATACAAACATCCGCAAATGGACAAGTTTCTAGTCCACTCGTGCTCTTGGTAATAGGGTCCTAACAGCTCAAACATTCTTTACAGCTAATGCTTGATACAAATTTGGCTTAAAGGGGTTGTCCGGGTTCAGAGCTTTAGCGCAGGGCAAGGGAGCGCATCGGAGCATGAGATGCTCCGATGCTAGCCTCAGGGGGCTGCCTGGGTGAAAATAAGGGTATGTCCGGGTTCAGCTCTAAACTGGACCCAGTCATACCCATAATTTCACCCAGGCAGCCCCCTGACAAAAGCATTTACAATAACACAATGCCGGGCAGAGGCTTCCGCCCAGCAGTGTGTTCAGTGACATCAAAGGCCCTGATGGGCGGGCTTTAGCGCTGCTGTAGCCGTTTTACAGGCTAGGGCAGTGTTAAAGCCCGCCCATCAGTGCCGGTGACGTCACTGGGCTCACTGCTGGGCAGAAGCCTCCGCCTGGCAGCCCTAAGGAGAGCCTGGTTCGTCACCGGAACTCCAGGAAATCCCTTTGCCCTGAGCGAATCAGCGCGCGGGGGGGCTGCCTGGGTGAAAATGGGGATATGTCCTGGGTTCAGCTCTGAACCTGGACAACCCCTTTAAATAAGTGTTTATGATCTGTCAGGAGTTCGGAGATCAGGGCTGCATATTGAGTCATCAGAGCAGCTATAGGGAAAATTTTGAATAAACACCAACTGAAAAATTGATTTGCAGCCCAAAATGCATAGAATGCGATACTAAAATAAAAATGCCCCCAAAGGGCTCTTCTCTGTTAATTTTGTGGGACTCCAGTCCCATCATGGCTGCTGATGGAGGGGCATGTGACTAGACCTGTCCATCAGCACCCACCAGAATAACATTACTTGCGGCACTGCTCGTACGTTAATTTCTTATACCACGCACATTGTTTCTGTGTATGAGCCAGAAAAGCATCCAGCACATACACCAACTGTATGAACAGGCTCACATTCACCCAGCGTAAAGTGGCCTTTTTGACTTAGGTTGGGGCAGTATGTATATATATCTATCGCAATACTATGTTTTTCCAAGCAGAAGCATACAGTAAAGAACATACATCATGCAGTATACGTTTTAGGGAGGGGGGGGGTTTGTTTTTTCCGTCTTACTCTATGGGATCCTATAGGCAATGAATTCCAAGGTATGCCAATACAGTAGCAAAGGTGACAGTCTTTTGTCAGAGGCATACTTGGTTATATCCTCCTGACGTAACCTCTGGCAGAAGACAATGGACTGAAATTTCAGGAAACTGGGTAACATTATGGCCCCCATTCATTTTGTCAAAAGGCTTATACAGTGGTACCGGGGTGCCACCACGTAAAGCTGGTTTACCCTGCAGGAGCCATGAAAAAGATGGATGACAACATTTGCTGCAGCTGTAATGGTGACCTTACTAGTTGTCACACAGCTTTTCCAGGTACTGATATAACACTATGATAAATGTGCAACAACTCAATAGAAGAAAACATCTCAGGGTCATATTTACTGTGGATTCTTCAATTTTAAAGGGATGTGCGCTCAAATACTCAATCAGCTTTCCAAGATGTTGCTGCAGATAATAATGCGGTTCTACCCCCAGCTTCACAGTCATCTATCAATCATTATTCTCATGGAGGACATAGAAAAACATCAGAGAAACAGCCAACGATTCAGAAGAACTGAGGCTCGTCCTTAATGTCTGCTGCACGGGAAGCGTCACGTTGTCACTGCACCTGCAAGCTGCATCCTCTCCACTGAAGCCAAGGACAACAATTTACCTTCTGCTCATAATTGGGCAGCGTGTCTTTATGTATGGTGATTATATCCATCCAAGAGTAATTATTTTCTTTGCGAATCTTGGCCAGCTCTGGATCCGTCTCATAATTATCAGCATCCAACTGGTGTGGAAAAAGAGAAGAGGGAAAAAAAAGAAAATGAAAAAAGAAGTGCAAACATATGTACTGCTGTGAGCATAACCGAGCGCCGCGTCCAAAAACCGGCTCCGTGACAGGTGTTACAGGGAAGGGGGCAAATAAGCAAAGAAAGAACATGATAAAGGAATCTCCATTCTAGAAGTGACACAAAAACCCCACAAACATTGATTGAATTGTCACATTTCTTTAAATCTGGATTTGGATTTTATGTACAGTTCCAGATTTTCTACATTTTCTTATGGTACGTAATATAATGTTCTGGTAAGCATGATATAAGGTATGTTCACACGCAGCCTTTTTAGCTGTGGATTTTGACAGGTTTAGGCCTCATGCACACGACCGTTGTTCTGGTCCGCATCCGAGCAGCAAAATGGTCCGCATCCGAGCCGCAGTTTTTGCGGCTCGGATGCGGACCCATTCACTTCAATCGGGCCGCAAAAGATGCGGACAGCACTCCGGGTGCTGTCCACATCCGTTGCTCTGTTCCGTGGCCCCGCAAAAAAAAAAATATAACATGTCCTATTCTTGTCCGTTTGGCAGACAAGAATAGGCATTTCTACAATGGGCCGCCTGTTCCGTTCTGCAAATTGCGAAAGGCACACGGGCGGCTTCAGTGTTTTGCAGATCCGCAATTTGCGGACCGCAAAAAACGGAACGGTCGTGTGCATGAGGCCTTTCCATGCTGAAATTCACAGCAAAAAACACTTATTATCTGCCCATTGAGTATAATGGGAATTCATACAGTGGAGATTTTTCCATATGTAGATTTGGAATCCATATTGTGGGGGGGGAAATAAGAATGATCAAGATCAACAGTGATAGGGGTGACTTGCAGATCAGCTCCGTGGAATGTGGCTAAATCCGTGGATGGATGAGCAGCACGCAAACAAATTGAAATACGGGGGTATTCCCCACCGTGTGAACATACTCTAATACATCTGCGTATCTTGATGCCAAATAGGTCAGCTCCATCTAAAATATGATGAAGCTATAATGTGTGATGGTCTCCATCTTAATGCACTTTCTTCCACCTTAGCTAGCATGTAATATTTGCACTTGGCTACAATCCACAGAATAGTTGTTTTTTTAGGGCAATTGTGAAGGCCGACAAGATCACCAGGAAATACAATCTGTGTCTTTCCTGCATTTGCCTAAATATAAGGTTATCTATATCAGGGATTTATTATATATATATATATATATATACAGTGGCGGAAATAATTATTTGACCCCTCACTGATTTTGTAAGTTTGTCCAATGACAAAGAAATGAAAAGTCTCAGAACAGTATCATTTCAATGGTAGGTTTATTGTAACAGTGGCAGATAGCACATCAAAAGGAAAATCGAAAAAATAACTTTAAATAAAAGATAGCAACTGATTTGCATTTCATTGAGTGAAATAAGTATTTGAACCCCTACCAACCATTAAGAGTTCTGGCTCCCACAGAGTGGTTAGACACTTCTACTCAATTAGTCACCCTCATTAAGGACACCTGTCTTAACTAGTCACCTGTATAAAAGACACCTGTCCACAGAATCAATCAATCAAGCAGACTCCAAACTCTCCAACATGGGAAAGACCAAAGAGCTGTCCAAGGATGTCAGAGACAAAATTGTAGACCTGCACAAGGCTGGAATGGGCTACAAAACCATTAGCAAGAAGCTGGGAGAGAAGGTGACAACTGTTGGTGCGATTGTTCGAAAATGGAAGGAGCACAAAATGACCATCAATCGACCTCGCTCTGGGGCTCCACGCAAGATCTCACCTCGTGGGGTGTCAATGGTTCTGAGAAAGGTGAAAAAGCATCCTAGAACTACACGGGAGGAGTTAGTTAATGACCTCAAATTAGCAGGGACCACAGTCACCAAGAAAACCATTGGAAACACATTACACCGCAATGGATTAAAATCCTGCAGGGCTCGCAAGGTCCCCCTGCTCAGGAAGGCACATGTGCAGGCCCGTCTGAAGTTTGCCAATGAACACCTGAATGATTCAGAGAGTGACTGGGAGAAGGTGCTGTGGTCTGATGAGACCAAAATAGAGCTCTTTGGCATTAACTCAACTCGCTGTGTTTGGAGGAAGAAAAATGCTGCCTATGACCCCCAAAACACCGTCCCCACCGTCAAGCATGGGGGTGGAAACATTTTGCTTTGGGGGTGTTTTTCTGCTAAGGGCACAGGACAACTTATTCGCATAAACGGGAAAATGGACGGAGCCATGTATCGTGAAATCCTGAGCGACAACCTCCTTCCCTCTGCCAGGAAACTGAAAATGGGTCGTGGATGGGTGTTCCAGCACGACAATGACCCAAAACATACAGCAAAGGCAACAAAGGAGTGGCTCAAGAAGAAGCACATTAAGGTCATGGAGTGGGCTAGTCAGTCTCCGGACCTTAATCCAATCGAAAACCTATGGAGGGAGCTCAAGCTCAGAGTTGCACAGAGACAGCCTCGAAACCTTAGGGATTTAGAGATGATCTGCAAAGAGGAGTGGACCAACATTCCTCCTAAAATGTGCGCAAACTTGGTCATCAATTACAAGAAACGTTTGACCTCTGTGCTTGCAAACAAGGGTTTTTCCACCAAGTATTAAGTCTTTTTTTGTTAGAGGGTTCAAATACTTATTTCACTCAATGAAATGCAAATCAGTTGCTATCTTTTATTTAAAGTTATTTTTTCGATTTTCCTTTTGATGTGCTATCTGCCACTGTTACAATAAACCTACCATTGAAATGATACTGTTCTGAGACTTTTCATTTCTTTGTCATTGGACAAACTTACAAAATCAGTGAGGGGTCAAATAATTATTTCCGCCACTGTATATATATATATATATATATATATATATATATTCAAGGAAGACACAGATACCTCCTTGGCCTTTCCCCCATAATGTCAACATGATCACAAGGTTTTGCTAGCATTGATCAGCCAGCTGATTACATCTTCTCCATAGTGGCATCAGGCTGGCACTGTAACTGCTCAAAGGTTTATTGGTACAATAAGAATTTCTAATTTTTGTGGAAAGAATCAAAGTGCAACACCCCCACACACTGTTAGGCCTCATGCACACGGCCGTTGTTTTGGTCCGCATTCGAGCCGCAGTTTTGGCGGCTCGGATGCGGACCCATTCACTTCAATGGGGCCGCAAAAGATGTGGACAGCACTCCGTGTGCTGTCCACATCCATTGCTCCGTTCTGTGGGCCGCCCAAAAAAATATAACCTGTCCTATTCTTGTCCGAATTTTGCAGACAAAAATAGGAAGTTATATCAATGGCTGTCCGTGTTTTGCGGACCGCAAAACACACAACGGTCGTGTGCATGAGGCCTTAGTACATTGTTGGCTGACAATGTCCGGGGACAGAAGGATCGAGCACACAATCTTTTAGCCCGATCCTTTTGTTTTCCAGAAGATAAGCCACCAGGGTGGACAGGCCATAGACCCTACAGGGAAATTTTCTGATGCCCAGGGGGTCACCCGAGCCCTCCTCACGGTCGCCAGCCAGGTACATAATGGTCCGATGCTCTAAGCATTAATGTAAGGAGCATCAGGTATTTATGCATTTGTGTTGGCAATAGGGAGAGGGCGGTAAGCGGCTGCCAGACAACTCTGGCGGTGCCTCATCTCCCTTGAGAACAAATGGATTGGGAATATTGAAATTCAACTGCCGAGTCCATTATTCCCCCTATATCTGCCGTCTGTAGAGTTGGGAAGCCCCCTCACATTAGATCAGCAGGTTCAGGCGGCATTTATCTAATGTGTGTGGCCACTTTAATTTTTAAGCAGATGTGCCTGATACATTTTTGGAAGAGATTTACAATAGCCCAAAATAATTTGTATCAAGGCCATACCCGTAAGATTATTTCTACCACCAAATCACTTTGGCAATCTCCAAGTCTATATAGATTCCAAAAGCAGCAAGGAGGCCGGCACCATACTTCAAGTCTTTACTGTTCTTCCAAACTTAACATAATACTGGCATTAAAAAAGAAAACACACCGGTAGATGAAAAAGACACAGACTGGCTGACACATTTCAGATCTCACTTTGGCCTTAGCTTGAGCCAAAGGGCTATGAGTAATCTGGAAGACTTTTAAACACGCACCAGCAATCAAACAGCCCCTACTACACCTGTGCTTAGAAGAAGCGTAAAACAAGTGCACAACCGCAAATTCTTGCATGAACAAAAGCATAGTACACTACATACAAATTCTTTTCAATTTCTGGAACTGAGATGTTGATGATCAATTCTCAGGATATGTCATCATTATCAGATCAGTGGGGAGTGACACCCAGAACCTCCACGGACGAGCTGTTCAAGACGTCCTCCGGCACCAGAAACAGGAGGACCCGTCAACTGTGTAAGGGCTCATGCATCCAACCCAGATTTTATGTTGGTCGGATGCAGACCAATTCATTTCAATGGGGCCGCAAAAGAGGTGGACAGCACACTGTGTGCTGTCCGCAGCCGTATGTCCGTTCCAACGGCACCCACAAAAAAATAGAACATGTCCTATTCTTGTCTGTTTTACGGACAAGGATAGGACAGTTCTATTATGGGACAGACAAAATGTGGAAGGTACACAGCCGGCATTCGTGTTTTGGGGATCTGCATGAGCCCGAAATGTGGCGTCATGGTCCTGCAGCACAGCTCAACATATTCAAGTAAATGGCAGCTGAGCTGCAATACACTGGCGCCACTGGATGGAGCTTTCTGCTTCGGGCTCTGTCCTCTGTATAGTGTCCGGTGCTGGTGGCTGCCTAATACAGCTGGTTGTTGGACCCCCACCGATCTGATACCGATAACGTGTCTGGAGGTTAGGTCATCAATATCTAAAGGTCCTTTTACACTGGTCAAGAATTGGGCAGATAATTGCTAACAAGCATTCGTCAGAATGCTCCTTATCGATTATATGTAAAGGAGCCACCGATTACCCGCTGAAGGAGCGAAACACTCGTTCATCCGGTAAGAGATCTTTAGGGCGGTCACCAAAATCATTGTTTGCCGCCTGCAGACCAGGCAGTCTAAACAGCCTTGCTGCCGGCAAATAATGATTCTGTATGGGGACAAGTGATGGCATTAGTGATCTATCCTCCACATACTGTGGAGGAGATCACTGCTTGTAAATGCAGACGTCTCCTTCACTGACGAGCAGGCAATTGTTGGGAAGGAACACTTCCCTCCCGACAATCGTCTGCTAAAGGGGCTTTAAGAAACAATCCCAGAAAACTATTTTTAAATCGGCACAGAAATAAAGACCATGTGAATACATATACCGTTTAAAGGGAGTCTGTCCCCAGCGACCTCCATATCAAATTTTTGGCATAGAAACCTAGCTGTATTTCTTAATATGCAAATTAGACGTCTGGTGCAATGAGGGCCTCACCTTTGCTCTTGTAGCCCCCAATCTCCACTCTTTTCTACTACCAGCACATCCATCGCGGCTATCACTGTCTACCCTTCGCAATGAAAGTAGCAAAGGAGGGCCTAGCCACAGAAATGAGCAGAGCTCGGGGGCTAAATATGCATATTAGGAAAAGGTATCATAACTCGTGAACATGTCCAGGGTCCGCCAACCATGGATCTGCAGAATACGGACACCTTCTGTGTGCAATCTGTATTTTCCAACTCCCATTACTAGAAATTGCTATTCTTTTGTAGATGTTGTGGACCTATGGAAATGGAATGGGGCCATGTGCAGTCCACAAAAAAATGCGGATCGGATACAAAATATGGTCATGAGGCCTAAAAACAGCAGAGGTCGTGCCGTGTGTCTAGGTCTCCTCTGAGGAGCCTGGGTCCTAATGCCGTACAGGTTTATAGCACCTACTTTATAAGAATTTCATTTTTCTCGGTACATAAGTCAGGGGAAAAGAAGCGCCCACTCTGCATGGTGTAAATCCCCTGGCAGTTCAGAAAAAAGGGCCTTAAAAAAACCAAAAAGTTGCCTTCAATAAGTCCTTGGCAATTTACTACTACAGCAAATTTCTCGTACCACAGTTGCACCAGACCCGCAGGGGAAGGGGTCTAAACTATTGTTTCCAAAAAGTCTGGCGTCTCAATGAAGGGCAGCAACCAGTCGGAGGTTGGTGCATAAAATGCTGAGAAAACTTGGGCAGTAAATGACGACAGTACCACAATGCCAGGTATCTCCAGCTAATGAGGCATCAAAGGCAAATTCATTTATTAAATGTGGTCGTTCACAGTCAATTACTCTGCATCCTGAAGCTGAAATAAGAAGGTCGTTATAAATCACCGAGACGCTCCACGAAGGATTCTCTCTCCGACCTGGAAGCAGATTCTCTTGTTTCCATACTAAGCCTTTATCACTTATGTGGGACTTTTTTTTAATTATTATTATTTGTATTAGGCCTCATTGACACAAACATATTTTCGGTCCAAATTTTTTTTGTTGATCATGTGTGGGCCTATTCTTTTCCATGGGGCCTCAAGAATCGCGGACAGCACACGGATGTATCCGTATTTTGCGGATCCACAATTAGCGGACAGCAAAACAGATATACGGTTGTGTGTTTGTAGCCTTACTCAGGTTTTCTACATCAATTTGGCCTCCAATGAAACTGAGTGACACTTGTAGCACAGGGATATATGGCCGTAGCCAGTAACGTCGGCTCCATGAATGAACAATGGGTCAAAGACACGCGTGGTCACCGAGTTAAAAACATACCAGATGGCTATTAGTCACTGAAGACCATCAACGAATAAGGCTACTTTCACACTCGCTTTTTGTGCAGATCCGTCATGGACGGATCCGTTCAGATAATACAACCGTCTGCATCCGTTCTGAACTGATCCGTTTGTATTATTTTTAACATAGCCAAGACGTATCCGTCTTGAACAACATTGAAAGTCAATGGAGGACGGATCTGTTTTCTATTGTGCCAGATTGTGTCAGTGAAAACGGATCCGCCCCCATTGACTTACATTGTGTGTCAGGACAGATCCGTTTGGCTCAGTTTCATCAGCAAGCAGCGTTTTGGTGTCCGCCTCCAAAGCGGGATGGAGACGGAACGGAGGCAAACTGATGCATTCTGAGCGGATCCTTTTCCATTAACCACTTCCCATCTGGGCCCTTTGCCCCCTTCCTGACCAGGCCAAATTTTGCAAAACTGACATATCTCACTTTATGTGGTAATAACTTTGGAACGCCTTTATTTATCCAAGTCATTCAGAGATTGTTTTCTCATGACACATTGTACTTCATGATAGTCATAAATTTGAGTCAAAATATTTCACCTTTATTTATGAAAAAATCCCAAATTTACCCAAAAATTTGAAAAATTCGCAATTTTCTAAATTTCAATTTCTCTGCTTTTAAAACAGAAAGTGATACCTCATAAAATATTTATTATTTAACATTCCCCATATGTCTACTTTATGTTGGCATCATTTTGGAAATGTCATTTTATTTTTTTAGGACGTTAGAAGGCTTAGAAGTTTAGAAGCAATTCTTCAAATTTTTAAGAAAATTGCCAAAACCCACTTTATAAGGACCAGTTCAGGTCTGAAGTCACTTTGTGGGGCCTACATAGTGGATACCCCCATAAATGACCCCATTGTAGAAACTACACCCCTCAAGGTATTCAAAACCGATTTTACAAACTTTGTTAACCCTTTAGGCGTTCCACAAGAATTAAAGGAAAATGGAGATCAAATTTTTAAATTTCACTTTTTTGGCAGATTTTCCATTTTAATCAATTTTTTTCTTTAACACATCGATGGTTAACAGCCAAACAAAACTCAATATTTATTACCCAGATTCTGCGGTTTACAGAAACACCCCACATGTGGTCGTAAACTGCTGTATGGGCACACGGCAGGGCGCAGAAGGAAAGGAACTCCACATGGTTTTTAGATGCCATGTCCCATTTGAAGCCCCCTGATGCACCCTTACAGTAGAAACTCCCAAGAAGTGACCCCATTTTGGAAACTAGGGGATAAGGTGCCAGTTTTATTAGTACTATTTTTGGGTACATATGATTTTTTGATCATTCATTATAACACTTTATGGGGCAAGGTGACCAAAAAATTGGTTGTTTTAGCACAGTTTCTATTTATTTATTTTTACAGCGTTCACCTGAGGGGTTCAGTCAAGTGACATTTTTATAGAGCAGATTGTTACGGACGTGGCGATACCTAATATGTATACTTTTTCTCATTTATTAAAGTTTTACACAATAATAGCATTTTTGAAACCAAAAAATTATGTTTTAATGTGTCCATGTTCTGAGAGCTATAGTTTTTTTATTTTTTGAGAGATTTTCTTATGTAGGGGCTCATTTTTTGCGGGATGAGGTGACGGTTTTATTGGTACCATTTTGTGGGACATATGCGTTTTTGATCACTTGGTGTTGCACCTTTTGTGATGCAAGGTGACAAAAATTGCTTGTTTTGACAGTTTTTTTTTTTTTTTTACGGTGTTCACCCGAGGGGTTAGGTCATGTGATATTTTTATAGAGCTGGTTTTTACGGACGCGGCAATACCTGATATGTATACTTTTTTTTATTTGTTTCACTTTAACACAATAATAGCATTTTTGAAACCAAATAAATGATGTTTTAGTGTCTCCATGTTCTAAGAGCTATAGTTTTTTTATTTTTTGAAAGATTTTCTTATGTAGGGGCTCATTTTTTGCGGGATGAGGTGACTGTTTTATTGGTACCATTTTGTGGGACATACGCGTTTTTGATCACTTGGTGTTGCACCTTTTGTGATGCAAGGTGACAAAAATTGCTTGTTTTGACACAGTTTTTTTTACGGTGTTCACCCGAGGGGTTGGGTCATGTGATATTTTTATAGAGCTGGTTTTTACGGACGCGGCAATACTAAATATGTCTATTTTATTTTTTCTATTTTTAATTTTTTTTTTATTCCTTACTTGGGATTTTTTTTTTTTTTACATGTGAAACTTTTTTTTATTTTATTTTTTCAACCCTTTATTTTATTTTTATTTTATTTTACACTTTTCGTCCCCCATAAGGTCATACAAGACCTCTGGGGGACATTTACTTCACTTTTTATTTTTTTTTACACTGTTGATTTCTCCTGTAACTGGGGCTGACATAGTAGCCCCAGTTACAGGACAAATGCACCCCTATAGAGGCTGTACAGCAGCAATCCTGCGCTGTACAGCCTCACAGCAGGGCTGATCGAGGTCTCTGAGAGACCTCACACAGCTCCTGCACTCTCCGGTCACGGCGGTCACATGACCGCCGGGCCGGAACAGGAAGCGCACAGCGCTTCCTGCTCTGCAGACGCAGTGCTCGATGAGCGCTGTGTCTGCAGCGATCGTGAAGGCAGGGACACCTGGGCACTGTCCCTGCCTTGTCTTAGGGTTGCCCTGCTGTCACTGACAGCGGGCAACCCGATCAGCAGCTGCACGATTAGCGTGCAGCTGCTATTTCTGACAGGACGTTTTAAAACGTGCTGTCAGAAATAGACGTCCACCCATAGGACGTTTATATCCTATGGGCGGACGTGAGGCGGTTAAGAATGCAAACTGATCCGTTTTGGACCCTGAACGGATCTCACGAACGGAAAGCCAAAACGCCAGTGTGAAAGTAGCCTAATATTGGCTAATACGAACACATTATTTAAAAAAAAAAAAAAAAAAAAAAATAGTGTATATTCTCTTTCTCCCCACACAGGAATGAAGGGAAAAGAAACAGTCCAATCCATTTTCGCCATATATTGTTTAGGTATTTGAGTAAAAGTTTGACTTTTGCCGAAAGTTCAATGTAGGAGGCTACATGTGACAGCTGGGAATGTATCTGCTGACCACCAGAGGGCGGGAGAGTGCGAGTGGTAAATGTATGCAGGGGACTGATGTGGTTGTATCATATAAATCACAGTGTCACAAATGGGCACTGCGGGGGGGGGGGGGGGCACATTGGGGGAGAAGTGGGGGATCATGCTGTTACTTCTACTACAACTACTGGGAGAAAAGGGGGACCACAATGTCTTGAGCAAAATGGGAGGGGGCTGCTATTATTATTAGAGAGAAGGGGGGGTCTGCTGCTGCTAGTTCATGTGTAATGGGGGAGAGACTGTACATTTACTACTGCTATATAAAGGAATGGAGGACTCCGCTGTGACTACTGGGGGAGGGGGACAGCAGGGTTACATCAGATCTGTATGCAGGCTTCTGGATCCTGTAGTATACATTTTTAACATAGGAGACTATGGGTGAACATGCCACTGTATGCCAAAACGTGGCAGACATCCGCAAAGGTATACATTGGGATTCCCTCTGTACACATACCCTGTCTAAGTAAAGCCTCAGTCACACATCAGTGTTTTGGTCAGTGATCTCCATCAATCATTGTGAGCAAAAACCAGGATTGGCGCCTCCACAGGCATGAGGTATAAGGAATAGATCTGCACCAGTTCTAAATTTAGAGCCGCACCTGGTTTTGGTTAAAAATCATTGATGGAAATCACTGACCAGATAACTGACTGTATAGCCTCATGCACATGACCGTTGTGTGTTTTGCTATCCCGCTAATTGCGGATCCGCAAAACACAGATGGCGTCCGTGTACATTCCACAATTTGCGTAAGGGCACGGACAGCCGTTGATATTACTGACTATTTTTCTCCGCAAAACGGACAAGAATAGGACAGGTTATATTTTTTTTGCGGACCACAGAACGGAGCAACGGATGCGGACAGCACACGGAGTGCTGTCCGCATCTTTTACGGCCCCATTGAAATGAATGGGTCCGAATCCAAGCCGCAAAAACTGCGGCTCGGATGCACCAAAACAACGGTTGTGTGCATGAGGCCTATGAATGAGGCTTAAACCTCCAACATACACTGCAACCTTCTTAAGGTCTCATGCACACGACTGCGTGTCCCCCGAGGCCGTATCGCGGCCCACATATGGCGGGTCCACAATACACGGGACACCGGCCATGTGCATTTCGCATCACAGATGCGGACCCATTCACTTGAATGGGTCTGCAAATCCGGAGATGCGGTGTGGAACGGAACCACGGAACTTGTCCTTTTTGCGGAACGGACGGATCGCTGACCCCATTCAAGTGAATGGGGTTGCGATCCGCATGCGGCTGGCCCACGGTCGGTGCCCGTGCATTGTGGACCGCAATTTGCGGTCCTCAGCACGGGCACAGGCAGCACACGTTCGTGTGCAAGAGGCCTAAGGCTACTTTCATTGTAAGTCAATAGGCGATGGATCCCGTTTTATTTTTTCCATGTTCAAGAAAACGGATCCGGCACTTTTGACTTACATTGTGTTTCATGCCAGATCCGTCATGATCAGTAACCCATGACGCACACAAAAATGCTGCTTGCAGCTTTTTTCTGTCCACCATGGGAACGCAACCAAACGGAACGGAAAGCATTCTGGTGGACTTCGTTCCATTCCGTCCCCATTGACAATGAATCAGGACAAAACTGAAGCATTTTCCTCAGGTTTTGAGAGGGTCGCAAAACACGGACACCAGCAGTGTGCGTTCCGCAATTTGCGGACTGCACATGGCCGCAACCATAATAGAAAATGCCTATTCTTGTCCGCATAGGACATGTTCTATCTTTTCCACTGAGCCGCGAAACAGAACCACGGATGCGGACACGGTGTGCTGTCCGCATCTTTTGCGGCCCCATTGAAATTAATGGGTCTGCACCCGTTCCACAAAATTGCGGAAACGGATGCGGACTCGTTCGTACGGCCGTCTGAATAAGCCCTAAGACTGATCTCAATAACAGAAAGGAAAACGCAGATGTTAAAGTAGCCTAAGGCTGGGTTCAGACCTGAGCGTCTTTGATATGCGCGTTTAACGCGCGTTTTTGACGAGCGTTTTTTGCAATAGTAAACGCGCGTTTGACGCGCGTTTGTGTGATTGACTGCAATGTCCTATGGCCACAAACGCGCGTCAAAACGCCCCAAAGAAGCTCAAGTACTTGTTTGAGCGTAGGGCGTTTTACAGCGCGTTTTTCAGCGCTGTAAAACGCTCAAGTGAGAACCAGGGCCATAGGGAAGCATTGGTTTTCATGTGTTGAGCGTTTTACAGCGCGTTTGAACGCGCTGTAAAACGCTCAAGTGTGAACCCAGCCTAAGGCTCAATTCACACCTGAGCGTTTTACAGCGCGTTCCTACGCGCTGTAAAACGCTCAACAAGGAGAAACCAATGCTTCCCTATGGGAATGGTTCTCACCTGGGCGTTTTACAGCGCGTACGATCGCGCTGTAAAACGCCCGACGCTCACACAAGTTCTGTAGCGTTTTTTTGGGCGCTTGTCGCGCGTTCCCGTACTATAGACTTTCGGGAACGCGCGACACTGTGTGCACGCTTGTCTCTGTATGCGCGCTTGTAAACGTCCGTACAATCGCGCATACAGAGCGCTCCTTTCAGAACGCTCAGGTGTGAATTGAGCCTAAGGGAATCCTGGTAAAGCTCCATACATCCCAAAGCTATAACACAGTCATGTGCATGAGGCCTGACAGGGTCTGCAGTCATTGCTGGTTCCTAGCGGAAAAAGGTGAGATCACGAGGCTCTAGTGCCGGCTTCTCGGGACCAAAGTGGTTGTTTAGTCCTATTGATCCAAAGTTCCTGCGGGCCCCTGACTCTGCCCTGTGGGGACAGAAGGATAGGGCATGTTGGATATACAGATTTGCCTTGCTGCAGTCTCAGCAGTTGTGTAACGTTTAGTATTTTTTTTTTCCCATTGCAGGTTTCTAGGTCAGTGCTCTTTTAGCATTATTATTTTTTTTTTTCATTTTTACAAAAATGTTGCTTGGAGCCAAAGCACATGACAAGGGTCAAGGCCGTCTCTTCAGACAGGGAGACCATGAAATCTCTATGGGGTGTGTTGTAATCACATATTACAAGCCAAAAATCGCACTTTTAGGCCTCTTTCACACGACAGTATGGCTTTTTCAGTGTTTTGCGGTCAGTTTTAAACGGATCCGTTGTTCCGTTTTTTTGTTTCCGTTCCGTTTTTCCGTATGGCATATACAGTATACAGTAATTTCATAGAAAAAATTGGGCTGGGCATAACATTTTCAATAGATGGTTCCGCAAAAAACGGAACGGATACGGAAGACATACGGATGCATTTCCGTATGCATTCCATTTTTTTGCGGACCCATAGACTTTAACGGAGCCACGGAATTTGATTTGCGGCCAAATATAGGACATGTTCTATCTTTCTACGGAACGGAAAACGGAAATACGGAAACGGAATGCATACGGAGTACATTCCGTTTTTTTTGCGGAACCATTGAAATGAATGGTTCCGTATACAGACCGTATACGGAACGCAAAAAACGGCCTGCAAAACGGAAAAAAAAAACGGTCGTGTGAAAGAGGCCTTATGCCCCTTTTTTCTCTATAGAGCTCTCGCTGCTCTCATCCACAAGGCATCCTATGTAACACAATGCAATCTTATGGAAATTGACAGTTAGGGCTCAGGCACACGACCGTGTGCTGCACGGGCACCGACCACGGGGCGGCCGCATGCGGAACCATTTACTTGAATGGGGTCCGCGATCCGCACAGCAAAAAAGTAGTGCATGCACTACTTTTTTGTGGTGCAGAGGCACAGACAGAAAACCCATGGAAGCGCGGCTTCCGATCCGTGCCTCTGTTCCGCACTGCATCTCCCAGATCACTTGAATGGGTCCGCATCCGTGGTGCGGGGTGCACACAGCCGGTACCTGTGTGTTTTGCAAACCCGCTGTATGTGCCCTACATTCTAGTGGAAAATCATATATGGCTATCAAGCTGGTGAGTACTATGGCTGAAACGCCACTGCAGCGGCGGGGAAATGAAGAATTTCAAATCACGTTTTTCCTGTCGGTTTAACATATACAAAAAACGCATAAGTTAAACGGACGCCTCAGACCGATACCATACAATGGCACTCGTTCCCCAAAGAATTTCATTGTAAATTTTTTTTTTTTTTTTAAACCATTGTAACTTTTTTTTTACTGGATTGTACAAGATACCAGAACGTGGTGTGCTGCGTTTTTGTATCTTTCCCCCCCCCTAACGTGTACGTCAAACGGAGGCATAAAACGTGACGTGAACCCACCCTAACTTTCAGCACTTTATTTTTGCATCTTACAAGATTATGATTTTAGGGATAAATCGACAAACCTCTGATTAACCCTCTTAGAGTGGACAGTCCAGTAACAATGTTCTCCCCTATGTAATGGGAATAACGTACACTGCCATAATGATTCTAATGTCTCTCCCCAAAATACCCCGATATGAATGGAGCCCGCAGTCGAGCATGGCCAATCACTTCTATCGGCTAGCGCTTGCTTATCCCGGCATGCCCATCCATCGCTCCATTCAAATAGAATGTTATTGTAATTAGTGGCGGTCACAGCCATCAGACCCCTCCCCACTCGTCTAACTGGTAGATAATGGATATCTGCTGCAGGTGTCTACAAAATATTTAAAGGGGTTACCCGAGATGCAGGGCCGTACGCTGGGGACATGAACCCAGCCTGGGGTTAGAGCCCCACAGGGCAAGCGCTTTGGCGACAGATTCAGACTCCAGCTTGTGCTGCAGGCTGTAATCCCAGGCTAGGATCATGTGCCCAATGTACGGCACATAACCCCGGAAGTGTCGGCCACCTGAGATTGCGGCCCATGTCAGATAACGCCTTTCAGGGTGCTGCCACACATTTAAGTTTTGGAAGTCAAAATAAGGAGCGAAGTTGTATCTGTCTTCTCCTTTTATGATCCACTTCTGATTTTGGCTTTAAAAACTACATCCGGGAACCTGACCATGTGGCAGCACCCTAAGAGTTCAGCACCCCCAGTACTGCCCCCAGGGGTGCTATAAGCCACCTGCTTCGTCCATTGTTGAGGAGGGTGCTATCACTCAGTGAATCCCCATACTGCATAGGACGCAAGTTGACCGCCACATGCATTAGTTTGGGGCTCATATAAGACTGGCCAAATCTAAGACAAAAAACATAGGCATTACCCATAGCAACCAATAAAGGCATTGCTTTCATTTTCCAAATGGACTTGGAATGAATGAGAGCCGGAATCTGATTGGTTCCTAGGGGTAACGCCTCTTTTTCTTTGCTAAATCTTACCCAATGAAGTAAAACCTTTCCAGAGGATGGCAGCCAATCAGAGGTCAGCTTTAGTGTACGAATCATGCGCTGATTGGTTGCCGCGGACCAGCTGCTTCTCATACAGGGGTCCCTAGGGGCTACAATATGTAATCACTCACGTGCTCGCAGCTCTCACCTTGTAGGCGTGCACCCCCAGCCGCTGCAGCTCCTGCTCTGACACGGGCCGCTTAGGCTGCAGCTGGTGCGGCTTCCTCTGGTCCTCCGCAGAGTCATCCATGTACCAGGCCTGCACCATTTTGCCCCAGATCCAGTCGCACCCAGACTATCCCGGGAGGGAGTCAGAACAAGCAGCTCAGAGACCCGCTCCGCCCCTTCACTGTAATAGCGGAAGTGTCGCCGCTCATGATCGGAGGCGCCATTTTGTTGGCTACCAGTTTGCTGTGCATGAAGTGTCGCCCTTCTGGAGCTACACGGCCATTATATGGGTTATCTTGGTTCATTTCATACAACAGGGATGGTTTCCATCGTGTGCACCAATTACTATCATGTTAGTAGGCTGCCTGCAGTACAGCACTGTTATATCCCTAATGGCTCTCCTTCTGGGAAGACTGTAACAAGAAAACTAAGGGGCACAGTCTTAACCCCTTCATGGCCAGGCACATTTTTGTGATTTTGTGCACCTGGTGGTTAGGTGACCCTAACTTTTTTATTTGACTACCAAAATAATGTTTGCAATGTTTTTTACTTGACACTTAGGACTTTTTATGAGCATGTTTTTTTTTTTTTTAGGTTTAATTTGGGGGGAAACCGCTAATTCTTATTTTAAAAAATCATTATTTCAATTATAGCTTATTTCAGGGATGGCCAACCTGAGGCTCTCCAGCTGTTGCAAAACTACAACTCCCATCATGCCCGGACAGTCTAGAGCTATCAGCCTACAGCAGGGCATGGTGGGAGTTGTAGTTTTACAAGCCATGCCTGGCTTATTTCTTAAAGAGAACCTGTCATCACCTTTATGCTGTCCATACTAACTGCAGAATAAAGTAGTGACAGGTCAGTTGATTTCAGGGGTCTGTCATTTAAAAGTTAAAAGTAAGGGCTGTTTCACAGGACCGAGTCCATTGCGGGAATCGCGCTCTGTGTGTGAGTGTGATCCTCTGCTCTGGACTTGCTGGAGCGCACAGCATTATCATGATTTATAATGCTGTGTGTCTCTGCTTGACCTTATTTCTACAGAATCATACTGACAGCTTTATGTCACTATGATTCTGTGAAAAAAAGGCCATGCAGAGACACACAGCATTATAAATCATGATAATGCCGTGCGCTCCTGCAAGTCCAGAGCGGAGGTTCACACTCACACACGGAGCGCGATTCCCGCAATGGACTCGCTCGTGTGAAACAGCCCTAAGTGGTTGCTGAGAACCAACATCACAATCATTGCAGACTGGGCCTGGAAATGGGCCCCGGACACCTGAGAAGAGTCCTGGTTATTCATAAATTCCTGCTCTCCTGCCCACCTGCTGATGACTGACAGTCTTCTACCTAGTTTTCTCCCTTTCTCTCTAGCAGAGAACTGCCAATCATCAGCAGATGGACGGGGAGAGCAGGAGATTTTGAATAACCAGGACTCTTCTAAGGCTACTTTCACACTTGCGGCAGTGTGATCCGGCGGGCAGTTCCATCGCCGGAACTGCCCGCCCGATCTGCCGCTGACTGAAAGCATTTGTGAGACGGATCCGGGTGCGGATCCGTCTCACAAATGCATTGCAAGGACGGATCCGTCTCTCCGCTTGTCATGCGGACCGACGGATCCGTCTTGTACATTTTTTTCACATTTTTACCGATCTGCGCATGCGCATGCCGGAACGACGGATCCGGCATTCTGAATGCCGGATCCGGCGCTAATTCATTCCTATGGGAAAAAATTCCGGATCCGGCGTTCAGGCAAGTCTTCAGTTTTTTTCGCCGGAGAGAAAACTGTAGCATGCTGCGGTTTTCTCTTTTGCCTGATCAGTCAAAACGACTGAACTGAAGACATCCTGATGCAAACTGAACGGATTAGGCTACTTTCACACTTGCGGCAGAGAGATCCGGCAAGCAGTTCCGTCGCCGGAACTGCCTGCCGGATCAGGCAAAATGTATGCTAACTGATGGCATTAGTAAGACTGATCAGGATCCTGATCAGTCTTAAAAATGCCTGATCAGTCGAAAAAATGCATTGAAATGCCGGATCCGTCTTTCCGGTGTCATCCGGCAAAAACTGATCCGGCATTTCTTTTTTCACCTTTTTTTCAGTCTGCGCATGCGCATACCGGAAGGACGGATCCGGCATTCCGGTATTCTGAATGCCGGATCCGGCACTAATACATTCCTATGGGAAAAAATGCCGGATCCGGCATTCAGGCAAGTCTTCAGTTTTTTTTGCCGGAGATAAAACCGTAGCATGCTACGGTTTTCTCTTTTGCCTGATCAGTCAAAACGACTGAACTGAAGACATCCTGATGCAAACTGAACGGATTACTCTCCATTCAGAATGCATGGGGATATGCCTGATCAGTTCTTTTCCGGTATAGAGCCCCTGTGACGGAACTCTATGCCGGAAAAGAATAACGCAAGTGTGAAAGTAGCCTTACTCTCCATTCAGAATGCACGGGGATAAAACTGATCAGTTTTTTTCCGGTATAGAGCCCCTGTGACGGAACTCAGCGCCGGAAAAGAACAACGCAAGTGTGAAAGTAGCCTTAGGTAGATGTGACTCTTTTCAAGGCCTGGGCTGCAATGATGCTGATGCTGGTTCTCAGCAACCACTTACTTTTAGCTCATGAGTGACACACCGCTGACATCAGCATTTCTGTCACTACTTTATACTGACACAAAAATTTATTATTGCAATGGGTTTGGACTATGGTGACGGTTAACTGCATTTTAAACTATTTTAATTTTAAATTCTTTTGTATTTATTTTTTTACTTAGATTTTAATTTATTTTTGGCAAATAATATGCCCCACAGGAGGTCATTAAAAGACCTCTGTAGAACACTTTTTTCCCCCACTGTTTCCACTGTAACTGGGGCATCCACTGGAGCTCGTTACAGGGGAAAACAGCCCCCTATTGGGGGCATTACACACAGGCAGAGCTGATCAGGGTCTCCTTAGACCCTACCGCTCTGCTGCTGCCCTGAGACTCGGACGCTTCCTGCTCTCCCTCCCTACGCTCAGGTACTGCTCTGCTGCTGGGACTGGAGAAGGTAAAAGCAGTAATAAGTCTCTCCTGTCTTCTCCTCAGGGTCCCCGCTGTGTCTGCCCCTGTTAGATTGCAGGAGCAGGAACTTTATTCCCAGCGCTAGGATTAAAAGAGCTGCCAGAACATTTCTATACATGCTGTCTGCACGGGGTATGTGCAGATAGGACGTATATAGCCAGTGGGCAGTTGGGAAGGGGTTAATAAGCCCTATAGCTAATGGTGGATCACCGAAGATGTAGAGGCGCCAGCCCCGTCATAACTTCGGAGCATCCAGCGCTGATTCTAAATGTAAGACAACTTCCTTGCTGAAGGCGTAGAAAATGGTAAATGAGACGGTCCTGCTGGCCCACCCCCTTTTTTAGACCTGACATGAGCAGGAAAGAAGTCGCAGATTCTGCCGCACCATTGCGTGAGACAGAATCTGTGCCAGATATATGACCCGCTAAAAGTTGCAAATTTTCTAGCACAAGAAAATGGAACTTTCACAAAAATCTGGCTTTTTAACACTAGATAAGAAGCACAGGGGCTTAATGTTTCCTCCGATGTTCTGGAGCTCCTTAGGAAGTATTGTACCCCCAGTATTGATACTCTGCATACAGGTTGTATATTGTGCTGGCACTTTTAGGATACGTAGGAGGTATGTAGGAGCTTGGCTGTAAGTCGGTCCTTAGCACCTATCAGACTGTGTTCACACACGAAAAGTAGTTTAGCGGTAGGACCCACGCCACACTGAGATACCTTGACGGGGTGCGCAGGGCTCCGATATGTTCCTGACTGGAAGATATTGGCTAAAGTCTCAGCTTTTAACATCAGCGTGAGAGTATGGTCAGTAGCATATTAGTGTGGTGCACCTTTTTTCAGTGATTTATGTATTTTTATATTTTCATCCACACATTATCCCATTTTGTGTAGGATGTTTTTGTGGTGCATGTGGTCCGCTGCCGACATCCTCCATTGTATGCATTTTTGCTGGGGATTGCCGTTAGCAACGGATCACATGCGGAGGAATTTCTCCCCCGATTATAAACACGCCACATTGTTTGGGGTTGAGCATTTCCTCCCATTTAGCACACTTTATTCAGTGATTTTTCTTTACATGTATTGAATGTGCTAATGCTTGTCATTGGTAACATTCTGTGCACCTGGTAGCCTGTGTCACATGGCCTGTTATAGGTGGGGCTCGCAGCCTCCTCCTCCCTCCCATTGTATTAGGGATCTTACTATGGAGGTAAGTAGGAGCTTGGGTGTAAGTCGGTCATTAGCACCTATCAGACTGTGTTCACACACGATAGGTAGTTTAGCGGTAGGACCCATGCCACACTGAGATACCTTGACGGGGTGCGCAGGGCTCCGATATGTTCTGGACTGGAAAATATTGGCTAAAGTGTCAGCTTTTAACATCAGTGTGAGGGTCTGGCCAGTATGGTCAGTCGCATATTATTGTGGTGCACCTTTTTTCAGTGATTTATGCACTTTTAGGATACAGCTACATGGCGATTATGGGAGCGACACGTTGCACATTCAAGTGTCGTAGAGTAGCAGGACTGCCATAGAAATTAATGGAGTCGCAGAGCTTCCTGCGACCCCAGAATCGGAAAAAAATCCAACACTGTTAATTCCAACACTGGTAATTCCGAGGTTGCGGCAAACATGCAAGTCACACTGCAACCTCACTCATTTCTATGGCTGCCCTGCTACACTGTGATACTGTGGAGCTCCCAGAATCGCTGTGTACCGTTATAGGTACATGTTCCTGTAGTAATGACCTATTATCAATACCATGTTGAAGGTTTTGTTGATCTAACTAGAGGTTGGGACACGTTAAAGTACTTTGTGTGCTCCTTTCAGTGATTGTAACCATTTGTCTATATATACAGTTGTACAAGTGTATTGTTTGTATAATAGTTGCGCTTCTATGTACAATCATGACTGTGAAAGAGTAGGTCTATTTTGGGCTTTTTTTTTTTTTTATGCCTAATTATCCCCCTCTTCAGCTGCACAACTTGATGCATTTCTCTCACAAGCAGGGGATTGTGTCCTTTATGTGAAATCTGCCAGCACTGTAATTCTGTGACATCCTTTCCATTGCTTCCCAGTTCCCATTAGGTTTGTTTTCAGCTCCGGAGCGCACAGAACATATAAGGAGGGGCAAATCACATTTACAGAAAGGCAGCAGGTCCTGTGATCTTCAGAAGCAGTGTAGAAGCAGTTTGTTTATCAGGATCTCAGCTAACTCTGACATGCCCCCACTTCCTCTCTGCCATCTTCTGTGTCTGTTACTAGGGACAGATTTTGCCTGAAACGGGCAGTCGACTGCAAATTAGGCTGAGTTTACATCACCGTTCAGCCTTTCTGTTCTCCTGCTCCGTTATAGGAGCAGGAGAACGGAAAAGATGGATTCGGCACATAACTGAGCCGAACGGAGCCTACAGACCCCATAGACTATAATGGGGTCCGTTAGTTTTACGCTCAGAAGATGATTTTAGAGCAGAGACAAAAGTCCTGCGCGCACAACTTTTGTCTCCGCTTAAAAATCATCTTCTGAGTGTAAACCTAACGGACCCCATTATAGTCTATGGGGTCTGTAGGCTCCGTTCGGCTCAGTTATGTGCCGAATCCGTCCTTTACGTTCTCCTGCTCTATAACGGAATAGGAGAACGGAAAGGCTGAACGGTGATGTGAACTCAGCCTGGATGGAGGTGAGACCCTTAGTGGACAGGACTTCACAGCTTTTTTCAGGTGGATGCAGGCAGATTTTATTTTTTTTTTTAAATCTGCTAGTTACACCATAGTTACTGCTCGACACACAGGGGACCCCTATTCTAGTCGGGGTTTTTTGCACTATTTTGGGTTATATACCATTTTCATTGATGGCCTATCCATACAATAAGCCATCAGTCTGTGGGGGCCATGACCATGCTGATCATTAGTACACAGGTGTATTCTTCTTATGATATGACCATTTCTATTTAGTTCACAGCGGAACAATATTACAAAGGAGGGATCACATCATGTGCTTTTAACATTTATTAACACAAACGTTATTAAAAAAAAAAATCCGAAATCCAACACAAAACACATAGTTTTTTTCCCCTCAGATGCTTTGGTTGTACATCGAAATGCTTCTAGCATGTGAGCCCAGGACATGAGCCTTCAGCATAGCATTGCTAGTATTATATCATCAACCAGAGAGATAAAGATGAACTCTAGTAACACAAGATAAAACCCTGCACCTTATTTTCTTGCTCCACTCCTTGCCAGGTGGTCCACCATTTCATTTCTAGGACCGGTGTCCTGGCACATGCGTCTGCGGAAAAGAAGAAACGGTCACTGCCTCCATTATATGGTGTCGGATACTAGGCATGTTAGGGCACATTTATAAAAAAAATCTTAAAGTCTGTGGGCAGAGTGGTGCAGCAAAAAATATGGCACAAATATGTAAGTGCCAGGTACTAATTTTGTAAAGTCAAAATCTGTGAAAGGTCTTTAATAAATGACCCCCAGGGTCTTCACAAAATAACTCAAGGTCGTCCTCTGAGAACATCTAGGTTGGCATAAAATGGGTCCGCATCCATTCTGCAATTCTCAATGGAGACGGAAATGATGCGGACAGCACACATTGTGATTTCGGCTCCCGAAGAAAATAGAACGTGTCCTATTCTTGTCCTCAATAGTGGACAAGAATAGGCATTTCTATAGGGGTGCCGGCCCGGTGTATTGCGGATCCGCAATACACTACGGACGTGTCAATGGACCCTAACTCACAAATGCAACATCAATGCCTTCACAGAGCCGGTCAAGCTTCTGAAATTCTGCCTTATTGATCACATTTCCACCACTGTAGGTTTTCCAGCCATTTTCTTTCCACCTTGGCATCCATTTTGTCACACCTAAATTATCCAGATACATTGGCCAGTTAAAGGGGTTATGTTTTCCACATTAAATTTTTGGTTTACATTCTATGTTTGGGCAGGGCCTGGAGAATACAGCGAATATATACACAGAACCCATATTCACCTGACAGAGGTGGCAAGAGCAGGGATCTCAAGTCTCCCGGAGGTTCAGGGAGTCTCCCTCTATTAGATAGCGGCTCCCTGACGCCCACATGTGAAACAATATATCCCGGAAAGGTTTACTGATAGCAGAGCAGAGAGATAAGAGAAGTGACAGGACAGAATTTAGATTACAGGTTGAATTAACCCTTTAGGGTCAAATTGGCTTCTCAAGGAGATATATATGTTAAAGGCATCCCTTCTTCTGTCTCATTCAGTAGCTATAGAACTATTGAGAGAGATGTATTTTTTTAAAAAACATTTACACATTTAACCCTCCATTTTAATTATATTATTTACCCCAGTGTTAAATACCCCCCCGGATGCTTGTTTTTTTCCTACAGTGGGCTAGATAATTACACACAGGGTTCACTTGCTTCTTGTCTGCTCAGCGAATGAACCGAAGATTCGATTCATGAATCGGTTCATTTGAATGAACTGATTCAAATGAACCGATTCATGTGAAAGATCCGAACTTCCCATCTCTAGTTTACTCGCAGTAAACCTTTCCGGCAACCTGTAGCAGTGTCCCCTTCTCGGCGCGTGCGCACAGTGCAAGAAGAAGCCGATGCCAGCAGTCCGCAACGGCGCATCAGGCTGAGCCTGTGCGCACGCGCGGGATCTCAAAGCGGGAGGAGGGGGAGGGAGGGAGAGGCGGCGATGGGCACGAACGGCGATGCGTGCGGCCGGGCACCATGCATCCACAGACCTCCCCTGCTTGGGCACCTTAATTCAATGATTGACAGGTTAGTAAAACCTGTTTTTTCGCAGAATAAAGCCACAAATGGCTTTTATAAGGCCACCTTAGAAATCTGAATGCCACCCTGGACATGAGCATATGTTTAGCTCACAGGGCTTATAGGTGGTGACAGAATCCCTTTAATCATATACATAAATATGATAATTTGGGGCAGGGTAATGAGCCCAGTCCTCCACACCATAGAGCAAAGTGTGCAGATACTGCATAGGTTTGGAAAATGTAATAAAAAGTTCGTGAAAGAAAAAAAAAAAAGAAAACCTCCCTGAAATGAGTTTTTGCAGGTTGGGATGTCTGCAAGAGTGTCCTTTTGGCCTCCAACGGGCTAGTATACCTTTTTTTTTAAAGGGAGTTTGTCAGTGGTTTTCAGTGTAAAAAGTGCTGACAACACCAGGTAGCGGCCAAGGAAAGCTTGATGGCCATACCTTTTGTGGAGCTTTTATGATTAGGATTAGGCTTCATGCAGCTAGCCATGTCTGATTTTCAGTCCACAAAAAAAAGGATCCTTAAAAATCATATAGCTTCCGTGCGCATTCTGTTCCTCACTCTCATCAACAGAAAGTACTATTCTCATCCGCAAAAAGGGACAAGAATACGACCTGCAGTGAGATTCTCAGATCAGACACGCAACCATGAAATATGAATGTGAACAGTCTCAATGACTTGTATCGGTCTGTGTGCTGTTTTAAAGGGAACCTGTCACCGCCAAAACACATTTTAAACCGGCATCATTACCTTACTGTAGCCCCCAGTGTGTTCCTAATCATGTTTTTCATTCCTCCCACTGGTTGTTGTATACTTTATAAAAACGCTGTTTTAATCTGTGTTTTCTCTATCCTCCGAGTCAGCTTGAAGTCAACGGGGCAGCGGCCTCCTTGCTTCAAGTCAAGCTAAGCCCGCCCATTACCTATCCTCCCTTCACTGTGATTGACATCCTGCTGTGAGGTGCGCTCCTTGTCACTGCATGATCCCGGCTTTCCTCCCTCTGCGCATGCGCCGGGCGCGCATGCATGATGAGAAAGCCTGGCGCATGCGCAGAGAGAGGAAAGTGGCCGACTGAGTGCAGGACCCGGAGACGGGATTGCACAGTGACAAGGAGCGCACGACTTGCACGATCCCAGCCAAACAGCAGGATGTCAATCACAGTGAAGGAAGGGCGAGTAAGGGGCGGGCTTAGCTTGACTTGAAGCAAGCAGGCCGCTGCCCCCTTGACTTAACCTCTTCAGGACACAGGGCGTACAGGTACGCCCTTATGTCCTGGTAATTAAGGACACAGGGCGTACCTGTACGCCCTGTGTATTTCTGATCACCGCCGCCTGCTCAAATCATTGAGCAGGCACTTTGGCTAAATGCCCAGGGGGGTCCCGTGACCCCCCATGTCGGCGATCGCCGCAAACCGCAGGTCAATTTAGACCTGCGGTTTGCGGCTTTTACCTGCGGCAGCGGGCGGTGCCATCGGGTCCCCATACGGCTGTGGGGGGGGACCCGATGGCATGGAAGGCAGCGCGATGTCTAAGTAAGGCATCGCGCTGCCTTCCTGTGACATGCCTGTGAGATCCAGCCCCTTGAATCTCACAGGCCGGAAGCTGTATAAGTAATACACAATATATTACTCATACAGCCAATGCATTCCAATACAGAAGTATTGGAATGCATTGTAAAGGATTAGACCCCCAAAATTTCAAGTCCCAAAGTGGGACAAAAAATTAAGTGAAAAAAAAGTTGAAAAAATAAAGTTTTCCCCCCCAAAAATTAACATTTTCAAGTAAAAATAAACAAAAAGGTCATTTCCCCAAATAAAGTTAAAAAAAAGGTAAAAAATAGGGGGGGGGGGGGGGAAGTATACATCCACGTCCGTATACAGCCACGTCCGTATCAACCGGCTCTATAAACATATCACATGACCTAACCTCTCAGATGAACACCGTAAAAAATAAAAATTGTGCTAAATAAACAATTTTTTTGTCACCTTACATCATAAAAAGTACAACAGCAAGCGATCAAAAAGGCGTTTGCCCACCAAAATAGTACCAATCTAACCGTCACCTCATCCCGCAAAAAATGAGCCCCTACCTGAGACAATCACCCAAAAAATAAAAAAACTATGGCTCAGAATATGGAGACACTAAAACATCATTTTTTTTGTTTTAAAAAAGCTGTTATTGTGTAAAACTTACATAAATAAATAAAAAGTGTACATATTAGGTATCGCCGCGTCCGTATCGACCGGCTCTATAAAAATATCACATGACCTAACTCCTCAGATGAACACCATAAAAAATAAAAACTGTGCTAAATAAACCATTTTTTGTCACCTTACATCACAAAAAGTGCAATAGCAAGTGATCAAAAAGTCACACACACACCAAAATAGTGCCAATAAAACCATCATCTCATCCTGCAAAAATGATACCCTACCGAAGGTAATCGCCCAAAAACTGAAAAAATTATGGCTCTCAAACTATGGAAACACTAAAACACGATTTTTTTTTTTGCTTCAAAAATGAAATCATTGTGTAAAACTTACATAAATAAAAAAAAAGTATAGATATTAGGTATTGCCGCGTCCGTGACAACCTGGTCTATAAAAATACCACAAGGCTACTTTCACATTTGCACTTTCCCTTTTCCGCTATTGAGATCCATCATAGGATTTCAATAGTGGGGGAAAACGCTTCCATTTTGTCCCCCTTCATTGTCAATGGGGACAAAACTGAACTGAACAAAACGGAATGGGCGAAGATGCATTCCGTTCCATTTGGTTGCATCCCCATCGTGGACAGAATAACACTGCAAGCTGCAGTTTTCTTTCCATCATGGGATGCGGAGCAAGAAGGATCCATCATACCTCACAATGTAAGTCAATGGGGACGGATCTGTTTTCTCGGACACAATAGAAAACGGATCCGTCCCCCATTGACTTTCAGTGGAGTTCATGACGGATCTGTCATGGCTATGTAAGACATAATACAACCGTATCCATTCATAACGGATGCAGACGGTTGTATTATCATGACGGAAGCGTTTTTGCTGATCCGTGATGCATCCAGCAAAAACACTGGTGTAAAAGTAGACTCACCCGGCAATTCCAGTATTCTGTTTCTTTGCTGGAACCGAATACTGGAATTTAAAGGGGTTTTCCCATGTGGGATACTGATGGCGGATGGCATATCAATTCTATTATGTTTTAATACTTTATTTATTTTTGCATCAGCGTATTCTGACAGTCATAACTGTATGGGAGAAGCAGTCAGACAATCACATGTTTAACCCCTTAACGCAAAATGCCGTACATGTACGGCGGGGGAAGCTGTGCCAGAACGCATCCCGCCGTACATGTACAGCAGGCTGATCGGGCAGGTACAGGAGCTGCTCCCGCCCGATCTCTGCAGGGGTCCGGCAGTCCCTGGTAGCCGGGCCCCTGCTGTATCCGCCGACATAGCTGTTTAAAGCAATGCCAGCGATTTAAGCCCTTCTATGTTGCGGTCAGCGCTGACCACGACATAGAAATGGTTTGCGGCGGGTGAAGGAGCGCATCGTGTCCCCATGCTGCTGTGGCGTGGGACCCGATGTGTGACAAGGCAGCCCGATGCCATGCAGAGGTTGACCAATGCCTTGCAGGGCATTGGGACCTGCCTTCTACGGGTGCCCAGGAGATCCAGCCTCAGGCTTGGTCTCCTAGGCAACCTGTTAGTGTATTACTCAGTGTAATCCACTAACAGGCAATGCATTACAATACAAATGTATTGTAATGCATTGCAGAGGGGATCAGACCCCCAAATGTTGAAGTCCCAGAGTGGGACAGAAATAAAGTTGAAAAAAAAAAGTGTTTTCAATAAAAAAAATTAAGTTTCAAGTTAAAAAAAGAAAAGAAAAAAAACGCCCCTTTCCCCTTTTTTTTATAATAAAAAATAGAAAATAAAAATAAAAAACACACATATTAGGTATCGCCGCTTCCGTAACTACCGGCTCTATAAATATATCACATGATCCACCACGTCTGATAGACACCATAAAAAAAATAATAAATAAAAACTGTCAAAAAAAAAGCAATTTTTGTCACCTTACATCACTAAAAGTGCAACACCAAGCGATCAAAAAGGCGTATGCCCCCCAAAATAGTACCAATCTAACCGTCACCTCATCACGCGAAAAAAGAGCCCCTACATAGGACAATCGCCCAAAAAATAAAAAAAACTATGGCTCTCAGATTATAGATACACTAAAACATGATTTCTTTTTGTTTCAAAAATGCTTTTATTGTGTTAAATAAAAAAAAACATATGTTGTCTGTAACAACCTGCTCTAAAAAACATTTTTTCGTCACCTTACATCATAAAAAGTGTAATAGCAAACGATCAAAAAGTCATATGCACCCGAAAATAGTGCCAATCAAACCGTCATCTCATCTCGCAAAAATGTTACCCTACCTAAGACAATCGCCCAAAAGTTTCTACTGGAGTTTCTACTTTAGGGGTGCATCAGGGGGTCTTCAAATGTGACATGGCAACTTTACAGCAGCAGTTTACGACCACATATGGGGTGTTTCTGTAAACTACAGAATCAGGGCAATAAATATTGAGTTTTGTTTGGCTGTTAATCCTTGCTTTGTTAGCACTTTTTTGGAGTTTCTATTTTAGGGGTGCATCAGGGGGCTTTAAATTGGACATGGCGTCAAAAAAACAGTCCATCAAAAGTGGCCCGCGTGCAGCACCGCACCATGTGAACAGTTGTCAAAGCTCACCTTACCTGAAGCCCTCAGGAACTCCAACTGAGAGCATGGTAGGTTCATTTAAACCCTCATGCAAAATACCTTGCTGATTAAAATCAAAATGTACACTAATGCCTCATTTAGCATGCAGCATAGGAGGCGGTACACATGCGCTATTTAGTGCTGTTTTCTGCTAAAGTAGCAGGGCACGGCATACATATCAGAATATCCTCAGACATCATCCACAACTCCCTCCTACCTCAGACGTCAGGCAAAACTCCCTCCTCCGTCAGGCAAAACTCCATCAGTCCTTCTCCCTCAGACCAAACTCCCTCCTCCGTCAGGCAAAACTCCCTCCTACCTCAGACATCATCCCTTCATCCCCAATGCATCCTGAATGGATAAGGATCCGTTCAGAATGCATCAGTTTGGCTCCGTTCCGCCTCCATTCCGCTCTGGAGGCGGACACCAAAACGCAGCTTGCAGCGTTTTGGTGTCCGCCTGGCCGTGCAGAGGCAAACGGATCCGTCCCCCATTGACTTTCAATGTAAAGTCAGGAGTCCCTATTAATATACCATCGGATCGGAGTTTTCTCCAATCCGATGGTATATTTTAACTTGAAGCGTCCCCATCACCATGGGAATGCCTCTATGTTTGAATATACCATCGGATTTGAGTTAGATCGTGAAAACTCAGATCCGACAGTATATTCTAACACAGAGGCGTTCCCATAGTGATGGGGACGCTTCAAGTCAGAATATACTAAGAACTGTGTACATAACTGCCCCCTGCTGCCTGGCAGCACCCGATCTCTTACAGGGGGCTGTGATCAGCACAATTAACCCCTCAGGTGCCGCACCCTCCCTCCCCAGGGGACCCCCCTCCCCAGTTTTAAATTCATTGGTGACCAGTGCGGCCCCCCTCCCTCCCCAGTTTTAAATTCATTGGTGACCAGTGCGGCCCCCCTCCCTCCCCAGTATTAAATTCATTGGTAGCCAGTGCGGCCCCTCTCCCTCCCCTGTATTAAATTCATTGGTGGCCAGTGCAGCCCCCCCTCCCTCCCCAGTATTAAATTCATTGGTGGCCAGTGCGGCCCCCCCTCCCTCCCCTGTATTAAATTCATTGGTGGCCAGTGCGGCCCCCCTCCCCCCCCCAATTAAAATCACCCCTTCCCCATCATTGGTGGCAGCGGAGAGTTCCGATCGGAGTCCCAGTTTAATCGCTGGGGCTCCGATCGGTTACCATGGCAAACAGGACGCTACTGCAGTCCTGGCTGCCATGGTTACTTAGCAATTTTAGAAGCATTATACTTACCTGCGCTGTCTGTGGCCGGCCGGTCGCTCCTCCTACTGGTAAGTGAAAGGTCTGGTCGGCGCATTGCTTATAGCCCAGACCTTTCACTTACCAGTAGGAGGAGCGACCGGCCGGCCACAGACAGCGCAGGTAAGTATAATGCTTCTAAAATTGCTAAGTAACCATGGCAGCCAAAACTGCAGTAGCGTCCTGGTTGCCATGGTAACCGATCGGAGCCCCAGCGATTAAACTGGGACTCCGATCTGAACTCTCCGCTGCCACCAATGATGGGGAAGGGGTGATTTTAATTAGGAGGGGGGGGAGAGGGGGGGCCGCACTGGTCACCAATGAATTTAATACAGGGGAGGGAGGAAGGGGGGGCCGCACTGGCCACCAATGAATTTAATACTGGAGAGGGAGGGGGGGCCGCACTGGCCACTAATGAATTTAAAACTGGGGAGGGAGGGGGGTCTGGCCCCTGCTGCCTGGCAGCACCTGATCTCTTACAGGGGGCTATGATACACACAATTAACCCCTTAGGTGCGGCACCTGAGGGGTTAATTGTGCGGATCACAGCCACCTGTAAGAGATCGGGTGCTGCCAAGCAGCAGGGGGCAGTTATGTACACAGTTCTTAGTATATTCTAACTTGAAGCGTCCCCATCACCATGGGAACGCCTCTGTGTTAGAATATACTGTCGGATCTGAGTTTTCACGATGTGAAAACTCAGATCTGAAAAAGCTGTTTATGCAGACGGATCCGTTCTGAACGGATGCAAGCGTTTGCATTATAGGTGCTGATCCGTATGTGCAGATACCAGACGGATCCGCACCGAACGGAAGTGTGAAAGTAGCCTAAAAAGCTGAGAAATTGAAATTTGGAAAGTTGAGAATTTTTCCAAATTTTGGGTAAATTTGGTATTTTTTTATATATAAAAATTAAATATTTTTATTAAAATTTACCACTATCATGAAGTACAATATATGACGAGAAAACAATCTCAGAATGGCCTGGATAAGTAAAAGCGTTTTAAAGTTATCGCTACATAAATTGACACTGGTCAGATTTGCAAAAATCAGTCTGGTCCTTAGGCCTCTTGCACACGAACGTGTGCGCCCCGTGGCCGTGCTGCTAGCCGCAATGCCCGAACACCAAACGTGGGGCAGCCACAGCGGATCGCGGACCCATTCACTTTAATGGGTCCGCGATCCGCCCGTTCCGCAAAAAGATAGGACATGTTCTATCTTTTTGCGGAACGGAAGTACGGGACGAAACCCCACGGAAGCACTCCATAGTGCTTCCGTAGGGTTCCTTTACGCATCTCCGGATGTGCGGACCCATTCAAGTGAATGGGTCAGCATCCATGATGCGGAATGCCCACTGAACGGCGCACACGTTCATGTGAAAGAGGCCTTAAGGTGAAAAATGGCCCAGTCCTTAAGGGGTTAAGTCCCCTCGAGGGGGACATAAGTGAATTTTTTTTATATATAAATATATATATATATATATATATATATATACAGTACAGACCAAAAGTTTGGACACATTTTCTCATTCAAAGAATTTTCTTTATTTTCATGACTATGAAGGCATCAAAACTATGAATTAACACATGTGGAATTATATACATAACAAACAAGTGTGAAACAACTGAAAATATGTCATATTCTAGGTTCTTCAAAGTAGCCACCTTTTGCTTTGATTACTGCTTTGCACACTCTTGACATTCTCTTGATGAGCTTCAAGAGGTAGTCCCCTGAAATGGTCTTCCAACAGTCTTGAAGGAGTTCCCAGAGATGCTTAGCACTTGTTGGCCCTTTTGCCTTCACTCTGCGGTCCAGCTCACCCCAAACCATCTCGATTGGGTTCAGGTCCGGTGACTGTGGAGGCCAGGTCATCTGGCGCAGCACCCCATCACTCTCCTTCATGGTCAAATAGCCCTTACTTTCAAAGTTTTCCCAATTTTTCGGCTGACTGACTGACCTTCATTTCTTAAAGTAATGATGGCCACTCGTTTTTCTTTACTTAGCTGCTTTTTTCTTGCCATAATACAAATTCTAACAGTCTATTCAGTAGGACTATCAGCTGTGTATCCACCTGACTTCTCCTCAACGCAACTGATGGTCCCAACCCCATTTATAAGGCAAGAAATCCCACTTATTAAACCTGACAGGGCACACCTGTGAAGTGAAAACCATTTCAGGGGTCTACCTCTTGAAGCTCATCAAGAGAATGCCAAGAGTGTGCAAAGCAGTAATCAAAGCAAAAGGTGGCTACTTTGAAGAACCTAGAATATAACATATTTTCAGTTGTTTCACACTTGTTTGTTATGTATATAATTCCACATGTGTTAATTCATAGTTTTGATGCCTTCATAGTCATGAAAATAAAGTAAACTTTTTGAATGAGAAGGTGTGTCCAAACTTTTGGTCTGTACTGTATATAAATATTCAGCCCCCTTTCACCATATAAAAAAATAATAATAATTAGCTCGCCACATCCCAAAATGGCCGAACTTTTAAAATGTAAACATATTTATTAAGTGAATGTCTTAGGGCTCTTTCACACTTGCGTTGTTGTGTTCCGGCATAGAGTTCCGTCGTCGGCGCTCTATGCCGGAAGAATCCTGATCAGGATTATCCCCATGCATTCTGAATAGAGAGAAATCCGTTCAGGATGCATCAGGATGTCTTCAGTTCCGGAACGGAACGTTTTTTGGCCGGAGAAAATACCACAGCATGCTGCGCTTTTTGCTCCGGTCAAAAATCCTGAACACTTGCCGCAAGGCCGGATCCGGAATTAATGCCCTTTGAAAGGCATTAATCCGGATCCGGCCTTAAAGAGGACCTTTCACCAGAGGAAAGCCTCTAAACTAACTATACAAAGGTGTAGAGCGGCGCCCAGGGATACCCCTGCACTTACTGTTATCTCCGGGCGCCGCTCCGTTCGCCCGGTATAGCCTCCGGTATGTAAGTAGTTAGGCTCCACCCACTTGATCCTGCCGGCGTCTTCTTCTCGTATGCTGTAGCGCTGGCCAGTGGCAGCGCTCAGCTCCCGGGGCGCTTCAGAGTGACGTCAGGGTGCCCCACGCGCATGGGTGACGTAATCACATGGATCACGTCATCCATGCGCATGGGGCGCTCTTATGTCATTCTGGAGCGCCCCGGGAGCCGCACGGACGGTAAGTATACTGCTCCCCCGCTCCCCACTACTACTATGGCAGCCAGGACTTTAATAGCGTCCTGGGTGCCATAGTAACACTGAACGCATTTTAAAGACGGATCCATCTTCAAATGCTTTTAGTTCACTTGCGTTGTTACGGATCCGGCGGGCACCTCCGGCAAATGGAGTGCACGACGGATCCGGACAACGCAAGTGTGAAAGAGCCCTTAACGGAAAAAGAAATCATAATGACTGATTCATAATTTTTCGTCGCTCCACCTAAAAAAATTTAATAAAAAGTGTTAAAAAAGTCATACGCACTCCAAAATAGTATCAATAAAAAAAATACCGTATTTTTCGCCCCATAAGACGCACTTTCCACCCCCCCCACCAAAAAAATGGGGGAAAAATGCCCCTGCGTGTTATGGGGCGAATGCTGACAGTTTTACATCACAGGCTGCGATGTATGCGAGAGCGGGGAGGGACTGGGAGGAGGAGCTGGGGGCCGGCAATTGCGGCGGGGCGGTGCAGTCACTGTAGTCCGTCCTCGCCGCTCCAGTGCTGCACTATAGAAATATAAAATGTCTTATTTAATTAAAAGTGATTAAACATGCCCCCCCACTCCTAATATTACCGTACATCCTAACAGCTTCTGTAGAATGCAGGCCGGGCGGGCGGCAGCGTAACTCCCTGATGTCACATGCCTGCGCCGCCTACTTTATGAATGAAGCAGGCGGCCGCCTGGCCTGCCTGCGTTGTACAGAAGCTGTTAGGATGTACGGTAATATTAGGAGTGAGGGGGCATGTGTAATCACTTTTAATTGAATGAGACATTTTATATTTGTATAGTGCAGCACTGGGGAAATCTGTGGATGACAGTTTTATGGGGAACATCTATGGATGGCACAGTTAAGGGTTGGGGGGGGGTCTGTGGATGGCACTGTTATGGGGTGGGGGGGTCTGTGGATGGCACTGTTATGAGGTGGGGGTCTGTGGATGGCACATATATAACAGTGCCACCCAGTTTCCCCATAACAGTGCCATCCACAGATCCCCCGTGTAACAGTGCCACCCACAGATCCCCCGTGTAACAGTGCCACCCACAGATCCCCCGTGTAACAGTGCCATCCACAGATCCCCCGTGTAACAGTGCCAGCCACAGATCCCCCCATAACAGTGCATCATCCACAGATCCCCCCATAACAGAGCGTCATCCACAGATCCCCCCCATAACAGTGCGTCATCCACAGATCCCCCCATAACAGTGCCATCCACAGATACCCAGTAATAGTGCCATCCACAGATCCCCCGTGTAACAGTGCCAGCCACAGATCCCCCCATAACAGTGCATCATCCACAGATCCCCCCATAACAGAGCGTCATCCACAGATCCCCCCCATAACAGTGCGTCATCCACAGATCCCCCCATAACAGTGCCATCCACAGATACCCAGTAATAGTGCCATCCACAGACCACCATTAGTTCCAAAACCACCAAAAGCACACCTTTTGGTTAAAAAAAATTTTTTTCTTATTTTCCTCCCCAAAAACCTAGGTGCGTCTTATGGGCCGGTGCGTCTTATATGGCGAAGAATACGGTAGTGATTGCCCCCTATAAAAATAGGGTTCCCACACAGTTCTGTGGACCTACATATAAAAAAAAAAGTTAAGGCGGTCAGAATATGGCAATACAAAAAAAAAAGAAAAATCTGTTGAACATTAACTTCAGGAGCATCTCCTAGCAACGATCCAAGGAACACGCATGTCATCCGTGTTGTTCCATGTTTTTTCACAGACCCATAGTCCATAACAGGTGTGTTTGGTCGGCATCATGGACCACAGTAGTGCAGGTCTCTGTGACTTTTCCACGGTCGGTAAAAAACTACAGATGTGCGGACACATTGAAATCAGTGGGCACATGTACTGTCCACAGAAAATGTGGACAGCACGTCAGTGAAAAACTGAAAAAACCCACTATCCTTGGTTCCTCCAGCTGAGCATTAAGGCCTTTTTCACTCGACCGTTTTATATTTCCGTTTATGCACCATTTTTTTGCGTTCCGTATACGGTTTGTATACGGAACCATTCATTTCAATGGTTCCACAAAAAAACGGAAAGTACTCCGTATGCATTCCATTTACGTATTTACGTTCCAAGATAGAATATGTCCTATTATTGCCCACAATTCACGTTCCGTGGCTCCATTCAAGTAAATGGGTCCGCCAAAAAAACTGAACACATACGGAATGTACTCCGTATGTCTTCTGTATCCATTCTGTTTTTTTGCAGAACCATCTACTGAAAATGTTATGCCCAGCCCAATTTTTTCTATGTAATTACTGTATACGCCATACAGAAAACCGGAACGGAAACAGAAACACAACGGAAACAAAAAATGGAACAACGGATCTGTGAAAAACGGACCGCAAAACACAGAAGAAGCCATACGGTGGTGTGAAAGAGGCCTTGTCATGCAAGATTTTGTGTAATAGTCAATGGTGTCACAATGCGACACGATGCGACTGTCACAAAAAATCCATCCAAGTCGGATTTTTTGCGACTGTCGCGGTTGCAGCATTTCGCATTGCGACGCCATTGACTATTATTTCACTAAATCCTGCATGACACTTTGTCCTGACATATTTATGAAGCTGTTCCCTATGTGATTGTATGCGACGTCATACTTGGTAAAAAAAAGTGCACCTTCTAAAGAATATGGCGCAGAGACACTGACACAACCCCTGCTTCACCAGCAGCCATACATTTCCACCTCATTTTCAGCCATATTATGCTTGTCCACCATTTTGTCACACTCCTTAGGAAAAGGGACCAGGCACTGAGACTAACACCTCAGTTTTATTTCTGTCCATTTTATTTCTGTGCATTTCTATAAGTGCAGGTTTAAAACAAACGGCGGGGCAGCTTCTTCATGGCGTCATTAGCCATACATTACACTGGGGCTGGATGAAGAGCCCCCTCCCCCACACTGTCCTCACTTCCCGCCTCCTCCACACTGTATTAATAGCGCCTCCCCCCTCCTGAGCGCGTCTTCTCCACTGAGGAGCCAGAGGAAAGCAGCCATAGTGTCGGCGCCATGTACTACGCGGTGCGCAGCGGCCGCCAGCCCGGCGTCTACTCCAGCTGGTGAGGAGAGGCCATGTTATCTTCTCTAGATAGGACAGCAGTATATATATGTCTGTATTATACTGGCTAGAATCGTACATAGGACCTTTATTATAGGCCATGTTATCTTCTCTAGATAGGACAGCAGTATATATATGTCTGTATTATACTGGCTAGAATCGTACATAGGACCTTTATTATAGGCCATGTTATCTTCTCTAGACGGGGCAGCAGTATATGTCTGTATTATACTGGCTAGAATCGTACATAGGACATGTATTATATACCTTGGTGTCTGCGCAATGCACGGACGTGTAATCTACAACTGGGTCATCTTGGCGGGAAGCCGGAGGAACGCCCGCGCTGAGCACGGCGGCCATGTTGTGACCGTAGTGGGAAGATGGCGGCTCTGAAAGTTGTGTCGTAATCCGCGGCTGTGAGGAGTCGGCGGAGATGTGTAGCTGTAGGGCTTGCTGAGCGCCGGCCATTTAGAAACTAGGCTTGTGGTGTTTGTTACTGGCTTCTCAGTCACAGACTACTTGTAATGAGAAACCCCAAGAGATGGCGGGATGGTAGTGGGCATCAAGCAGGGTGAAGCAAGAGGCATCATCCAGGGAGATCTCTATAGGACACTGGCCACAAAATATAAAGCCATATATCATTTTATATTTTTTGTGTGTGGCATTCTTGAAGTCCTATAGAGAAGGCTATGGGAAACTGCCCATAGCATGCTGTATAAATCCTTGTGATCCCACATAATAATTCCAATATTAAAGGGGTATTCTGCTTGTTACAAGTTATTCCCCACCCACAGGGACCCCCAATGATCACGAGAACGGAGGCCCTGCAGCCCCTGAAACGAATGGCGCAGCTGGTTGCACATGGCCGCATGTGAGAATTCCAGTAGACTGTGAGGAATAGAGGAGTTGCCCATAGCAACCCATCAGGTTGATCCTTTAACCACCTCAGCCCCCCTAGCTTAAACCCTCTTAAAGGGTTTCTACCACCTCATTTGGACCTAATTAGCTGTCAGACACTAGAGATCTGCCAGTGTCTGCTCTACCTAACCATGCTATTCTCAGACCTGTGTGTGCAGCCGTTACCAATAAAAAAAACAACTTTTATTGGTATGCAAATGCGCCTCTAGGTGCTATGGGGTCGTCTTTTCAGCACCTAGAGGCTCCGTCTACTCACCCTGTATTCTGCCCCGCTCGTCCCTCCAGCCCATCCATCTCTAGCTTGCCAGCCTCCATCTCATCCATCGGCCTTATTCTCGCATGTGCGTCTGTATTCAGCGCAGTGACTGTCTGACCGCTCCCGAACAGACGATGCCCGGCCGGTCAGTCACTGCGCCGAATACAGACTCAAACGGCACAGGAGCGAGAATAAGGCCGATGGATGAGATGGAGGCTGGCAATCTAGAGATGGGCGGGCTGGAGGGACGAGCGGGGCGCAATACAGGGTGAGTAGACGGAGCCTCTAGGTGCTGAAAAGACGACCCCATAGCACCTAGAGCCTAGGTGGCAAGGGGGCCCACATTCCAAAGAGCACCTTTATGATTTCACCGGCCATTTTTTACACATTTTGATTTCAAACTACTTTGCACGCATTTGGGCCCCTAAAATGCCAGGGCAGTATAACTACCCCACAAGTGACCCCATTTTGGAAAGAAGACACCCCAAGGTATTTTGTGATGGGCATAGTGAGTTCATGGAAGTTTTTATTTTTTGTCACAAGTTAGTGGAATATGAGACTTTGTAAGAAAAAATAAATAAATAAATCATCATTTTCCGCTAACTTGTGACAAAAAATAAAAAGTTCTATGAACTCACTATGCCCATCAGCGAATACCTTAGGGTGTGTACTTTCCGAAATGGGGTCATTTGTGGGGTGTTTGTACTGTCTGGGCATTGTAGAACCTCAGGAAACATGACAGGTGCTCAGAAAGTCAGAGCTGCTTCAAAAAGCGGAAATTCACATTTTTGTACCATAGTTTGTAAACGCTATAACTTTTACCCAAACCATTTTTTTTTTTTTTTACCCAAACATTTTTTTTTTTATCAAAGACGTGTAGAACAATAAATTTTGAGAAAAATTTATATATGGATGTCGTTTTTTTTGCAAAATTTTACAACTGAAAAAGCAAAAAAAATCGTTAAATTTCGATTAATAACAAAAAAAAGTAAAAATGTCAGCAGCAGTGAAATACCACCAAATGAAAGCTCTATTAGTGAGAAGAAAAGGAGGTAAAATTCATTTGGGTGGTAAGTTGCACGACCGAGCAATAAACGGTGAAAGTAGTGTAGGTCAGAAGTGTAAAAAGCCTGGCTATGAGCTGAGCGCTGCGATTGGCCAGCGCTACAGCATAGGAGAAAGAGACCGCGGCAGGTTCCCCTGGGTGGAGCCTAACTACGAACATACCGTAGGCTATAACCGGAGAACGGAGCGGCGCCCGGGGATAACAGTAAGTGCAGGGAGATCCCTGGGCGCCGCTGTACACGTCTATATAGTCAGTTTAGATACTTTATTCGGGTGAAAGATCCTCTTTAAGGGTGTTTAAGCTAGGGGGGCTGAAGTGGTTAAACAAGCCCAGTGATGTAATAAATCAGGGACTCCAATACCTCCTGTACGCAAAGGAGGAAATAAAGCAAGTTTATAATCCTAAGAAGAACTTCACTCCCATATGAATTCTAACATATCTGCTTGTAATTGCTGAATGCTGCTCTTGGGGATGAGGAGAGGAAGGCATCTAAGGATGTAAAGAACTTTGGGGTAGTAAGAGCATTTCTGACTGTTTGGATGAGAGCCATTTGAGATAATTGGAATTCAGAGTATTTAGCATAATCCTTCCTCAACTCCACCCACAAGTAGCGCATGTTAATTGGAAACCGTTTTTTTTGTATAGGGAATGTTAGTTGTAGTCTGAAGTATTGCATCGGCTCAGGCTGCCAGTGAACTGTTTTGTGAGGATATTTTGTTTAACTGTATTTGAAACATGAACTGGGAGAAGGTAAGATTTAGAAATTCTGTATATAATAAGAAACTTCAGAAAACTTATTTAAAACGTCATTTATTTTATTAATTTATAACCCATTGTTTGATGTAGGGATGAATGCAGAACACAGGTGAACCGCTATCCGTCAGCAAGGTACAAAAAGTTCCCAACTTATGAGCAAGCACAACATTTTATACGTGCCGCTGACTACCCCTCCAACTCATCCTGTGGACAAGGTATGGAATTGCTGTTAGGGCTCATGTACGTGAGCATGTGTGCCCATATTGTGGACTGCAAACAGCGGGGCCCTAATATACTGGTTGGGAACAGCTGGAACCCTGCTGCTGATCGATCGGGCGCAGCTCCCGCACCTACTCGATCAGAGCGCTGTACATGTACAGTGTTGGGATCCTATGGGTTAAACAACCTATTAGGGTTGTTGCGGGTATCGAAATTTCGATACCCAATCGATACTTTTGTCCCGGTATCGATACGATACCGGGATTTCCGTTTTTTCGATACTGGGCTGCGCTTCTGCGCAGTCTAGTATCTCTGAACATGAGCGCGCTGCTATCGGCGCGCTCATGTTCTCTCTCAGCAGCACGGGGAGAAGGAAGCTGTCCTCCCTCCCCCTGTGCTGCTGCCGCTGCCACCAATGAGAAGAGAGGGGCGGAGGAGGGGCGGCAATGAGAAGAGAGGGGGTGGAGGAGGGGCGGCAATGAGAAGAGAGGGGGTGGAGGAGGGGCGGCAATGAGAAGAGAGGGGGTGGAGGAGGGGCGGCAATGAGAAGAGAGGGGGTGGAGGAGGGGCGGCAATGAGAAGAGAGGGGCGGAGGAGGGGCGGGCGCACTGCGCCACCAATGATAGGATTACTATCGGAGCGATGGGAGGAGACATCAGCTTCACTAGTGGGCGTTCCTTTTCCCTGCGCTGCGATTGGACAGCGCTACAGCCAGGGAGAAGGAACGCCCACTAGTGAAGCTGATGTCTCCTCCCATCGCTCCGATAGTAATCAGCAGCATGTGGAGCAGGAGAGGAGACAGTAATGGGGCACTGCAGGCGAACGGAGCGGCGCCCAGGACTAAATGGTGAGTGCTGAGACATCGCTGGGCGCCGCTCTGTGTGGCCTAATAGTGAAAGTCTGGACTCATATACAGTAGTCAGTCTTTAACACATACAGGAGGCGGGTGCCGGCAGCAGAATCGCATTGCCGGCACCCTGCCCCTGACAGGGAGCTGCGATCAGCGGCAGTTAACTGCCGCTGATCTGCTAGTACCCGCCTCCTGTATAAAGGGGTAAAATCATTGGTGGTGCAGTGTGCCCCCCCCCCCTCAATCCCCCCATCCCATTAAAATCATTGGTGGCACAGTGCGCCGGCCCCTCTCAACCCTCCAGTATTAAAATCATTGGTGGCAGTGGCCACAGGGACCTCTCCACTCCCCCTCATTGGTGGTGCAGTGGCAGCTTCTGATCGGAGCCCCAGCTGTGTAAGCCTGGGGCTCCGATCGGTTACCATGGCAGCCATGGACGCTACAGAAGCCCTGGTTGCCATGGTAACATCCCTGATGCTGTGTGCACAAAGCACAGAGCAGCAGGGACAGTGTGGAGTCCTATTCACCCTGATAGAGATCTATCAGGGTGAATAGGAAAAGGGATGAAAGATCCCAGGTTCTAGCCCCTAAGGGGGGAAATAGTTATTAAATAAAAAGTGAAAAAAAAAAAAAAAAACTAAAATATGAAGTATAAATCACCCCCCTTTTCCCAATTTCACATATAAAATATATAAATAAACATATTACATCGCCACGTCAGAAAAGTCCAAACTATTAAAATATAAAAAAAAAATCTAGGTGGTGAATGCCGGAACAGAAAAAATAAAATAAAAACTGCGCGATTCGCCATTTTTAAAAATGAGGAATGCACGTGGCTTTTTTTGTTTATTTTTTTCGCGTGGTATCGAATGGTATCGAGTATCGCAATACTTTTTCATGGTATCGAAACCGAATCAAAAATTTGGTATCGCAACAACTCTACAACCTATGCAGGATGCTGGAGTATGAAACTGGCTGCAATTATATAAAACAGTTTGAATGTAAAAACTGAGCTGAAATTGGTTGCCACAGGCTGGAATTTTTATTTATTTTTTTAAAGCGGTTGGCCTCTCTGAGTATCAAAAATCCAAAGTGTCCCAGACAATAGCCAAAAATAGGAAGTATTTTTATAATGTGACATGTATTGGCTATATATCATTTTTCTAACCTGTTCACCATGACGTGTCCCTGGAGGAGCTCCCTCAATGGCTGTGTGGGAGGAGCAGCTGCGGGGGGAATCGGAGCCTCTGATGAATAAATTGGGGGGGGGGGGGGTGTCACACGTATAGACTGTCACGGATCTCTATGCAGTGGTGAGCGTCACATATCTGTATATACAGTGTACAGGGGGTCACATATCTGTATACAGTGGTGGAAGTCACATATCACTATACACAGTGTGCAGGAAGGAGAGGGCACACATTTACAGATGGGGAGACAAATGACTGCAGCTGATATCACTGACCTCAGCCAAACTGAACTGTTGGTCTGGCTGTAATAAACGTGTGTGATAAGACCACTGAGCAGAGGGGGCATAAACGGGACAGACACTTGGATTCCTCATAGTTTCTGCTACATCCTTACATACAGCAGGATCCTCTCAGTACAGGAGATGCATCACCGCTTCTCAGTCTCCCTTCCTTCAGCAAAAGTTTCTTTATTTCTGCTCTTAAGAATCTTCCTGCTAACCCCCTCCAGCCCTGCACAGCAATGAGTGCCAGAAGACACCTCTGATACAAGTGGGGAGCTTCTAGGACCCAGACAGCAGCACAGGCTTCAGGCATGGATGAGGTAGCTCCTCCATGGCAGGTGCAGGGATGGACGAGGGAGGCTGCTGTGAGCAGGACAGGAGGGGACGTGGCTTCCAATAACAAGGAAACCAGGCAGATCTGCTTAAAGGGGTTCTCCGGGAATTAAGAAAATGAGAACTTTAATATTACTTTATAATATATTCCCAAATACCTTTCATTATTTATAATGGCTCATGTTGTATAGGGAGCAATCAAGGGAAACAAAATGGCCACTGTCCTGTTAGTACACACAAAATCTGTCCTAGTCACACAGCAGGACGTTACTCGAGATCTTATGCTGAATCTCTGTAGGAATGGAGATCATGAAGTACAGAGAGGACAGGCTGTGGTAATGGAGACTGCATATACAGTCCTGATCAAAAGTTTAAGACCACTTGAAAAATGGCAAAAAATCCTATTTAGCATAGCTGGATCTTAACAAGGTTCAAAGTAGAGCTTCAACATGCAACAAGAAGAAATGGGAGCGAGACAAAACATTGAGCATTTAATGAAAACAACGAATAAACTGAAACGGGCTGTTTTTCAGCTGATCAAAAGTTTAGGACCACACCTCCAAAAAAAAACTAAACCCCCCCCCCTCCAGAAATACAACTTCCAAACATGAACTCAGTAATGAGTAGCTCCGCTGTTATTGTTAATCACTTCAAAAATTTGTTTCGGCATGCTTGATGCAAGCGTTTCCATGAGGTGAGTGGGAACATTTCTCCAAGTGGTGAAGACGGCCGCATGAAGGCCATCTACTGTCTGGAACTGTTGTCCATTTTTGTAAACTTCCCTTGCCATCCATCCCCAAAAGTTCTCAATTGGATTTAGATCATGGGAACACGCAGGATTTGCCAAAAGAGTGATGTTATTCTCCTGGAAGAAGTCCCTTGTCCTGCGGGCATTGTGTACTGTAGCGTTGCCCTGTTGAAAAACGCAGTCGTTACCACACAGACGAGGGCCCTCAGTCATGAGGAATGCTCTCTGCAACATCTGGACATAGCCAGAGGCCGTTTGACGCCCCTGCACTTCCTGAAGCTCCATTGTTCCACTGAAGGAAAAAGCACCCCCGACCATTATGGTGCCCCCTCCACTGTGGCGCGTAGTAAACATCTCCGGTGGGATCTGCTTGTCATGCCAGTAACGTTGGAAACCATCAGGACCATCAAGGTTACATTTTTTTCTCAGAGAATAAAACTTTCTTCCACCCTTGAATGTCCCATGTTTGGTGCTCTCTTTCAAAGTCCAAACGAGCAGTTCTGTGGCGTTCAAGGAGACGAGGTCTTTGAAGGGCTTCAAAAACAAAAAACGTCTTCAATCTAAGATGCCGTCTGATGGTTATGGGGTTGCAGTCAGCACCAGTAAGGGCCTTAATTTGGGTCGAGGATCGTCCAGTGTCTTGATGGACAGCCATTTGGATCCTCCGCTCAGTGCTGGTGAAATTTTTTTGGGTCTTCCACTTGACTTTTTTGTTCCATAACCTTCAGGATCATTTTAAGAAATTCCAAATGTCTTCCTGCATCCCACCTTAGCAGCGATGGCGCGCTGTGAGAGACCCTGCTTATGCAGTTCAACCACCCGACCATGTTCAAAAAGAGAGTTTTTTTGCCTTTGCCATCACAACGTGTGACTACCTGATAGAAAAGGACAATGAATCCACATCTTTGCACAGATTTGGCCTTTTTAAAGGCATGTGGTCCTAAAATTTTGATTAGCTGAAAAACAGCCTGTTTCAGTTTAATTGTTTTCAATTAATTGAATGCTCAAATTTTTTGTCTCATTTCTTCTTGTTGCATGTTGAAGCTCTACTTGGAACCTTGTTAAGCTGTAGCCTGCTCTCACTACATTCATTGAAAGCTGTCTAGCACCAGGAAGGGTATAGGGTGGGCTCAGCATGCATGTTGGTACCTGCATCCCTTGTAATGGAGGCCATTTTGCCACAAAAGATGGAAAAAGGCAGAGTGGGTCCAACACTCCCTGAATTTTATGGCGGTCATTATGGCGCATAACAGGTAGTATTTAGTGTTAGGACCCGTCTAACAGAGATCGCCTTGACGTTCTGCAGACGGGCTTAGATGGTTTTGTACAAAATGCATTGTCCAAGCATCTCGCTTTTATAAATAAGCGTAGTATTGGCACCATAATTTTTGTAAGCATTGTTGTACTTTGTCTGATTTGCAGAGTGCTGCTGCATTGTCTCTTTTTTTCCCTCTAGGTCTTTGCCATGGCAGTGTGCACCTGCGCACTGGGAGGTGCAGACTAACCCCCTTTTTTTGCGGTGGGGTTATGGTATGGGCAGGCGTATGTTATGGACAATAAACACAGGAGCATTTTATTGATGGCATTTTGAATGCACAGATACTGTGACGAGATCCTGAGGCCCATTGTTGTGCCATTCATCCACGACCATCACCTCATGTTGCTGCATGATAATGCACGACCCCATATTACAAGGATCTGTACACAATTCCTGGAAGCTGAAAACATCCCAGTTCTTGCATGGCCAGCATACTCACTGGACATGTTGCCCACTGAGCATGTTTGGGATGCTCTGGGTCGGCGTATACGACGGGGTGTTCCAGTTCCTGCCAATATTCTGCAACTTGGCACAGCTATTGAAGAGGAGTGGACCAACATTCCACAGGCCACAATCAACAATCTGATCAACCCTATGCAACGGAGATGTGTTGCACTGCATGAGGGTCTGCCCTCACCCTGGTCTGTTGCCCTGCTGCCAGCGGCTCTTCCCCCTGCGGCTGTGGTGAATCGCGCTCCTTCCTCCTGCAGCAGAGAGGGCGGCCATCTTTCCCGCAGAGAGCGGTGAGTTGGTGATTCCGGACCATCACAGCGCACCCCCTGCTGCCGGCACTAAGCCTCTCGTCACACCGCTGGAGAGCTGAAAGGGACACCTCTGAAGGAGCAGCTCCAGTCAAAATGGGGCCCAGAGACAGCTGGTGGCCATCTTGCCCGCACATGGTGCCTGATCACAGATAACTGGGAAGGGAACACACTCTGACAAGCTGGGGAGGAGGTTGATTTGACTAAGATAAAGGGGCAGTTGGTCTCAGAACTGAGCCTGGCAACCATACCAATCGTCCCTACTGGGCTGCTCTATCTAGCTCCCTCTCTCATGGATATCTGTTAACACCATGTTGGATCTCTGTTCTTCATAATTACTACCCCCCCCTCTCCCCCAGGATATTAGTTATTGCATGTACTCAGCATCTACTATATATACCGCATCTGAAACATACTTATGGGCCGCAAAAATGCATCTTCTACTGCCCCTACATCACTGAAAGAGCTGGTAGATGGTATGAGTCAGACTGACATGAACCCAGAGCACTTGCCCCTATGGACACTGAGCCACAAACTGACAGCGCTGTTAGGACCCGTCTAACAGATCGCCTTGACGTTCGGCAGACGGGCTTAGATGGTTTTGTACAAAATGCATTGTCCAAGCATCTCGCTTTTATAAATAAGCGTAGTATTGGCACCATAATTTTTGTAAGCATTGTTGTACTTTGTCTGATTTGCAGAGTGCTGCTGCATTGTCTCTTTTTTTCCCTCTAGGTCTTTGCCATGGCAGTGTGCACCTGCGCACTGGGAGGTGCTGACTAACCCCCTTTTTTTGCGGTGGGGTTATGGTATGGGCAGGCGTATGTTATGGACAATAAACACAGGAGCATTTTATTGATGGCATTTTGAATGCACAGATACTGTGACAAGATCCAATAGGGAGATAAAGCGAGGTTTTTCCAGACTCTAGAAGAAGTGTCAGACTGGATTGTTCGATGGACATGCAGTTCTACAATTACTAGCTCAATTTAGGGTGGGGTTGTAGTTGGAAGTTTCATGTTTTTCTTACTTTGGTGTGAATGGGGTAGCGACTCTGACAGATGCAGGGTGTGGTGGCACCCCCCTTTTTTTTGAAAAACCCATGGCGTGTTTTAAGCTGATCTCCTGTAATGTCTGGAGACCAAATAATAAGGTAAAGAGGTCCTTAGTTTTCAATTACATAAAGAAATGAAATATAATCCAGATGTTCTTATCTTCCAGGAAACCCACCTTCGAGGCCAAAAAGTATTGGCGCTTAAAAGACCATAGATAGGCTGTGTATATCATGCAACCTATTCTAACTATGCCAGAGGTGTGTCTATACTTGTGAGTAAAGCATTGCTGTTTCAGCTGATCTCCATGCACATTGATCCGTCTGGGAAATTTGTACTGCTACAAGCCGCGATTAAAGGCTGTGAGGTTTTGATTGCTGAGATAGATGTCCCCTAACCTTCAGATAGGGAGATATTGGACCAAATTATGGAACGGGTAGCTCTACTCCCGCCAGCTCTTTTTTTTTATTCCTCCTGGGTGATTTCCATGTTACACTGGATAGGCTACACCCGTCACCCAGGCATAACCTGGCATTGTCTCATTGGGCACAGGCACACCATCTCAGAGGTATGGAGGAGCCTCCATCCTGATACCAGATAATTCTCATGTCACTCTTCCTCTGTACACTCACTATGATGTATTGACCTTGCGTTTGCCAATCAGGCAGGACTTGCATGGGTGAGGACAGCCGAGTATCTGCCCTGGCATATCTGACCATGCCCCACTTCAAATTACCCTTACACAGCCACTAAGCCGTCCATTTATTAACGGTCGCCTAAATCCTGTTTGGCTGAAGGGGCTCCCGGTGGAACAAAAATGCAGGGAGGGATTATCAGAATTAGGGGAAACTAACACAGGGTCCTCTAATCCATTGACAGAATGGCACGCATGCAAGGCAGTTATGAGGGGAATACTAATGGCAGCAATAGCGACACATGGGGCTGAGCTACTCTCCACACGTAGAGGGTTAGAAGAGAAGTTGGCAAGCGCAGAGGAGACGTACACGGTAGACCCCACAGCAGAACATGAGACAGCATGGCTTGCAGCTCAGAGGCTATACACCTTGCATCCGACAGGAGTACACACAAACAGTCCATTTTTTCCCGAGGGCAACAAAGGTGGTAGGGCCTTAGTGTACTTGGCAATGACAGAGACCCCACAGACTGTGGCACCGGCAATCAGAACTGAGTTGGGTGAGGTTGTGAATACCCCTGAAGCTATTTGTAAGCAATTTGTCAGCTACTACTCTACCCTTTACTCCTCTACAATAGTGAAGTCATTGGAAGAACTGAGACTTTCTTGAGGATACTCCCCTTCCCCCCTCAACTCAGTCGGAGAGGCGGATATTAGACACCCCTATCACTCCAATAGAAATCCAAACTGCTATTACGGTCTATGGCGCAGGGGAAAACCCTAGGTCCAGATGGCTTTCCGGTCGAGTGGTATGCATTCCAGATTGAGGAAGCTAGTCAATAGCTGAGTAAGTTATTTACATACGCTCTGGAGTACAGGTCACTACCTGCATCCTTTAATGAATCCACAATAGTGGTGATTCACAAAGCTGGGAAGCTGCTGGACAAATGCAGCTTGTATAGGCCTATTTCGCTGATAAATTCGGATTTCAAACTTTTAGCTAAAGTATTGGCACATCGGTTATCCTCAGTCATTCTCTCTATTGTCGGTACTGATCAGGCTTCATGCCTGGGGAAAACCACTGACAAACTTGAGGCTTCTATTCACAAATTTACAGGTCACCCATGACAATGCGGGCAGCAGAGCAATCGCCTCACTAGACAACGAGAAGGCATTTGACTTGGTAGAGTGGAGTTTTATGTGGGAAGTACTAACGAAAATGGGGATCCCTCAGAACTTCCTCAAATGGTTACATTTGCTCTACCTGCAGCCAACGACCTGGGTGAGGGTAATTGGGTATCTCTCCAATTCATTTGCACTGAGACTGGGTACCAGACAGGGGTGTCCATTGTCGCCCACCTTGTTTGCCTTGGTGATGGAGCCTATGTCTGCACGTATAGTCAGATGTCCGAAAATACAGGGATGAGACATTGCTGGCATCACTGAGAAAATATCGCTAGATGCAGATGACATGTTAATCTACTTGGGAGATGTGGGCACATTGCTAGAGGCTCTGCTGGAGGTGGTCAACGAGTATGGTGTATTCTCCGGACTAAGGGTGAATTGGGGTAAATCAATTCTATACCTGGTGGATGACGTAGATGCTAGGTCCATCTCCTCTCACTTGTCCCTGCAGATAGTGGATAAATTCACTTACCTAGGAATGGTTATCCATGAGGATGCTACCAAGTTCCTTACACTCAATATGGCTCCAGTACTGAGCTACGTTGCACAAGAACTTAAAGCCTCGGTAACCCGCATTGCTAGGGAAACACTCTGGGCCCCTTATGGATTGGGCGGTTTGGCTCTCCCGGACCTGTATCTGTTTTATATAGCCACACAATTTAAATTGCGCAGCTTGGTAGATTAAGGCGGATCCAAATAACCCAGCGGTGGTACTAGAAGCGGCCCTGATGGGATCCTTTGAGGCCATGACAAACATGGTCTATAGGGCAGGCAAATACCCGGTAAAAAACCTTACCTCCCCCATGGTGGGGGTGATCAACGCATGGAACTCATTTGTGGTGGTGGTGAGAGGGGACAAAACACAAAATGCAGTATGGTCCCCAGTTTTGCCCCTATGGAGAAACCCTAAACTCTCTGAATTGACTACTCTCTTGGACTTTGAGTTCTGGCCGCAGAGGGGGATTAAATACCTCACCGAATTGTATGAGGGGGTTTTTAAGACCTTCTTGGCTTTAGAGGCCAAATATAATTTTCCAACTGAGGCATGCTTGTGTGTCCCAATTCGGGATGGGCCCTCTGCGGCTAGAATATGGGGAGATGGAGAAAATTGCCAGGCGCGCAGTACATGGTAAAATGGTCTCTGCCTTCTATGGGACACTAATATCGTTTCAACCTTGGCCTATATCTAGAGCGTTCGCCAAATGGAAAGAGGATATCGCTTATTTAGACCCGTGGCAGGAGAGGGAATTGGGCTCTACATGGAGATCATCTGTGAATTGTGCACGGGATCAGCTGATTCAGACTAAGTGAATACTCAGAATATATTTGACTCCTGTGCATCTAGTTCGCATATATAAACTCCTATCAGATATCTGTACTAGATGTGGCATTGGCAAGGGAATGTTAATGCACAGGATTTGGGAGTGTCCAGTTATTGCAGACTTTTGGGAAAACGTGCACAGATATCTTAATTCCAGACTGGGTCTCCCGGCAGTTAAATCCCCAGAAGTTAGTCTACTGGGCCTTGTCAACGACATTTCTACCAAATACACTAAAATCCTTTACAAGTTACTACTATTCTATGCTAGGAAGTCCATCCTGCTAAATTGAAAACCTCCAAAGAATCCCTCCTTATCCCACTGGACTCAACTCATCAATGCAACTTTACCTATGTACAAATTGATCTTTGAAGCTAGGGGTACACCAGACAGGTTTGAAAAGATTTGGGGCCTGTGGTTGAGTGCCAACTCTATCGGAATAACTCGTAGACATAACTCTGTCTTCAGGTCGCTGCCCGAGTGAATGTGGTGTGTGAATGTCTGACAGTCTTGATGGCGACCAATTATATTCAGGATTACTAGTTGAAATGTACTGTTTCTTCAACAGCTTTATAAGGCTGCGTTCACACGGGCGAGTATTCCGCGCGGGTGCAATGCGGTAGGTGAACGCATTGCACCCGCACTGAATCCTGACCCATTCATTTCTATGGGGCTGTTCAGATGAGCGGTGATTTTCACACGTCACTTGTGCGTTGCGTGAAAATCGCAGCATGCTCTATATTCTGCGTTTTTCACGCAACGCAGGCCCCATATAAGTGAATGGGGTTGCGTGAAAATCGCAAGCATCCGCAAGCAAGTGCGGATGCTGTGCGATTTTCACGCATGGTTGCTAGGTGACAGTCTATTCACTGCATTATTTTCCCTTATAACATGGTTATAAGGGAAAATAATAGCATTCTGAAAACAGAATGCATAGTAAGTGATCAGTTGAGGGTTAAAAAAAATTAACTCACCTTCTCCGTTTGTTCGCGTAAGTCCCGGTCTCTTCTTTACTTCTCAAAAGATGAACTATGGGCTAAAGGACCTTTGGTGACGTAAGATCACATGCTCCAATCACATGTGATCTGACGTCACCAAAGGTCCTTTAGCCCATAGTTTATCTTTTAAAGAACTAAAGACCGGGAGAACTACGCGAACAACAGGAGAAGGTGAGTTAATTTTTTTAATTTTTTTTAACCCTCAAATGATCACCTACTAAGCATTCTGTATACAGAATGCTATTATTTTCCCTTATAACCATGTTATAAGGGAAAATAATATCTACACAACACCGAACCCAAACCTGAACTTCTGTGAAGAAGTTCGGGTCTGGGTACCACAGTCGGTTCTTTATCACGCGCGTGCAAAACACATTGCACACGCACGATAAAAACTGAACATCGGAACGCAATCGCAGTCAAAACTGACTGCAATTGCATTCCTACTCGCGCGGGTTTGCCGCAACACACCGGGACGCATCTGGAACTAATCCGGACACGCTCGTGTGAACCCAGCCTAACTCCTTTTCCTGACTGTCAATTAAGGTTGCTGAATGTAATCTTTAATTTTATTCTGGTTTGTTTTGATTTTTATGGTTTTGTTATTCTAAAATTGACAAAACGAGAAATAAAACCTATTAAAAAAAAAAATCTGTCATATGACTTATGAACTACACTGTACATGCATGGAGAGAATGGGCCACTATTAAAGGATTGGCCACTGTGGAGGTCACTGTAAAAGGGGCGGGCACTGTGGCGGTCAATGTTATGGGGGATACTGTTATCTTTTTACGGCACACGGAAACATGAAATGAAATAGATTAAATATACCCGTGCAAAGTCAGGTCCTTCTGCTAGTATAATATATATCTCAGAAAATAGACACCAATTTTTTTATTTATTTTTTTCAAAAAATGCTTTATGAAACTAACAAAAATAGAGACCTATTTGGTTTTGTTCCGTCCATAAAAGAAACACTTGCTGTCAGGTGAATGCTGTAAAAAAATGTTTGTTTTTGTTTTTTTAACCTTGCATCACAAATGGTACCAATAAAATTGTCACCTTATCCCATAGTTTTCAAATTGGAGTTATTCTTTGGGAGTTTCTACTGTATTGGTGCATCAAGGGGGTCTTCAGATGCAACTTAAAATTCTGCTCTCCAAAGTTGAGGGAGTGCAGGTGTGGGAGGCAAAAGGGCTTAAATACATGAGGCAGCTGTTTGATAATAATACCCTTAAGGAATTCAGTCAATTACAGCAGGAATTTGGATTGCTGAAGTCCCAATTCTACCTATACCTGCAACTCAGACATGCACTACGAGCTCAAGGACAGGTGGAGGCGGTGGGTCCGGAAACAGAAAAACTCAGTAATAGATCTGGTGAAAACAAGTGGGGGCACAACGGGGGTGATATCACTAAATTACGCTTGCCTTATGGCAGGGCTCGACAAATCCCAGGTCGCCATGGCGACCAGAAATTTAGTCCTGGCGCTTGGGTATTTTGTCAGCCCGTTTTCAAAGGTGCCCGGGCGATGGGTGAGGAGCTGCCGTTCTGTCCGGAGGCAGCACCGTTTGAAACAGCTCCTCAGTCAGTGAGTCACAGCACACAATAGCAGAGACGCTGGCACCAGGGAGGGGAGGGGCTCGGGAGGAGTGTAATCTGATCCTAGAGTGGAAGCGACTTCTGCCAGCCCCTCCCCTCCCCGCCCTCCAACCAATCAGAGCTGAGGCAAGGACTAGCAGCTCTAGGTCACTGACACAAGTACAGGAGGGAGTCTAGAAAGAATCGAATGAGTCTCAGGTTAAAAGAATCTAAAGATCCGATTAGTTAGTGACTCATTCCATTCTTTGAGTTAAAAGAACAGGTTACACTGAGGCTGTCGGCTGATGCTTTAGTTGCAGCAGTGATCAGATTAAGGGACAGGAGCAGAGAGATAAAAGTGACAGGACACAGTATAGATTACAGGTTGAATTAACCATTTAGGATCAAATTGGCTTCTCAAGGAGATATACATGTTAAAAGGCATCCCTTCTTCTGTCTCATTCAGTAGCTATATAACTAAGGGTAATTTCACACTTGCGGCAGGACGGATCCGGCAGGCTGTTCACCCTGTCGGATCCGTCCTTCCGCTGTTTCGCCGGACCACCAGACCCTATTGACTATAATGGGGGCAGAGCTCTGGCGCAGCACGGCAGTGCATGGTGAAAGGCCGCCGGACTAAAAGTACTGCATGTCCAACTTTTTAGTCCGGCGGCCTCTCACCGCGAACTGCCGTGCTGTGCCGGAGCTCCACCCCTGTCCCCATTATAGTCAATAGGGTCCGGGGACGGAGCGGCGGTATATGCAACATGGTATACAGCATTATTGGGGGGCTCTATGGAAAAGTGGGGGGGGGAGCACTATGGGGGCACCTACTGGGGGCTTTATGACGCGGCTCCGCCTGGCTCCTAACTTTTTTAGCTGGCTCCTAGATTCCAAGGAAATTTGTCAAGCCCTGCCTTATGGAAGCGCAGTTTAAAAAACAAGATTTCCCACTATATGAGAAATGGAGGAAGGATGCTCCGGATCTTACAGAGGAGCAGTGGGACACTGTCTTTGAGGATTTTACTAAGGTGGCGGTAAGCGAAGCCCATAGAGTGTCTCAACTCCTGTTACTGCATCGAGTGTATAAGACACCGGTCCTATTGAAGATGATGTGGTACAGAATAGACGACTGTTGCTCAAGATGCGACAGGGCAAACGCTGATCTTATACACCTAATGTGGAATTGCCCGAGGTTGAGGAGATATTGGAGGGGAGTAGAGGAGATAATAAAGAATGTATTCGAAGTCAGACTGGATATGACAGTTCTGTCCTGTATTATGGGGTATGTGGAATTGTCAGAAGGGATGGCGAAGAAAAGACTGGCAATCCTGCGAGTGATGTATCAGGCGAGGAAGGTGATAGCATTTCACTGGTTGGATAGACAACCGCCATCGGTGAATGAACTGGAGAGCAAGGTACATGTACTGATACGCCTTGAGCAATTTGTTTACCATAAAAGAAATAATCTCAAAAAATTTGGTCACTCTGGATTCAACATTATAATATCCAAGTGTGAGAGAGTGTATGAGTAGGTTTGGAAGTGGAGGGTTAAATGGGGAATGTGGAATGAGTCTGGGAAGGCATGGATAAAGTGCTATTCTAGGAGGTGTCTGAAGTGTATACCTATAAGGTGTCACATATGTGTAATATTCTACGCATGGTTGTGTAAATAATTGCCCAGGTGCTTATGCACATATGCAACGACGTATTACCCTGTATCGAGCTTTGTGTAATGGTTTAGTCTACAAAACGAACTGAGCTTTTCATTATATTGGAACTTTGGTATATTGCTCTTGCCTTGGAGGGGTGGGAAGGGAGGGCGGGTTTGGGTGTGATTGCATCTACTGTATTGAAAAATTGCTAATAAAAATCTGATTTAAAAAAATAAAAAATTCTGCTCTCCAAAATCCATATGGTGCGCATTCCCTTCTAAGCCCTGCCGTGTGCCCATACATCAGTTTACGACCCCATCTGAGGTGTTTCTGTTAACTGCAGAATCAGGGTAATATATATTGAGTTTGGTTTTGCTGTTTAACCCTTGCTGCCTTGCAGGGAAAATGGATTAAATTCTGCAAAAAGTGAAATTTTGTTGAATAACTTGAGGTGTAGTTTCTAAAATGAGGGATTTCTATTATGTAAGCCCCACAAAGTGACTTAACTGAATTACTCCTTTAAAAAAAAAATATATTTTTTTTAAATCTGGAAAGTGCTTCTGAGCAGAGTATAAATATAACTGGTTCCTACACCACCCTGAACTCAATGCAGAAACCCAGGGAACTCCAAAAGGTTCAGCTTTAGTCTTGCAACATGCCAATAGCTTCTGGGCTCTTGTGCAACAGCGAGGAGTAGTGTATAAGGACATGTTTGTTGCCATTTTAGTATAATTTAGGTTGTATTCTATATTTTGTGCTTTTTCAGTTGCAGTTTAACGTTTCCTCTTAACAGAAAGATCGGCCACAGTCTATACAGATGGAAGCTGTTCTCGCAATGGCAGATATGGAGCCCAAGCCGGCATTGGTGTTTATTGGGGTCCGAATCATCCATTGTAAGTACTGGTGGCATTTGTCACTTTCATGGACTGCTGTCACATGACTCAGTGTGAGTGCCAAGGGTTGATTTATTTCACGCCCCTACACACAAGTCTTAGATTGAACATGGATGACACAGCCCTTCATGCACCCCAACACGCTGCCACATCTATGATATTCAGATTAATATATTAAAGGGGTTATTGGAGACAAAAAAATGTCTGCCATGTGCCTGGGCCCCTCATACTGAATCTACTTGCCTCGCTTCATCCATGCACGGGAGAAATGGCGGTGCGGGGACCAGGAGCGCGCAGGAAGCGAGGTAAGCAGATTCAGTGTGAGGAGCTGGGCATATGGATAGAAACAGAAAGGTTGGTAATACTTGGCAAATTACTTGATAAGAACCTGTTCTGGTTCCAGGGATAGGAGAACATGGAATATAACCCCAATGAGAATCGGTTCCCCAAATTGTCAACAAAGTTCAAAATCCCTCATTTTTATCTCCATTCTGCAGTGGGTGGAGTTGAGGAGTCTCCCTTCCATGCATTTCCATAGGGCTTGAGGGTACAATATAGGAAACCTCTCATTACCACTTCCAAAAAAGTAAGTTTTTAGCAGTCAGGTGATTTGATTTCGTCCAAGGGGATGCATATTCCATACACAAGTTTAGACTGAGCACCAACGTACAGACCATATTTAAGAATGGTGGCATACAGTATACAGAATCGCACAACATATACATCGCATCATACGCAGAAAGTGGCCTCTATTTCTCACCGCATTTATTGCACATTTATAGTTTGTGCTGTGTGCAGTAGATGTCACTCATATTGATCTGTTTAGTTGCTGCCTTGGATAAATTGATTTAAATTAGATTTACTTTTGCAGAAATGTTTCAGAAAGACTGTATGGAAGACAGACCAATCAGAGGGCTGAAATTGAGGTAGTCATTTTTGCATGGCACTAACGATCCTGTTACTTTACATGAATTTGTTAGGGGTACAATGGTGCAGAATAGACAAATACTATGTCAGAATATGGCATATGCTATTAATGCAATTAAACCCTCACAATGAATGAAGTGACAAGTCGGACATGTGCACTTTTATTCATCTCATGAGCACAGTACGGTAGAGATGAAAGGAGCAGCAGTGCACCCGCCCCACGAACTCTTCATTTTAAAGGTCATCTATCAGCAGATTTGTATTTATGAAGCTGACCTGTTGCATGTGTGTTTTGGCCGCTGAAGGCATCTGTGTTGCTGCAGCCAATTGCTGCCCTCACTGGTGACCTGATCTCTTCTCTCCCCCCTTTCCCCCTCCCTTCTTGCATCATGTGGCCATTTGACATGTTGCAAAGGGAGCAGGTCATTGATTAGCCAACTATCCCCTCCCCAAAGGTGCACAATTCCGTTCAGAATCCCATCAGTTTGCTTCCGTTCAGCCTCCATTCCGCTCTGGAGGCGGACACCAAAACGTTTTGCTGTCCATCTGACGAAACTGAGCCAAACGGACGATCCGTCCTGACTTACAATGTAAGGCTACTTTCACACTAGCGTTCGGGGCTCCGTTTGAGAGCTCCGTTTGAAGGGGCTCACAAGCGGCCCCGAACGCATCCGTCCAGCCCTAATGCATTCTTAGTGGATGCGGATCCGCTCAGAATGCATCAGTCTGGCGGCGTTCAGCCTCCGCTCAGCAGGCGGACACCTGAACGCTGCTTGCAGCGTTCGGGTGTCCGCCTGGCGGTGCAGAGGCAAGCGGATCCGTCCAGACTTACAATGTAAGTCAATGGGGACGGATCCGTTTGAAGATGACACTATATGGCTCAATCTTCAAACGGATCCGTCCCCCTTTGACTTTCAATGTAAAGTCTGGACGGATCCGTTCAGGCTACTTTCACACTTAGAAATTTTTCTAAGTTATTATGCAGACGGATCCGTTCTGAACGGATACAAACGTCTGCATTATAGGAGCAGATCCGTCTGATGAAACATCAGACGGACCCGCTCTGAACGCTAGTGTGAAAGTAGCCTAAGTCAATGGGGCTGGATCCGTTTTTACTGACACAATATGGTGCAATTGAAAACTGATCTGCCTCCCATTGACTTTCAGTGTAAGTCAAAACGGATCCATTTGCATTATCATGAACAAAAAAAAAATAAAAAATTGGATTTTTTGTACTCACCGTAAAATCCTTTTCTCGTAGTAGGCATTGGGGGACACAGCACCATGGGTATATGTCCAACTACCACTAGGAGGCGACACTAGACATAAAAAAGTGTTGGCTCCTCCCCTTTGGGCTATACCCTCTCCACAGACACTAGGCAGCTCAGTTTGTACCAAAAGCAGTAGGAGAGAGAAGAAAGGCAAGGAACCAACAACTCCCGTACCGGGAAAGATCAAGAGACCAGCCCGGAGAAGCTGAAGTAAAACAACATAGGGAGGGATCTGTGTCCCCCAATGCCTACTACGAGAAAAGGATTTTACGGTGAGTACAAAAAATCCAATTTTCTCGTGCATGGCATTGGGGGACACAGCACCATGGGACGTCCCAAAGCAGTCCCCGAGGGTGGGAAGAACAACCATGCCACCTGTGGGCATACAGGTGCGGGAGAACCATGTGACCCAACAGGAGAAAAGCACGGAATAGGCAGGAAGCCTCATAACAAGGGAGAAACTCCAAGGAGGCCACAGTGACGACTGCCAGCACCCCAGGACAAATGCCTGGGAGAAGGTCCCAAATGCAAGAAGAAGGCAAAGGAACACCCAGCTCAGCCGAAGGCTGGAGGGAAAGTAGGACAGCATCGCGTATCGGATCTACCCAACATCCCAATTGTCTCAGTTGAAAGCACAAACACCCTGAGGTCAACCCCTGAAGGGCCAGGGGAGCAAGGGAAATTGGAATCACTGAAGGCCAAACGAGAGAGTGAAGCTATAGCAAGGCTCACATGTGAGTGGAGCAGGTCTCCTCTCACCGCAAAGCAGGTGAAAAAGTTAAGCGCCCTATTGAAAGGAAAAGATCCTAAAGGCGCTAAGGGAAACCGCCAACCCCTGGAAGGGGAGGGGGTTGTAGGTAAAAACCAGGAAAAGAGAAAAGACAAGACCTGCATCCCCAACCAGGAGACGAGGAACGAGCCTCTGAAAACAAAATATCGCTGAGAAGCGCAAGACCGGAGAAACTCTGGCGAAACTCATTATCAGGGAAGAAGGGAACCAGATGCAAGCCCAGGAAATCTCAGCAGGGGCACACTGGAGTGAGGGAAGCCATAGCAAGGCTCACATATGAAGGGAGCAGGACTCCCCCCACCGCGAAGCAGGTGATGAAGATAAACGTCCTATTGGAAAGAGAAAACTCCCAAAGGCGCTAAGGAAAACCGCCAACCCTTGGAAAGGGAGGAGGTAGGAAGTAAAGGCCAGGTAAAAAGAAAAAAATAAGAGAAGACCTGCATCCCAAAACCAGGAGACGAGGAACGAGCCCCTGAAAATAAAATAATCGCTGAGAAGAAGGAGGAAGGCTCTACAAACAGGAGGGGTCCCTCCCGAAGGATACCATAAGGTGGAAATGCAAACCGTAGCACTAAACCACTCAACACCAGGTACTTGAAGTGGGAGGATGGGAAGACAGACATGAATCCCATGAGGTCCAAAAGGCTATTGGAACCCGCAAGGGGAACAATCAACCCAGGTCCCTTCCCAAACAACGATAATCCTACAGAATCTGAGTGATCAAATGAACGGTGACAGGGACTCCAGAAAGGAGTACCCGCAATGGGCTCACAAGGAACCAGGAACTGAACCACCAGAGGACAACAAAAACCAGAATATCCAAGAAAAAATGAAAAGAACCACCCTATGGGAAGGAATTGGCCATGGACAACTAGCCATTCAAAGAATAGTGGCTAGCAATCAGCATACATTGTCCCGGGGAGGGCAAATACAGTGGCTTGGGTTGTACCACTAAAACAGACGCCCATATGCATAAGGAATGGTGAAGTCGCTATAAAAGAAGCGGGAGTGACTACACGAAATGTAGAAACCAGCTGCGACCGACATACAGAAGGCTCCCAGGGGGAGAGAGTACCGGATGGGCGAGGACAATAACAAGGTCCCAAAGGACTGCCCTCTGTTAGATAGTACAACTAAGCATAGAAATAAGGGAACACCCGGACCCAGAAGGAACTACGGAACCCTGTCCTATGTCAGAGCAATCAGCAGAAAATTCACCTACCAGGCAGGTGTGTGACGCTCAGTGGTTCTGTCCCTGACTCATCAGGGAGGACGTCCAGCGAGGAAATGTCGCTGACCCCAGGAGGATTCCGTGTGGCGGAGGACATCAAGTGATGGCCGAAAAACTACCGCAGCGGCCGGAGCTCAGCAAGCTACGTACCCCAACAAGGAGAAGATCCAGTGGAGATCACTGTACTCCACGAGGAATGGTCCGCCCTGTAATAGGAAACGCGGATACTCCTTTATAATATGTGGAACGCGGAGTGCAGCCGAAAGTAGTATTTGATAAGGATGGCAATAGCAACCCTAGCACAAAAACCAACAACCACCAGGCCATGGTGTAGGGAGCGTGGTTGTATGTGGACCACCCACCAGATCAGAACAGATCAGTCATGTACTGGGTACACCAGAAGTAGAAATAGACCGACAAGGAGGAGGTTGGGCAGGCCCACCCCTGCCAGATATGGCTACCATATTCGAGCTGAACCAGGATGCCGAAAAGGGAAGTAACCAACATCCGCAGCACAGATTAGTGCCCGGGGAAGGAAGCACCCAGTAATACAGAAGCCGTATGGGCCACAGATTGCACCATAGGGCCCAGCACGTGGGTTGAACGGTGACAGGGACACTAAAAATACACGCCGAAAACCGAGGTAAAGTGGCTGCATGTTGCACACAAAGGAGGGTGGAAACATAGCCACAGCATCCAGGAATGCAACCGCATTTGGAGGGTACAGGTCCTCAACCTGTAAGGTAGAAATGAGGCTGTGTAGTGTAGAGATACGACCAGACCGGTGCAATGGGTACAGCATCTGGAGATGGCCGAGGTACTAGGTCTAAGATTAGAGCGATGGGTCCACATGGAGCACCCTAGGACCAGAGAAGTGCAACGGCTGCCACGTTAGCTATGGCACCTATATTTCGCTCGGGAAGGGAAAAATAGGGCCACACGGTACCACAAGGAATGACAGGTGCACACCACAACAAGGTAAGTGCAATGGCAACTGAAGAATGCCCTCTATTTCACCTAAATAGAGGGAAATAGGGCCGCATGGCACACCATAGAGCCCGACAGGTGTAACGGCTGCAGCATCAGAGACGGTGCAGAAACTCACCTAAGAAGGGAGTAAGATGGCTGTTTGGTGCACTCTAGATGAGGTTGCAGTGGCAACGGCACTACAAAGTGGCCTCAATATCTCGTCCAGTAAGGGAGCAATAGTGCCGCAAGGTACACCATAAGGCCAAACAGAAGCAACGGCTACAGCTCCTGGAGATAGAGAGGTTAAATAAAAATGAAGGGCACAAGGTGGTAGCCTGGTGCCCACTAGAACCAAACAGAGGCAATTGCACAGCAATTCAGAGTAGCCTCTATATCTCGCCGGAAAGGGAGAAATAGTGCCGCACGGAACAATAGAGCCCGCCAGGGATACTGGATACAGCATCAGGAGATGGTGTAGGGACTCTACCCATGAAGGGAGCAAGGTGGCTGGAAACAGACAGGTGCAATTGCTACAGCAATTGAAGGCGGCCTGTGTATCTCGCCCGGTAGGGGGAAATAGTGCCGCATGGGACACCTAACCAGTCAGCAGGAACTCTACCTATGAAAGTAACAAGGCAGCTGGAAACAGACAGATGTAATCGCCACGGCATAAAGGCTGGCCTGTATTCTCTGGTACAGGCACTACAAAAGAACCCTTAGAGGCCGAGAAGGGGAGCCAACCCTACAAGTGGCGTTTGCCTGAACTATCAGCTTGCCTAGAACATAGCCCCTGGATAGGGGCCAGGAAGGTCTGTCGTGCACAGCCTACGAGGGCGTACATACCAGAGACACCGCGTAGGTGTCCCAGCTGCTAAGCACGGTGACGGCTGCCTTACCTGTGCGGTAATTACCTGTGCAGGCAGGAGGGCGCCATCTGAAAGTCCACTAGAGGGGCACCAAACCTGGTAGGGTAGGAACCACCATGCACGTTTGACTTGACCACGCAGAGGATTCTGCATGGTGGAAGACCGCCTGATGCTCTGTTCTTAGGGAATCGGTGCAGAGGTGTCCCCAGAGGCAACTGACAGAGAAGGCTTCGTCACCAGCCTCCGGCCTGTCCTGGGGGACCCGAGGATGCCGGGGAGGGGTGGAAGCTAGTTGAGACCACCCAAGGGTGGTCCATGGGCTACTCTTTGCGGGACCCTGTATCTTAGCGTGCGCGTGGCACAGGGGGGGAAGGAGACCGCAATTTGTAGGTAGCGCTCCAGCGAATCCGCCAGGGACTGAAGGATCGCCATGGAGGGAGCCCTACCACGTGGAAACCTCCGTAGACAACGGACGCACGAAAATCGTGGCGATCCGATACGGAGGCCGGGAGAGGAGGGCCCCATAGAGCAGCAGGGCTGACCTATCTAACCCCGGAAACAACATTTCCCAAGAGGTGCTGCAGCAGCTATATAGTAGGCAGGAAACCTCATTCAGGTGGCAGGGCTGCAGCAGAATGCAGCAATGGAGAGGGAAGAGAGGGAAGGGGCCTGTGGAGCAATCAGCCAGAGGCTGCCTACCGGACCCCAGGAGTTGTGCAGCGCACCGAGCGCAGAAGATGGCGACCGGAGATAGCAGGAGCCGGCGACCGCAGAAAGAAGGAGCCGACAGCCGGAGAAAGAACCGCCTCTCAGAGAGAGAGCAGAGAACCTGGGGCCGGCTTGGCAGGCAGAAGAGGCCCCTCCCAGGCTCCCCCCACGGAGGGGAGGAGACGTGAGAAAGCCCGGGAAGAGAAAAAGTGGGCGGGGAGTTGCGGCCTAGTAGGCCCGAAAAGCCGGGGACTAAAGTAATGGAGCGCGGCCGGGAGCGAACGGCCGCGACCGCGATAGTGCCCCAGAATTGCCGTGACGAACGGCGGCCAGGTGGGGGAGAGAGCTGAGGAAGAGACCCCCAGGGAGAGAAAAAACGGAAGGCCAGGGGCTTCAGGGGCCAGGATACAGTTGAGAGAGAAAACCCACAAGCTATGTAGCAGAGGCTGCTTATCAGAGGCAAGTCATTGTCCCACACAGCAATAAAGCTGTATCATGTATCCGGGAAGGGAACATGAGGGGGGAACGCGTCCAGGCGTGGGAAGGAGGGTGGGATCCCTAATCTAACATACTCACCCTCAGACGTCTTCAGGCGCAGCAGTAACCACCCCCTCGGCGGACTCAACACGGGAACCGTGGGACTGCCGGAATTCCACTGCGGAAGCAGATTTGGGGACTGGGTGGCTGCCAGGTACCTGAGTACGCGCCCGCAGGGGGGCAACTAAAGTGGAACACGATGGAGCCACCCCTGCCGCAGGCCGAAACCTGCAGAGAAAGAAAAAATGATTAAAGAAAAAATAAAATAAAAAAGTAGCAGGATGACCTGCACAAAAAAGCAGGTCAGGTCTGCCTCCTATGGACACTAGAACAAAACTGAGCTGCCTAGTGTCTGTGGAGAGGGTATAGCCCAAAGGGGAGGAGCCAACACTTTTTTATGTCTAGTGTCGCCTCCTAGTGGTAGTTGGACATATACCCATGGTGCTGTGTCCCCCAATGCCATGCACGAGAAATATTTTTTTTTTTGGTTCATGGTAATGCAAACGGATCCGTTCTGAACGGATACAAGCGTTTGCATTATAGGTGCGGATCAGTCTGTGCAGATACCAGACGGATCAGCACCTAAACGCAGGTGTGAAAGTAGCCTAAATTTTAAAATATAAATAAAGAAGAAAAAAAAGATAATTTAAATGGTCCCCCTTTCTCAATTTTACAAATAAAAATGAACAGAATTGGTGTGTTGCCATATCCAAAAATGTCCTAACAAGTACAAGTGTGCTTAATATTTCTAAATGACTCGTCTCCTCTTCACTACCAGGCAGCCAGCAGAGCAGTAGAGCAGGCCAGGGATCACAATGTTACCAGACTTAATGTTTGTACTGACAGCGAGTATACTATAAAGGGTAAGTTCTCAAGCTAGTCATAATCTTGTGGTGTGTTTTTTTATATATAGCTTATTACACTTTAAATGTTGAAAGAAGTACATTGCTCCCTTTAAGATACAATATTAATTGGTGCCAGGACAACAATTGTATGTTGAAACCATTGTAAGTTGAGTAATGGGTTCCAAAGCCCCAAAATGTCATCCAAGATAAGAGAAAATGAAGATTTTAAGAAAAATAAGCAGATAACTAAGACAAAACAAGTCCTAACATAACAGTTAAGAATAGCTACTAACTAGCAACTAATACAGCTATTTGTATGTTGAGTGTAGTTTTAACTTGCGATGGGTCAGAAAAGACCATTGTATTTTGAAAATATTGTATCTTGAGGAATCACTGTAGTTGATGTAAGATAAATAAATAAATATATATATATATATATATATATATATATATATATATATATATATATATATATATATATATATATATAGGTAAAGAATAGCCAGCAGCACTCCAGGAGATAAAGGCAAAACGGTGGTTTATTAGACCCAAAGTCAAACAAGCGACGTTTCGACAGCTTATTGCTGTCTTTGTCAAGCATAGTGCACATGTGACTCAAACGTAGTATAAATAGGGGTGTCAATCCAAAACATATTAGCATCAATCATATGTATCATGATATAGATAAACATCTTATAATCTGAGGGTGATTACAAACTATACATGTGTTAAAATGCCAATGTCTGGCAAACATAGTGCATACATAATAATAAAGTACAAATATAATGTGTCCTGTATAATGTGGAGGGAAGCATAATTAGTGCAGGTGACAGTGTTAATTACGTGAATTAAAAACCTCACTGTCCGGTGGGGAACTGCATGTTGCATGGATCGTACGCAGTGGCGTCCCGGTTCTCACACTGCGCATGCGCGACAGCGGTAAATCTCGCGATAACCGCGGTGGTCAGAGGCCGGGAAACAGCCTATACCAAAATGGCCACAGCGGTCTCCCATACAATGTGCGCATGTCTAGTACGTAATTGGTGCCGCCCAGCAATCACTATGTTGTCGTAGTCATAGAGATGAATAATGAGCACTCGCACCAGGTAAATAATAAAAACTAGCAGCAGATAATGCGATCCGAGAAAAGAATCGGCGATACTGTCCACGGATCCACCAGATAAACTTAGTGAGGTCACCGGGCAGACGTCGATCTATACGGTGATCGCAAATAAAAGAGATAGTGTGTCATCCAATAGTGACGGATCATAATGAGAGCCATCAGTATAGGAGGGAGAGATGAGCGTCACCGGGATATACCCACGGACTGTCATCTATACCTCCTCAGGGGGCGCCACAATCTCTCAAAAAAGGAAAAATTATAATAAATATCCAAATTTTGTGAAAAATGTAAATATATTAACTAGATGGGTGGACATCCAATACTCAATAGACAACAATATGCATAAGCACTATATAGAAAATAAATTGCATTATATATAACAAAAATAGGCGGAACCGGAATAATCCACTGCAATGACGATATATGACGTGTCATACAGAACCCCAATCACGGCAGTGAAGTTGAAAAAAAGCCTAAAAACAAAAGAGAATATTTTAGTATATACCTCATGGAAAATTACTTGATTAGACATATATGTATATGTACATGTGCAATAAACCCACAGCAGGAAATAGGATTACAGCCGTCACAAGAAAGAGACATTAATTGTGAACAGTAAAAAAACTGTCACACCTTAAAGTCCACATTAAGCCCATTGGGTCTCAACGTATTTAACGTGTAAATCCAATACAATTCTCGTTTTTTGAGGAGAGCTTGTCGGTCTCCCCCCCCCCCCCCCGTCTCCCTAATTCAATTTGCTCCAAGATGCGGAATCTCAGATCATTCTGGGTATGTCCCGCTTCCTTAAAATGTTTAGACACGGGTAGATCTAATTTTTCTTTCCTGATGGAATAACGGTGTTGGTTTAGCCGTGTTTTTACATCCCACGTGGTCTCACCAACATACCACTTTCCACATGGGCAGGTAAGTTGGTAGACCACGTAGGATGAATCACAGGTCAAAAATTGCGTAATTTTCATCATCCCATTGGATGCCGGATTAAAGAATGTGTCACCCTTGAGCATCAATTTACAGTTTATGCAATGGTAACAGGGGTAGCAACCAGTTCGAGTGGAGCCACACATTGTCCTCACACTGGCCCTGGTGCTACCCACATCTGCCCTCACCAACCTGTCCTTCAAATTCCTCCCTCTCCTATAGGAGAACAAAGGGGGGGTTTGAAATTCAGCGACAAGGGGGAAACTATTCCCAATCAATTTCCAGTGTCTCCGAATGACGCCCGCTATTTGTGAGCTGTCAGTCGAAAAGCTGGAAATGAAAGGGATGCGAGGAATTGGAGGGTCACTCTGGGGTTTATTGATGGTAGACTGAGTTTCAACTTTTTTGATACTATCCCTAATTAATTTCTTAGGGTATCCACGTATGGCAAATTTATTGCCCATTTCCTCAAATCTGGTGTGTCTCACCTGCTTGTCCTTAACTATCCGTTGTACTCGCAGGAACTGGCTGAATGGTAGAGACCGGATCATGGGACGGGGATGATGGCTATCATAACGTAGCAAGGTGTTCCTATCTGTAGGTTTCACAAATAAATCTGTGCTTAAATCTCGTCCCATGATCCGGACCTCCGTATCAAGGAACTGAAGTTTGTCATTGGACTGGACCATGGTAAATTTCACAGTGGGGTCAATCTGATTAAGGAATGCGTGGAAAGCGGCGAGGCCCAACGTGTCGCCCGTCCACACCAAGAAGATGTCATCAATATAGCGCCACCACCCCAGAACTTGTCTGAAGTGGTGGCTGCCATAGATGAATGACTCCTCAAGGTGGGCCATATAGATGTTTGCATAAGTGGGCGCCACGTTGGACCCCATTGCGGTTCCACGCATCTGAACAAAGAAATCGTCCTGGAAAAGAAAATAGTTCTTGGTCAGAACAAATCTTAACAATACAAGAAGAAAAGTACGACATATCAGGGAGTATTCTGAGCTGGCAAGGCACTCCCCTACAGCTTGTAGGCCGCGCTCGTGGTCGATCGACGTGTACAAGCTGCACACGTCGAACGAAACTAGGACCGCGCCCCCAGGGATTTCAAGGTTATCTATCTTAGATAAAAAATCACCTGTGTCTCTGATGAACGATTTAGTGGAGGAAGCAAAACGGCTCAACATTTTGTCCAAAAAGATGGCAACGTTGTAAAAAAGGGACTCTCTGCCGGAAACAATTGGGCGGCCCGGCGGGGGCGACACCCCCTTATGGATTTTGGGCAGGGTGTATAATAAAGGCGTGCAAGGTTTATCACGGTACAAATAGCAAAACAATTTATCATCAATAATGTCTGCCTCACGGGCCTGATTTAAAATGTCACGTAGTTCCCTTAATAGACCAAATTTAGGATCCTGTGTTACACGTTTATATACATCTGAATCATCCAACTGGCCCTGGACCTCCCGGATGTATTCGTTGGTATCCATGACCACAACCCCACCACCCTTATCCGCAGACTTGATGGTGAGGCTGTGGTCGGAGGCCAGAGAGCGCAACGCGGCGATCTCACTGCCAGTGATGTTAGCAAATCTAAGATCGTTATTATCAGAAGCACTTTTTATTTTATTGAGGTCCCTCCGTATAGCCAAAGAAAAAGCTTCAATGGCAGTGTGATCTATGACAGGGTTAAAATTGCTTTTAACATAAAGCCCTGTATTGCTCAATGATAACTCAGTTGGTCTGTCCCCTTCACATCTCGCAACCTGGTTCTGTGTGGAGAACCAAATTTTTAGTTTGATACTCCGCAAGAACCTATGTATGTCAAGCTCTATGTTAAACCAATCAGTCCTGGACACAGGGCAAAAAGAAAGACCCCTGTCCAGGACGGATTGCTGTGCATCGTTCAATGCCAAAGAAGAAAGGTTTACCACTATGTCCGTTTCTTGTTCACCCCCTTTCTTGTTCTTGTCCTCGCCATTTTCTATGGCGTTTCCCGCCCCTCCTGGTTCTATGGGATCCATGCCCAGTCCTAAAAAAGATTTTGATGATGTTGCTTGTAGATTGGATTCTCCCCGTTCATGACTTTTACTGCGAGATTGAGGTTGAGATCGTGTATATCTTTTATCCGCGGAGTAGTTCTGTCTTCTATCACCTCCTCTAGAGCTCCTCGGATCACGCTGCCATACGTATACAAAACCTCGTGTATAGTCCTCCATGTCACGTGACCATTTTTGACGTTTTTTATCTTGCCATTCACTTCTTAATTTGTCAAAGTGTGGTGAGCAAGACGCAATATATACAGCATAATCTTCAGCTGACATTAGTGCCTTCAATGCCACTGTAACTTTTTGTAAAGAATCTTGTATGGATACAATCTCCTTCTGCAAGAATTCAATATTGAGCAATATCATGTCAAATGCAAATTTGTTGCATATATGGGAAAATCTGGTACAGAAATCGGCATCATTTGGAAATAAATCCGGTCGCAACTGTGACCTCATACCTCGTGGGATCCTGTGGTTTTGATGATATTCACACAGCGTGATCATATGGAGCTCCAGATTGATGAGACGTTTGGAATCGTACTCAAAGCGTTTCTTGGTATCCAATAATGAGGGCGTGAACAGGAAGGTCGTGTCTCTCTCTGTGCGCTGTAAAATCCTCAGTTCGTCCTCCTTGCTGTAGGTGAAGACATCTGGGTCAAGGTTTTCAATAGGTGTAGCCATGGTAGGTGCAGAGCGTCCTCTGGTGCAGAAATCCAATTGAAAAAATGAGGAGGCAGCACACTGTGTAAACGAGGGGTGCACGTCCGGCAAATGTGAACCTGCACCTAGGTCCAATAAGCTAGAGGTAAAGAATAGCCAGCAGCACTCCAGGAGATAAAGGCAAAACGGTGGTTTATTAGACCCAAAGTCAAACAAGCGACGTTTCGACAGCTTATTGCTGTCTTTGTCAAGCATAGTGCACATGTGACTCAAACGTAGTATAAATAGGGGTGTCAATCCAGTGAGGTTTTTAATTCACGTAATTAACACTGTCACCTGCACTAATTATGCTTCCCTCCACATTATACAGGACACATTATATTTGTACTTTATTATTATGTATGCACTATGTTTGCCAGACATTGGCATTTTAACACATGTATAGTTTGTAATCACCCTCAGATTATAAAATGTTTATCTATATCATGATACATATGATTGATGCTAATATGTTTTGGATTGACACCCCTATTTATACTACGTTTGAGTCACATGTGCACTATGCTTGACAAAGACAGCAATAAGCTGTCGAAACGTCGCTTGTTTGACTTTGGGTCTAATAAACCACCGTTTTGCCTTTATCTCCTGGAGTGCTGCTGGCTATTCTTTACCTCTAGCTTATTGGACCTAGGTGCAGGTTCACATTTGCCGGATGTGCACCCCTCGTTTACACAGTGTGCTGCCTCCTCATTTTTTCAATTATATATATATATATATATTTATTTATTTTTTTAAAAAATATTACATTAATATTTCTATTCAGTTTCTGGTTGACATGTTGCTTTGACCCATCCTTAAAGTTAACACCTTAAGTACCCAGGATAAGAATGGTAGTTTTAAATTGCCGGTCCTTTGTGCCCCAGGATGAGCATTCTGGTCCTGTGGTCCTTCTCCTGCCCTACATGCGGTGCAGGGGCCTGGCTGTTACTGGCAGCCGGGCCCCTGCTGCATGCATCAGCATAGTTGATAACCCCAATGCCGGTGGATTTAACCCCTCATAAGATTCAACCTCCCTCTCCTGATCCATCAAGTCCCTGTCACCGCAGCTTTGGGGCCCGGCAGCTACGGATGCCTATGAGGTTATGGGTCTCGTAGGCAAACTACCAGTGTATTAGGCTACATTCACACGACTGTTTTGTGGCTCCGCAAAAAAAAATGTGGATTCATTGTAAGAATGCCTATTGTCTGTAAAACGGACCAGAATAGGACAGGTTCTATTTTTCCATTCCATCCACCATGACTGCCACTATGAGAGAACCCTTGACCTCTGTAGGGACAGGAATACAGAGTTTAAATTGCCCCCACCCCTTCTCCCCCTCAGTGTTTTTTTCTGCCCCTACGGGGTTAGGTCAGAGAGTCCAATGTGGACACTCGCACGGCTTAAGCTGGGACCTGTGCTCCTTTCTGTTTCATGGTCTCCCTTCCACTTTGTGTCGGAAGCAGACCGCTGATGCCAGATCCATGTGGGACGCGCGAGCTGGTGAGCGCGGCGTCTCTGATCTTACGGCCGGCAGGCGTGGGAGGCGGAGCCTGGGCGCAGAGCTGATGACACGCCAAGATGATGTCATAAACCAGGAAGTGTTTAAAAAGTGGTGCTCATGCAGCATGGAGCTGTGCATCACTGCCACTATGTCCACTACTGAGACTCCACCATCCCGTCAGGGTTCTGACCCCTCTCCGGTTGCTCCTACTGTGAGTTCCCCTAAGGGGAGTATGGTTATTTCTACATTATATTATGCTATAAATATGCTGATATTTGGTTGCTCTCCTTTACTCATCAGGGAACAAGAGATACTAAATCTAAGTCTAAATCCCTAAAGTGCCAACCTGTGCCAGGAGACTTCCTGATAACTATAAAGTTGTGTAAACAATGCATTTCTGACCCCTTAAAAGAGGGGCAACCATCTATCCTGTCTGAGAGGAAATTGTTTATCCAGGATGAGATTAAATTGTCCCTAGCATCTCTGACTACTTCTAGTACGCCTATCCCGCCTGCCAAAAAACCTAGGTTATCCATTCAATCCTCCCCTGAGGTCGAGGACATTGAGGATACCTCTGTCTCTAGATGAGTACTTGAGGAAGAACTTTTCTCAGAGGGTGAAGTTTTATAGAGGATGATAAAAAATACTTTTTTCCTCGGATGAAATGGAAGAATTACTGAAAGCCATTAAGTCTACCATGGGCATAGAGGATATTCCCAAACCTCGTACGGTACAGGACGAGATGTTCGGGGTTTTACGTACAAAAAGACCAAAAGTATTTCCCATCAAGGAAAATATATCAAAGAAATTATATTGGATGAGTGGATTGATCCTGAAAAAAGACTAGGGGTGTCTAAAGAATTCAGGAACAGACTACGATTCGATCAAGCTGAATGTAAGATCTTTGAAATGCCTAAAATTTATATTCAGGTGGCAAAGGTAGTCAAAAAGACGGCCTTACCATTCGAAGATGTATGACAACTTAGTGATCCGATGGAGCGCAGAGCAGATTTGTTACTAAGGAAAGCTTGGGAGGCATCTATGTTTGGGGTAAAAACCAACATTGCTGCTACATCCGTGGCAAGGGCCATGTACTTCTGGTTATCAGAATTAGAAGATCACCTAAAGAACAAAACCCCCAGAGAAGATATCAGAAATTCCTTACCACTGTTGAAATCAGCAACGGCTTTTTTTATCATATGCCTCAGCTGAATCGGTACGCAAGAGATGCAGCTAGAAGAGCTTTATGGATGAAGGCATGGTCAGGGGATTAAACGTCCAAGTCTAAACTATGCTCTATTCCCTTCTCAGGGTAATTTGTTTTTGGGCCAGTGTTAGATAAAATACTGGAAAACGGCTGATAAAAAGAAGGGGTTTCCGGAGGAAAAAGAAATAAAGAAAAGGCCCTTTCGTCAATTCCCTTTACAATCCAGGCCGTACAGGGGTAAAGGTAAAATGGGTCGCTGGAGCTACCCAAAAGGTGGAAGGGGTAGAAGATTCTTTCTTGATCCCCTAAACAAACAGAGCAATAAGCAATGACGCCAAAGTGGGAGGCAGGTTGAAGAGTTTTTTAACCCAGTGGAATCGGGTTACGTCAAACCCATGGGCTCTAAATATCATGGCTCAGGGATACAGAATAGAATTCTCTTCAACACCTCCAGAAAAATTCTCAATTACCACCCAAAACAGAAGTGTAAGGGAAACAATTTTGGCAAGGTACTCAGGACCTACTAAGAGCAGGAGTAGTAATAAAAGTGCCAGACTCTGGAAAGGGATTCTACTCTGGTCTCTTTCAAGTCAAAAAACCCGACTACACTACGCACAATAATAAACCTAAAGCCCTTCAACAGATCCATAATATACAAAAGATTCAAGATGGAGTAGATCGCATCTACGATTCCGCTGATTCCAAAGGGTGCCTTTATGACGTCAGTAGTGCTAAAAGACTCCTACTATCACATACCAATTCATCATGCCTCCCAGAAATATCCAAGATTTGCAATTTGAGATCCTGGGGGACTCCATCACGTTCAGTACGTAGCCCTCCCCTTTGGTATCTCATCCGCTCCCAGAACATTTACCAAACTGGTGGTGGAAATTATGGCTTTTCTGCGCAGGAAGGGAACCAATATCCTCCCCTACCTAGACAATTTCCTAATAAGTGGCAATTCAAAAGAAGAAACCTTCAGGACTACAGAGGAAGTTATAAGTACCCTTTCAAATTTAGGATGGGTGATAAATCGGAAAAAAACAATACTCACCCCATCTACAAAAATAAGGTTCCTGGGCGTAGAGTTAGATTCTGTATCCCAAACAACCTATCTACCCCAGGACAAAGTAAAATAAGTCGTTTTCAAAAATCCCACAGGTGTTCCATTCAGGGGGCAATGAGCCTTTTAGGAAACTTGACCACATGCATAAACTCTGTTCCATGGAGTCAGGCCCATACAAGAATCATGCAGTCATGGCTCTTGAAAGAATGGGACAGGAACCAGACGTCCTTAGACAGGATGATACAGATACCATCAACAGTCAAAATAGATCTGAACTGGTGGAAGGAAAAGAAAAAGCTGCTCCAAGGCAGAAAATGGCTCAAGATCCCAGATGCTCAGGTCATAACAGATCCCAGCTCTTCAGGCTGGGGTGCAAAGATGGGCAACCATTTTTTCCAGGGAGACGGGCCAAACAGCCTAAAAGGAAGATGAGAACTGAATGCAGTCCTTATGACACTCGCAGAAGCAGTAGACGTATTAAAGAACAGCCATCTGAAGGTCCTCTCTGACAACATCACTACAGTAGTGACCTGAAACACCAAGGGGGCACAAGGTCCGATTCACTGGGGGGAGTAGCAAAAATAATATTTTCCAGGGTGGAAAGTCAGCGCTAGATTTAAGATGATTGGAATACTTTAACAATACCCACAAGTTAGATATGATTACTGTATACTACGGTGAGCGGGGCCCCGTGTAGTAGAATACAGTGACTGCACCGGGCCCCGCTGCCATTACAGAAACAGATGCCGGCCCCCAGTCCCTCCTCCCTCTCAGCCTATTCACCGGACGGTCGCAGCATTCGCCCCCATAAGATGCACTTCTATTTTTCCCCCACTTTTGCAAAAAATACGGTACTTCTCTACTGTTAGAATAAAGGCCAATGCATGCAGTGTGTCACGTTACCGCAAAACGAACACGTTAAGTGACCATGAAGAAGCATGCTTTTCATATGCTTCACTATATGGCACGCAACGCACAGTTAAAGAGCGGCAATACTTATACTTTCCATTGTGTTGTGTTCCGCTGTTACAGGGAACGCATCGCCCATGGTTAACCTAGCCTCTCACTGATAACTGATTAAGTAAATATGTTTTTTGCAGGACTAGAGACACTTGTATAAGTGATGTGAATGGATAGTCAATAGTTCAAGACTGAAGCTGTAAACCATTTGAAAAACTGCTGTCATTCAGCTAAGGCTATAAAAACTTAGAAACTCAGATTGTTAGCTTAACCCCTTAAAGACTCAGCCCTATTTCACCTTTAAGGACTTGGCCATTTTTTGCAAATCTGACCAGTGTCACTTTAAGTGCTGATAACTTTAAAACGCTTTGACTTATCCAGGCCGTTCTGAGATTGTTTTTTCGTCACATATTGTACTTTATGACACTGCTAAAATTGGGTCAAAAAAGTAAATTTTTTTACATAAAAAAATACCATATTTACCAAAAATTTTGAAAAATTTGCAAATTTCAAAGTTTCAGTTTCTCTACTTCTGTAATACATAGTAATACCCCCAAAAATTGTGATGACTTTACATTCCCCATATGTCTACTTCATGTTTGTAGCATTTTGGTAATGATGTTTTATTTTTTGGGGATGTTACAAGGCTTAGAAGTTTAGAAGCAAATCTTGAAATTTTTCAGAAATTTACAAAAACCCAATTTTTTGGGACCACTACAGGTCTGAAGTCGCTTTGCGAGGCTTACATAATAGAAACCGCCCAAAAATGACCCCATTCTATAAACTACACCCCTCAAGGTATTCAAAACTGATTTTACAAACTTCGTTAACCCTTTAGGTGTTGCACAAGAGTTATTGGCAAATGGGGATGAAATTTGAGGATTTCATTTTTTTTGCCTAATTTTCCATTTTAACCAATTTTTTCCACTAACAAAGCAAGGGTTAACAGCCAAACAAGACTGTATCTTTATTGCCCTGACTGCCATTTACAGAAACACCCCATATGTGGCCGTAAACTACTGTACGGGCACACAGTAGGGCGTAGAGGGAAAGGTGCGCCGTATGGTTTTTGGAAGCCAGGTTTTGCTGGACTGGTTTTTTGACACCATGTCCCATTTGAAGCCCCCCTGATGCACCCCTAGAGTAGAAACTCCATAAAAGTGACCCCATCTAAGAAACTACACCCCTCCAAGGTATTCAAAACTGATTTTACAAACTTTGTTAACTCTTTAGGTGTTGCACAAGATTTAATGGAAAATAGAGATACAATTTCAAAATTTCACTTTTTTGGCAGATTTTCCATTTTAATTATTTTTTTCCAGTTACAAAGCAAGGGTTAACAGCCAAACAAAACTCAATATTTATGGCCCTGATTCTGTAGTTTACAGAAACACCCCATATGTGGTCATAAACCGCTGTACGGGCACACGGCAGGGCGCAGAAGGAAAGGAATGCCATACGGTTTTTGGAAGGCAGATTTTGCTGGACTGGTTTTTTGACACCATGTCCCATTTGAAGCCCCCCTGATGCACCCCTAGAGTAGAAACTCCAAAAAAGTGACCCCATTTTGGAAACTACGGGATAGGGTGGCAGTTTTGTTGGTACTAGTTTAGGGTACATATGATTTTTGGTTGCTTTATATTACACTTTTTTGTGCGGCAAGGTAACAAGAAATAGATTTTTTTTAGCACTTTTTTTTTTGTTATTTACAACATTCATCTGACAGGTTAGATAATGTAGTAATTTTATAGAGCAGGTTGTCACGTACGTGGCGATACCTAATATGTATACAATTTTTTTTATTTATGTAAGTTTTACACAATGATTTCATTTTTAACCACCTCAGCCCCCAGTGCTTAAACACCCTGAAAGACCAGGCCACTTTTTACACTTCTGACCTACACTACTTTCACCGTTTATTGCTCGGTCATGCAACTTACCACCCAAATGAATTTTACCTCCTTTTCTTCTCACTAATAGAGCTTTCATTTGGTGGTATTTCATTGCTGCTGACATTTTTACTTTTTTTGTTATTAATCGAAATTTAACGATTTTTTTGCAAAAAAAATGACATTTTTCACTTTCAGTTGTAAAATTTTGCAAAAAAAATGACATCCATATATAAATTTTGCTCTAAATTTATTGTTCTACATGTCTTTGATAAAAAAAAAAATGTTTGGGTAAAAAAAAAAATGCTTTGGGTAAAAGTTATAGCGTTTACAAACTATGGTACAAAAATGTGAATTTCCGCTTTTTGAAGCAGCTCTGACTTTCTGAGCACCTGTCATGTTTCCTGAGGTTCTACAATGGCCAGACAGTACAAACACCCCACAAATGACCCCATTTCGGAAAGTACACACCCTAAGGTATTCGCTGATGGGCATAGTGAGTTCATAGAACTTTTTATTTTTTGTCACAAGTTAGTGGAAAATGATGATTTTTTTTTTCTTTTCTTACAAAGTCTCATATTCCACTAACTTGTGACAAAAAATAAAAACTTCTATGAACTCACTATGCCCATCACGAAATACCTTGGGGTCTCTTCTTTCCAAAATGGGGTCACTTGTGGGGTGGTTATACTGCCCTGGCATTCTAGGGGGCCCAAATGTGTGGTAAGGAGTTTGAAATCAAATTCTGTAAAAACTGACCAGTGAAATCCGAAAGGTGCTCTTTGTAATATGGGCCCCTTTGCCCACCTAGGCTGCAAAAAAGTGTCACACATCTGGTATCTCCGTACTCAGGAGAAGGTGGGGAATGTGTTTTGGGGTGTCATTTTATATATACCCATGCTGGGTGAGAGAAATATCTTGGTCAAATGCCAACTTTGTATAAAAAAATGGGAAAAGTTGTCTTTTGCCAAGATATTTCTCTCACCCAGCATGGGTATATGTAAAATGACACCCCAAAACACATTCCCCAACTTCTCCTGAGTACGGAGATACCAGATGTGTGACACTTTTTTGCAGCCTAGGTGGGCAAAGGGGCCCATATTCCAAAGAGCACCTTTCGGATTTCACAGGTCATTTTTTACAGAATTTGATTTCAAACTCCTTACCACACATTTGGGCCCCTAGAATGCCAGGGCAGTATAACTACCCCACAAGTGACCCCATTTTGGAAAGAAGACACCCCAAGGTATTCCGTGAGGGGCATGGCAAGTTCCTAGAATTTTTTATTTTTTGTCACAAGTTAGTGGAAAATGATGATTTTTTTTTTTTTTTTTTTTTTTTTCATACAAAGTCTCATATTCCACTAACTTGTGACAAAAAATAAAAACTTCCATGAACTCACTATGCCCATCAGCGTCCAGGAGGAATGAATCAACCACCTCCAGGACGCGTCTCTGCGTACAGCGGTCCGGAGGTGGTTAAAACAAAAAAAATGTTTTAGTGTCTCCATAGTCTAAGAGCCATAGTTTTTTCAGTTTTTGGGCGATTATCTTAAGTAGGGTCTCATTTTTTGCGGGATGAGATGACGGTTTGATTGGCACTATTTTGGGGTGCATATGACTTTTTGATCGATTGCTATTACACTTTTTGTGACGTAAGATGACAAAAAATTGCTTTTTTACACTTTTTAACCTAATATGTATACTTTTTTTTATTTATTTAAGTTTTACACAATGATTTCATTTTTGAAACAAAAAAAATCATGTTTTTAGTGTTTCCATAGTCTAAGAGCCATAGTTTTTTCAGTTTTCGGGCGATTATCTTGGGTAGGGTATGATTTTTGCGGGATGAGATGACTGTTTGATTGGTACTATTTTGGCGTACATGCGACTTTTTTGATCACTTATTACCTTTTTTGGGAAGTAAGGTGGGCAAAATTTTAATTTTGTCATAGTTTTTATTTTTTTATTTTTATGGCGTTTACCGTGCGGGGAAAGTAACATGACCGGTCGTTACGGACGTGGCGATACCTAATATGTGTAGTGTATTATTTTTTTTTTTTATTCAGTGATAAATGTGTTTTTTTAATCTTAACTTTTTTCACTTTTTTTTAACATTTTTTTTTGAAAAAAAGACATTGGGTATCTTCTTGTCCTTAACAACCTGCTCTATAAAAATATTACATGATCCAACCAGTCTGGTGAACGCCATAAAATAAAAACTGTGCCAATTTTTAGCACCTTACATCACAAAGTGTAATACCAAGCAATCAAGAGTTGCATGTACTCCAAAATGGTACTAATCAAACTGTCACCTCATGCAGCAAAAAATGAGCCCCTACATCAGGCATGTTCAACCTGTGGCCCTCCAGCTGTTGCAAAACTACAACTCCCATCATTCCCTGACTGCCTACAGCTATCATTCTACAGAAGGGCATTGTGGGAGTTGTAGTTTTACAACAGCTGGAGGGCCGCAGGTTGAGCATCCCTGCCCTACATGATCAGAAAAAGGATACAAACATGATTGATTGATTTATTTTATTTTTTATTTTTTTTTAAATGCTTTATTATGTAGAAATGAAAGAAAAAATAAAGTAGACATATTTGATATTGTCATATCCATAACAACCTGCGCTATAAAAATAGCACATGATCTAACCTGTCAGGTGAACACTGTAAAAAAAAAATAAACTGCCAGAACAGCTATTTTTTTTTTGTTACCTTGCCTCACAAAGTGCAAGAGAGCAATAAAAAATCATATGTACCAGAAAATAGTACCAATTAAATGGTTACCTTATCCTGTAATTTCCATTATGGGGTCACTTTTTTGAGAGTTTCTACTCTAGGGGTGCATCAGGGGTCTTTAAATGTCATATGGTAACTTAAAATGATTCCAGTGAAATCTGCCCTCCAAAATCCATATGGCGTTCCTTTCCTTCTGAGCCCTGCCGTGTGCCCGTACAGCAGTTTACAACCACATATGGGGTTTCTTTAAACTGCAGAATTGGGGTAATATTGAATTTTCTTTGGTTGTTAACCCTTATGGAACACCTAAAAAGTTAACAAAGTTTGTAAAACCAGTTTTTAATAATTTCAGGGGTGTAGTTTCTATAATAGGGTCATAAAGTGACTTTATAACTGAACTGGTCCTTTTAAAGTGGGTTTTGGAAATTTTCCTAAATGTAAAAATTTGCTTCTAAAATTCTAAGCTTTATCCTAAAAAACTAAATTACATTTACAAAATGATGCAAACAAGTGGACATATGGGAAATGTAAACAATTTTTTTTTTTTATGATTTATCACAATCTGCCTTAGGCTACATGCACATGACCTTTGTGTGTTTTGCAGTCCGTAAATTGCGGATCCGCAAAACACTTCGTCAATGTGCGTTCCGCAATTAACGGCACGGACAGCCATGGATATAAATGCCTATTGTCAGCAAAACTGACAAGAATAGGACAGGTTATAAATATATATTTTTTTATGTGTATTTTGCGGGGCCACTTAACGGAGCAACTGATGCGGACAGCAAACTGAGTGCTGTCCATCTTTTGCGGCCCCATTTAAGTAAATGGGTCCACATCCGAGCTGCAAGTTGTTGTTGTTGTTTTTTTTTTGTGTGGACCCATTGAAATGAATGGTTCCGTATACGGTACGCAAACAAAAGGAATGGACACTGAAAGAAAATACATTTGTGTGCATGAGACCTTAGTGTTCCAACGTTCTTACCACATAAAATAACATGTCAGATTTCCAAAAAAATAACAGCCTGGTCCTTAAGGTGAAAAATGGCAATGTCCCTAAGGCAGGGGTGTCCAAACTTTTTTCCGAGGAGGGCCAGATTTGATAAAGTGAACATGTGCGAGGGCTGACCATTTTGCCCAACATTCTTTGAACCATTAAAATTACATGCAAATTAACTATTTTATGCAAATTTTATTGCAAACGGCATACCTTTCATTTTGTGACTTGGATGACAAATCTAAACAGGTGTTAAATCACTCTGCCTTCAATATAAAAAACAGGAGGCAGAAATATGTCGGAAACAGTACATTACAAGGTTGTCTGTTAACTTTTAAATTCCAAAAATGTGAACTGGAACATAACACCAAGTATACTCATATGTTCAAATATATTTATAACTGATTGACCAACTGACACTGAAGGGAACCTGTTATCAACTTTATTCCGCCCATACTATACTAACGGCAGAATAAAGTAGAGACAGGTGAGTTGATTTCAGCGGTCTGTCATTTATTAGTTAAAAGTAAGTGGTTGCCGAGAACCAACATCACAATCATTGCAGACTGGGCCTGGAAAAGAGTCCCGGCCACCTGAGAAGAGTTCTGGTTAGTCATAGATTCCTGCTCGCCCGCCCGCCTGCTGATGACTGACCGTCTTCTACCAAGTTCCCTTTCTGTCTAGGAGAGAACTGCCAATAAGCAGATGGACGGGGAGAGCAGGAGATTATGAATAACCATGACTCTTTTCAGGTAAATTTGACTCTTTTCCAGGCCTGGGCTGCAATGATTATGATGCTGGTTCTCAGCAACCACTTACTTTTCGCTCATGAGGGTCACACCGCTGACATCAGCATTTCTGTCACTAATTTATGCTGCCCTCAGTGAGATTAGCATAAAGTTGATGACAGGTTCCCTTTAACTGAGATTTTACAATGTATTCATTTCAACTGAAAAAACCTTGCCTGCACTAATGTGAAGGGTGAAACTGAGATCTGGACTGCAGCAGATAGGCTAGATCTGGTTCAAAGGCTGTGGTTTTGATGCGCAAAATATCACGCAAGTGAGAGTCACTTAGTCTTGTCCGCATGCGATTCTTGTTAAGGTTCATAACAGAGAATGTCTTCTCACACAAATATGTTGAGCCAAACAAGCTCAGCATTTTCTTTGCCAATGTTCGAATCTCTTTAAAACTTCTCTTATCCAGTTGGCTGTAAAATTTCACAAGAGAGAGCTGTTGGTGCCGACAAATGCAGGTCAATGAGCTCGAGCTGCATTTGGGTGGTAAGTTGCATGACCGAGCAATAAACCGCTAAAGTTGTGGAGTGCCGATTTGTAAAAAAGGGCCTGGTCACTAGGGGGGTATAAACCTGTGGTCCTTAAGTGGTTAAAGCCTACTACCTTATGACATCTGCCTGCTGGTATCAAATATGTACCACTGGTACAGGGAGTAGGAGACTTCAGCTCTCCTCAGTGGGTGTCTCCTTCTCCCTGGCTGTTACTGTCCAATTGCAGGGGACCGCTACACAGCCAGGAAGAAGACATGCTGTTCTTGGTACATCTCACAAGAACATGCTATGTAAGTGATTACATAGCCTGCTCTTGTGAGTAAATCTTATACATGTTTTGTATTCATTAAACTTTGTGGACCCAGCCTAATTTCTCCTCATTGGTGATTGCTTGTTCCTCTGCCTGTGGTTTGACTGCGTTTGCTCTGTCCACTTTTTTAATTTTTTATTTATGCTGGATTTGGATGCTGTAAAAGGCTAGTGTTGCTTCTAGTTGAGTGTTAGAAATATACAATTATGTTCTAAAGCCTGCCCCTTAGCTAAGGTCCATACTATGGAAGATGGGCAGTGTGTCTGGCACTCCAGCAAGGCCTACAGTGCTCCTGGGAACTTGGGTCTGGCAGTCAAGCAAAGCCCAATGATTCTAGTTTCAGGTCAGAAGAGGGGCAGCCAGCAAAGGTCCATAATGCTCCTAATTCAGTGACAAAATGGGCCAAGCTACATTGTGTGTGGTCTATGGTAGAATGGCACAACTGTAAATCCCTATAATGGTCCAAGTTGGAAGTAGGAATATGGGCAGGTCTGCATGAAGTCTGGCACAGTAGGCAAAGCCCAATAACTGTCATTGGAGGTGAGAAGATGGAGAGCCAGGAAAGGCCCATAATGCTCCAAGCCAGGGGCGTACATAGAAATCACTGGGCCCCATAGCAAGAATCTGAATTGGGCCCCCTAACCCCACCCACTACTCACCCCTGGCTCATCCCACCTCCTGTCCTGGCTCCTCCCCTGCCACACCCCATTTGCTAATATAGAAATTTATACGTGCGTTCGTACTGACCCGGAGAATGGAGGCCACAGGTCAGTTTTGTGGCAAAGGGAATGCCGTAGGAATAAACCCCTGTGGTATCTGAATCTATGGGACTCCTGTGGATATTCCATAAGTTTTATCTGCAGTCCTATGTAACATTACAAATAACAGTGATAACTCTCTGAATACAGAGAACAGTGATTGCTCTGTGATTACCGAAAATGTAGTAGTGTTACCTGCAGTCCTATGTAAAACCACAGATAACACTAGTGTAGGTCATGTGGTTAGTGTTACCTACATCCTTAGTGTGCCTCCCTGTGTCTCTCCCACGGGACTACATGCTGCCGCCTCCCTTCTTCCCCCGCACAGAACGTCCTGATGCAGCTGCGTCAAGACATAGGAACACTGTGTGGGCATGGTAACACACACATACATAGAATAAATATGATCACAGCACACATCACTGCTCCTGCCTGTCTGCTTTGGTAAAGCCGGGCATAGATGGGCAATGTCAGGCTTTAGAAGAGTGGGCACATGACAGTGGACACAGGGCGCAATATGTATGCGAGCACAGCTGAACGAGTGCAGGGGAGGAGCCCGCATACACATCGCTCCTCCTGCCTGTGTCATATCCCCCTCTCCCTTTGGGGAGGGGGGGGGGGGGGGTATGATTGGTGGCTTTGCACACTCAGCAGCAAGGAGCGAAAAGGGTTGTCCAAGAAAAGCAAACTGTCCCCTGGTGGCAGACTTGAGCGCAGGGACCGAGAGAATGCTAGTAGGCATGGTGTGTGGGAACTTGTGCGGCGTCTGCTCCTGCTGCCTTTCAGCTACACACTGGCCAATCAGCAACAGGATCTTTGCGCTGTGAAAAGCTGATTGGCCAGTGTGAAATGCTGCTGACGCCCGCAGCCTGGATCATCAGGTTGGGAGAACACAAGTGCCGCTGCCACATTCATGGGTCAATACTTTATTAACTAAGTAGCAGGACATGTAGGGCATACATGGGGATATCCCTGCGCTTACTATTATTTCTGGGTGCCGCTCCATTGCGCTGCTGTGGCCCCTGTTACATTCTCCCGCTCTTTATGCTAAGGCAAAATGTAGGGGCAAAATTACAATTATGGCTCTTGAAAGGTGGGGAGATAAAAATGAAAATTGGCCTGGTCCTGTCATTTTCTGACAATACATTTCAAGTGATTTTTTTATTGTTGTAGTAACACAGTATATCTGCTGCTGCCTGCTCTACACTTATGATGGAGATCATCAGTTTGAGCACTTGTCAGAATGTCAGTCTTCTATTTAGGAATGACAGAATGGGTCCCGAGGTGGAAGAAAAATAACTGGATGACCTTGTATGGAGAAGAAGTTGTCAACAAGGAAGAATTTGAAAGTCTTGATAATCTGTGTAAAGAACTTGATGTCCAATGGGTAAGTGACATTGGGAGAGTTATGGGCTTTATGGTAAAAAAAAAAAAAACTGGCTTAAAAAGTTAAATGTTGGTGCAAACATTATTTACAGAATTTTAATATATATATATATATATATATAATTATATTTTTTTTTTGCACCACTTTCCCAGAATATGGAAAGTAGAGATATGGGGAATGTTGATTGACTACTATTTTGAGGTATTACTATCTGTCTTTAAAAGTAGAAAAATTCAAATTTATAAATAAATGTAAAATATTGACCAAAATTTTCCTTTTTGACATAACCTAGTACAATGTGTCATGAGAAAACATTCCCAGAATCTGTTAGATAAGTAAAATGATTTCAAAGTTATTACCACATAAAGTGACATATATATCAGATTTACAAAAATACGCCTGGGCAGGAAGGTGGGGGATGTCTGGGTGTTTTGAAAAGTAATAAAAAAAAAATATATATCACATGTAGTCCCCGCTGGTCTCCTGATTTTTCCCTGACATATCCACTTGTGAAACCAATCACTTGTCTTGTGTGATGCATGCTAGCCTCACCATCCAGACCAGGCTGCAGATGTCATGTGGCCATATGGCTTTTCATGGCTGCAAGGAAAGACCGGTGGAGACCATCTTGACTACTGTGTTGGAGCAGCAGAAGATTTAACAGGTATTTTTTTTTTTCTTTATTGTTTTAGCCTTTATTTAAATAGCCCATTTTTATCAGCATCCTAAAATGTTGGCACCTTATAGGTAGCCTATAGGATCTACTAGTTCTGCACCATTTTTGTTTTTTAGCTCTGAATGTTGACCTGCCTGCTGTATATGTGAATGGTACAGCTTCAATGTCTTACACACCAGTGATTACAGGATTGCTAAATAATTCAAACTGGAGGGTCACGTAAATCAACAAATTAACATGTCTCCCTCCCTGCAAAATGTTTTCATTGCTGTATCGGTGGTAGTTTAGAGATATTAGAGGAGATTTGATCATTTAAAAATGCCCCCAAATTTATTACAGTAGCTCGTGCTGGATGATAGCACCTATTGGTTGGCTTACTTTGTGACCGAATTTAGTGCCAAAATGGTGTCTTTGACCACATCTTTCCCACTAAGTGATGCCCCCTTCGTGAACTAGATGTAGTGGATTTTTAACACTGGAGCTACCAAATTTTACAACCAGGTCTAGGCTCAATTTCATTAGTAAATATGGGGCCAATGCATCTAGTAGTCTGTCACCTGGTTGTAGGTAAATTGTGCTGTGATGGGAATATGTTGTAACAGATGGAGCTGAGTTTATGAAAAAAAATTCTGCCATACTTTTTTAGTAAAGTTGAATGAAGGCCTCTATGAAGGTGATAAGCTGATACCAACCAACCACCAGTTACATGACAAACTCTTTAGTAGTGAAGATGTAGGTTTATTATGTAGTAAGAACTTGAAATCCTATTCCAAAATGTGCAGTAAACGGATGGCAGCCCGGCCTCCTCCCTCTAAGAACTTAATTAATGGTGGACACAAGGGACATGTAGACTTTGAGATGCTTCTTCTATAACAATGGTTTTACAGTTAAACAGTTTATATAATGTATTTAACCCCTTAAGGGCCCGTGCCGTACATGTAGGGCGGGCTCATCGGGCACGTGCATACGCCGGCATCGGTGAAAACAGATGCCAGCGTGTTGACCCCTTGTATGCCGTGGTCAAAGTTGCCCGCGGTATGCAGAGGGTTCTGGGCGGGTACAGGTGCCTTCCCCATTGGGTCCCTGGGCTACAGTGGCAGGAACCCAATGCCAGAGAAGGCAAGCCCGATGCCTTCCATAGGCATCGGAGCTTGCGTTCGACGGAAGCCTGTCAGATCCAGCCCTTAGGCTGGGTCTCATAGGCTGTTGGCATTAAAGCTGACAGCCAATGCGTTACAATACAGGTTGTATTGTAATGCATAAGCAGAGGAGATCCGACTCCAGAAGTGTAAGTCCCAGAGTGGGACAAAAATAATAGCTAAAGTGCTTTTTATAATAAAAATGAAAAAATTCCCAAAATAAAACACACAAAACAATGTAGCGTGCGGTCCCTCCGGCGCATGACTTCATCCTGCTCCTGCTTCATTAATGAAGTGGGAGGAGTGTGCTGAGTGACGTCAGTCACACGCCGGCCGGACCGCACACTACATTCATAGTGAGTACTGATGCAGGCGATTAGGCTAGTTTATCAAAAGGAGAGCGATGGATTCAGGAATAGTGAAAGATTTTACATACAAAAAGACTTCTGTGCGCGGGGCCCGGTGTAATACAGTGACTGCACCGGGCCCCGCTGTGAGTTGCCTCCAACCCCTCCTCCCTCCCCGCACTGTAACTGTTGTATTGCCGGCCACGCTGTGCAGCATAGCGGCCAGCGATATATCAGTGTCAGCTAGTTTATGAAAAGGAGAGCGATTGATTCAGGATTAAAGATTTTTCATACAAAGAATAAAGTACTGTAATGCTGTGAAACATAGGGCCATGAGGGGGGCCAGCATAAGATGCTATATGTGTGTTATCCACACATATAGCATCTTATCCTGGCCCCCCTCATGGCCCTATGTGTCACAGCACACATTCCCCCCCCCCCCCCCCCCCCCCCCAATTACAGTGCATCATCCATAGATCCCCCCCCAATTACAGTGCATCATCCACAGATTTCCCCCCCACCATAACAGTGTGTCATCCACAGAGCCCCATAACAGTGTCATCCCCAGACCATTAGTTCAAAAGCACACCTTTTGGTTCAAAAAATTTTTTTTCTTATTTTCCTCCTCGAAAACCTAGATGCGTCTTATAATCAGGTGCGTCTTGTAAAGCGAAAAATACGGTAATTTTTTTTATAGACACAAGTGCAAGGACACCGCGGCAACCCAGGAAATGAAAAGGCAGACCGGCTGGCTAGGCAAGGAGCAAGAAAAAGATCAAGAAAATAAGCACTTTATTTCTGCATTGTGTGGTTCAATAGTTAACCATGTTTTTGTAGTAATGTTTTCTGTTTCTGAAGACACTGTTATACTAATTGTTCTTGTTGGATGCACTGATTTGAGTTCCTTTTGCTTCAGTGGTTTAAGAATTGACAAACCTAAAAAATGAAGACTTCAAAAATAAAAAATTAATAAAAATTGCAGGTTTGAATAAAACATGTAATTTTGTATGTGGTCTTTTTTTTTTTTTTGCCTAAAAAAAAAAAGTCAGCAGTTATATTTTTCTGGTGCTATAGTGTAATTGTTAAGACACTTCTACTGTCTCCAGGTCTTTTCAGTAAGGCTAGTGCTATCCATCCTGCAGGATGTCTTTGCATTACGGCATTGCCGGAAGTTTGTAAATCACCTTTTGGCCCCATTAACTGAGATCTAGCCACAACCTACATCACATCTGTTTTTTATTCGGTCCGATTCTCAGCATATTTGCTGGAATGCGGCTTGATCTCTGCTGGTCCCTAGTGTAGTTAAATGAGGCCGGACGGAGATTTCCAAACTTCTGGTAATGCCAGAATGCAAAGACATCCGGCAAGCTGTTCCCTGCTGAAACGGCCATAATCTGGAATGGTGCCTACCTCAACTCTTGTGTGGGCGCACTATGGTTAAGGTGGTCCCTCATATTTTGACATCTGTTGATTGGTGGTGAGGCTGCATATTGAGCATGCTTTGTTTGGTAAGGCCTCTTTCACACGGGCGTCGCATGTGAGGGCTGGATAGGAAGCGGGTGTGTCGTGGTGAAATGCAATTTTTTTTTTTTTTCAGTGTGAGTGCAAAGTGTTTTAATGCGTTTTGCACGCGTGTGAGAAATCGGCATGTTTGGTACCCGGACTTCACAGAAGTTTGGGTTAGGTGTTCTGTAGATTTTATTATTTGCCTTATAACATGGTTATAAGGGAAAATAATGGCATTCTTAATACAGAATGCTTAGTAAAATAGGGATGGAGGGGTTAAATAAAAATAATAATTTATTAACACCTCATGCACTTGTTCATGCAGCCCGGCTTCTCTTCTGTTTTCTTCTTCGATGCCCAGGAGGAAAAGTACCTGTGGTGACGTCACTGCGCTCATCACCATGGTGATGGACCATGTGATGAGTTTAGTGATGTCACCACAGGTCCTTTTCCTCCTGGGCATCGAAGAAGAAAACAAGAGAAGCCGGGCTGCATGAACAAGTGTATGAGGAGTTAATAAATTATAATTTTTTTTTTAACCCCTCCATCCCTATTTTACTAAGCATTTTGTATTAAGAATGCCATTATTTTCCCTTATAACCATCTGGTTCCCATCCTGATTGTCACCTAACAACCATGCGTGAAAATCACACTTGCGATTTTTCACGCATCCCCATTCACTTCTATGGGCTCTGCGTTGTGTGAAAAATGCACAATATAGAGCAGGGGTACTCAACTGGCGGACCGCGGTCCAAATACGGACCGCGGCCGCCAGTTGTCCGGACCCCCGCCATCGTTCAGAGCGCTGCTCCTCTCCTGCACACTGTGCCGTGCAGGAGGAGGAGCTTACCGGCGCACTTCCGCCTGTCCCACAGCGCAGTGAGACAGGGCTTCCTCCACATGTAGCGCTCCTCCTGCACACTCTGGCAGCTCTGCTCAATACAGCGGCGGGCACAGGAGCTGATAGTTCTCAGCAGCGCAGGAGTCGTCTCTCCCTCCCCCCTGTGCTGCTGTCCCCGCCGCTGCCAATAAGAAGAGGCAGGAGGAGGGGAGGGGCTGTGGCCACTGCGCCACCAATGAAGAAAACTGACCTGTATTACAAATACAGGAGGCGGGTGCTGGAATCAAATAGCCGGCACCCGACCTCTATGACAGGGAGCTGCGATCAGCTGTAGTTGAGTTAACCCTTCAGGTGCGGTACCTGAGGGGTTAATTGTAGCTGATCGCAGCCCCCTGTCACAAAGGTCGGGTGCCGGCTATTTGATTCCGGCACCCGCCTCCTGTATTTGTATAAGAAACGTTGGTGGCACAGTGCGCCCCCCCCTCCCTAGTATAAGAAACATTGGTGGCGCAGTGCACCCCCCTTCCCCATTATAATAAACATTGGTGGCTCAGTGGGAAGTGCCAATGAGGGTTAAAAATAATAAAAGAAAATTAACTCACCTCCTCCAGTTGATCGCGTAACTGCCGGTCTCCAGTTCTTACTTCTTTCTTCAGGACCTGTGGTGACGTCACTGAGCTCATCACATGGCCCATTACCATGGTGATGGATCATGTGATGAGCTCAGTGATGTCACCACAGGTCCTGAAGAAAGAAGTAAGAACTGGAGACCGGCAGTTACGCGATCAACTGGAGGAGGTGAGTAAATTATTTTTTAACCCTCATTGGCACTGCCCACTGCGCCACCAATGTTTATTATATTGGGGGGGGGCGCACTGCGCCACCAATGTTTATTATACTGGGGTGATGGGGGGGCACACTGCGCCACCAATGTTTATTATATTGGGGGGCACACTGCGCCACCAATGTTTATTATACTGGGGTGATGGGGGGCACACTGCGCCACCAATGTTTATTATATTGGGGGGATGCACTGCGCCACCAATGTTTATTATATTGAGGGGGGGCGCACTGCGCCACCAATGTTTATTATATTGAGGGGGGGCGCACTGCGCCACCAATGTTTTTTATATCGGGCTGATGGGGGGGGGGGGGGCGCACTGCGCCACCATTGTTTATTATTTTGAGGGGGGGCACACTGCGCCACCAATGTTTATTATATTGAGGGGGCTGCCAGACGAAAAAGTCGGACATGTAGTACTTTTAGTCTGGCGGCCTCTCACCGTGCTGCGCCGTAACTCTGCCCCCATCCCCATTATAGTCGATGGGCACAGAGCAGCGGCACGGCGAAGTAGTGGCAAGATGGATCTGACAGGGTGAGCAGCCTGTCGGATCCATCCTGCTGCAAGTGTGAAAGTACCCTTACTAATGAGCGCTTCCATCATGGAACGCCCAATAGTACAGCCTTTACCTCCACCGCTACTTGTGCTAGTAAAAAAAAAATATATATATTACGACAGTGTTTCCCAACCAGTGTGCCTCCAGCCTTTGGCTGTGCGGGCATGCTGGGAGTTGTAGTTTTGCAACAGCTGGAGGCACACTGGTTGGGAAACACTGTATTACGGTACCTCCACCTCAATTTGCTCACGCTGTGGAGAACACTCCCTGCTGACTAGAAGCTCAGGACAGGACCTACAAGACGCCATCACGTTGGAGCACCGGTCCTGAGCGTGCAGTCAGCAGCGAATGTTCACCGCAGCCAGGTGAATGCAAATTTTTTTATTTTTTTTTGCAAAAGCAGAGAATGGGGGCAATACTCTTCCTGGGGGCACTAATGGGGACATTATTCTTACTGGGGCACTAATGTGGCCATTACTAATTCTGGGACTTACCCGGGGCGCTCCACTATAACGTCAGAGCGCCCCACGCGCATGTATCACATGATCACATGATCGCATGGCATCTTTACTGTTGGCGTTCAGCTCGGACCTTCACCTGACTGCAGACCCTGGTATGTGGACCTTTAATAAAACTAGTTGAGTACCCCTGATATAGAGCATGCTGAGATTTTCATGCAACGCATAAGTGATGCGTGAAAATCACCGCTCATGTGCACAGCCCCCTAGAAATGAATGGGTCTGGATTCAGTGTGGGTGCAATGCGTTCACCTCACACATTGCACCTGTGCGGAAATCTTGCCTGTGTGAAAGAGGCCTAAGGATTTATAATCTCTCTAGCACTACTGCAGCAATTTAGCATGTTTTTGGCACAAGCAGTTTTAATTGGAGTGATGTCCTCATGATTTTGCAAAATTGTATTTTTCTCACATTGATGACCTGACAACACAGCATCAATAAATGAATAGTAAAGACACAGTACTGACATCACTGTAAATAAAATTCAGCAAAGGAAAAAAAGCCATGGTATCAGGACGACATAACGTTTTTTTTTTCATTCATACAAACAGATTTCCATAACTGTAATACATCATATAATAAAAATATACCACATTTAAAACACAAATGTCTTTAATTAATACCCTCCCAACCCCAGGCTGTCACTGAGTAGGGCACTGCAGTCTGAGCAATCCCCCAAGGGGGGTTGGCGGTAGAGGGGAAAGCCTCCCCTACCAGTCACCCCAGGTCAACTCCCAGAGCCGCCTCCACCCTTATAGCAAATGGCTTCATAGTCCCGTCATAGTCATAAAATTCTTCCATGCCAACAGAGCGGGGCAGGTTGCCGAGCCCAATTTTCTCACAATCAATACTTAACCTAACATATATACCCCCCCCTTTTTTTTTTTTTTTTACAAAGAGGATATATTGGTTTATTTGAATTTCCAACATACATAGGTAAATCAAAAAGAACTGCTGTGAGTGAAGGGTTATCTATAGTTTGTTTTACTATCTAGTTCTAACAACAATTGATGTATAATAGGACATGGCCAGAATGTTTCTGAACCGTGACAAGGCCCTTACTTAAAAAGTGGACAAAAATGTTTAAGGGTCCATTCACACATCTGCAATTTCGTTTTGCATTTTGCGGAAACATTCATTTCTATGGGGCAGCACACCCGAAAAAAATAGAACATGTCCTATTCTTGTCTGCAAAAAACCTCTCAGGCTATGAGCTCAGCGCTGCGATTGGCCAGCGCTACAGCCTGGGAGAAAGAGACGCCGGCAGGTTCCCCTGGGTGGAGCCTAACATGTGAAGATACCGGAGGCTATACCGGGCGAACGGAGCAGTGCCCAGGTATAATAGTAAGTGCAGGGAGATCCCTGGGCGCCGCTCTCCATGTCTGTATAGTTAGTTTAGATTTTTTAATCTAGTGAAAGGTTCTCTTTAAGTGATATCCCTGCGGATCCAGTAATTATTATCTGGTAACATCAAAAATTTGTTTAAATAAACATCCCACAAGGGAGTAAAGTGAAGAGCAGATGTAGCCTGCATAAAATATGTGACCTTATTGCACACTTTAACCGCCTAATGCAGGATTGCGTTCCGGAGGCGGCTGGCTCAGGCACACTCACGCGCCGGCGCGATTTCCTGTGAATGCGCGCACACAGGAACTGCAGGTAATCGAGTGGATCTGCAGCCTGCCAGCAGCGATCATTCGCTGGCAGGCTGTAGATCCGATTTTTTTTTAACCCCTTAAAGAGGACCTTTCACCTGGAAAAACATTGTGAACTAAGTATACTGACATGGAGAGCGGTGCCCGGGGATCTCACTGCCTTCACTATTACCCCTGGGCGCCGCTCGGTTCTCCCGTTATGCCCTCCGGTATCTTCTCTCACTAAGTTATAGTAGGTGGAGTCTGCCCTTGTCCTGTGGGCGTCTCCTTCTCCTAGGCTGCAGCGCTGGCCAATCGCAGCGCACAGATCACAGCCTGGGAGAAAAAAACCTCCCAGGCTGTGAGCACTGCGCTGCGATTGGCCTGCGCTGCAGCCTAGGAGAAGGAGACGCCCACAGGACAAGGGCAGACTCCGCCTACTATATAACTTAGTGAGAGAAGATACCGGAGGGCATAACGGGAGAACGGAGCGGCGCCCAGGGGTAATAGTGAAGGCAGTGAGATCCCCGGGCACCGCTCTGCATGTCAGTATACTTAGTTCACAATGTTTTTCCAGGTGAAAGGTCCTCTTTAAAGGTATAACAGCGTCTAATATACCTGGTCCTCTGGTGGTCCCTTTTGCTTGGATCGACCACCAGAGGACACGGGCAGCTCAGTAATAAGTAGCACCAAACACCACTACACTACACCCCTCGTCACTTATTAACCCCTTATTACCCAATATAGACTCATAGGAAAAAATGCGTATAGCAGCACAACGAAAAATTATATCTTGTGGTGGTGCCAGCCGTGTTGGGAGCCAGTCAGAAGTTCCCCCCTGGATGCGTCATATAGAAGAAACCGCAGCACTCTCCTGTCTTCAATTCAGTGGAATTTATTTCACCAGCAAAAAAAATGCTACGTTTCGACCGTAAAGGTCTTTCTCAAGCTTGAGGAAGACCTTTACGGTCGAAACGTAGCATTTTTTTTTGCCAATATAGACTCATTGATCACCCCCCTGTAAGGCTCCATTCAGACGTCCGTATGTGTTTTGCGGATCCGCAAAACACATACGGACGTCTGAATGGAGCCTGACAGGGGGGTGATCAGGGAGTCTATATGGGGTGATCACCCCCCTGTCAGGCTCCATTCAGACGTCCGTATGTGTTTTGCGGATCAACAAAACACATACGGACGTCTGAATGGAGCCTGACAGGGGGGTGATCACCCCATATAGACTCCCTGATCACCCCCCTGTAAGGCTCCATTCAGACGTCCGTATGTGTTTTGCGGATCAACAAAACGCATACGGATGTCTGAATGGAATTGATTTTATTTTTTTCTTACAAAGTCTCATATTCCACTAACTTGTGACAAAAAGTAAAATCTCACATGAACTCACCATACCCCTCACGGAATCCAAATGCGTAAAAATATTTAGACATATTCCAGACTTCTTCTCACGCTTTAGGGCCCCTAAAATGCCAGGGCAGTATAAATACCCCACAAGTGACCCCATTTCGGAAAGTAGACACCCCAAGGTATTCGCTGAGGGGCATATTGAGTCCATGAAAGATTTAACTTTTTGTCACAAGTTAGCGGAAAGGGAGACTTTGTGAGGGGAAAAAAAATCAATTTCCGCTAACTTGTGCCAAGAAAAAAAAAATTCTATGAACTCGCCATGCCCCTCACGGAATACCTTGGGGTGTCTTCTTTCCAAAATGGGGTCACTTGTGGGGTATTTATACTGCATTTTAGGGGCCCTAAAGCGTGAGAAGAAGTCTGGAATCCAAATGTCTAAAAATGCCCTCCTAAAAGGAATTTGGGCCCCTTTGCGCACCTAGGCTGCAAAAAAGTGTCACATGTGGTATCGCCGTACTCAGGAGAAGTTAGGGTGTCTTTTTTCATATACCCATGCTGGGTGAGATAAATATACACTTTTTTGCAGCCTAGGTGGGCAAAGGGGCCCAAATTCCAAAGAGCACTTTTAGGATTTCACAGGGCATTTTTTACACATTTTGATTTCAAACTACTTCTCACGCATTAGGGCCCCTAAAATGCCAGGGCAGTATAACTACCCCACAAGTGACCCCATTTTGGAAAGAAGACACCCCAAGGTATTTTGTGATGGGCATAGTGAGTTCATGGAAGTTTTTATTTTATGTCACAAGTTAGTGGAATATGAGACTTTGCAAGAAAAGAAAATCATCATCTTCCCTTACGCCCATGACAGCACCCTTGAGAGACCGCCTCCATCCAGGAAAGGAAACAGGAACTTTCGTGGAGAGCTCATAAGGAGGAGCTTGGCCCCAAGACCACCAGTTCCTGTCCTAGACAGAGGACGGTTCGTGGAGAGCAAATAGATATAGGCTGCAGGGCCCCTGAGAGTCGGTTTGGAGAGGGGTTACCTGTCCCGGCGTAAGTCTCCTCTAGGAGCCGCCGGCGGACGTCTGGTCCTTGCTGGGGTCCGGGTTATGCCGCTACTCTGCAGTTGCGGCCGCATTGGGAAGTGCGTCTGGCACGCCGGTTCCTCCTGACAGTGTTCAGGCGGGACGGGGCCTCCCTCTTCGCTAACGGCATCGCAGAGGGACAAAATCTCGCGAGACAAGCGAGATCCAGGTCTCGGCTGCGGGACTTCCGGTATTTGGAACGCATGCAGGGTGCGTTCCGGAAGTAGGAAGTAGATTTCCTATTAATGGCCGCAGAAAGCTCCAGCAGGACCCGACCGAGGGAATTCTCACCCACAGCAGGCGCGCGGTCAGTAGCAGCCCAGCCAGCCTCATAGGAAGCCGGATTTGGTTCCTGGAGATCACTCTATCCCACAGCATCATGGAGGAGGAGAGTGCCCAACGCGCCGATCAGCAGGAGGGTCATGAGAGCAGACCGGTACTCCTGGTGGGGTAAGGGGGATCATTCCCCATCACTTTTTTCCTTTAGTCATGCTAAATCTCCTTTGTCTTGCCTTTTAGACTATAAAAGAGAGACCTAGAAAGGCGGTCTCTAAAACCAGAGGGAAAGAATGTGCCGTCTGTAAAAAGAAACTTGCACCCTCTTGGTCAAAATTGCTATGTCAACGTTGCATTGAGAAAGCAAAAACACAGAAATATAGTGGCAATTCTGGAGGAGCTGCTCAGCCCCAAACACTGTGGCGTGTCTTTCATTGGGGGAGCAGCCCGACCGCATGTGGACCGCAGTAATCGACTAACCCCAGCAAAATATGCATACAATGGAGGATGTCGGCGCGGCCCACATGCACCACAAGAGCAAACTACACAGAATGTAGCAAATAATCATATGAAACACAGAGAGAAAATGCACCAAACTGGGGTTAGTCGATTACTGCGGTCCACATGCGGTCGGGCTGCTGCCCCAATGAAAGACACGCCACAGTGTTTGGGGCTGAGCAGCTCCTCCAGAATTGCCACTATATTTCTGTGTTTTTGTCTTGTTAGATTGGAGTGTGTTTCAACACTCTTCTGCACCTGGTAACCTCCATCACATGGTCTGTTATAGGTGTGGCTCACACTCTGGCCTCATTCACATTGTACTACCACAGTATTCATGCTGGGCTTTTGTGTGGAAGCTTGGCTGTGAGCTGAATTATATCACCCCCAGACCTTGTTCACACCATAGTTAGAGCAGCGGTTAGGACCCTCTGCCATGCTGAGTGACCGTGACGTGGTGCATGATGGGCTCCGATATTTTCCTGATAGGAACATATTGGCGAAAGTCTCAGCTTTTTATACCTGCATTTATTACCTGCCAGTATAGTCAGTGGTTTATCGGTTTGGTGCATTTTCTCTCTGTGTTTCATATGATTATTTGCTACATTCTGTGTAGTTTGCTCTTGTGGTGCATGTGGGCCGCGCCGACATCCTCCATTGTATGCATATTTTGCTGGGGTTAGTCGATTACTGCGGTCCACATGCGGTCGGGCTGCTCCCCCAATGAAAGACACGCCACAGTGTTTGGGGCTGAGCAGCTCCTCCAGAATTGCCACTATATTTCTGTGTTTTTGTCTTGTTAGATTGGAGTGTGTTTCAACACTCTTCTGCACCTGGTAACCTCCATCACATGGTCTGTTATAGGTGTGGCTCACAGTCTGGCCTCATTCACATTGTACTACCACAGTATTCATGCTTGGCTTTTGTGTGGAAGCTTGGCTGTGAGCTGAATTATATCACCCCCAGACCTTGTTCACACCATAGTTAGAGCAGCGGTTAGGACCCTCTGCCATGCTGAGTGACCGTGACGTGGTGCATGATAGGCTCCGATATTTTCCTGATAGGAACATATTGGCGAAAGTCTCAGCTTTTTATACCTGCATTTAGTCAGTGGTTTATCGGTTTGGTGCATTTTCTCTCTGTGTTTCATATGTTGCATTGAGAAAGTAGTGGAGGAAGAGTCCCCATCCCTTCTGCAGAATATTAGGGATATGGTGAAGACAGAGGTTTCTGATTCTTTGAAAGATTTCAAAAAGAGCCTCGCTTCCGTAGCCTCGGGATAAGGCATGGCTAATAAGACATCTGGTTCAGATCCATTAGAAGAAAGTGAACCAGGGGAAATCCTAGAAGGCCCAGACTCGTCCCAGGATGAAGAATCCACTGGCAGACCACTTTTTCCCCCGGATGATACGGAAGCTTTACTAAAAGCAGTCCGTGCTACCATGAAGGTAGACTAATCCAGAGACCCGAAATCCGTTCAGGATATCATGTTTGGCGACCTAGGGCAGAAAAAAAATCCAGAGTTTTTCCCGTGAATGAGAATATAAAATTTTTGATACAAAAGGAATGGAAAAAACCTGATAAAAAATTTTTGGGCCCTAAAAATGTGAAAAGGAAGTATCCTTTTGATGAGGCGGACTCAGTTAATTGGGACAGGCCTCCTAAGTTGGATGCACCTGTTGCGAAGATTTAAAAAAAAAAAAAAATCGGCTCTAACATTTGAGGACTTGGGTACTCTTAAAGACCCTATGGATAAGCGAGCAGAAGTTTACCTCAAAAAGATTTGGGAGACCTCAGCTCAAGCTTTTAAGCCGAATATTGCCGCCACATCCACTGCTAGGTCTTTAAAGTTATAGCTAGAGGAATTAGAATCTGACATTCAGAATAAAACCCAGAGAGATCAATTATTAGCCGTTTTTCCCACTATTCTTAAAGCGGTAGATTTCATTTCTGACGCCTCAGCGGATGCATTGAAATTAAACGCTAGGTCAGCTGCACTTTCTAATTCAGCCAGGCGAGCTATTTGGCTCAAAGAGTGGTCAGGAGACACCGGATCAAAAAATAAGCTTTGCACAATTCCTTGTCGGCGATTATCTTTTTGGGTCCGTCTTAGGCTACTTTCACACTAGCGTCGGGGTTCCGCTTGTGAGCTCCGTTTGAAGAGTCTCACAAGCGGCACTGAACGCATCCGTCCAGCTACCAATGCATTCTGAGTGGATGCGGATCCGCTCAGAATGCATCAGTCTGGCAGCGTTCAGCCTCCGCTCAGCAAGCGGACACCTGAACGCTGCTTGCAGCGTTCGGGTGTCCGCCTGGCCGTGCGGAGGCAAACGGATCCGTCCAGACTTACAATGTAAGTTAATGGGGATGGATCCATTTGAAGTTGACACAGTATGGCTCAATTTTCAAACGGATCCGTCCCCCATTGACTTTCAATGTAAAGTCTGGACGGATCCGTCTGAAGCTACTTTCACACTTAGAATTTTTTCTACAATATAATGCAGACGGATCCGTTCTGAACGGATACCAAGTCTGCATTATATGAGCGGATCCGTCTGGGCAGACATCAGACGGATCTGCTCTGAACGCTAGTGTGAAAGTAGCCTTAGACGACCTTTTGGATAAGGCTTCAGACAATAAAAAAGGATTCCCTGTCTCCAGACCCTCCAAGAAACAGCGTTTTTTTCGCAAAGACAAGAAGGATTTTTATAAGGGACAGAGGAAAGACTTCAGAGCGAACAATAAGAATAGGAAAGGCAAGGGCTTCCTGTTCGGTTCCCAATCTTCCTCAGCCTCTAAACCAGTGGTTCTTAACCAGGGGTTCGGTGAGTCAGTCTCGCGGGTGGGGCCGCTTTGATAGGTGGCTGCCACAAGACAGGAAAATATTTATTTCCTGTTACTCAGACTCATTTTGCGCCCGCTGCGGCTCATGATCAGAAGAGCCGAGCGAGCGCAATGATTTTGCTTCCGCCGAATGTGAGCGGCATATGACGACATGACGTCATATCCGGCGGATATAGTGACTGCACAGCATAGTGGCGGCGGCGGCATCCTGTCCCTCCTGCACACAGACACCGGCATCACTGAGCTAAGCTGACCTGTTGTACTACAGGTAAGAGTAAAGGGGCTTGGAGGACCTATTGTGTATTGTATTTAAGGGGTCAGCATTGTATTGGAGGGGCCAGCAGTGTATTGGGAGGGTGGGGGTCAGCAGTGTATTGGGGTGGCAAGGATGGGGGTCAGCAGTGTATTGGGGTGGCTGGGAGGGGGGTCAGCAGTGAATTAGGGGGGCTGGGAAGGGGGTCATCATTGTATTAGGGGGGCTGGGATTGTTTTGGGAGGGGGTCAGCAGTGTATTGAGGGACTGGGGGGTCAGCAGTGTATTGGGGAGGCTGGGGGTCAGTAGTGTATTAGGAGGTTGGGAGGGGGGTCAGCAGTTTATTAGGGGGTGGGAGGGGATAAGCAGTGTATTAGGGGGGTGGAAGGATGTTCAGCAGTGTATTGGGGTGGTGGGGAGGGGTCAGCAGTGTATTAGAGGGAGGGGGGTCAGCAGTATATTAGGGGCAGGGGGTCAACAGTGTTAATACTGCTATAGTGTAGTCACAGTGTATTAGGGAAAGAGGGGGTGGTCAGCAGTGTATTAGGGAAAGAGGGGGTGGTCAGCAGTGTATTAGGAGAAGGGGGTTAGCAGTGTATTGGGGGAAGGGGGTTTAGCAGTGTATTAGGGGAAGGGGGTTTAGCAGTGTATTAGGGGAAGGGGGTTAGCAGTGTATTAGGCAAAGGAGGGATCATCAGTGTATTAGGGGAAGGGGGATCATCAGTGTATTAGATAGTGGGAGGGCAGAAGTGTATTATATAGTGGGGGGGTCAGCAGATACTGGGGAGGGGGGTCAGCAGTGTATTAGATAGTGGGGAGGGGGGTCAGCAGTGTATTAGATAGTGGGAGGGCGGTCAGCAGTGTTTTAGATTAAAAGGAAGGGGGTCAGCAGTGCATTCGATAGGTGGAGGGAGGTCAGCATTTTATTAGATAGTGGAGATGGGGGGCAGCAGTGTATTAGATAGTGGAGAGGGGGGGGCAGTAGTATATTAGGCGCAGTGACTTATGGGGCTGACATAGATTTTTTTTGTATCCCCAGTCCGGCCCTGGAGGTCAAGACACACACCCGACTCACCCCGCTTGTCCATCATTGGCTGCAGGTGATCACGCAACATCGCTTGGCCTATCCCTTCATACTAACTATGTCGAGCAAAAAAAGAAAGTGGTCGGACGAATATGTACAATATGGATTCACATGTATAACGGAACGTGATGGGAGTCAGCGTCCTAACTGTATGATTTGCAATGCCAAGTTGAGCAATTCTAGTCTAGCACCGGCAAAACTAAGAGAACACTTCCTTAAGCTGCATGGAGATGGAAAATACAAGAACACAACGCTCGCTGAATTCAAGGTGAGGAGAGCCAGATTCGATGAAAAGGCTAGTCTGCCTGTTCTCGGCTTTGTACCCATCAACAAACCGATCCTCATAGCATCGTACGAAGTTGCTTACCTGATCGCAAAGCAGGGCAAACCCCACACCATTGGTGAAAACACTCATAAAACCAGCTGTGTTGAAGATGGCGAATATCATGCTGGGAAAAGCGGCTGAAGTTAAGTTATCCCAAATTCCTCTTTCAAATGACACCATCAGCGACAGAATAGAGGACATGAGCAAAGACATCTTGGCTCAAATAGTTGCAGATCTGATTTCAAGCCCGGCAAAATTCAGCCTTCAACTCGACGAGACCACAGACGTCTCCAATCTAAGCCAGCTTGCAGTATTCGTGCGCTATGTGAAAGATGACGTGATAAAGGAAGAGTTTTTATTTTGTAAGCCTCTTACAACAACAACTAAGGCAGCCGATGTGAAGAAACTTGTGGATGACTTCTTCAAAGACAACAATCTTTCGTGGGATATGGTTTCTGCAGTTTGTTCGGATGGAGCTCCAGCCATGCTGGGAAGAAAGTCTGGTTTTGGTGCGCTAGTGAAAGACGATGCACCACACATCATTGTTACGCATTGTATTCTGCATAGGCATGCATTGGCAACAAAAACCTTGCCTCCAAAACTGGCAGAAGTATTAAAAATTGTAGTGGAATGTGTGAACTATGTGCGAAATAGTGCTCTGAGGCACCGCATCTTCAGGGAGCTGTGTAAAGAAATGGGATCTGAATTTGAGGTACTTCTGTACCATTCCAACGTTCGGTGGTTATCCCGGGGACAGGTGTTGAATCGTGTTTTTGCCGTGCGTGTGGAATTAGCCCTGTTTTTGCAAGAGCACCAACATTGTCATGCAGATTGCTTCAAAGATTCTGAGTTCATTCTCATTTTAGCGTACATGACTGATATCTTTGCAGCTCTAAATCCTCTCAATCAACAGATGCAGGGCGGTGGAGTCAACATCATCGAAGCGGAAGAAAACCTGAAGGCTTTTCAAAAAAAGCTACCGTTATGGAAACGACGAATAGAGAACGATAACTTCGCAAACTTTCCCCTGCTAGACGACTGTGTAAGTAAGATCGAAGATGTATCTGGAATCGGAGACATTTCTGTACCCACGGAACTGAAGCAAGCAATTGCCACGCACTTAGATGAGCTTGCAACGTCTCTTGATGGATACTTCCCTACAAGAGAGTCATATCCAGCATGGGTGAGACAGCCGTTCACATTTAGTGTTGAGACAACAGATGTCAATGATGAATACCTTGATGAAATCATTGAACTTCAGCAGAGCCAGGTTCAACAGCAACTCTTCAGAACAACAACGCTCTCAACGTTTTGGTGTCAACAAATGGTAACGTACCCTGTTATTGCTAAGAAAGCTCTGGAGTTTTTCATACCGTTTGTTACAACATATCTTTGCGAGCAATCCTTTTCAAGGATGCTGGACATAAAAACGAAGAAAAGGAACAGACTTTGTTGCGAAAATGACATGAGAGTGGCACTTGCCAAGGTAAAGCCGCGCATTTCTGACCTGGTCTCTGAAAGACAACAGCAGAAGTCACACTGATTTGCAGTAAATATTCATTATTATGTTTTTATTTTTGTGTGAAAATCATGTTTTGATGGTTTTGTTCTTTAATGGTTTTATTCACTTTGTGCACCTATGTATAAATATATACCTATGTTTTGAATTTGAAAAAATCATATTTAATCTTTCCAATTAAGAAGGGTTCGGTGAATGCGCATATGAAACTTGTGGGGTTCAGTACCTCCAACAAGGTTAAGAACCACTGCTCTAAACCCTCTCAGCAATGACGGTTTCTCTCCCGTGGGTGGCAGACTTACTTCCTTCACATGGGGAAAAAAATCTCCTCAACCCCCTGGATTTTAAGCGTCATAAGGGGTTGTCTCTCACCCACCGGACAGATTCAAAATCACAAATTTCCTAGGAAATTCGGAAAAAAATCTAGCTTTACAACAGGAGATTGCATCTTTACTTTGAAAAAATGTTCTAATTTCGGGCATTCTGAACCATCATAGATTTAAAAGAACTAAATCAAATGGTCTTCAATCAAACAGTTCAACCTTGGGGTCGCCCACATCTGGACTTATTTGCTACCAGGGGAAGCAAAAAATGACGTCTTTTCTTTTCCGTCAGCGCGAGAGATTCACCAACGGGGATAGATGCCTTCTCCCTCCATTGGCCGAACCAGCTCCTCTACGCCTTTCCTCCGTTGAGACTTCTTCCAAGAATCCTCCAAAAGTTAAGACAAGAACGAACGAGAGTGATCCTAATTGCTCCATTCTGGCCCCGAAGAACCTGGTTCACCTGGTTGAGGGAGCTATCCCTGACAGACCCTTGGACTCTTCCGGAGAGGCAAGATCTCCTGTCTCAAGGACCTGTCAACCATCCGAGCGTGAGGCAGTTACACTTAACAGCATGGCTCTTGAGGGGGAAATCCTAGAAAGTAGAGGCCTCTCCAGGAAAGTAGTTTCCACCTTGCTATCCTGCAGAAAGGAGATCACCTCTTCCATTTATCTCAGAATTTGGAACACCTTCCAGAAGTTTGCCAAGGATCTGGTGAATCCTTTAAATCCCCCGCCTATGTGCAAGATCTTAGATTTTCTGCAAGTCGGTCATGAAAAGAATCTGAGGCAGAGTACTCTTAAGGTACAGGTATCCGCTCTAAGTGCCTTTTTTGATTCCCCCATCGCTAACCACCCCTGGGTTAGAAGATTTTTTAAAGCCATCAGCAGGCTTAAACCTATACCTGCTCCTTCAGTCCGCCCCTGGGACCTCAACTTGGTCCTCACTAGTCTCATGGAACCTCCTTTTGAACCACTACAGGAATTGCCCATAAAACTCTTGTCCTTTAAAACTGCTTTCCTTGTGGCAATCACCTCAGCCAGGAGGGTCGGTGAAATTTCGGCTTTTTCTATCTCGCCACCTTACACTAACATCCTAGATGACAGGGTGCTCATTAAGCCAGACCCTTCCTTCTTACCGAATGTGGTTTCTATGTTCCATAGAACACAGGACATTATCCTTCCTTCCCTGTGTCAAAATCCGAGCAACGAAAAGGAGCAAAAGCTCCATTGCTTGGATGTAAAAAGATGCCTATCTCATTACCTGGAGGTTACTAGTCAGTGGAGGAAAACCTCAAAGCTGTTCATTCAATTTAGTGGGAAGAATAAGGGTCTCGCAGCCTCTACTAAATCCCTTTCCAGATGGATTGTGAGCGCCATTACTTTGGCCTATTCTTCAGCTGGAAAGACTCCCCCGAAGGGTTTTGGTGCTCATTCCACTAGATCAGTTTCCACCTCTTGGGCAGAAAGGGCTGACGCTACCTTAGAACAGATTTGTAGAGCAGCCACATGGCAGTCACCCTGTACCTTCTTTCGTCACTACAGACTAGACCTAGGCCCCAGAGAACAGCTAGCTTTTGGTAGGAAAGTTCTCCAGGCAGTAAGTCCCCCCCCCCCCCTAAAAGGATTACTATTCTAGTCGTCTCTCAAGGGTGCTGTCATGGGTGTAAGGGAAATTTAAGATTACACTCACTGGTAATCACTTTTCCATAAGCCCATGACAGCACCCGGGATTTATTCCCACCCTATATGGATAATATTAATTTCTTTAAAAAAAAAATATGTATATATACACGTGTTTATATGGTCATACATAAAAAAAAATATATATATAAATAAAAAAAAATGTATTTTCTGTAAGAGTGTATTCTAGGACAAGTTCTTGCGGTTAACTGGTGGTCTTGGGGCCATGCTCCTCCTTATGAGCTCTCCACGAAAGTTCCTGTTTCCTGTCCTGGATGGAGGCGGTCTCTCAAGGGTGCTGTCATGGGCTTATGGAAAAGTGATTACCGGTGAGTGTAATCTTAAATTTTTCCGCTAACTTGTGACAAAAAATGCCCATCAGCGAATACCTTAGGGTTCTTCAACTGGATCAAAACAGCCTTGTGTTAACAAGGGTGTACCTCCTTAATATGTATATCAACAAAGAGAATCGGTACAACATATTACCTAATAAAGTTAAATTTTATTATGACATAAAACAACATACAAACATAAATGTAGAGACCATACAGGGTGACTCAAGAGGCAGTCCACAATACATCCACTGCTGACAGATCTAAATTATTTCAATTTCCGCAATCACATTGAGGATGTTGTGGGTACGGGGTCAGGATCAGCATGTATTATTCAAAGCTGTATCTAGCCATAATATCACAACTATCTCCAATGTGAGGCGGATTAGGCATAAGTGCATAACGGGCATGAGTGACATCCATATATTTTGATCATACCCATCCAAACAATTAAGTTTCTCATAAATAATCAAAGTAAATATACCGGACCGATCTGAATTGCTCACCTACCCGATATCCAGTGGCATGCGTGTGGGCTATCTCTATCTGGCGTACTCCTCGACGTAAGTTTCGCTAATGCTTCTTCAGGAGGATTCCTTTCTAATGGCTAGGGAGGTCTTTTTAAATGACTAATGGCCAATGGTTGTTAGTCCCTGCGTCATGTGATTCTATTGCTGATGATTACTATAGCGGCGCATCCCGTAATCGCCGGATATGGGTGCATACGGGACTTCCGCCCTTCCATCAGCGCGATCCAAGTGAGGGCAGACGACGTCTGACGTCACCCCGATCACGCCCGTCGGAACGGTTGTTGTTTTATGTCATAATAAAATGTAACTTTATTAGGTAATATGTTGTACCGATTCTCTTTGTTGATATGAATACCTTAGGGTGTCTACTTTCCTAAATGGGGTCATTTGTGGGGTATTTGTACTGTCTGGCCATTGTAGAACCTCAGGAAACATGACAGGTTCTCAGAAAGTCAGAGCTGCTTCAAAATGCGGAAATTCACATTTTTGTACCATAGTTTGTAAACGCTATAACTTTTACCCAAACCATTTTTTTTTATCAAAGACATGTAGAACAATAAATTTTGAGAAAAATTTATATAGAAATGTATTTTTTTTAAAAAAAATTTACAACTGAAAGTGAAAAATGTCATTTTTTTGCAAAAATTTCGGTAAATTTCGATTAATAACAAAAAAAGTAAAAATGTCAGCAGCAATGAAATACCACCAAATGAAAGCTCTATTAGTGAGAAGAAAAGGAGGTAAAATTCATTTGGGTGGTAAGTTGTTAACTGGCAGCACACTCATTTTAACCAAAGCAATCTTATTAGCCTGGGATAGGGGAAGCTTCTGCCAGGCCCTACCTTTCTGCTTAATATTGTCAATCGCTGGGCTGACGTTTAAGGCAATATAGCCATCCAGATCTACTCAGATTTTTAAACCCAGATAATTTAAATGGTCTTTAATAGAAAGTATACAAACAATACTATCCCCCAGTGGACAGGACGACATAACTTCTGTGAGGGAAGAGGACACAGTATTGTGATCTCACAGTAGAACTCTAAGTAAAACAAACACCATGGTGACATCACAGTGGAGCATAATATATTAAATGGTTAGACACACTATCACTATATTATTCTGCCAGGTGTGGCATTATGTTGGGTAGATAGGCAGTGGGTTGCAAAGCAGGAGCGCAAGCATAGGAGCCAGTGGATGGTGGAGGCAATGACCAGGGGCATTTGGTTATAATTAATAGTCTCTCTTTGCTGAGATGATGTAGTACAAATACAAGCAATAGGCACAGTTCTAACAGTATTTGATAGATGAGGCTTTTCCCAAAGTCTATACCCAAGAGGTGGCTGCAATGATGATTCTTCCCAAGTCTCTTTCTATAGATACTAGCAATCTTCCCAAATCGACCATAGGCATTCACGTGCATTTACCTTAAGCCTCCTCCCCATTTCAGTTTTTCACTGAAGCATGCTGCAGCCAGCACACATACCCATTGCTTTGAAGGTGTCTGTTCACACAGAACGTGGATCAGTTTAAAAAAATAAAAAAAGAGACAGGCACTGCTTTGGTCCGTGACCAAACACGTCCATTGAAGTTTGAGTCCGTAACAATCACAGACACAACACAGGTGGAATCTGTGTTGTGTCCGTTTTTCATTAAAGTATAACTGTCGTATATATATTTTTTTGGAGTATTGGATTGTGGTGGATTAATATCACCTTGGTGGCCCTATTTCAACTTTTCACTGTGTATTTAATTACCCATTAATTCCATATTTTTGTTCCCTGTGCTGCCTACTTTTAACTGTGCTTAAAATAGGGTTGCTAGGCATGGTCCGTCTATCTGTTGGACGGAGCAGGCAGCGTGCAGGGTCACATTACTGACAGCCAGGGACTGTAAATAAATGATTAAAGCCAGGTCCTCCCCAGCAGCTGATAACAGTGCCTGGGCTGTGTGCACTTCTCCCTGTCCCTGCGCTTGGCAGACGCTCCCTCACTCAGCAGCCTTGGAGAATGCAGAGTTGAAGTAGCGCAGACCAGGGAAGGGAGATCTGCCATCTGCTCAGTGTATAAATGAAAGCAACATGTGGTAAGAGGATCCCTTTGTGCTGCAGGAGATTAACCCTTTAGTGGGGAGGGCTCTGGTTGCTGACACTTTTGGGGGTCTATTGTTGCTGGCTAGTGAGGGCAGGCGGGATTAGCCTCAGGGTGAGGGCAGTGGCGGCCATCTTAACTGAATAGTGAAATTGCAGTTTTATGCAGACTGGTTGCTAAGGGCTGAATCTTATTAAATATGGGGCAAGTCAGTCTAATAGTAACTGATTCTGTAATATCATGTTATTAGTAACTACATATATGAAAATTGAAATTAGGGTCTAAATGTGACAGTTATTCTTTAAAGACTGATAGGAAGGGCGTGGCCTGGTCGAGCATGTGAGCGGACGTGCTTGCGGGGAGCTCTTGAACTGCCGTCTGCTCTCCTATGGAATCCTGTATCTGCAGTAAGCGCCGCTGCTCTGGCCTTCACTGAGAAACACAGGGGAGTGTGCAGATCCTGTAAAGACCACTATGACCCGCACCGGCAAGAAGGAGAGGGAGCTGAGAGAGGCCGGAACATCCACGCCGGTCAAACAAGATGGTGCCGCATCGGAGGTACGGGCTGCGGATGTGGCGGCCCGTTTGGGTAAATACACCCGCACAGCCTCTAACATACCTTCCTCTGAAGTGCCTGCTCCATCCCTTGTTACATCGGGGGAGACATCTGTGAGTAAGACAGCCTCGGCGTCATCAGCAATGGAGCCTGAATATGAGGACTCACTGGCAGGGGAGATGGCTGGAGCTGCAGCTGCAGCTTCTGTTCCCCTAGCTCCACCTAGTGGCCCTGCATTTTTATGTACTCAGCATATCCAGCATGGACAGCCTGATAATGATACTGGTGAGCCCACGTCTAAGGATATCTTTAAGGCGGTTCAGCAATGTAACAGCTCGCTTGCTCTTCTCACTACTAACATGGGCTTGCAAGAAAATATGTCCTTTCTCCGTCAAGACCTTAAAAAAGTCACCGATAGGATGGCTGAGGTTGAAGTCAGAGTGAGCACCTTGGAGGATAAAGAGATCTGGGCAGGATTATTCACAATGTAACTCTGTTGATGTCAAAACCAGATGATTTAGAGAATCGTTCAAGGTTGAACAACCTCCGGTTGGTGGGGGTCCCCGAGAAGGCAGAAGGTCCTGATCCAGTATCCTTTTTTGAAGATTGGATTACACTTAAATTTGGCAAGGACTTGCTATCTAGGATGTTTGCTATTGAAAGGGCGCACAGAGTGCCATTCCACGCTCCACCACCAGGGGCCCCACCCCGCCCAGTTTTAATGAAGTTGCTACACTTCAGGGACAGGGACGCTATACTTAAGAAAGCAAGAGACCATCCTGAGCTACTGATCAATGGGAGACCATCCTGAGCTACTGATCAATGGAAATAAAATTGCGATTTATCCAGATTTCTCCGCAGAGGTCCAACGGAAGAGAGTCAAGTTCCTGGATGTGAAACGTCGCCTTCGGAATCTACAAATCCCCTACTCTATGTTGTATCCCGCCAAGCTTCGTGTAGTGGCGCAAGAAGAAGTCTGCTTCTTTGACACTCCTCTAGAGGCGGCGCAGTGGATTGACACCAACGAACCTTCGCTGAAGAATTCGGCATCCGTGGGATGAGTGTCCCGTCTATCCCAGAGTTGGATCACGTGAGATATGATGGATATACTAAGGGACACGTTTGATATGTTATGCATATTAATGCTTTACGTATAGGACTTACCTCCTTTCTGTCTACTGTTCTTAAGATCTTTTGTTTATGTTATATGTGTTCTATATGTAGGGTCCTTAGGCCCATGTGTTAATTTGGTGACGAGTTGCGGGTGTCACCTAAAGATATTTAAATATGTCTTTGTACTTTGATCGTACACATTACGCTGCAGATTCACTTGCATGTGGGCAGGTCAGCAAAAGTAACCCGATCTATGTTTGCATTCTCTCACGGGTTTTCCTGTGGCAGTTATCCTGCCATATATATGGCCGACAATTTTTCGCCCGTTTTGTTGGGTTTTTCAGGGTAGGGGTCTTATCCTTGCCGGAAGCTGTTCTATTTTTGGGTACGTTTTTGGGGCTGGGAATGGGTGGGTTGTGCGATGGAGTGGGATCCGAGATCTTCTGTGGTATGCAAGGAGTATGGAGGCAACATGTATGACTGCTGTGGTGTGCTTGGCTATTAACTATACTATGAGGTATTATGGTGAATAGTCTTAAGATAATAGGGTGGAATGTTAGGGGTTTAGGTGAATCGACTAAACGTACTGCAGTGTATATGGCGCTACAACGCTTTCACCCTGCTATATTCTGTCTGTCAGAGACTCATTTATCTACTAACACTACCTCGGTCTTACAAAGGCCGTGGATTGGTCACGCATTTCATTCTATGTTCTCTTCACATTCTAGGGGTGTAAGTGTTCTGGTGCATAAATCTCTGCCATTTATGTGTCATTCGTCTCACATAGACGATAATGGACGGTATGTTTGTCTCCACTGTACCGGTTATCATTGGTCCTTTATATTGGTAGCAGTATACATTCCCCCTCCCTATAGTAGTGAGGTGATAAAGGAAATTATGAGATATGTTGAAGATTTACCCCAGTGCCCTATACTGATAGTAGGAGACTTGTCCTTCTGTAACATTGGATAGGGGAGGGATGTCGGGAGCAAGTAGGGACTCTAATTTCGCCAGTGCGTTACGGGAATTGGACCTACATGACATTTGGCGGGTGAGGAACCCAAATTTGCGTCAGTTCTCATGTTTCTCTAGCTCTCACCATTCGCTGTCCAGGATTGATTTAGCTATAGGTTCGCCTGAAGTGCTGTCGCTAGTGGCAGAAATCAAATACTTACCTAGAAGTCTTTCCGACCACTCCCCGATTTTTGTAGAAATGCATTTGGGCACTAAGCGTCTCCCTGGGATTGGTACATGAAAACTTAATCCGTTTTGGTTACAGCTGGTAGATGGGGAGAATGGTATGGTGGAGGAATTGAAGGAGTTCTTTGTGCAAAATGTTTGGTCGGCGGCTATGGGTGTGGTGTGGGATACTTGCAAAGCGTACGCTAGAGGCCTTTACATTCAAAAGATTAGTCAACATAAAACTAAATCTCGGGAAGCTCAGAAAAAGCTGCAAGCTTTAGTAGTGGAGGCGGAGGAAAGGTTTGTAAATACACCTGACAGGGCAAGTGAGGACTCCCTTATAGCAGCTCAGGCGGGGTTGAAGCAGCATATCTTGCATACGGCGGATAATTGCCGTTTTAAAAAAAAAAAAAAGTACTTTGAGGCAGGGGAAAGTTCTGGTAAGCTACTAGCAAGGGTTATTAGAGCCCAGGAGGGACTGTCCAAAATCTTGTCTAGTCCAATGAATGAAGATGGAGGCAGCATATCCGGTACAAAAAAATCCCTTTATTGGGAGCCACTTAGGTGAACAAACGTTCAAAGGGTTGTTACTAGAGTTGAGCGAACACCTGGATGTTCGGGTTAGAGAAGTTCGGCCGAACTTCCCGGAAATGTTCGGGTTCGGGATCTGAACCCGACCCGTACTTCGTCCCGAACCCGAACCCCATTGAAGTCAATGGGGACCCGAACTTTTGGGCACTAAAAAGGCTGTAAAACAGCCCAGGAAAGAGCTAGAGGGCTGCAAAAGGCAGCAACATGTAGGTAAATCCCCTGCAAACAAATGTGGATAGGGAAATGAATTTAAATAAAAATAAAAAAAATAAAAATTAACCAATATCAATTGGACAGAGGTCCCATAGCAGAGAATCTGGCTTCACGTCAGCAGAGAATCAGTCTCTTCATGCCATAGCAAAGAATCTGGCTTCATGTCAGCAGAGAATCAGTCTCTTCATGCCATAGCAGAGAATCTGGCTTCATGTCAGCGCAGAATCAGTCTTCATGTCATAGCAGAGAATCAGGCTTCACGTCACCCACCACTGGAACAGGCCACTGTCACATATTTAGGCCCAGGCACCCAGGCAGAGGAGAGAGGTCCCGTAACAGAGAATCTGGCCTTATGTCAGCGCAGAATCAGTCTTCATGTCATAGCAGAGAATCAGGCTTCACGTCACCCACCACTGGAACAGGCCACTGTCACATATTTAGGCCCAGGCACCCAGGCAGAGGAGAGAGGTCCCGTAACAGAGAATCTGGCCTTATGTCAGCACAGAATCTGTCTTCATGTCATAGCAGAGAATCAGGCTTCACGTCACCCACCACTGGAACAGGCCACTGTCACATATTTAGGCCCAGGCAGAGGAGAGAGGTCCCGTAACAGAGAATCTGGCCTTATGTCAGCACAGAATCTGTCTTCATGTCATAGCAGAGAATCAGGCTTCACGTCACCCACCACTGGAACAGGCCACTGTCACACATTTAGGCCCCGGCACCCAGACAGAGGAGAGGTTCATTCAACTTTGTGTTGCCCCGCAATATAATGGTAAAATGAAATTAAAAATAGTATTGAATGAGGAAGTGCCCTGGAGTAGAATAATATATTGTTAAGGGGAGGTAGTTAATATTTAATCTGCACAAGGGATGGACAGGTCCTGTGGGATCCATGCCTGGTTCATTTTTATGAACGTCAGCTTGTCCACATTGGCTGTAGACAGGCGGCTGCGTTTGTCTGTAATGACGCCCCCTGCCGTGCTGAATACACGTTCAGACAAAACGCTGGCCGCCGGGCAGGCCAGCACCTCCAAGGCATAAAAGGCTAGCTCTGGCCACGTGGACAATTTGGAGACCCAGAAGTTGAATGGTGCCGAACCATCAGTCAGTACGTGGAGGGGTGTGCACAGGTACTGTTCCACCATGTTAGTGAAATGTTGCCTCCTGCTAACACGTTCCGTATCAGGTGGTGGTGCAGTTAGCTGTGGCGTGTTGACAAAACTTTTCCACATCTCTGCCATGCTAACCCTGCCCTCAGAGGAGCTGGGCGTGACACAGCTGCATTGGCGACCTCTTGCTCCTCCTCTGCCTTCGCCTTGGGCTTCCACTGGTTCCCCTGTGACATTTGGGAATGCTCTCAGTAGCGCGTCTACCAACGTGCGCTTGTACTCGCGCATCTTCCTATCACGCTCCAGTGTAGGAAGTAAGGTGGGCACATTGTCTTTGTATCGGGGATCCAGCAGGGTGGCAACCCAGTAGTCCGCACACGTTAAAATGTGGGCAACTCTGCTGTCGTTGCGCAGGCACTGCAGCATGTAGTCGCTCATGTGTGCCAGGCTGCCCAGAGGTAAGGACAAGCTGTCCTCTGTGGGAGGCGTATCGTCATCGTCCTGTGTTTCCCCCCAGCCACGCACCAGTGATGGGCCCGAGCTGCTTTGGGTGCCACCCCGCTGTGAACATGCTTCATCCTCATCCTCCTCCACCTCCTCGTCCTCCAGTAGTGGGCCCTGTCTGGCCACATTTGTACCTGGCCTCTGGTGTTGCAAAAAACCTCCCTCTGAGTCACTTCGAAGAGACTGTCCTGAAAGTGCTAAAAATGACCCCTCTTCCTCCTGGGCCACCTCCTCTTCCATCATCGCCCTAAGTGTTTTCTCAAGGAGACATAGAAGTGGTATTGTAACGCTGATAACGGCGTCATCGCCACTGGCCATGTTGGTGGAGTACTCGAAACAACGCAATAGGGCACACAGGTCTCGCATGGAGGCCCAGTCATTGGTGGTGAAGTGTGTCTGATCCGCAGTGCGACTGACCCGTGCGTGCTGCAGCTGAAACTCCACTATGGCCTGCTGCTGCTCGCACAGTCTGTTCAGCATATGCAAGGTGGAGTTCCACCTGGTGGGTACGTCGCATATGAGGCGGTGAGCGGGAAGGCCGAAGTTACGCTGTAGCGCAGACAGGCGAGCAGCGGCAGGGTGTGAACGCCGGAAGCGCAAACAGACGGCCCGCATTTTATGCAGCAGCTCTGACATGTCGGGGTAGTTGCGAATGAACTTCTGCACCACCAAATTCAGCACATGCGCCAGGCAAGGGATGTGCGTCAAACCGGCTAGTCCCAGAGCTGCAACGAGATTTCGCCCATTATCGCACACCATCAGGCCGGGCTTGAGGCTCACCGGCAGCAACCACTCGTCGGTCTGTTCTATACCCCCCACAACTCCTGTGCGGTGTGGGGCCTGTCCCCCAAACATATGAGTTTCAGAACGGCCTGCTGACGTTTACCCCGGGCTGTGCTGAAGTTGGTGGTGAAGGTGTGTGGCTGACTGGATGAGCAGGTGGAAGAAGAGGAGGAGGAAGCTGAGTAGGAGGAGGAGGAGACAGGAGGCAAAGAATGTTGCCCTGCGATCCTTGGCGGCGGAAGGACGTGCGCCAAACAGCTCTCCGCCTGGGGCCCAGCCGCCACTACATTTACCCAGTGTGCAGTTAGGGAGATATAGCGTCCCTGGCCGTGCTTACTGGTCCACGTATCTGTGGTTAGGTGGACCTTGCCTCAGATGGCGTTGCGCAGTGCACACTTGATTTTATCGGACACTTGTTTGTGCAGGGAAGGCACGGCTCTCTTGGAGAAGTAGTGGCGGCTGGGAACAACATACTGTGGGACAGCAAGCGACATGAGCTGTTTGAAGCTGTGTGTGTCCACCAGCCTAAATGACAGCATTTCATAGGCCAGTAGTTTAGAAATGCTGGCATTCAGGGCCAGGGATCGAGGGTGGCTAGGTGGGAATTTACGCTTTCTCTCAAATGTTTGTGAGATGGAGAGCTGAACGCTGCCGTGTGACATGGATGAGATGCTTGGTGACGCAGGTGGTGGTGTTGGTGGTACATCCCATGTTTGCTGGGCGGCAGGTGCCAACGTTCCTCCAGAGGCAGAGGAAGAGGCCGAGGCGGCGGCGGCAGCAGCAGCAGAAGAGGCCGAGGCGGCGGCGGCAGCAGCAGCAGAAGAGGCCGAGGCGGCAGCAGCAGAAGAGGTAGCAGGGGGAGCCTGAGTGACTTCCTTGTTTTTAAAGAGGACCTTTCACCTGTATAAACTATGGTAACTGAGTATGCTGACATGTAGAGCGGCGCCCGGGGATCTCACTGCACTTACTATTATCCCCGGGCGCCGCTCCGTTCTCCCGTTATAGGCTCCGGTACCTTTGCTTCTTAAGTTATAGTAGGCGGTGTCTTCCCTTGTCCTGTGGGCGTCTCCTTCTCCTAGGCTGCAGCGCTGGCCAATCGCAGCGCACAGCTCACAGCCTGGGAGGTTTTTTTCTCCCAGGCTGTGAGCTGTGCGCTGCGATTGGCCAGCGCTACAGCCTGGGAGAAGGAGACGCCCACAGGACAAGGGAAGACCCGCCTACTATAACTTAAGAAGCAAAGGTACCGGAGCCTATAACGGGAGAACGGAGCGGCGCCCGGGGATAATAGTAAGTGCAGTGAGATCCCCGGGCGCCGCTCTATATGGCAGCATACTCAGTTACCATAGTTTATACAGGTGAAAGGTCCTCTTTAAGGTGTTTACTCCACTGCAGTTCATGCTTTGCATGCAGGTGCCTGGTCATGCAGGTTGTGCTAAGGTTCAGAACGTTAATGCCTCGCTTCAGGCTCTGATGGCACAGCGTGCAAACCACTCGGGTCTTGTCGTCAGCACATTGTTTGAAGAAGTGCCATGCCAGGGAACTCCTTGAAGCTGCCTTTGGGGTGCTCGGTCCCAGATGGCGGCGGTCAGTAGCAGGCGGAGTCTCTTGGCGGCGGGTGTTCTGATTTTTCCCACTGCTCCCTCTTTTGCTACGCTGTTGGCTCGGTCTCACCACTGCCTCTTCCTCCGAACTGTGAAAGTCAGTGGCACGACCTTCATTCCATGTGGGGTCTAGGACCTCATCGTCCCCTGCATCGTCTTCCACCCAGTCTTGATCCCTGACCTCCTGTTCAGTCTGCACACTGCAGAAAGACGCAGCAGTTGGCACCTGTGTTTCGTCATCATCAGAGACGTGCTGAGGTGGTATTCCCATGTCCTCATCATCAGGAAAAATAAGTGGTTGTGCGTTAGTGCATTCCATCTCTTCCACTCCTGGGGAAGGGCTAGGTGGATGCCCTTGGGAAACCCTGGCAGCAGAGTCTTCAAACAGCATAAGAGACTGCTGCATAACTTGAGGCTCAGACAGTTTCCCTGATATGCATGGGGGTGATGTGACAGACCGATGGGCTTGGTTTTCATGCGCCATCTGTGCGCTTTCTGCAGAAGACTGGGTGGGAGATAATGTGAACGTGCTGGATCCACTGTCAGCCACCCAATTGACTAATGCCTGTACCTGCTCAGGCCTTACCATCCTTAGAACGGCATTGGGCCCCACCAAATATCGCTGTAAATTCTGCTGGCTACTGGGACCTGAGGTAGTTGGTTCACTAGGACGTGTGGCTGTGGCAGAATGGCCACGTCCTCTCCCAGCACCAGAGGGTCCACTAACACCACCACGACCATGTCCACGTCCGCGTCCCTTATTAGATGTTTTCCTCATTGTTCCCGTTCACCACAATTTTGAGAATGGCAAATTTGGGAATAGTTTTTCAACCCAGAACAAAAAGTGTTCTTTTACGGTCACTACAAATAACTTGACCAGCTAAAACAGTACAGATTTGGTTGAATAGAAATGTGAGGCCTGTTTTTTTTTGCGCTGTGTGACAGGTATAGGTTTAATCACAGAATCAGACTTCTATCTGCACGGTAGCGTGTGTCTTAGGTTTTTCTGAATGACACTATCAGCACCTTCAATGTAAGATATCCTTTTTGGGATAGATTTCAAGTAGGCCTCATATAGCAGAAACTAGTTATTTTGAGAATGGCGAATTTGGGAATAGTTTTTCAACCCAGAACAAAAACTGTGCTTTTACGGTCACTACAAATAACTTGACCAGCTAAAACAGTACAAATTTGGTTGAATAGAAATGTCAGGTCTATTTTTTAGGCGCTGGGTGACAGGCTCAACTTGCCCCTGATGTAGTATATGGCCAAAAAATAACCAGACTGTTGATGGTTAAATGCACTTCGGTGACACAGGCTCAGCCTGCAGCTGATGTAGGATATAGCACAAAATAACCACACTATTGATGGTTAAATACACTTGGTGATAGCTTGTGCTGGCGCACCACAAGCCACAAAATGGCCGCCGATCACCCCAGAAAAAAGTGATCTAAAAACACTCTGGGCAGCCTCAAAAAAGTGAGCAAGTCGATATTAGCACTTCAATGATCCACAGCTGCAGATCGATCACAGAATGAAGTCTTTTGGAGGAGTTAATCTGCCTAATCTCGCCCTAACGTCGCAGCTGCAACCTCTCCCTATGCTTGAATCAGCAGAGTGACGTGCAGCGCTACGTGACCCAAGCTTATATAGAGGCTGGGTCACATGCTGCACTGGCCAATCACAGCCATGCCAATAGTAGGCAAGGCTGTGATGGCCTCTTGGGGCAAGTAGTATGACGCTTGTTGATTGGCTGCTTTGCAGCCTTTCAAAAAGCGCCAAGAAAGCACCGAACACCGAACCCGGACTTTTACGAAAATGTTCGGGTTTGGGTCCGTGTCACGGACACCCCAAAATTCGGTACGAACCCGAACTATACAGTTCGGGTTCACTCATCCCTAGTTGTTACGTTTCGACTAACACATAGCCTTTATCAAACACGGTGTTTGATAAAGGCTATGTGTTAGCCGAAACGTAACAACCCTTTGCACGTTTGTTCACCTAAGCGGCTCCCAATAAAGGGACTTTTTGTACCGGACATGCTGCCTCCATCTTCATTCATTGGACTGTACATTTAGGAGCCCTGATGGATCTAGGACTCCAGGCAGGCTGTTGCATTCCGGATGACCATAAGTTCTGATGAGTGCGACTCCACAACACTTTCTTTGCAAAATCTTGTCTATTCAGAGGACAGATGGTTCTCTTGCCACGACAGATGAGGAGATTCTGTCAGTATTCCACACCTATTATGAATCCCTGTATAGGACTAAATTAGAGGTGGATTCTACCAATATAGCTACTTATCTTGCAGAGATTGAGATTCCACGACTGTCGGCGGAAAGTGTGGCATGTCTAGATGGCCCTTTAAACACTTACTGAGTTGGAATTGGCGCTACAAGCATTTCCCAATGAGAAAGCCCCGGGGATAGATGGACTACCGATAGAGTATTAAAAAAATATAGTAGTGTCCTATTGCCCCATCTAATGTCGGTTTTTAATGATTCCCTTCCATCAGGAAATCTTCCTGCTTCTATGAAAGAGGCTATCGTAGTGGTCCTGCCCAAACCTGGTAAGGATCCCAGATCCCCTGACTCGTACAGACCAATTTCACTGTTGACCTCTGATATTAAGATCTTGGCGAAAGTTTTAGCGAATCGTTTACAGTCCGTTATCTCCACTATCATCCATAGGGATCAGGCGGGTTTCATGCCTGACAAATCTACTTCGGTAAATCTTAGACGGCTTTTTCTTAACCCCTTAGTGACCAAGCCTGTTTGGGCCTTTATGACCAAGCGTTTTTCTTCCTTTTTTTATGGTCTCGTTCCAAGAGCTATAACTTTTTTATTTTTTCATCTATATAGCTTTATGAGGGCTTGTTTTTTACGGGACAAGTTGTAGTTTTTAATGGCACCATTTTGGGGTACACATGACTTTCTGATTAACTTTTATTAACTCTTTCTGGGAGGGAGATGGGGAAAAATAGCAATACTGCCACTGCGTTTTTACATTATACATTTTTTGGCGTTCATTTTTCGGTACAAATAACATAATATCTTTATTCTCTGGGTCAGTACGATTACAGTGATACTAAATACTTATAATTTTGTTTACGTTTTACTACTTTTTTTGCAATAAAACACCTTTTATTAACCCAAAAAATTATTTTGCATTGCCACTTCACAAGACCCATAACTTTTTTTTATTTTTTTATATGGAATTGTGTGAGGGCTTGATTTTTGTAAGACGACTTGTATTTTTCATGGGTATGATTTTGGAGTAAATGCCGCTTTTTGATCGCTTGTTATTACGTTTTTTTTCGGTGGAAACTAAGAATAAATTCGAAATTCTGTCTTTTTTTATTTTTTACGGCGTTCACCATAGGGGATAATTTATGTAATATTTATGTAGTCCCGGTCGTTACGGACGCGGCAATACCAAACATATGGGGGATATTTTCTTTTTGCAATTTTTTTCATTGAAAAGCGTATTTTCAATGGAAAAAAAGGCATATTTTTTTATTTTATGGAATTTTTTTTATTTAATAAATGTGTATTTTTTTTCTATTTTTTTTACTACTTAATAGTCCCACAAGGGGACTATAATATACAGTATTTTGATTGCTTTTAAAATGTAATGCATTATCTCTATAATGCATTGCATTTCAATAGCAATGCTATTCGAACATTGACCAGCAGGCTGTGCCAGAGAGGCACAGCCTGCTGGAAGTAACTGAAGACAGGCTCGGGCCCTGATCGGAAGCAAGGTAAGCTTCCCAGCACATCAGCACCCCGCGATCGCATTTTCGGGGTGCTGATGGGAGACAGAGGGAGTCCGCTCCCTCTGTCACCACTTTACATGCAGCGGGCGCCCGGCATGTAAAGGGTTAAAACAGCCCGGATCGGCACTCCTGCCGTTCCGGGCTGTTAGAGCAGGGACCCGCCTCTCATGTGAGAGCCAGGTCCGCGCTCCCTGCTGCACGGGGGAGCCGTGCAGCGCTTAAACTGGGCCGCCGTAAAAACGCGGCGGCCCAGCCTAAGGCCCCTTAGTGACCGCCGTAAAAACACGTATGGGTGGTCACTAAGGGGTTAATATCCAGAGAAGGGTTGAGTCTGTCGGAGGTCGAGCCATCCTTTCATTGGACGCGGCTAAGGCCTTTGATAGCGTTGAATGGAGTTATCTTTGGGAGGTGTTGCGAATCATGGGGTTTGGGAAGACCTTTATCTCCTGGGTTCAGTTGTTATACAACGGCCCCACAGCTAGGATACAAGCTAATGGGGGAACTTCTGAGTCGTTTAGATTGGGAAGAGGAACCCGTCAGGGATGCCCATTATCCCCCCCCTTCTGTTTGCCTTCACAATTGAGCCGCTTGCCTGCTTGTTGCGCTCATCTGATAGGATCATAGGATTTCCCTGTGGGACCTGGGAGGAGAGGGTGTCCCTATATGCTGATGACATGCTAATATATTTGGGTAATGTGGAACAGTCCTTAGGTCCTGTCATGGCACTTGTAAGGGAGTTTGGAGATAGGTCTGGTCTCCGTATCAACTTGGATAAGTCCACTTCCCTACCATTAGATGATTCTGCTATGACTCTCCTCCCACAGTGCAGTCTATTGCAGATTGCGCATCAGGTCAAGTATTTGGGGATATTAGTTACCGTAAACCCTAACAGTTATATTAAACTTAATATAGAGCCGCTTTTGATCACAATGTTGGCTAAGATTAAGGCTTGGTGCAAATTGCCGTCTGAAATTGGGAGGAGTAACCTTCTTAAAATGATTCTCATGCCCAAACTCATGTATGTCTTACATAATTCCCCGGTATGGATTCCTTGCAGGATATTTATAAAAATTGATGTTATTTTGGGATCTGATTTGGCGCCATAAAAAAGCCCGGATTAGACTAGACACTCTGCAAAGAGGGAAAGAGGAGGGTGGGCTTTCACTCCCGAATGCATGGCTCTACTACATTTTGGCTCAATTGCAACAGTTGAGGGGATGGGGAGGACTCCTGGGGATATTGCCTCAGCCAGACTAGTGGCACACATTATTGGTCACAATTCTCCGGTGTCTTTATTGGAAAATAGTGGACTTGTTGGCAAGCTGACAGGGCATCCCACACTTTTCATGATACACAAGGTCTATCAGCAATGTCGGGCGCTGCTATCAATACAAGGGTTTACGCAGTTTTCCCCTATATGGAAAAATCCACACCTGCCTGAATTATTCTATTTAGATGGCTTCTCACCCTGGGAGCACAAAGGAGTGAGGTATTTATGGCAGCTACAGAGTGCTGATGTTTTTAAGTTCTTTGATCAGTTAAGAAATGAATTTGGTCTCCCACACACTGTCGGGGGGTAATAATTCAATTAAGAATTATTAATTATGGTCATAAAAATAATTAACCATAAAAAAATAAATTTATAAAATTTGTCAAATTCTTAAAATCATGACCTGGTGAATTGTAGACAACCTAATTGATACAATTCACATCTGAGCCCGACTATTTCCTCAGATAAATAAGTTCTTTTTGACGTGAGATGACGTTAATGATAAAATGTAGTTCTGCATTATACAATAATACACAGGTATTATAAAAATATGCAGATTTATTGGTTACAAGATTATAAACATATATAAGTAAATAAACACAATGATACATGCAAATGAAATATATATAGCGTTAATATAAAGCATTACACGCTTAACAATACATGTGAGTGGAAATAACTTGACACATTATAACCAAGCTATTATTAGGTTAGGATATCAAAATTGAACATAAGTTATATACATTACTTCTGTTCAGAGAAAACCTCATGATATCAAGATGGGCATGTCTAATCCTAGACATCATTATAGAATGCTAAATACATTTTGCCCCCCCTAACCAACTACACATCACATGACCTCAAGATGGGCAAATCCATTCAAGGATATACCTTAGAAGAGATAACTGTATCCTTACGCCCCATCCTGGACTATTTTCACATATATAACTTTGGTAAGACTATTAAGACAAATAACAGGGATCTAGGATCTTAAATGGAAAGGATTTGAAATAAGTCCTTCCTGTGTGTGTATATATAAGCAATTATTTAATGCTTTGCTAGATTATGAGTCTAGATTCTTCTGCAGGTAGAATGAAGCCTCACAATATCCTAAGACTACATCTCAATATGGAGATGATCAATTAATTTATTTGCCAATCTAGATGGTATAATTTCACCCACACTATCAAATTAGTCTTAATAAAATGAAATATCATTTTCTGTGTCTCTTACTAAGTCCTAGTAGGAATCTCACTTCTGCTCCTAAGAAAGCTGGGTGGTCCATCATAGCGCATCTCATCATGGCTTTCATTTTGATAGACTCCTCTAGAGAGCTCCACTTCTCTTCTCTCTCTCTCTCTCTCTCTCTCTCTCTTTTTCCTTCTTCTCTCTTCTCCTTTCTGCCTCCTGTGTATGGCTTATGATCACAAACTTATCAGTTAGACACACCTTCCTAGTTTGGAACTTTCCAATCATTGTCGGATTGGCGTGACCATTGATAAAAGATGTGACATCATAACCTTACCCAGAATGCACTTTTGCTACTGTTGTAATGTCACCTACTGGTACCTAGGTGGCACTGCTGTATAAGCTATCTGCATCATAGTATAAAGGGTTAACTTATATAAGTCTGAATATACATTTTGACCTTAGAAGCTTTAATTCAAAGCCATAGGGATTAATTCTGACACTTGTAGCAATTAGAGACAGACCTCTAGGCGTCTCTTTAAATGTTTCTCACACTGTTGATTTATTGATCATAAATAACTTGTTTTCTCACAGAGATATCAGTACCTCCTCTGTCATACCAAAGATGTGATTAATTGTTACAAAACACACATCTTCACAGACACTCTTCTAATGAGAAATATATACAATATACTGGATACATGTTGTCTTTGTAACATATAACAATATAATATAAACAAATATATATATATATATGTCCTACTGATTGTCTTATGCTAAGGACTAACTAAGGCTCATTAAATGAATACATACATATTATATATTTTGCTTCATTAATAAATGCCTAATTGTATAGGTAATTATCACCAGCTGCATAGAGCTCATCTTTATCTCCCGTCATAAATTTAAAAGTAGACAAGGAGGCCTCTTCTCAGACTGGTACATTCATTAGAAGAATAACACTGAAGAGTATAAACCTTTATGTGACCTTTATTTGGCCTACTCAAGACATACAAAATTGTAACTATAGTCGAGCATGGCTCTTAAAGGCAATGAAGATCCATCTTGACAATAATGAATTAGATATGAATGTATTTACCTATGAAAAGGCACAACAAGAAGGAGGGATGTGGTGGGCACCACAGTCCACCAGTTGGGACTGGAGTGCCACTAAACGAAGACTCCATGCAAAAGCAGATGAGAGAAAGGTAGTAACATAGGAGCTACCAAGGCTTGCGGGGTGGCTATGAACCATGAGCCAGAGGAGGAAAAGACAGGAGAGGAATAGGCTAGGACTGAAGCCCATTCCCCATCTGAGACCGGCGCTATACAGAAGTAGCCAAGGATTAAGTGGCTGCGCAAAAAAAAATCCGCCTGAGGAGAAAGCCAGGTGAGAGGAGTCACACTGTATTGCTAGCCCCATACCGCAGCAGAGGAGGGGGACCCCCGCAGAGGCCACCGAATTCAGTGCTAGAAGAGTTCACCCCCTGACGAATGAGCTGTGCAGTAAAAACCTAAGTATGTAGTGGTAACGCAAATACCACTCCCACAGTAGTAGCCAGCGCTTGCCCCGTCAGCGCAAAGTGAGGGGGGCCTGAGACTATCCGTAGAAGCCACGTACTATACTGCTCCAGTGAAGTAGAGCTACCGTAAAAACTCTACCTGGAAGGGTGCTGAACAGGAGCAACTGCCTAGCTAGCGCCAGGGTAGGACCTCTACCTGAGGCCGATGTCCCACTGCAGCGACTACGAACTCGAGCATTAGCGAAAAATCTGCACCTGTGTGGGGGAACACGCTGTAGTAGCTAAACCAGAGTGCCAGCATAACGACTTCCACAGAGAAGGAGGAGTGGTGGATAGAGAATAGAGTCAGTGAACACGACTCGCTGGAACGTACTCACCATATATGTGCAATGGTGTGCGCACTCCGCATTGAGGCGGACAATATTATGACCGACTGGAATGGTGGAGGCCCAAGGAGATGGGGGGTCTCTAGGACACAAGTGATGCTAGGCAACCCCCTGAGAAGACAGAGGATGTTATAAGCATGTCCAAAACCAGCGCCTAAACAAAAGAAGGAATAGCCACCATATCCACTGGCGGCACCCATATACCACTAGAGTAAGAGTACCGGGCACCCGCGGGTACCGACTGTTGCCACGCCCCCTTGTGAAATAAGCGAAGGCACGTAGAGCCATGGCGTAGTGGAATTGCAGCATTCCGAGGTGTTTCGGTATTCCCAGTTAGGCCTCTTTCACACGGGCGTTGCGGGAAAATGTGCGTTGCGGGAAAATGTTCGTTGCGGGAACACCCGCGATTTTTCCGCACGAGTGCAAAACATTGTAATGCGTTTTGCACTCGCGTGAGAAAAATCGCGCGTGTTTGGTACCCAAACATGGTTATAAGGGAAAATAATAGCATTCTGAATACAGAATGCATAGTAAAACATCGCTGGAGGGGTTAAAAAAAATAATTTAACTCACCTTAATCCACTTGTTCGCGATGCCGGCATCTCCTTCTGTCTTCATCTGATCTCTGTGCAGCAACAGGACCTTTGATGACGTCACTCCGGTCATCACATGGTACGTCACATGATCTTTTACTATGGTGATGGATCATGTGATGACCAGAATGACGTCACCAAAGGTCCTGTTGCTGCACAGAGATCAGATGAAGCCAGAAGGAGATGCCAGGCTACGCGAACAAGTGGATTAAGGCGAGTTAAAAAAAAAAATTTTAACCCCTCCAGCGATGTTTTACTATGCATTCTGTATTCAGAATGCTATTATTTTCCCTTATAACCATGTTATAAGGGAAAATAATAATGATCGGGTCCCCATCCCGATCGTCTCCTAGCAACCGTGCGTGAAAATCGCACTGCATCCGCACTTGCTTGCGGATGCTTGCGATTTTCACGCAACCCCATTCATTTCTATGGGGCCTGCATTACGTGAAAAACGCACAAAGGAGGAGCATGCTGCGATTTTCACGCAACGCACAAGTGATGCATGAAAATCACCGCTCGTGTGCGCAGCCCCATTGAAATGAATGGGTCGGTATTCAGTGCGGGTGCAATGCGTTCACCTCCCGCATCGCATCCGCGCGGAATACTCGCTCGTGTGAAAGGGGCCTTAGTGGATCACTTGTGGAAGGGGGTAATGTAGCTGGAAGCACGGTGAAGTGCAACACTCCGCCTATGGAGAGGGATAGCGCGACAGTCGGGACCATGTGCAATTACCCTACCTATGGAAGGTGGAATGCATACGGCAAGTACTTAAGCCAGTGGTAGGGAAATACTCCCCTATAAAGGGGGTTAATGCCCACGGCAGGAACTAGTGCATATGGCGAGTCCTGTACCCAGTGGGAGTGCAATTATTGCACCTAAGTAAGTTAGTAATGCATACAGCATACATTGTAACCAGTGATAATGTCACCCTGCCACCTATGTAAGGGGCTAATGCGTACGGCAGGTACTGAACCCAGTGGAGACACATTCCCCCTTCCGTAGGTGGCGGAATTGCGTACGCCCGGCACTGAAAACAGTGTTATTGTACTTAGTCCACCTATGGCAGGGGACAATGTATAAGGCAAGTACTGTATTGCAATTACTCCGCCTATGGAAGGGGGCAATGCATACGACAAGTACTGCTGGCCACCGTGGACGTAATCTTGGGAGATTGCTTCGGATTCACGTCAGGGTCTGAATCAGTGATTCCCCCCCCAACTGCCCTGCCTTCTAACCCGGCGCCGGCCTATAAGAAGTGGCTGGTCAGGAAGGCTCAAGTACTATATGGAAGGATTGCGCTGCAGGAGAGAAATCTTATTTGTGTGAATAAATGTTCCTTTTATCAGTCTTCAACTAATGTGATCACAGGCCCACCTCACAATCCGACACTGGTATGGAGACCTGTGGTGTAATAAAAAGCGCACTATGGTGTAGCAAATTCCAAGCACTTAACGCACCGTGTGAATAGATTATACTCACAGGATTTCCAGTGGGTAAATGCGTGTAGAAAACTGGATGGTATCTTCAATTGGACTCTGCTAAAAGAAGAGAACTATAGCGTAGTATGTAGTGACACTTAATGCGCCTGCAACAAGATTCTACTCACAGAACTTCACTGGTAAAGTGCATGGAAAAATTCTCTGCAGAGTCTTCACAGACAGCTGGGCAAATGGAACAGGCAAAAAAAAAAAAAAAGAGACCTGGTAGCGGAGTGCAAATTGCCCCCACCGGCCGGAGGTGCACGCCCCCGGAGGAAAACACACTGTTGCTGGAGCCCGGAGTCGGGCAGAGGTAGCCATCCCCGCAGCCGGAGTCCCATGTTATAAAAATGCACCGCGGCGCACGAGGAGTCTGCAATATTGTTGGTGGCTGCATTAACCCCTTCGGAGCGGCGCGCTTGGCGCCCGCTCCCGAAAGGGGCGGAATATGGTGGTGAATAGCAGGGAGCGGGAGTCGCCTGCGCTCCTCTCTTTTTCGCTGGGAGAACAGCGATTCCCCAGAGGCCATGGCGCTCCTCTTTTCATTAACCCCCTATGAGCAGGAATAGCAGTCGGCCTAGAGGGGGGGCGTCCGTGATATCGTTGGTGGCGGAATTAACCCCTTCTGCCTTAGGGGTCTTGTTTCTTGGATAAATAAAGTCCCCTGACAGCCATGCCTGTAACTCTTGATATGCTAGAGGGAGGGAAGGGGAAGAGGGTTCCATACTTACCTACTCCCATGTACTCACCTCATCTTCTCTTCACCCTCCATAAATGGACCCGCAAGGTCATCTTTTTCCAGCAGGGTCACCTCCTCAGCAGCTGGCACCGGAGTGGCAGGAGTTTGGTATGGCGGGAGGGTCTTTCTTTGGTGGACCTAGGTGACCCTTCTGCTGGCGGGATGCAGGGGAGCGACGGTGCCCTGGTCCACCTTGTCTTCTTGTGGGGGAGGAGGCAGCGTGGCGGACCAGCGCTGGCGTGCTCCCCCAGGAGAACAGGGAGGCAAGGCAACCACTGTTTCCCACCTGAAAATAAAAAACTAAAATAAAAAATGTTCAGTAGCTACCCTGCATAGCAGGGAGGTCTTGCCTCCTATTGACACTAGAAAAAACGGAAGCTCTCTTTCGAGGCTGGAGGGGGTATAGCTGCCAGGGGAGGAGCTAACAGCTTTATATAGTGTCAACGCCTCCTAGAGGATATAGCTATACCCATGGTTCCTGTGTCCCCCAATGAATATGGGCGAGAAATATACAAGGTGAGCCATTTATATGGATACACCTTAATAAAATGGGAATGGTTGGTGATATTAACTTCCTGTTTGTGGCACATTAGTATATGTGAGGTGGGAAACTTTTCAAGATGGGTGGTGACCATGGCGGCCATTTTGAAGTCGGCCATTTTGAATCCAACTTTTGTTTTTTTCAATAGGAAGAGGGTCATGTGACACTCTTTCACAAGAAAAACAATGGTGTGCTTGGTTTTAACGTAACTTTATTCTTTCATGAGTTATTTACAAGTTTCTCTTAGTTTACAGCCTTTGACATGTTGCCAAGGTTAACACGTGAGGAGCGGATAAAAATTGTGTTGATGTCTGGTGAACGCAGTAATCGGATCATTGCAGCAGATTTCAATGCAAGACACCCTACGAGACCACCCATCTCCCATGCTACAGTTAGCAAACTGCTTGCTAAGTTTCGTGAAACTGGTTCAGTGTTGGATTTGCCAAAATGTGGACGCATAAAATCTGTCTCTAATGAAGAAACATCAGTGGCTGTCCTAGCTTCATTCAGCAAGAGCCCACAGCGTAGCACTCGCCGCATGTCACTGGAGAGTGGCATTAGTCGAACATCCCTTCGGCGGATATTAGCTACTCACAAATGGCACCCTTACAAACTCCAGCTACTGCAGCATCTCAACGAGGATGACCCAGATCGGCGCACTGAATTCGCAGAATGGGCAAAACAAAAATTGGAACAGGACCCTCAGTTTACGCAGAATATTTTGTTCAGTGAGGAGGCAAACTTTTATGTGAATGGTGAAGTTAAACAAAACCACCGCTATTGGTCTGACACTAACCCACATTGGATAGATCCCTCCAAGACTGCTGGAACAAAAAAAAACCCTTTAGGTGTTCCACTAGAATTAATGGAAAATGGAAATTAAATTTCAGAATTTCACTTTTTTGGCAGATTTTCTATTTTAATCAATTTGCTTCAATTAACAAAGCAAGGGTTAACAGCCAAATAAAACTCCATATTTATTTCCCTGTAGAAGCACCCATATGTAGTCGTAAACTGCTGTACGGGCAAACGGCAGGGCACAGAAGGAAAGGAACGCCATATGGTTTTTGAAAGGCAGATTTCACTGGGATAATTTTAAGCTGCCATGTCACATCTGAAGATCCCCTGATGCAACCCTAGAGTAGAGACTCCAAAAAAAGACCCCATTTTGGAAACTAGGAGATAAGGTGGAAGTTTTTTTGGTACTATTTTAGGGTTTTTGGTTGCTCAATATTACACGGTTTGTGAGCCAAGATAACAAAAAATAGCTGTTTTGGCACAGTTTTTATTATTTGTTATTTACAATGTTCAACTGACAGGTTAGATCATGTGGTATTTTTATAGAGCAGGTTGTTACTGACGCAACAATACCGAATATGACAACTTTTTTAGTCAATAAAGCATTTTTTAAAACAATTATTTTTTTAGTGTCTACATATTCTGAAAGCCATTATTTATTTATTTTTTTGGGCGATTGTCTTATGTAGGGGCTCATTTTTTTCGGTATGAGATGACGGATTGATTGGTACTATTTTAGGGTGCGTATGACTTTTTGATCGCTTGCTATTACACCTTTTGTGATGTAAGGTGACAAAAATAGCTTTTTTTACAACGTTTTTATTTTATTTATGATGTTCACCTGAGGTGTTAGGTCATGTGATATTTTTATAGAGCAGGTCATTATGGACGTGGCAATACCTAATATGTATCCTTTTTTTATTTATGTAAGTTTTACACAATGATATAATTTATTAAACAAAAAAAATATAAATACATTTATGTTTTAGTGTCTCCATAGTCTGAGCCATAGTTTTTTTGAGTTTTTGGGCGATTGTCATAGGTAGGGTATCATTTGCGTGATGAGATGACGGTTTGATATTGCTTTTTTTACACCGTTTATTTCTTTTACGGTGTTCACCTGAGGGGTTAGGTCATGTGGTATTTTTATAGAGCAGGTTGATACGGACGCAGCGACACCTAATATGTTTATTTTTTTATTTTTTACATTTAACACAATAAAATAATTTTTGAAACAAAAAAAAAAAAAAAAATCAGAGAGCCATAGTTTTTTTTTTTTTTTTTTGGGTGATTGTCTTAAGTAGGGCCTCATTATTTGCGGGATGAGGTGATGGTTAGATTGGTATTATTTTGGGGGGCATGTGCTTTTTGGATCGCTTGGTGTTGCACTTTTAGTGATGTAAGGTGACAAAAAACTAAGATTTAGTCTTACCGGTAGATGGTTTTCCAGGAGTCCGACATGACAGCACCCACTGAAGGATGTCCTATTGGGTCTCTGTAGGGACAGGAAGCGTGAGAGGTTAAAAGGACCCTCCCCACCCCTCATACCAGTGTTTTCCCAAATTACTACACCAGATAGGATCCAAGACATTTATTTAAACTTCAATGTTATCATCACATTGGCAATTAGATACGGATCCAAATTTGAAAGAAAAAAAGGGGGGGGGGGGGTATTAACGGGTGCTGTCATGTCGGACTCCTGGAAAACCATTTACCGGTAAGACTAAATCTTAGTTTCCGATATTTACCTGACAGGAATATATTGGCAAAAGTCTCAGCTTTTAATATCTGCATTTATGACTAGCCAGTATAGTCAGTGGCATATCCGTTTGGTGCATTTTTTCTGTGGTTTCCAGGAAGTCCCTCCATGACAGCACCCACTGGAGAACTCCCAGCTTAAACTACTTAGGGGGGGACCACTGCCTGGAGGACCTTACGACCAAACCCTGGTTGGCAAGAGAATCTAGTCTGTAATGTCTAACAAATGTAGAAAAACTGGACCATGTTGCGGCCCTGCATATTTGTTCAATCGAGGCCTCAGCTTTTTCTGCCCATGAAGACGCCATGGCCTTGGTGGAATGGGCTTTCATGGATAATGGGCAAGTTAGTTCTTTAAGTGCATAAGACTGCCTAACAGTGTCCTTGATCCATTGAGCTAAAGTCTGCTTTGAGGCCTTGTTGTCTCTATTCCTTCCTCCAAACAAAATAAAGAGGTTAGATGATCTTCTCCAAGAAGCTGTTCTTTGTAAGTAGGCTAAAACCAATCATCTAACATCCAGACAGTGAAATTTCTCTTCCTGTTCATTTTTGGGGGAGGCACAAAATGAAGGAAGAATTATTTCTTGATTTTTATGGAATGGGGAGACTACTTTAGGTAAAAAAAGATGGATCCAACTTCATTACAACACGATCGTCCAAAATTTTCAGATATGGTTCCCTGATGAAAAGGGCCTGAATTTCTCCTATTCTGCGTTCTGTGGTTATCGCTAAAAGAAAAACTGTTTTAAGAGAAAGCATCTTATCCGATATCTGCTCAATCGGTTCAAACGGGGAATTACATAGACCATCTAGAACTATATTTAGGTCCCATGGTGGTACTGTTTGCCTGATAGTGGGTCTCATTCTGGATACTGATTTTATAAATCTCTTAACCCATCTGTGGTCGGCTAAGGGATGTCCAAAAAGCAACTCAAAGCTGAAATTTGGACTTCAAGGGTACTGGGTTTTAGACCCGAATCGAACCCCATCTGTAAAAAATCCAGACTACAGCCTATAGACAGGTATGAGACCCCTGGATGCGAGTGTCACAGCCATGAAGTAAACCTTTTCCATATTTTCATGTATATGGCTGAGGTTATAGGCTTGCGGCTTTGCTGTAAGGTTGATATTACCTTGTCTGACAGACCCTTTCTCCTTAGGGTCTGCCTTTCAGGATCCAAGCTGTTAACTTCAACTTCCCGAGGTTCGGATGTTCTAGGAGTCCCTGCAGGAGAAGGTCCTTCTTTTCCGGAAGGTTTATTGGATCCCTTATAGCCATTTCCTTCAGCAAAGGAAACCAGGCTCTCTTCGGCCAGGCTGGAGCTATGAGAATTAGGGTCATTGTGCTCGTTCTCAGCTTTTTTAATACTGATGGGATCAGGGGTAATGGAGGGAATGCGTACCCCAGTTCCATGTCCCAATCCTGGGCCAAGGAGTCCACTCTTAACGGGTTGTCTCTCGGATTCAGAGAGTAGAAACAGTCCAATTGGGTGTTTTCTCTTGACGCAAATAGGTCTATTTGTGGGCACCCCCATTGGCAGCAGATCCGCAAAAAAACTTCTTTGTTTAGAGTCCATTCGCCCGAGTTGAGACTGTGTCTGCTCAGGAAGTCTGCAGTGGAGTTGTCTACTCCTTTTAGGTGGACCGCTGATATTGAGAGAACTCTTCCCTCTGACCAACAAAATATTTGGTCTGTCAACCTTTGTAGATGAGGGTTCTTGGTTCCCCCTTGACGTTTTAGGTAACTGACCGTCGTCACGTTGTCTGATAGAACCCTGATATGATGGTTGAGGAGTATATGCTCTGCCTTTTTCAGTGTCTCCCATACTGCCTTCAGTTCCCTGAAGTTGGAGGACCTGTGACTGTCCAAACTGGACCATATCCCCTGAAAGTAGTGATCTCTTAGATGGGCTCCCCAACCACTCTGGCTCGCGTCCGTGGTGATCACTATGGACAGTAACAAATTCCAGGCGACTCCTTTCCTCAGGTTCTCTGGGTTGGTCCACCAGGATAGAGAATTTAAAACTTGTTTTTTTTTTTGTAAACTTCTCTTTATTGGAAAGTACAGATAAAAACAGTAGTCAGATAGAAAAGACACACTTATCAATGCACATTATAACAACATGTATAGTCATTACATTACAGATTCTCTACTTCTGTTGGCACAATTATACATGATAAAGACATTTTTTCCACCGGACCCGCCTCTTACATGTCTCTTTATTTTATATATTGCTTTTGTCTTTTTTCATTTTTATTTCAAAACACCCACAACAATGTCCCCCCTCCCCTTCCCGTCCACCCCTTATCTCAGATACTTACTTATTGCAAAGGTTTCCTTAATCGCGTAACCATTAACGCACACATGATGGATTACTTTACAAATGACTTAGTCATACCTAACTTCCTACTCCTAGCAACTGCGAGGAATGCTTCGTATGGACTTGGTACCATTTATCTGATGTTCCTAGCTTCAAGTACCACTCTGTATATATGAACGGAGCAATATGCATGACTACGTCTTGTTCTGGTAGTAATGCTTCCATATACTGCCTCCATTTTTTAAAAAAATTGTTCCGTGAGCTTCGTTTTTGTTTGTTCTGCTTCTATTCTCTCAAGTGTCAGACAATTGTTAGTCTGTTTTATCACCTCTGCTATGCTCGGCACCTTTGGAACCAGCCAGTGGCTCAATAGACACCTCTTAGCGGCCAAAATTAGAACATGAAAATCTGGTGGGATCTTTGGAAGCAACTCATCCCTCCCTACATGGAACATTAAGATTTCTGGATCCATAGTAATTTTCAGGTCACATTTTGAGCTCAACATATCTAAGAGAGCCTTCCAAAAAAATTGCACCGCAGGGCACTCCCACAGCCCATAAATGACAAGTGTCTGATGTTACATTTTGGACAGTGCGTCAATTTTTCTGTTGAAATCTGAGTGGCTGATTTCGGGCAGATGGAAGCCGTATATTGCCCTGTGCATAATTTTGAAATATGTTTCTCTCCATATCTCACTACCTACCACCCTTCTAATAAGGTTCCAACCGTCTAGGAGTTGGTCTGGTAATATCAAATTAGGAAAGAACTTGAGCCAAGATTTAAAGAGTGAGTCATCCCCCAACTTAGAGTCAAAGTCTCTCAAAAGACCATAAATGGTTGAAAGATCTTTTTTTGGCACTGCAGAACGCAAGAGTGAATCAAACTCATTGGCTGAAAACTCACTGGACAAATCCCTGACTCTGGATGACAGAAAGCCGGAATTAGTACTTACCGGTAATTCATTTTCCATGAGATCACCACGACGGCCATACAAGGAGATTGACCCCTGACCTCTGTAGGGGCAGGAAGCAGAGAAAGGTTTAAATGTTCCCCTCCCACCACCAAACACCAGTGCTTCCAAAATATCAGAGTAAAGGGTGGTGGCTACACACGTGAAAAAATAAATAAACAGGAGAAGATATTTCATCATATCAACCCCCGGGTAACAATAGGGAGGGAAATACGGGCCGTCGTGGTGATCTCATGGAAAATGAATTACCGGTAAGTACTAATTCCGGCTTTCCATATCATCACCACGACGGCCATACAAGGAGGTATATCAAATATGAATCTATGGGTGGGACACAGACTGAAGAACCCCTTGTCCGAAGGCCATGTCAGTCTTTTTAAAAAGATCCAACCTATAATGTTTGGCAAAAGTATGGATACTGGACCAAGTGGCTGCCCTACAGATCTCCTCTAGGGAGACACCCGCTCTTTCTGCCTGAGAAGAAGACATTGCCCTGGTAGAGTGGGCTTTGATATCGCCAGGGCAAGAAAGATTCTGTAGGGAATAACAGGAGGTGATGGTAGCTTTGATCCATCTAGCAATGGAGGACTTGGAAACTTTCTGACCCTTGTTTCTTCCTCCAAACTGAACAAAGAGGCAATCTGACTTCCTAAAGTCTTTAGTGGTCTCTAAATAATCCAGTACTGCCCGTCTGACATCAAGTGAATGAAGGGTAGATTCCCAATCGTTAGATGGGTTTTTAAACAAGGAAGGGAGGGTGATCTCCTGGTCCTTATGAAATTTCGAGACCACCTTTGGTAGAAAACACGGGTCTAGTCTTAGGACTATCCTGTCATCCAGGACCTGTAGGTAAGGCTCTCTAATTGAAAGGGCCTGTAGTTCACTTATTCTCCTGGCTGAGGTGATGGCAACCAGGAATGCAGTCTTGTAGGATCTGTGTTTCAAAGAGCAGTCATTCAGAGGTTCAAATGGAGGATGCGATAGCCCCCTAAGGACGATATCTAGATCCCAGGAAGGTACATGAGACTTTAGGGTCGGACGTAGCCTTGTTGTTGCCTTCATGAAGCGTTTTATCCACCTATGGCCTGCCAGCTCGGTGTCGTAAAAGCAACTAAGGGCTGATACTTGTACCCTGAGTGTGGATGGTCTTAGTCCCATCTCGAAACCTCTTTGTAGGAAATCCAGAATCATCTGGATGTTTGGGGATGAGGTATTCGGTGAAGGCAAACCTGACCATGAGCAGAAACGCTTCCAGATCTTTAGGTAAATTGAAAAGGTCACCTTCTTTTTGGAAGCCTTAAGAGTTGAAATTACCGCCTCTGATAGACCCTGACGCTTTAGGATCTGGGTCTCAGGATCCAGGCTGCTAAGTTGAGGAAGTCCGGGTCCGGGTGTAGGATCGGACCCTGATGGAGGATGTCTCGTCTTTTTGGTAGAATCCAAGGACCTTCGCTGGCAAGGTTCCACAGGATTGGAAACCAGTTCCTCTTTGGCCAGTAGGGTGTCACCAGAATGACTGAAGTACCGTCCTGTATGACTTTCTGTACCACCCTCGGTATTAATGGAAGAGGAGGGAAAGCGTAATGGAGACCTCGGTTCCATCTGAGAGAGAAAGCGTCCAAGAAACTCGGGCTGTCTCTGGGATGTAGGGAACAAAAAACTGGTAATTTTGAGTTTGCTCGAGTGGCAAAGAGATCTATTGTAGGTCTCCCCCACCTGTCCACTATCATCAGGAAGACCTCCTCGTTTAAGGACCTTTCCGAGTGATCTATTCTTGCCCGGCTTAGGTAGTCTGCTTCCACATTTAGGGACCCCTTCAGGTGGACTGCGGATACTGACCGGACATTCGCTTCGGCCCAGGCGAAAATTCTTGCCGTCAATTCCAGCAGGCTGCACGAACCTGTGCCTCCCTGATGGTTTAAATACCTGATCACTGTCGTGTTGTCTGACAGGACTCTTACATGATGGCCCTGAAGATGAACTTTTGCTTGTCTTAGAGTCTTCCAGACTGCCCTTAGTTCTCGAAGGTTTGATGACTGGAGGCTGACAGATCTGGGCCAGACTCCCTGGTAATAGACTTCTCCGACCTTTGCTCCCCAACCGTACTGGCTTGCATCTGTGGTGATCTGGGCATAGGGGTTTCTTGACCACTGCACCCCCTTGGAGATCTTTAGCCTGTCCTTCCACCAAAGAAGGGAGGTCTTTATCCTCTGAGGGATGATCACCTTTTGGTCTAAAGAAGATTCTCTTCTGTCCCAAACCCTGAGTATCCACATCTGTAGGGTTCGAAAATGGATCTGACACCACTGAACGGATGGTATGCAGGATGTAAGGATCCCCAGTAGACTCATTGAGTCCCTGATGGAACAGAGATTCTTTGAGTTGAAGCTGGAGATCTTCCTTTGGATGTCCCGTATCTTGCTCTGAGGTAAGCAGGTTATCTGTTTCTGAGAATCCAGAATAACCCCCAGAAACTGGATCTTCATTGTCGGATCTAACTGAGATTTTTTTATGTTGATCAACCAGCCCAGGCTTTCTAGAGTTTGACGGAAGAAACCTAGATCTCTCAGCAGGAGAGGAGTGGAACTGTTTGAAATCAGAAAATCGTCCAAGTACGGAAAGACTGTCAGACCTTCTTTTCTTAGATAAGCCACTACCTCGATCATTAGCTTTGTAAAAACTCGAGGGGCTGATGATATGCCGAAGGGGAGAGAGGTGAATTGGTAATGAAGGATTCTGCCGTGATGGTCTCTGACCGCGAACCTTAAGAACCGTTGAGAGCTGGGATGTATTGGTACGTGATAATAGCCGTCGGTCAGATCGACCGAGCACATTACTGAATTGCTTTGGAGCAAAGGGACTATAGATCTTAGGGTCTCCATCCTGAATTTTTGATAAGTAATGTATCTGTTCAGGCGCTTTAAGTTTATAATTGTGCGGTAGGATCCCTCCTTCTTCTTCACTAGGAAGAGGTTGGAATAGAAACCCCCTCCCTGTTCGGATAGAGGTACTTTCACCACTACCCCCTTTGCGAGTAATTCCCGGATGCCCACGTAAATGGGATGATTGAAGTCTGGGACCGCAACCTTGGTGACCAAAAACCTCTTTGGGGGAGGGTCCGAGAATTGTATTCTGTAACCCGACCCTACAATCCTCAGAGCCCAGGAGTTTGAGGATATCTCCTCCCAGCGGGGAAAAAACATCCTCAATCTCCCCCCCACCCGGATGTCACTGGTTTCCATTTCCTTTCTGGGGAGCAGAAGCGGGAGCCCTACCTCTCCCCCCTTTGGGGTAACTGAAACGGCCCGACTTGCCCTTTCCCGTGTATTGACTACCTTGGTTGGAAGGGGCACGAAAGGGATACTTCCTTTTATAGACCTTCTCCTCCGGAAAACCCTTCTTTTTATCGGAGGCCCTCTCTAGGATTTTCTCTAGTTCAGGTCCGAAAACATATTCTCCAGAGAAAGGGATGCCACATAATCTGGATTTAGATACTTTGTCTCCCGACCAGCACTTCACCCACAAGGCACGGCGAGCTGCATTGGACAGACCCGCATCTTTTGCTGAAAAACGCACTGACTCCGCGGAAGCGTCTGCCAAAAAAGCTGTAGCGGATTTTAACAGGGGAATGGCGCTCATGATTTCATTTGTAGAGGAATCGTCGGAGGCCCTATTCTCTAACTCAGAGAGCCAGATGAACATAGATCTGGCCACGGAAGTGGCTGCTATGTTTGACTTAAGCGTGAGCATGGCCGCTTCCCAGGATCTCCTCAGCAGGCCGTCAGCCTTTCTATCCAGTGGATCTCTGAGTTGAGAAGCATCCTCAAATGGTAGGCTGGTTTTCTTATTGACCCTAGCTACCTGGGCGTCAATCTTAGGGATAGTATTAAATGTCCTAGCTTCTTCCTGATCAAAGAGAAGCCGGTTCTGGAAGGATCTGGCGACACCTAGTCGTTTCTCCGGATCTGCCCATTCATCCAAAATCATCCCCTTGATGTTCTCGTTAATAGGGAAGACTCTGGATTTCTTTACCCTGAGACCTCCAAACATCTCATCTTGTACGGACGGCGTAGAGGGAACCTCCTCTACTCCCATAGTAGCTCTAACGGCTTTTAACAGCTCGGGCATATCCTCAGAGGAAAAATAAAATTTCCTTCTGTTTTCTGAAAAATCCCGTTCAGAGAGCTTATCTTCATCCTCTATATGTTTAGAGGAGGAAGCTGAACCCCCATATGTTTAGAGGAGGAAGACTTCACAGTGAGTACACCAAACAGCACACCTTAGCCCCAGATCACCCCCCTGCACCCCAATTAACCCTTTGATCACCCCTTTGATCGCCCCTGTCAATCACTAGTGAAAGGAAAAAAAGTGATCAGTGTAAACTGTCACTTTTTTTTTTTCACTGGTATTGGCTGTTAGGTTTTAGGGATAGTTTAGGCCCCTTGGTTAGGTAGTTAGCGTCAGTTAGCGCCCACCGCACCGCAGTCACTTTTATTCGCTGATTAGCGTATCGCTAATCAGCATTTGTACTTTTATAGTATCTGTAAGTGATCAAAACTGATCACGGTCAGATCTATAATAGTATTAGTGTCACTTTAGTTTGCCCTCCACCCAAAACGCAGTGTTTGCCATTCAGGCCTGATCGGTCGCCCACACGTGCGTTCACCCACGCCCGCCCCACCGCAGTGACAAAAAATATATATTTTTTGATCACTGCACATTCACTTTACACGCACTGCGGCGATAAAAAAATCTGTTTTGATATTTTTTATCAACCGCAGCGGCCTCCGGTACTTCGCTAGCCTCCCCTTTGTAAGACAGGTTTGCTTTTTTTCTTGGGTAGTCTCAGGGAATACCCCTAAATTTAGTAGTCCAAAATGTCAAACAGGGGGTATTCTTCTGAAGAGGCCTACAGGATTCTGACCCAGTCGGATGAGGAGTGGGAACCCTCATCTGACGAATCTAGCGGGTCAGAATATGAACCTGTAGAAAGCAGTGGCTCTCTGACCCAAAGTTCGGACGAGGAGGTTGAGGTCCCTGGCAGCACCAGGCGTACCCGGCCCCGTGTCGCTAGACCACAGGTTACGCAGGATCCGCTTCAAGAGCAGCAGAGTGGGGCTGTCGCTGCCGGATCACGTGGTGAGGCATACACCAGCAGCGCAGCCCTTCCTGGACCTAGTACCAGCACTGCCGTACAACCTGGTGAAGTAGCGAGCACCAGAAGGGCAGTTGAAGCTGGTACGGTGGCACGTGCAGTAGTTACCCCGTCGCAGCCACCGCTGGCAAACCCTGATTGGCAGTCACCAACTTCAGCCGCACCTGTAGTTCCCCCTTTCACCGCCCAGTCTGGAGTTCGGGTTGAGACGGCTCAAATCGCTTCGGCCCTGGGATTTTTTGAGCTGTTCTTGACTGCGGAGCTCTTGGACTTAGTCGTGGCAGAGACCAACCAATATGCCACACAATTTATAACCGCAAACCCGGAAAGCTATTATGCCCAGCCTTTCCGGTGGAAACCAGTCCAAGTTTCCGAACTTAAAATTTTTCTGGGCCTTCTCCTCAACATGGGCCTGACAAAAAAGCATGAATTGCGGTCATATTGGTCCACGAACCCAATTCATCACATGCCCATGTTCTCTGCTGCTATGTCCAGGACACGATTTGAGACCATCCTGCGTTTTCTGCATTTTAGCGACAACACCACCTCCCGTCCCAGAGGCCACCCAGCTTTTGACCGGCTCCACAAAATTCGGCCCCTCATAGACCATTTCAACCAGAAATTTGCAGATTTGTATACCCCTGAGCAAAACATCTGCGTAGACGAGTCCCTAATACATTTTACCGGGCGCCTTGGCTTCAAACAATACATCCCAAGCAAGCGTGCCCGGTATGGGGTCAAATTGTATAAGCTCTGTGAAAGGGCCACAGGCTATACCCACAAATTTCGGATCTATGAGGGAAAAGATCAGACCCTGGAGCCGGTCGGTTGCCCTGACTACCTGGGGAGCAGTGGGAAGACAGTCTGGGACTTGGTGTCACCCTTATTCGGCAAGGGGTACCATCTTTATGTGGACAATTTTTACACAAGTGTGGCCCTCTTTAGGCATTTGTTTCTAGAACGGATTTGCGCCTGTGGCACCGCGCGAACTAGTCGCGTGGGCTTCCCCCAACGGCTTGTAACCACCCGTCTTGCAAGGGGGGAGAGGGCTGCCTTGTGTAACGAAGAACTGCTCGCGGTGAAATGGAGAGACAAGCGTGACGTTTACATGCTCTCCTCCATTCACGCAGACACGACAATCCAAATTGAAAGGGCAATCCAAATTGAAAGTGTCATTGAAAAGCCCCTCTCAGTCCACGACTATAATGCGCTCATGGGAGGGGTGGACTTCAATGACCAGATGTTGGCTCCCTATTTAGTTTCCCGCAGAACCAGACGCTGGTATAAGAAGGTGTCTGTATATTTAATTCAATTGGCGCTGTACAATAGTTTTGTTCTCTACAGTAAGGCTGGGAGAACAGGATCCTTCCTCAAATTCCAGGAAGAGATCATCGCGAACCTCCTTTACCCAGGAGGTTCCGTGGCCCCATCCACCAGTGTAGTTAGCAGTCTACACGAGCGACATTTCCCCAGTGTCGTTGCTGGTACCTCAACCCAACCGCCACCCCGAAAAAAATGTCGTGTCTGTAGCAGGAGTGGAATAAGGCGTGACACCCGCTATTTCTGTCCTGACTGCCCTGACCACCCTGCCCTATGCTTAGGTGAGTGTTTCCGGAAGTACCACACACAGGTACACCTAGCATAGGGATTGCATCTCACAGGACAGGCACACAGGGCTATTAGGGCCCTTTTACTCACAGCTGCTGCAAACCTCTCCTTTCACCTGGGATAAAGTGCATAACGTACTTCGCCACATCTTTGGGCGATTTGCGCTTTGCACATTGTCCCATGGGGAAGGAGAGGTTTGTTCTATAAAGGTAAAAAAAATTACCGGTAAGTAAAAAAGTAAAAAAAGTTTTTCCCATTTTTTTATACAAAGTTGGCATTTGACCAAGATATTTATCTCACCCAGCATGGGTATATGTAAAAAGACACCCCAAAACACATTCCCCAACTTCTACTGAATAAGGAGATACCAGATGTGTGACACTTTTTTGCAGCCTAGGTGGGCAAAGGGGCCCATATTCCAAAGAGCACCTTTCGGATTTCACTCGTCATTTTTTACAGAATTTGATTTCAAACTCCTTACCACACATTTGGGCCCCTAGAATGCCAGGGCAGTATAACTACCCCACAAGTGACCCCATTTTGGAAAGAAGACACCCCAAGGTATTCCGTGAGGGGCATGGCGAGTTCCTAGAATTTTTTATTTTTTGTCACAAGTTAGTGGAAAATGAGACTTTGTAATAAAAAAAAAAAAAAAAAAAAAAAATCATCATTTTCCGCTAACTTGTGACAAAAAATAAAAAGTTCTATGAACTCACTATGCCCATCAGTGAATACCTTAGGGTGTGTACTTTCCGAAATGGGGTCATTTGTGGGGTGTTTGTACTGTCTGGCCATTGTAGAACCACAGGAAACATGACAGGTGCTCAGAAAGTCAGAGCTGCTTCAAAAAGCGGAAATTCACATTTTTGTACCATAGTTTGTAAACGCTATAACTTTTACCCAAACCATTTTTTTTTTACCCAAACATTTTTTTTTTATCAAAGACATGTAGGACAATAAATTTAGAGCAAAATTTATATATGGATCTTGTTTTTTTTGCAAAATTTTACAACTGAAAGTGAAAAATGTCATTTTTTTGCAAAAAAATCGTTAAATTTCGATTAATAACAAAAAAAGTAAAAATGTCAGCAGCAATGAAATACCACCAAATGAAAGCTCTATTAGTGAGAAGAAAAGGAGGCAAAATTCATTTGGGTGGTAAGTTGCATGACCGAGCAATAAATGGTGAAAGTAGTGTAGGTCAGAAGTGTAAAAAGTGGCCTGGTCTTTCAGGGTGTTTAAGCACTGGGGGCTGAGGTGGTTAAAATGTGCCCCGGTGAGAGAGGAAGAAAAACTCTCCCCTATGGGGAACTTACGGACGGTAGAGTAGAGGTCTCGGTGTGTTCATAGGCAGACATCCTGTAGTACAGCCGAAATCAGGTAGGTACTCACCGCAGGACGCTGCCGGCAGGAGAATCCATTTGAATCTTCCCGCCTTCTGAAGCCGACCCCCTCCGTCCGCGTCACTTCCGGAAACGTCCGGCTACCCGGAAGTGACGAATTTGTATAGCGCCGCACGGCGCTGGGAGCACAAGCCGGCATGGTTTCGATGAACCAGCGGGCATCTCCGTGCTCCCGGGAGCAGGCCCCAGATCAACCGGAGGCGAGTCTCTCCCTACCCCCCCCTGTCCGGCGTTAGTACGAGACCGCGGGCAGACAGGGGGGGCCCCGCAAAAGCAGGTACGCGACTCCATACCACTTCTGCCTTCATCTCCACGGCGGCTGCCTGCGGAGACCTTTCTCCGCCCCTGTCCTCTGTAGGGACAGGAAACACTGGTGTTTGGTGGTGGGAGGGGAACATTTAAACCTCTCTGCTTCCTGCCCCTACAGAGGTCAGGGGTCAATCTCCTTGTATGGCCGTCGTGGTGATGATATGGAAATTATACTAATTGTCTATGTGCCAAGAATTGAGATGTCTCCAATTGGAATTTCAGCCTCAGTTCTTGAAAAGTGTAGTATGTACCACTTTCTCTATTCCAGACATGATCCACAATGGATATCCCTTTGTCTCTCCATTTAGCAAATTGAGCATTAATGCTAAGAGCTTTAAATTCCGGATGATCCCAGAGGGGCATAAGCTTAGATACTTGAAAGGGGAGATTGAACATCTTTCTTACCGCCTTCCACGCAGCTATTGTGTCCCTAAATAAGACGCTACATTTTATGTTGCAAGGCAATTGCGCGTATTTGGTATGTAGGAGCGCAGTTAGGCTCCAGGGACGTGCCATTTCCTTTTCGACCTGTATAACCGAGTAATGCGATGTATTATGTATCCAGTCTATGCCATGCCTCAGTAGACTAGCTAGGTTATATTTTCGAATATCCGGAAATCCTAACCCACCTCTATCTTTTTGCCTGCTTAGAGTCTTCATCGCTATCCTACTCCTTTTAGATTTCCATATAAACTCCCTGAACACTCTGCAGATTCTGGATGTCTTTATGTTTCAGGAGAATGGGCAGCGTCTGCATAGGGTATAGTAGTTTGCTGAAGCTCATCATTTTAATCAATGAGCACCTACCTAGCATCGATATGGGTAAGTTCGACCAATTATGAAGTACTGAAATTATTTTCTTAAATAAAAGGGGGATAGTTAAGTGAATATAAAGTGTCTGGTGTTTTACCAATCTTTATACCCAAATATCTAATACTCGAGTTAGTTACCATAACTGGTATATCCTTTAACATTGCGGATGTGAGGCCATGAGAAAGGGATAAATTCAGTAGTTCACACTTGGATCTATTGACTTTAAACCCTGACAACTGGCCGAAATCATCGAGCAGTTTAAACAAAACAGGAAGATCAGACTGTGATCGCGATAAAAACACTAAGAAATCATCCGCAAATAACGCATGCTTAAGGGATTGGTACTTGATACTAATACCTCTAATGGACTGGTCCTGAACAATCGCTTTAGATAGTGGTTCTAGAGCAATATTGAAGAGCAGGGGTGAAAGTGGGCACCCCTGCCTTGTTCCCTTTTGAAGAACAAACTGTTCTGATAGGAACCCCGGGATTGATATCCTAGCTATTGGGGAGCTATATAGTTTGTCTATGTACGTTCTAAAAGCGCCATTAAACCCCATCACATCCAATACCTCGTTCAGCCATCTCCAGCTTACATTATCAAACGCTTTTTCAGCGTCAATGGTCAGTAGAGCTGGAGATGGAAGACAATGTGGATTGGCTTTGATATCATCGAGTATTGCCATGACTTTGCGAATGTTATAAACCGCCGATGTACCCTGAAAGAAACCCACCTGATGCGGTGAAATAAGCCTAGGCAGGAAAGTGGCCAGTCTGTCCGCTAAAATTTTGGAAATATATATGGATATTTTAGGTTGTTATTAATCAGGGATATTCGGCGGTATGATGAAGGTAAAGTACAGTCCTTACCGTCCTTCGGCAGGACTTTTATGTAAGCTGTATTCATATCTTGTGGTAACTCTTGCCCTTGTAAAAAGTTGTTGTACAATGTCGCAAGTACCGGGGCGACCTTAAGATTCAGTGCTTTGTAGAATTCATTAGTGAATCCATCAGGCTCCGGCGCCTTCCCATTGCTGGAATTCCCAATGACCCTCTGGACTTCCTCCTCCGTAATCAGGTTGTTTAGAATATCGAATTCGTCTCGGGACACCACCGGTAAAGACAGAGTAGCCAGCCATGGCTTTCCTTGGGTTCCTGGACTCATAGTGGAAGCATAGAGTTCAGAATAAAATTTCTTAAAAAAGGTATCTACTATCTGTTTGGGTTTTGTAAGTAAACAACCTTCTTTGTCTTTTATCGCAGCTATTTGGGTAGGGGGCTTAAAACCTTTTGCTAGATTCGCTAGAAGTCTCCCTGCTTTGTTGCCATACTTATAGTATTTTGCTTTCCTCCTCTTCCCCTCTAATTCCTCTCTCTTCCTAAGCCAACTATCATGACTCTCTTTGGCTTAAATCCAGAGTGTTCTAGTAGAAGTGGAAGGATTCAAGACATACTGCGTATAATATTTTCTGAGCACTTCTGTAAGTTCTCTCAACTTGCCATTCACCTTTTTTTTTCCAACTTGCAATGTATGCTATTATCCTGCCCCTCAATACTGCCTTCCCCGCCCTCCAAGCCAATTGGGAATCACTGGTAGGTAAATTCTCATTCCAGTATTCCATCCACCAATGGTTTAGCATTTCTACAAAGTTTTCATTAGATGTCAGATCTGAGGGAAACCTCCATAGAAAGTCACTACCTCTAGGCGTGGAATTCGTAATTTCCATGATCACTGGGGAGTGATCCGAAATTACCAGGTCACCTATTTCTGTTGCTGTTGTGCGTTGCAGGAGTGATTCCGTAACTAAAAAGTAGTCAATACGTGACCAGGAATAATGCGGTTGGGAGAAATTAGTAAACTATCTTCTGGATGAGTGGACCGCCACGCATCATACATACGCAGGTCTGTCAAATCCCTGTGTCTAGGCCTAGGCTGACATTGTGAATTACTGCGTCTATCCTCCGAAACAGACATAACAGTGTTCAAGTCGCCTGCTACTATACATAATGGCGTTGTATCCTGCAAAACCATTTGGCGCAGGGTATCAAAAAAAGGGAGTGTTGTTATCATTTGGTCCATAGACATTATATATACTTAACACGTCAGTTGCTAATTGAAGACGGACATGGAGAAGTCTGCCCTCGCTATCCTCTGTGCGGTCTAAGATTTTGCACTGTAAGCGTCTATGGACCAAAAGCACCACCCCCCCTTTAGAACCAACTGCTGGTGACCCAACAACCTGACCCACCCATAAGCGCTGCATTCGGTGAAAATCATCTCTCACCAAGTGGGTTTCTTGTAGTAAAGCAATATCTGCACGCAGCCTTTTCAGATGTCGTGGGATCATAATCCGTTTGTGCGGTGACCTCAACCCTTTCACATTCCACGTGACAACTTTGATCATTGTTGTGCATTAAATCGGACACTTGCAATAATACTTCTTTCCCCCTCATAAATGCGCTATCCAGTATCCGAGATAAAAACCTATGAACCTTTCCCCCCCAACAACAAGCCCTATATTATTACATTCAGACCTCACTTCTTCCCAACATAACATTACATCTCCCTGCAACATCTCGCTGAGATAATGTGTTAAAGTACAACCCCAACTTTAGCCCTATGCAGAAGCTATGAATGTACACCGCTTTCGGTGTACCTAGGTTAACGCACAGTCTCAGTGAAAAACAGTGGCTGCGACTAAGATATCTGGAATGTCCAGTAACTAGTCAGTTCCAAGTATGCAAGTTCCATTATGTGTCTTAGACCAAATCGATCCATCACTGACAGGAACATAGAGTGATATCACTCTTGTCACGGGTCCTGAAGGTATCAGGTAATACTATTTCTTCTCCCGCCACGTAATGACCTGAGTCTCACTGGAATGATCGTCCCCCATAGTGATTATCATGCGGCGAGCGAACACAGTCATTACGAAGGACGTGCTGTAAGGCTCTTCTCGCTTCCTGTGGATCCTGGTAGGTATCAATGTTCCCCTCCGCATCATGGACCCTCAGTATTGCTGGGTATATCAGGGCGAATTTCACTTGCGCCTTATATAGCTCTGAGCAGATGGAAGAAAATTCTCGCCGCCTTCTGGTAACTTCTGCTGAAAAATCTTCAAACAACAGGGCTCTGGAGCCCCTTAGCATCAGGGGTGTTTTATTATTTTTATAGGCCCTAAGTATGGCCGCTTTTTCAGAATAGTCGAGATAGCGTACAATCACTTGTCTCAGTCTTTGGTTAAGCGCCGCTTGTGATGCCGATTCCCGATTCCGCCGGTAACGGTGCTTGGCCTATCCGATGGGCTCTCTCCACCTTACAGTGTGTAGGAAGGTTCAGTTCCTGGGGAAGTTCTTGTTCACACAATTTCACCAGCTCATGTAACGGTACCGTTTCAGCAATACCTACTAGCCGCAGGTTATTCCGTCTTGAGCGGTTCTCCAGGTCATCTAATTTCAGTAGGATCTTTTTGTTTTCTTGTTGGAGCTTGGAACATTCAGCGCGATAGTGACCCTGGTCATCTTCAATCGCCGCAATCCTCCCCTCTGACTCTGAAACGGCGGCCATGTCTTGATGGATCTGCGACAGGGAGGCTGACACCGTGGTAGAAAGAGAGTCCTGTAGGTCTGGAAGTATACGAGCCGCAACTTCTAAAGCCAGCTGCTTGTAGTCAACTGTGAATTCATCTCCTTGATCGAGATCATCTGCAGCATTGTCTCCTGCCTGTGTCAGTGGTTTCTCTGTGAGGGACTCGTGGGCGACCATATCCGATATGTTTCGAGCCACTGATTGAGACCTGGTAACTTTCATCGGTCCTTTCTGCTTGTTCCTGCTCCCCATTGTCACCAGAAACCGGTCCATATGAAACCGGAAATACTCCTTGAGCGGTAGGCCCAGACTGTGACTACTGTCAAGTCCGGTATGTCGGGGAATCAGTCCCTTAGGTAGCGGGCTCCTACTCAGCGCGACTTGCCATGCTGGCGCCGGAAATGGAAGTCCTCTAAAACTTGTTTTGATAGAATTATCTTTGAGTTCAGGGATCGATGGTCTCTGTCCCATGCTGACAGGACTGAGCTCTGCAGGACCCTGGAGTGGTACTGTGCCCAAGGTTTTTATCCTCTCTCTTATCCTTTCCTGTTTCGTCTCTGGAAGAAAAGAATGTTGTTTTTCTGAGTCTAAGAGGACTCCCAGGAATTGTTTCCTGGTACTTAGTTTTAGGTCTGATTTTGCGTAGTTTATGATCCAGCCCAAATCCTTGAAAAGGGCGAGGGTTTGTTGGATATGATCCTCTAGACTCTGTTTTGTCTCCGCAATAAGTAGGAAATCATCCAAGTATGGTATAATTTTTATCTGTTGTTTCAGATGTGCCATCACTTCCGTGATCATCTTCGTGAAAATGCGAGGTGCCGAGGATATTCCAAAGGGTAGACACTGGAATTGGTAGTGAAGAATTGTCCCGCTTTGGTTGATTGCAAACCTGAGATACTGTTGGTATTGTGGATGTATTGGGATGTGATAATAGGCATCTCTTAAGTCCATGGTACATAAGAGATCCCCCACTGATATTAGTGGAACTGATGATTTTATGGATTCCATCTTGAATTTGTGGTATACTAAAATCGATCTGTTTAGGGATTTCAAGTTGATAATTGTCCTGAAGGTTCCGTCCATTTAAAAAAAAAAAATCAGGAACAACCTTGAGTAGTGGCCCAAGCATTTCTGATCGTGCTGTACTATTGCGCCTAGCTTTATTAGCTTCTGTAAATCCAAACACAGTTGATTCTGTTTACCTGTTGATTGAACCTCTGGAATCTCTGCGGGGGGGGGCGACCGCGAAATTCTATTTTTTACTCCTTCCCGGATGGTATTGAGGATCCACTGATTCTGAGTGACCCGAGTCCAGGTTTCCCAGAATAATCGGAGTCTGCCCCCGACCGGCCTGATGTCATTGTTTGTTTGTGTTGGTGTTTAGGTTGAAGAGGAAGCCTCTTCCGCCTTTCGGGTAGCTCCATCTCCCCGTCTTTCCCTTACCCCTCTGCATTGAGCCTGAGAACTGTTTTGAGGGTTTACGAAAGGGCTGTGTCTTTTTTACTTTTTCCTCTGGGAATCCTTTTTTCTTGTCTGCTGCACTCTCTAGAATAGAGTCCAGGACCTGTCCAAAAAGATAAGCACCAGTAAAGGGAATTGCACACAGTTTGTTCTTGCCGTGTTCGTCAGAGAATCCTTTCTCGCTGCAAACCGTATGGACTCTGCAGAGGCATCTGCCATAAGAGGAAGCCGACATCTTCAATAAAGGCAAAGATTCAAAAATGTCTTCCCTGGACGTCTTCATCTTAAGATGATTCTCTAATTGATCCAGCCATAAAACACATGGCTCTGGATACAGATGTAGCTGCGATATTCGTATTTATGGTAACCGCCGATGATTCCCAGGCCTTTTTTAGTAGCCCATCAATTTTTCGATCCATCAGATCTTTTAATTGTGAGGAATCCTCAAAATGGTATGGAAGTTTTCTTCACCACTTTGGCTACAGTAGCAAGGTAATTGCCTGTATTGAGTGGTGTTGCCCCTCCCCGCTGGCTATATACAGCTTGGACGGGGATCGGTACTTGCTTTTTCGGCCTATCGCCATATTTTGTGGGTCTCGATCAGCAGACATGTCTCTGCATCAATTGATAATGGATGGGCCGCGACTGAGATTCCCCCCGTAATCGCGCTAATGCGCTTATTTGCCGAGAGGGTTAAGAATCATTACGGCTTCCTCCGGTCAGAGGACGGAACTATTCAGTCCGCCCTTAATTCTGATTGGCTGTGTAACCGGCACACCCCTCCTGAGAGGCTGGGCTTCGGCCATATGATGTCGGCGTTCTTCTGGCCGCGCGCGGCCATTACATCGCCAGAGCCATAGCACACTACAGTGCGGCACTTTGTCCTGACATAGGCAAATAAGCTCCTGAAGATACGTGACAATTACATGTCGCGTGGAAACGCGTAGAGCTGCTGTTACTTGCTAGAGCACGGCTCTCTAGGCAGGGTTGCACTTGATGCGATACGTTACCCTGAAGCCTTAGAGTGTGAATGTGATGGATGGATGGAGCCAAAATATACTGGCTACAGCTGTGTGAATTGAGCCAAAATATACTGGCTATGAGTGATTGTGTATAGCAAAAAAAACACTGGCTACAGGTGTAGGGTTGTGACTCATACATCGGCCGCAGGCTATACAAATAGGTTGGTCTGAACACTGCACTACATTAAAGCGTATATCTAGTCCACAGAGACTTTGCTTATGTAGTGACAGTGCGACCAACTACATGTAGCATTACGCGATTTATGAACCCAGTGTTTACAACAAACACCTGTAATATACATTCACCAGGATCACGGGCTAGAAACACACTAGCGTGCTCTAAATTCTGACTTGCATATCATTAGCAACTACCAGCTAGTAAGCCAGATTTCTATCCCAGTCTCTCAACTGCACAGAGGATTTATTTATTACCCTTCTCTGTGCATTTTTGAGACTGGTTGCCTGATGGTCACAGACTGTGACATATAGGCTTTTTGCCCCCTTTTAAACTGACTTTAATAAAGGTTTTGTTTTGTTATTTTAAACGTTCATCAGGCTGTGAATTTATTATCATTAAGGAACGTCTACCTACTTATCTGTCGTAGTGTGAAATAAATCATATCATCATCATTTTTCATATTTTAATATATATATTTTTATACATTTTTCGGTTGATCAACTAATGAAGTGGGGATTTACAATCATATCTGTTTAGATAATTGTATAATAAATATATTATTTTATTATATTATATATACACCTTTTGCACCGAACCATTGGTTCCTAGGTGGGTGGAGCCACTGATTTCTTTTCTGATTCTACTATTGCAATATTTGACAACCATGTTGCCAGAAACCCTAGTTTTCACATTAAGGGTACTTACTGCTCCTGAGCAAATGTCTTGAAATGCAATTCGAATACAATTCAGGTGAATAAATGAATAAATGAAACCCGAATTGAAAGTGCTCTAGTTACACTGAAAAGTTGTGCTGACCCTGAGGTCTCCTAGGACTGTATGGAACTAATTTTAAGCTTTTTAATCCAGTATTAGTAATCTTAAAAGGGACAACAACATACTTTATATGGCTACGGTATACGGATGGTAACCGGTTGTAATAAACAGCCTGTAAAAATGGTTAGAAAGCTTTTGGCAGCAAACACCTGCAGCTGTGTATATACACACACACACACAGCCTGGGGTCATGGGATCTTCCTTCATCTTTCCCATCTTCCGAGTTGAAAAATGGCTGACTCCATTTTGAGAAATTCACCCGAATCCGATCACCTGAAATCTGGATTCGACTCATATTCGGGGAAAATTCAGGTTAGATACTAATAGTTTAGAACAGGCATCCTCAAACTGCGTCCCTCCAGCTGTTGTAAAACTACAACTCCCACAATGCCCTGCTGTAGGCGGATACCTGTAGGCTGTTCGGGCATGCTGGGAGTTGTAGTTTTGCAACAGCTGGAGGGCCACAGTTTGAGGATGCCTGGTTTAGAATCAATTCACTCATCTCTAGGGTCTGCGTCAGCCACACGGATGGTGCCCATGCATTGGGGACCGCAATTTACAATCCCCAATGCACAGAAAGAGCGGGACACATTCATGTGCCCTTATGGTCATCGTCAAAGGGCCGTTAGTAATTCTGAGACTGTGTAAATGTAACTATGCAAGTTAGGCATAGCTACATTTATAGCTTGTTGAAGGCAACCATAAGGCTGATGTTAAAGGGGTTATCAAATCCCTATAATGACCCCCAGAATGCCCAGGCCCCTCCTCTAGAGCAGCACCTGTGTCCCTCTGGATCCCTGCACAGCCGCTGCTTCATCTCCCCATTGTGCAGATCAAAGCATAGGGGGGTTTGCAGCCAATATCAGGCCGCGACGGTGACCACCCTCCCTGGGCCCGGTTGTTCTGGAGTCATTATAGGGATTGGATAAACCCTTTAACATATTGTTAAATAACACAAAACAAGTTCGTAAAAATACTTACCTATTTTGTTTTTTGGCTGGATGTCTGACACCATTTTGCCCTCACAGAGGCCGCTGCCACCAGTTCTGTTTAGCTCCTTTACCACTCCTGCTCCAAGAAGGCACAAAAAGGAAATAACAAAACGACAATGATCTGCGTCCTCAATACCTTCCCCGCCGCTCAGCAATCGTGTTGACTGAGAGCGACCATGCTACACTACCACTACATAGCGTGGAAGTGGAGCACTGTGTCAACGTGATCGCTGAGCGTCCGGGACCTGATTAGCGATTGTAAATATACACAGCGGCGCCGGCACTAACTCGCACATATAACGAGCCTCACCGGCGGGCCTTGTGTTTGACATGTGATCTAGCCTGATCCACTGTAATAAATCTGGTGCAGGTCTGGACACCCTGTCTAAGATTACGTAGTGTACAGGATTAGTAAATCTGGGCCAATGTGTCTTACCACTAGCGTTTTCTTCATGGCATGGCAGCAAAACACCTGGAAAAAAAAAAGCCAGGCACTCCAGCATGCTCCTTTTTGAAAAGAGGCAAAAAAGACAAAAAATAAAAAAGCCACCTAACAAAAATACCAGTAGCAAAAAAATATTTAAACAAAAAAACACTTGTGTGCCCTGCATTTCATATTTTCCACAGACCTTAAGGTAACATCTTGAGATGTCATTTTTTATGCATTTCCTGGCGTTTTTTTTTGATCCCTTGGCATTTTGTTAAAAAATTGCAGCATGCTGTGGATGAGGCGTTTTCCCATAGACTTCTTTAAAAGGGGGAAAAAAATAAAAATAGTTGTGCCCAAGATTTAATAATGTGTCTGTGCTTAAAATATGTCAAAAAAAGTTGTTGCAAATTGGCACTAGGATTTCTACACTTTTTTTTTTGACTTGCTTGAATGGGGAGAGGGCTTAGTGGGAATGAGCAGTTTCAGAGGATTTGGGGGTGTGACCTACAACCCACAATTCTCCGACAAAATTGCACCAGAATTCTGGGGTAAAATGCTGTCTCCTAGTGGCAGCAACTATACCCACGCTCTTCTGTGCCTCCCAGTGAACTCAATGAGAAAGTGATTTTGTAGGTGAATCATAAAAAAAAGTTTGTATCATCCAGCCTGAATCCCTGTGATAAATCCATTACATGTCTAGACAGGCTGTCTGAGCTTATGCCTTCTATGGGATTAGTAAATCTGGGCCTGCGTGTCTGACAAATCCCCCCCCACACACAAAAAACGGGGAAAAAAAAAAACTTGCTGAAAAACACATGAATTTCATGGTGCTAAAAACAATCAAATAGTCAAGCCAAAAATTATCTTCAAACAGCTGAGGATAGGTCATCAATAGTAAAAATAGTAAAAAGTGGACAACCCCTTTAAGCCCTGACACAGGAAACACTAAAAAATTAATTTTATTGGTATTGCCTAAAAATTAAAGCAGAAAAATATTTATTCTACATGGTGAATGCAGAAGCTAAATAAAAATAACAAATAAAAAACAAAAAAACATTTGTTGGTCCCCTCTCCCCAAACAAAACATTTAAATCAAAAAGCCTTATTACCACATAACGATCCCAATAAAAAAAATATATATACAGCTCACTCTGGAGAACACATGTCTAACACAGCTCTGTAGATTATGGGTTTCACATTATGGCGATGCAAAGGTTTTTTTTTTTTTTTTTTTTTTAATAGTGAAACATAAAAACTACATAAATTTGGTATCACTGTAATCGTCCTGACCCTCAAATAAGGTCATGTGATTTTTAGCACACAATGAATGCTGTCAAAACAAAACTTAAAACAACCCGTTTTTGACTATAAGATATGGTAAATTAAATACTGCCAAATATACAACTTGCCCAGCAAAATATAAGCCCTCATTTGCTTATGTGAACATAAAATTTAAAAAGTTAAGGCTCTTGGAAGGCGAGAAGGAAAAAAAATAAGAATTGGTGCTGTGGGTTAAAGGGGTTGCCTGAGATTTTGATAATAACGGCTTTTTCACAGGATAGGTCATCAGTTCAGTCAATCAGCTGAAGAAGCTGCGGCGCTCTGGTGAGCACTTCAGCCTCCTCACAGCTAACCAAGCATGTTATTTATTTTTCACCCTATAAGATGCACCCCCCCCCCCATCTAAAAGGTGGTGGTGGTGGTGGGGGGGTGGTAGCATGTCTTATAGGGCAAATACAAATGAGCACTTCTATTATGGAAGAGCTTATTAGTACAGGAGGACCGGGGAGCAGTGAATGCAGCACTCTCTGAGCTGGCTCTGTACTCACTGCTCTCTGGTCTTCACCTACCGGCGGCAGCAACCAGAACAGGAGACAAGAGTTGATTTATTTTTTTTCTGATGTGAGGTCTGATTAACATTGAGGGTCTGAGCTGGGGTCTAATCTGAGGTCTGATTAAACATTTTTTTTCTTCTTATTTTCCTTCTTTAACACTAGGTGCGTCTTATAGGACAAAAAATATGGTATAGTGGTTGTGCTTTGTATTGCAGCACAGATCCATTCGCTTGAATGGGACCGAGCTGTGTCTAGGTCATGTTACTTAGGAACGTCATGCCACTGGCCTAGGAAGAGGCAGCAGCACTTACGGAGCACTGCTGCCTCTTCAAACAGCTGATCAGTGGGGGTGCTGGGAGTCAGACCCCCACCAATCAGAGCAATCAATATTAAGATCTCAGACAACCTCTTTAAACAGATCAGGCTTTTTTTTTGTATGAGCAATATGCTATAGATGGTACCAAACCTAAAGTTATCAGGCATGAAACCAAAATATATACAGTGGCATGCAAAAGTCTAGGCAACCCATGTCACAATTACTGTTACTGTGAACAATTAAGTTAAAGAAGAAATCTCTAAAAGCTGAGGTTGATAACAGCATGGCTTCTACAAATGGATAACGATCCTATACATCTCAAACTCCACAATAGACTACCTGAAAAGGCGCAAGCTGAAGGTTTTACAATGGCCCTCACACAGTCTCCTGATCTGAAAAAAAAAAAAAAAAAAAAATCACTGAAAATCTGTGGATAGACCTCGAAAGAGCAATGCATGCAAGATGGCCTAGGAATGTAACAGAACTGGAAGACTCTTCCAAGGAAGAATGCATGAACATCCCTCAAACAAGAAATGAAAGACTCTTTGTTGACTACAAAAAGCATTTACAAGCTGTGATACTTGCCAAAGTGGGTACTACTAGGTACTAACCATGCAGGTTTCCCAAAATCTTGCTTCAGGCCTTTTTCCTTTTTTTGTTATTTTGAAAATGCAAAAGAAAAAATAAATAAAAATTGTTTTTGCTTAAAATACAAAGGGAATGTGTTATCTTTAACTTTATGCCTTTTGGAGATCATTTCATCTTCAACTTAATTGCTCACAGTAACAGTGATTTTAACCAGGAATGCCCAAACGTTTACATGCCACTGTAAATATAGGTTCTAAAATAGTGGGCAATAACCTTTTGGTCTTTGTGTGTATATACCACTAACACTATATGCAAGCTAGCCATAAGAACAGACTTCAGTAATGGTGCATACACATGACCTATTTTCAGCCAGAGCAGCAAAAACCGCACACTCTCAAGGTTTTTGTTTTTACAGGTGAAAAATGTTGAGTAAATATGTTTCACCTGTAAAAAAAAAAAAAGAAGTTTTAGCCTGTGCGGCCAAAAAGAAAGAGGACTATACAACCTTATACTAATCCTAATGTCATCATTACTGAAGAGGTTTCCTCTATACATTATAATTAGATGGTTGAGGTCTGTAGTGAAATGAATTTAAAATCAGACATCATGGGACCCGATAATCCAGTACCCACAAAAGCCGCCTTATAAGGCCAGTTTATTACTGAAGAGACCATGATAAAATCTTCCAAGTCCAAAGGCAGTATTAATGTCCTGTTATTTTACATCATCCGCTAGGTTACTGCCTCGCGTCCATGCAGTCCTGTGGACTGTACATTATAACTGACTATATGTAGGCCTTAGTACTGATTGTCCATTCAGGAGTCACTGGTATCTTGTCCAGGCTTCTGAGCTCCTTCCCTGGCCAGTCTATCAGCTTCTTCATTTCCTCCAAAACCAGCATGGCCTGGAATGTGCATCTGACAGAGGAGGAGAGATACATCATAGATATCTTTATTGGAGCTACAGGTTGTAAAGAAGACAGGAGAACATACGCATGTCCATACTCACCCACTTCACGTCCAACCCTTGTACGAGCCTGTCCAACTTTTCAAAGTCCTCCCTGTTTATAACCTCTTTCCCAGTGCTCATCTTCCAATTGTTTCCCTTCCAGGAATGGATCCACTTAGTGATACCTGGTAAAACCAGACAGACCATGAAGGAGAATACTGTGGCCTCGTCCTAAGGTTATTATGTAGCCAATGCAGCCTCCCGTTGTTTTCAATGGGAGTCCACACTGATGTCCAAATGACTGCAGTTTATTTCTGCTCGGTCACCACGGGGGCGTTTGCTTGTGGATTAGCTCATTAAATGGGGTTAAAGCCACAAGTGGATCCTGCCCATTTAAACTGTAAAACCCTTGGGTTTTTGCACACAGAAAAACTCGCCCTTAGGAGTCTGTACAGTGTAGAAGCCTTACCATTTATTGTATGCATACTGTCTGTGAATACAACAAGTTTGTTGATGTTCTCGCTTTTGGCTTGTTCTAATGCTCTACACGCTGCCTGGAAGAAAGTGGGGAATGCAGTATTATAGTTGCATACATAGTCCTAATATCTATACATTAAACTTACCAAGATCTGGAGCTAAGTGACCTTTTCTTTACTTTATGCTGTAACTGTGTAGTGTCCCACTAGGTAAACGTGGGCACTACACAAGGGTTAATATGATCATTATAATTGATATGATGTGTTATGTGTATTTTCCCTGTGTTATCTGGGTATCAGGCCTATTAGGGTGTAGTTCCTCCTCCTAGGCACTAGAGGGAGCTAGGGAACCCCTAATATATATAGTTAGGCCCAGAAAGGAAGGGGTAGTGCAGTCCAGGAGGCTAGTAAGTGCAGTCTAGCCAGGGCCGGGCCGACACAGAGGCTGGGGAGGCTCCAGCCTCTGGGCGCTCCAGCCTCAGGGCGCAGCAGGGGCCGGAGACCGGTCACCGCCGGAGTCAAACACTTTAAGTCCCCCAGGCGGCAGGCCAGACAGTGGCGAGCCGGCGGCAGGCGAGCGCTTGCTGCCGCTTGAGTTGTGATGTGACAGCAGTGCGCCGCGCGAGTGCCGACTCGCCGAGTGCGGTACTGCATCACAGCCGGTGATTCAAAGGACCCAGGAGGGAGCCGGCAGCGGCAGGAGAACGGTGGGCGGGCCCAGAGCGTGATGCGTCACGCTGATGTCACGCTGCGCCAGGCAGAGCCCGCCCACTGACTGGATTCTTCTCCCGACTCCTGCGCCTGCTGCCTTCTCCAAGTTCTCCCGCCTCAGCAGCCTGCCCACTGTGCCCAGCTGTCCTGGTGTGGACTGTAGTCTCAGAGTAGACTCAGTCTTGTCTTGCCTCCAGTAATAAAGTGCCCTGCCTCTGTATAACTTGTAAGTAGTAGGCGGCGCCAAAATCTCAGGGAGGGAGACAGTTTGAAAAATAAAAATGTGATTTTTACAGTGCCTGCTGGGAAGGGGGGGGGGATGGATGGATGGATGCATATGAGGCATAAAAGCAAAGCTCTGCAGATGTGACTGTATTGGGTCAGTCAATCACTAAATGAACCCTGTTATGGGGAGAAACTGTGGATGACACTATTTGTCATAGACAGACCGTCTGTGTATGACAAATAGTGTCATCCACAGTTTCTCCCCATAACAGGGTTCATTTAGTGATTGACTGACCCAATACAGTCACATCTGCAGAGCTTTGCTTTTATAGTAGTAGAATACAGTCACATTGCACGGGCGACGGGCCCTGCTGTCATTATTAAAGCAAATGCGACCCCACACCTCTTTTATTTGTGGTCAGTAAATGGGTCTGTGACAGACCCATTTACTGACCACCAATAAAAGAGGTGTGGGGTCGCATTTGCTTTCATAATGACAGCAGGGCCCGTGCAATGTGACTGTATTCTACTACACCTCCCCGCTCACTGGATATAATCTTATTAACTATATAACCGGGCCCCGCTAGCGCTGTCATCATAAAAGCAGATACAGCACCACAGCCTCACCCCTTGTATTTGGGGGTCATTCCTACACGGACCCTGTTATGGGGGGGATTCCCCCAATAACAGTGTCATCCTCAGATCCCCCCAATAGCAGTGTCATCCACCACAGATCCCCCCATAACAGTGTCATCCACCACAGATCCCCCCATAACAGTGTCAACCACTACAGATCCCCCCATAACAGTGTCATCCACCACAGATCCCCCCATAGCAGTGTCATCCACCACAGATCCCCCATAGCAGTGTGTGTCATCCACCACATATCCCCCATAGCAGTGTCTTCCACCACAGATCCCCCCATAGCAGTGTCATCCACCACAGATCCCCCCATAGCAGTGTCATCCACCACAGATCCCCCATAGCAGTGTCTTCCACCACAGATCCCCCCATAGCAGTGTCATCCACCACAGATCCCCCATAGCAGTGTCTTCCACCACAGATCCCCCATAGCAGTGTCCTCCACCACAGATCCCCCCATAGCAGTGTCCTCCACCACAGATCCCCCATAGCAGTGTCCCCCACCACAGATCCCCCATAGCAGTGTCATCCACCACAGATCCCCCATAGCAGTGTCTTCCACCACAGATCCCCCATAGCAGTGTCATCCACCACAGATCCCCCATAGCAGTGTCATCCACCACAGATCCCCCATAGCAGTGTCATCCACCACAGATCCCCCATAGCAGTGTCATCCACCACAGATCCCCCATAGCAGTGTCATCCACACATCCTCCATAACAGTGTCATCCACACATCCTCCATAACAGTGTCATCGAAAGATCCCCCCATAATGGTGCCATCCACAGATCCCACATAACAGTGTTGTCATCCACAGACCTGCCCGATCTGGAGATCGCTCAGGGAGTCCCATCCTGTGGATGGGGGATACATTTTAAATAACAGGATAACCCCTTTGAAGTCATACAAGTCTGCATTTATTTTCATTTCCCTCCTCTGTGCCCCAATACAGTACAGCCCCCATATAGTACAGGCTCCCCCATCTGTGCTGTCATATAGTACAGATTCCTTTTCTCTGTGTTGCCATGTTTAGTGGGCTTTATTACTGTGTGGGGCAATACGCATTGGGAGTTTGTACAGAGGTGGGGATGGTGCTGGAATCATGGAATGAGAAGCCTAAACTATTAGTTTTGCAGATTCTGCGGAGACGAGTGGTGGCCAGAAAAAGACTGATTCTTATCAAAGAAGACGTCGCCTTTGATTCACCCTTGAGTCGCCCTGTGAGTCAATATTTATGTACTTTTAATCACTTATGGTTTGCAGAATCTGTGTAGTGCTAGTATTTTCCACTATATTGTCATATTGGTTTTAATTTAGTTACAGTGTGGTGTTAGTATCCAGTCACTATGCGGGGGTCATTCCTGTTAGATTCTATATTTATATGGATCTAAAGAGGTTGTGCATTTGTTTACAGCTATAGTTAATTGGTACGTAATCATTAAACTGCGCATACTTATGTGTGATTACAACACTAAGTATTTAGTAAAGACTCCACAAGTTGATGGGGGGGGGGCGCACTTGGGAAGCTCAGCCTCTGTTGGTGGTTGACCTTGTCCCAGCCCTGAGTCTAGCCTGCCTGTAGTTCCTGAGCCTCTGTTAGCTCAGAAGATTCACCCCAAGAGAAGAGTTTGCCTCCTGGGAGAAACCTGCAGTTCCCTAACCAGAGCAGAGCAGAGCCAGTGTTACAGCTAGTCAAGTAAGCTGAAGGGCAGAAGGATCATTAAACTAAAGCAAGGGATATATACCTGAGGACGATTGCTGCCAAGGATAAAAGCCAGCATTAGGGCATACGGGCCTTGGGATACAGACAGCCAGGATATCTGAGGAATAGTGCAGCCTGGTCTGTGAGTGTTGATTTTACCCTCTGAGTATCTTGCAAAGAACATTACCTGCCATTGATGTAAAGCCTGCTATTGATTACTGCTGCAAAGTGGAACTGAATTCAAAGTGTATAAAGTTGAACTGTTTCCAGTAAAGAAAAGTTAGGTTCACCCCAACAACGTGTTCCTCACTTATTACTACTACCAATCGGTGTGCCACCGTTACAGGCACTGGCGTCACGAACCTTAAAGGGACCTTGCCCTAGGCACATTAAACATCTGCAACATCCAGGGCACCTCACCCACCATCAGGCCTGGTCCCCATATACAGAGAGTGCCCCAGAGGACTTCTGTGCCAGCCTCTCCATCACTGCTGTATGCTGCCCAGGGTCATCCTACAAACTGTGAGTAACCCATAGCAACCCTCGTTTGCCTAAGTAACCGTGACCTCACATCGCTATACCCTGCAGGCCTGCGTACCGCAACTGCTGCTGTACAGTATATGATACTGTGCAAATGTTTTAGGCAGGTGTGGAAAAAATGCGTTCAAAAATGGGAGTATTAAGAAAATGCCACAGTGGTGGTGGTACTGCAGCATCCAAGTGAGTGATCTAGCGAGTGTAATAGCGCTAGTGTGGTTTTTACATGTCTTATTAACAAAAAGCATCAGTTCTTCTAGGTACTTGCACAGTTTCTGAAGTAACTCGGCAGGGAGGTTATCCCAAACATCTTGGAGACCTAACCACAGATCTGTGGATGTGGGCTTCCTCCAATCATTCTGTCTCTTCATGTTATCCCAGACAGACTTGACAATGTTGAGATCATGGCTCTGTGGGGCCATATCATCTTTTGCAGGACTATTTATCCTTCAAGCTGAAGATGCTCTGGACTGATGAGTAAAAATTTTAAATATATCTGTAACAGAAGGCAGTTTGTTCACCCAAGGGCAGGAGAATGGTACAAGGCACCAGTGAGACATGGAGGAAGTTCCTTGCAAGTTTGGGGCTGCATTTCAGCAAACCAAGTTGGGGATTTGGTCAGGATTAATAGTGTCCTCAATGCTGAGAAATACAGGCAGATTCTTAGCCTTCATGCAATGCCATCAAAGAGTCGTCCGATTGGCTCCAAATTTATTCTGCAACAGGACAATGACCCCAAACATACAGCCAATGTCATTATGAACTATCTTCAGCATAAATAAGAACAAGGAGTCCTGGAAGTGACTATATGGCCCCAAAAAGAGCCCTGATCTCACATCGAATCTGTCTGGGATTTCATAAAGTCACAGAAGGATTTGAGCAAACTTACATCCACAGAAGGTCTGTGGTTAGTTCTCCAAGATATATGGAACAACCTCCCTACAGAGTTCCTTCTAAAACGGTGTGCAAGTTTACATAGAAGAACTGATGCCGTTTTGAAGGCAAAGGCTGCTCACACCAAATATTGATTAAATTTACATTTCTCTTTTCATTCACTTTGCATTTAGTTAATTAATAAAAAGCCGGAATTAGACTTACCGGTAATTCAGTTTCCACGAGATCACCACGACGGCTACAAGGAGATTGACCCCTGACCTCTGTAGGGGCAGGAACAGAGAGAGGGTTTAAATCCCCCCCTCCCACCACCAACACCAGTGTGTCCAAAATTACAGAGACAGAAAACAAGTGGTGAGAACACAAAATAATAAGTCGAGAGGGTATTACTTCATAACCTCCCATGTAAGGCTAAAGAAAGGGTAGGGAATATATGTGCCGTCGTGGTGATCTCGTGGAAACTGAATTACCGATAAGTCTAATTCCGGCTTTCCACCTCATCACCACGACGGCTACAAGGAGATATAAAAAATTATAGCTTGGGGGGGGGGGACCGCCTGAAGGACCTTACGTCCAAAAGACAAGTCCGAACTAGATAGGTCTAACCTATAGTGTTTGGTAAAGGTGTGGATGTTAGACCAAGTAGCAGCTTTACAGATATCCTCAAGGGAAGCTCCCGCCCGCTCGGCCTGGGAGGAGGACATAGCCTGGGTAGAGTGAGCTCTCAAAATTGAGGGGCAAGGCAAGCTTTGGGACTTGTAGGAAATGGAAATAGAGTCCTTAATCCACCGTGATAAGGAAGATTTTGAGACTTTTAGACCCTTATTCTTACCTGAGAATAAGACAAATAGGTTGGATTTATGGAAACCTTTTGAAACTTCGAGATACTCTAAGACTGAGCGTCTTACATCTAGTGAGTGGAAATTAGATTCCCTATCATTAGAGGGATTACTGCAAAATGAGGGTAAGACTATCTCCTGGTTACGGTGGAAATCCGATACTACTTTAGGCAAAAAACCTGGATCTAATTTCAAAATAATTCTATCATCGGTGATACAGAGATAGGGTTCTTGTATCGATAGTGCTTAAATCTCGCCTAGTCTTCTTGCGGACGTGATGGCCACCAAAAATGCGGTCTTAAACGAGAGATATTTGGTGGAGCAGCTAGATAGGGGTTCAAACGGGGCAAGTGTTAGGCCTGTGAGCACCGTATTGAGGTCCCAGTTGGGGATCCTGGTTTTTAGAGAGCGGCGTAGTCGGGAAGCAGCTCTCATAAATCTTTGGATCCAGCGATGACTGGCTAGATCTTGATCAAAGAAGCAAGCTAGGGCCGAGACCTGTACCTTCAAGGTGGAGGGTCTAAGAACTAATTTAAGTCCCTGCTGGAGGAAGTCCAAGATCTTCTGAAAATTGGGCGGCTCTAAGTTTGAGGCAGGGTTACCAGTCCAGGTACAGAATCTCTTCCAAATCTTTAGATAGATGAGAAGGTAACCTTCTTCCTACTCGCTTTTAGGGTAGATATCACTTGGTCAGAAAGACCTTGTGACTTCAACCTCTGGACCTCAGGATCCAAGCTGACAGCTTGAGGAAGCTCGGGTTGGGGTGTAGAATTGGCCCTTGATGAAGCAGGTCCCTCCTGGAAGGAAGAGGCCATGGGTCCTCTATTGATAGGTTTTTTTAAGGAAGGGAACCAGCTCCTTTTCGGCCAATAGGGAGCTATTAGGATTAGCGTTGTGTCTTCTAGGTAGAGTTTTTGAATTATCCTGGGAAGTAGAGGCAAGGGTGGAAATGCATAACAAAGATCCCAGTCCAGTGAATCGTGAGCGCATCCAGCGCCCGGGGATTGTCCCGTGGGTTCAATGAACAGAACGTTGGTACCTTTGCGCTCTTCTTGGAGGCGAACAAGTCCACTTGTGGAGTGCCCCATCTTTCTGCCAGAACCTGAAACACGTCCTGATTTAGAGACCATTCGGTATGGTCGATTAACTGGCGACAGATAGTCTGCTTCCACATTTAGAATCCCTTTTAAATGAATCGCGGAGATGGATCTCACGTGGGATTCTGCCCAATTGAAGATCTTTCCTGCAATGGACATCAGTTTCTCCAATCTCGTGCCCCCCTGGTGAGAGAGGTAAGCCACCGTCGTTGTGTTGTCTGAAAGAATCTTTACATGTTGACCCACGAGAAGGATCTCTGCAGCTTTCAGAGCTTTCCAGACCACTTCCAGCTCTCTGAAGTTGGAGGATTGAGATCGGGTTGTTGGAATCCAGGAACCCTGAAACAAGTGATCTCCCACTTTCGCTCCCCATCCTTTTTCGCTTGCATCTGTAAGCACTTGAATGTAGGGAGTCTTTGCCCAGGCAACTCCCAAGGACAGGTTGCCTGTGCTTTTCCACCAGTCTAGGGAGGTCTTTACTGCTAGAGGGATCAGAACTTTGTGATCCAAGGAGGACTGTTGTTTGTTCCAAGTTCTGAGAACCCATAACTGGAGGGATCGGAAGTGGGACTGGCTCCATGGGACGGACGGAATGCAGGACGAGAGAAGACCCAGGAGACTCATAGCTTCCCTTATGGGATAAGACCTCCTGTTCTGGAACAGTCGAACCTTCGATTGGAGGTTTTTGACCTTGTCTGATGGAAGAAAGGTATGTTGAGCCCGGGAATCCAGGATGACACCCAGAAACTGGATATTGCTGGAGGGTACCAGGTTTGATTTTTTTCTGGTTCACCAACCACCCTAGATCTTGGGGGAGAGACAGGAAGGTTTGTAGGTCTGTTCTGAGTTTGTTCTCTGAATTCCCAATTAGGAGGAAATCGTCCAGGTATGGTATGATCACCAATCCTTTGTGCCTCATGAAGGCCACCATCTCGACTACCAGCTTCGTGAAGACTCTGGGCGCAGATGATATCCCAAAGGGAAGGGCCGTGAACTGGAAGTGACGGATTACTCCCCTGCGGTCCTGAATGGCAAATCTCAAGAGCCTTTGTGACTCTGGATGAATTGGGACATGGTAGTAGGCGTCCTGAAGATCTACTGAACACATCAGGGCATTCCTCCCTGTTAACGGAATCAGGGATTTTAGGGATTCCATCCTGAATTTCCGGTAGATTACGAACTTGTTCAGGGCTTTCAAGTTTATAATTGTACGGAATGAGCCTTCTTTTTTCTCTACCAAAAACAGGTTCGAATAGAACCCTTGTCCTTGCTGTGATGACAGGACTTGTACTATCACATCCATTGCCAGAAGGCTTTGAATTCCTTGCAGAATCCTTTTGCGTACATTGAAGGAGCTTGGGTTGGTCACAATGAAGCGGTTTGGGGGAGATGAAGAAAGTTCGATTCGGTATCCGAATTTTATGATGTCCCGGACCCAAGGATTCGGGGTAATGGACTCCCAGGGAGTCAGAAAATTCTTCAATCTCCCCCCGACTCTGGCGTCATTGCTTATCCGAGGACTTATTTTGGGAGGAAGAGGGGTTATTTCTACCCCTGCCCCCTTTCGGATAGCTCCAGCGTCCTGACTTTCCTTTATCCCTAAAGGATCTATTCTGGCTAGTGGGGGCCCGAAAGGGATATTTCCTTTTATAGGGTCTCTCCTCTGGGAAGCCCTTTTTCTTGTCCGACGCTTTTTCCAGGATACGATCTAGGACAGGGCCGAAGACGTATTCCCCTGAGAATGGAATGGAGCATAGTTTCATCTTTGATGTGTTGTCGCCCGACCAGCTCTTCATCCACAAGGCGCGGCGGGCCGCATTGGAAAGCCCGGCGTCCTTTGCAGCAAATCTGACAGATTCTGCCGAGGCATCTGCCATAAATGCTGTGGCGGACTTCAATAAGGGGAGGGACCTTAGGATCTCTTCCCTGGGAGTATTATCTCTGATGTGAGATTCCAGCTCATCTAGCCACAACCTCATGGACCTTGCTACCGAGGTAGCTGCGATGTTTGCTTTTAAATTAAACATCGCCGCTTCCCACAATTTTTTTAAAAGGCTATCTGCCTTCCTATCCATGGGGTCACGCAGCTGCGAGGTGTCTTCGAAGGGCAAGGTAGTCTTTTTATTGACTTTTGCGACTTGAATGTCAACTTTTGGTGTTTCGCTGAAAATTTTCACTTCACTAGTGTCAAACAACAGCCGATTCTTAACCCCTTAAGGACCGGGGTCATTTTCACCTTAAGGACCAGGCCATTTTTTGGAAATCTGACCAGTGTCACTTTAAGTGCTAATAACTTTAAAACGCTTTGACTTATCCAGGCCGTTCTGAGATTGTTTTTTCGTCACATATTGTACTTCATGACACTGGTAAAATGAAGTCAAAAAAAATATTTTTTTTGCACAAAAAAATACCTAATTTACCAAAAATTTGGAAAAATTTGCAAATTTCAAAGTTTCAGTTTCTCTACTTCTGTAATACATAGTAATACCCCCAAAAATTGTGATGACTTTACATTCCCCATATGTCTACTTCATGCTTGAATTGTTTTGGGAATGATATTTTATTTTTTGGGGAAGTTATAAGGCTTAGAAGTTTAGAAGCAAATCTTGAAATTTTTCCAAAATTTACAAAAACTCAATTTTTAGGGACCAGTTCAGGTTTGAAGTCACTTTGCGAGGCTTACATAATAGAAACCACCCAAAAATGACCCCATCTAAGAAACTACACCCCTCAAGATATTCAAAAATGATTTTGCATACATTGTTAACCCTTTAGGTGTTGCACAAGAGTTATTGGCAAATGGGGAGGAAATTTGAGAATTTCATTTTTTTGTCTAATTTTTCATTTTAACTCATTTTTTCCACTAACAAAGCAAGGGTTAACAGCCAAACAGGACTGTATCTTTATTGCCCTGACTCTGCCGTTTACAGAAACACCCAATATGTGGCCGTAAACTACTGTATGGCCACACAGCGGGGCGTAGAGTGAAAGGTGCGCCGTTTGGTTTTTGGAGGGCTAATTTTGCTGGACTGTTTTTTTGACACCATGTCCCATTTGAAGCCCCCCTGATGCACCCCTAGAGTAGAAACTCCATAAAAGTGACCCCCATCTAAGAAACTACACCCCTCAAGGTATTCAAAACTGATTTTACAAACTTTGTTAACCCTTTAGGTGTTGCACAAGATTTAATGGAAAATAGAGACACAATTTCAAAATTTCACATTTTTGGCAGATTTTCCATTTTAATATTTTTTTTCCAGTTACAAAGCAAGGGTTAACAGCCAAACAAAACTCATTATTTATGGCCCTGATTCTGTAGTTTACAGAAACACCCCATATGTGGTCGTAAACCGCTGTACGGGCACACGGCAGGGCGCAGAAGGAAAGGAACGCCATACGGTTTTTGGAAGGCAGGTTTTGCTGGACTGTTTTTTTTTTACACCATGTCCCATTTGAAGCCCCCCTGATGCACCCCTAGAGTAGAAACGCCAAAAAAGGGACCCCATTTTAGAAACGGCAGGATAGGGTGGCAGTTTTGTTAGTACTAGTTTAGGGTACATATGATTTTTGGTTGATGTATATTACACTTTTTGTGCGGCAAGGTAACAAGAAATAGCTTTTTTGGCACGTTTTTTTTTTTTTGTTATTTACAACTTTCATCTGACAGGTTAGATAATGTGGTAATTTTATAGAGCAGGTTGTCACGGACGCGGCGATACCTAATATGTATACAATTTTTTTTATTTATGTAAGTTTTATACAATAACTTCATTTTTAAAACCAAAAAAATATGTTTTAGTGTCTCCATAGTCTAAGAGCCATAGTTTTTTCAGTTTTTGGGTGATTATCTTGAGTAGGGTCTCATTTTTTGCAGGATGAGATGACGGTTTGATTGGCACTATTTTGGGGTGCATATGACTTTTTGATCGCTTGCTATTACACTTTTTGTGACGTAAGATGGCAAAAAATAGCTTTTTTTACACCGTTTTTTTTTTTTTTTTTTTTACGGTGGTCACCTGAGGGGTTAGGTCATGTGATATTTTTATAGAGCCGGTCGATCGCGATCCCGCCTGCCGCACCGCCCGCCTCCCGCAACGCCCCCACCGCATGCGACACCCCCCCCCCCCCCCCACCACCCTCCGGCATCAAATCGTGCAGGGGTGGGTAAAAAATATTGATTTTAGGCACTGTAAAGTTTCTGATCCCCGCGGTCAGGTACCGCGGGGGATCAGAAACTGCAAAAAGCACAGCAAACCGCAGGTCTGAATCGACCTGCGGTTTGCTGCGATCGCCGACACGGGGGGGTCACATGACCCCCCCTGGCGTTGTGACAGGATGCCGGCTGAATGATTTCAGCCGGCATCCTGTTCAGATTAACCCCTGGGGCGCCGGAATGCCTATTTAAAGTTAGGACGTACCGGTACGTCCTTGGTCCTTAAGGACTCGGGAAATAGGGCGTACCGGTACGTCCCATGTCCTTAAGGGGTTAAAGGACCTGGACACTCCCAACCGCTTCTCTGGGTTGGACCACTCGTCGAGCACCATATCTCGTATGTTCTCATTAATTGGAAACACCCGGGTCTTTTTAACCCCGAGTCTCCCAAACATCTCGTCTTGGACTGAGTGGGCTCTTGGGGTTTCTTCTACCCCCATAGTGGCCCGAACAGCCCTTAGAAGGTCTGGCATCTCATCCAATGAAAAGCAAAATTTCCTATCTGACTCTGTCGTGTCAATGTCAGAGGAAGCTTCCTCGTCCTCCCAGGCTCTAGATAATGAGGCATGTTCCTCTACCATCTCCAGGTCTGATAAAGAAGGAGATGGTCCCCTTCGCTTTTTAGGTGGAGGTGGATCCCTGGGTAAGGGGGGCATTTGGGATAAGGAGGTTTTTACTTCCTCATGAATCATGGACCTCAACTCATCAAAGAAGGAAGGCTGTTCTTCAGCGATAACGCTAGATATGCAATCTTTGCAAAGTCTTTTGCGGTAGTCGTCCGGAAGCCGTTTGAGGCAGGACACACACTTAGCCTGTTTCCTGATTTTTTTTCTGAGCCCCCTTAGTGACCTGGGAAGAATAACCCCCATTAGCCATGTTAAGTGTACATGGGGCTAAGAAAGCCAGAAGCCCCAAGTCAGAGATGTGGAGGAGGAGGAACAAGCAACCTGGTACAGTGTCTAAGAACAGGTAACAGGGCAAAAAAGCGCTTCCCCACAGGGGAACTTACGGCAGGCGGCACAGAAGGGTCTCCAGGGGAGCGGGGTTCAGTCGACATGACTGCACGCTGACTCCAATGTACGCCGGTACACTGAGACGTTCGGCACTTGCTGGCGCCGAAATCTGAATAGGAGACGCTTCCTGGATGAAGTCACTTCCTCCGTCCACCGGAAGTGACGTCTGCCGCTTTTTTGAAGCGCTTAGGCGCGCACCCAGCGGTAGCCAAGCAGGCCCGGCGGGAGATCGTGACCCCGGGAGCAGGCTCACATATTGTAATGGAGTGAGACCTCCCTCCTTCACCCCTGCCCAGCGTTAGTACGAGGACTGCAGGAGGGACACCAGGTAAGGTGTCAGGAATTTACCGTCTTCATCTTCATCTCCCCACAGGGAGACTCTCTCTGCCCCTGTCCTCTGTAGGTACAGGAAACACTGGTGTTCGTGGTGGGAGGGGGGGGGGGGGGATTTAAACCCTCTCTCTGTTCCTGCCCCTACAGAGGTCAGGGGTCAATCTCCTTGTAGCCGTTGTGGTGATGAGGTGGAAATAAACTATTAACACTTCTTTTTTAATGCATTCTTACTTTACAGCATTGCTTCAATGTCTACCTAAAACTTTTGCACAGTACTGTATATCTTATCACTACTATTATTCAGTAAATCACTTATTCACTTAGCTGTTTGAGCCCATTTATTCTTGTATCCCAGAATCCACTGTAAAAGAGCCCTTATGCCCACAACACCTTCTGTAGCCTCGCAATATAACCAACCATGCAACTTACTAGTTCAGTGGCTTAAACCAATTAAGATTATATCTGCATCAAAAACTGCAGATTTGCCTGCAGATTTTAAAGCCAAAGCCACTAAGGAGGTCTCAGAACAGCCTTATACACAGAAAACCACAGTTTGATAATAAGTGAAGCCATAGGGGCATTGAACAGCCAGATGACAGGGAGACTCCAGAGCAAGGCTCTGGTTGGGGAAACATGCACCGTCTCCAGTCCAGTTTTCATGCTGGAATGGCACAGGAAGAGCTGCACATTGTGGTGGACACACAATCAATGTACTAAAAATAAATAAAACTTTTCTATCCTGCCCTTCCTATCCTACTGAAATCTATTATACACATCAGGCTAAACATTATATTTATGAGGACCTGGCCCCACTTTTTAGAAACATATGAGGGGTTCTGACAAGCCACTAATCCCAGTCTCACATTCTCTAACATGCAAGTAGCCATCTGTAGTTTGCCATTGAACCAAAAGAATTCGATTTATCTGCAGCTGCCAAATACAATTCTAAATTGAGGTACATCTGAACACGAACTTCCCTTTCAAGTGAATGTTCACGCTTGCATGCCATATTGCTTAGTTGCATTTAAATAGGTCCAAAATTCTACTCAGACCACTTTCTTAATAATTACTTCTAGTGATTGGGGCTCCGCTTTTCTGATACAGAGCTCCTGATCACCAGCATAGATCTACAAGCAGAAGTGAACATGCTGGCTGGCCACTAGAGGGAGCTTACAGCACACTGATTATTCACCGCACGGGCTTATGAAAACTGTCTAAAAGGAAAAAACTGTCTTGGTTGTCACTGTACCAGAGCATTACAGAAAATGCAGGGATTGGTTGCTATGGGCAACACAGCCACTTTTTATTTTACAAAGTTTGATAAATCTCTATTATGTGATAAGCCCCTAGGCAAGTGATTGCAGTTGTTTATCATGTAACCTCACATTTAGGCTTCTTGCACACAACTGTATGCCCTCTGAGACATACGGTCCGTGAGTGGGCCATATGTTCCGGAGCGGCAAACATTGTGCGCACAGCATCATAGATTACTGATACTGTAAGCATCGGGCTGCCCGCGGGGCTATTGTCCTGCACTCATATGATCTTTTGAGTGCAGGACAATAGTCCCGCGGGCGGCCCAATGCGCACAGCATCATAGTAACCTATGATGCTGTGCGCTCCTGTGCGCACGATGTATGCCGCCCTGGAACATATGGCCCGCTCACGGACCGTATTTCAGACTGCATACGGTCCTTATGCAGGGGATTTGGAGTCTCAGAAAAACAAAATTCCACCCATTATCAAGATCTATTAAGAAATTGATCAGCACAGAATTTAGAGGGAAAAAACAAAAACATAGTGAAAATGAAGTTAGTTTAAAGTAAGCTACCTGTATTTCAGCACGCTGGTTCGTCTGTCTTCCTTCAAGTCTCTCTGCCACATTCCTGTTTATGGGGCAAACATAATAACGTGATTATGATATTGCACATAAATTGACTTGTCCAGGTGGGTGCAGCTCCTTAAAGGGGTTGTGTCACTTCAGCGAATGGCATTTATCATTTAGACAAAGTTAATACAAGGCACTTACTAATGTATTGTGGTTGTCCATATTGCTTCCTTTGTTGGCTGGATTCATTTTTCCATCACAACTTGCAGAATAACAGGCTGAACTGGATGGACAGATGTCTTTTTTTAGCCTTATAAACTATGTTACATTAGACACTGCTCGTTTCCATGGTTACGACCACCCCACTACATCAGTGGTGGACTTGCTTGCACATTATAGGAAAAAGCACTGGCTTATGCACACTCCTACGATCCTGGCCACCACAGAGATTGTTGCTTTTTCCTATAGTGTGCAATTGCAGGATGGTCGTAACCATGGAAATGGGCAGTGTATAATGTTTTGGAAAAATGAATCCAGCCAGCAAAGGAGGCAATATGGACAATTCCAATACATTAGTGAGTGCCTTGTATTAACTTTGTTCACATCATAAATGCCACTTGCTGAAGCAAGACAACTCCTTTAAAAGGGGTTTTCCGGTTTGTATCAAGATCCTTTCAAATATCATTTATGAAGGTGTTTGTAATTTCCCTTACTTTTTTTGCTCCTATCTCCCATTCTGGGCTGTGGTCCATTCAGCTTTCTTTTTTATGTCATGGACGTGTCAAAGCAGCAATGGGGGCAGTAACGAGCTGGTGGGAGGGGCTATAAATTATCTGGGCAGTGTCAGGCGCAGTGATAGGGGAGTGTCTATGTAACTAGCTGGGTGAGAGGAGCTATAAACTAGCTGGGCATTAGGGGCAGCAATAGGGGAGTGTCTATAACTAGTTGGTAGGAGGAGCTATAAACTAGCTGGGTGTTAGGAGCGGTGATAGGGGAGCTGGTGGGAGGAGCTATAAACTAGCTGGGCAGTGATAGGGGAGTGTCTATATAACTAGTTGGTAGGAGGAGCTATAAACTAGCTGGGTGTTAGGAGCGGTGATAGGGGAGCTGGTGGGAGGAGCTATAAACTAGCTGGGCAGTGATAGGGGAGTGTCTATATAACTAGCTGGTGGGAGGAGCTATAAACTAGCTGGGCGTTGTTAGGGACGGTGGCAGAGAACGGAGAAGTGCATCATGGATTTGACTGGTTACAGAAACAGGAAATGCTACATACAGGATGGAAACAAACCAGAGGGATTTGTCTACATGGCAAAATTGAGTCCCAATTAAAGGGGTTATACAGGTATTGATAATGATGACCCATCATCAGGATAGGTCATTATTATCACATTGGCCTCCCCCCCGCCAATCAGCTGTTACAGGGAGTCGCCACGCTCACCGGAGCTCTGATGAGCACAGCCAGCTCCCGCACAGTATCAAGCACAGTACATTGTATAGAGGCTGTGCTTGGTATTGCAACTCAACCCCATTTACTTCAATGAGGCTAAACTGCAACTACCCCCACCGATCTGATATTGATGACCTATCCAGATAACCCCTTTAACAAAAAAAAAAAAAAAAAAACATGGGGAAGATTTACATGAGGTAAGCGACTATGGACAGGTTTTTTTAAGCCGACCCCACACTGATAAACAACGTACGCGGTGCGTTTTTCTCACAGACCTGCTCACGTGAATGAGTGGGTCTTGACGGAAAATAGGAGCTGGACAGTGCATTCTGCTATCTTCTCTGAATGGGCTGATGGTCCGTGGATAAACAACATTAAAAACCTCAAATGTGAATTGACCCATTGACTTTAATGGGTCAGTGTTCAGTCCAGGTTCTGTCTGTCTGTTCTATACTTGGAGAGCACCCCGACATGAAAATTATTCACACAAATCTGCAGATCTCTACTACAGAAGTCACAACTGATGAAATGACCAGGTGCTCAGAGGTTTCTGAGGATCAAGGTAGGCAGACACACAATTCTCTATAATACATCACCACACTGAGTCCATAGTGTGGGAGTCATGTCTGACACCCATACACCACCCTCACAGGGCATAAGAACAGGGTTTGACCAGTTGGGACAAGGGTCTTAAAACATTTCCAGTATGTACAGTACAGACCAAAAGTTTGGACACACCTTCTCGTTCAAAGAGTTTTCTTTATTTTCATGACTATGAAAATTGTAGATTCACACTGAAGGCATCAAAACTATGAATTAACACATGTGGAATTATATACATAACAAACAAGTGTGAAACAACTGAAAATATGTCATATTCTAGGTTCTTCAAAGTAGCCACCTTTTGCTTTGATTACTGCTTTGCACACTCTTGGCATTCTCTTGATTAGCTTCAAGAGGTAGTCCACTGAAATGGTTTTCACTTCACAGGTGTGCCCTGTCAGGTTTAATAAGTGGGATTTCTTGCCTTATAAATGGGGTTGGGACCATCAGTGGCGTTGAGGAGAAGTTAGGTGGATACACAGCTGATAGTCCTACTGAATAGACTGTTAGAATTTGTATTATGGCAAGAAAAAAGCAGCTAAGTAAAGAAAAACGAGTGGCCATCATTACTTTAAGAAATGAAGGTCAGTCAGTCAGCCGAAAAATTGGGAAAACTTTGAAAGTAAGAGCTATTTGACCATGAAGGAGAGTGATGGGGTGCTGCACCAGATGACCTGGCCTCCACAGTCACCGGACCTGAACCCAATCGAGATGGTTTGGGGTGAGCTGGACCGCAGAGTGAAGGCAAAAGGGCCAACAAGTGCTAAGCATCTCTGGGAACTCCTTCAAGACTGTTGGAAGACCATTTCAGGGGACTACCTCTTGAAGCTCATCAAGAGAATGCCAAGAGTGTGCAAAGCAGTAATCAAAGCAAAAGGTGGCTACTTTGAAGAACCTAGAATATGACATATTTTCAGTTGTTTCACACTTGTTTGTTATGTATATAATTCCACATGTGTTAATTCATAGTTTTGATGCCTTCATAGTCATGAAAATAAAGAAAATTCTTTGAATGAGAAGGTGTGTCCAAACTTTTGGTCTGTACTGTATGTATTAGAGATATTGGCACTTTGCTGCATCTGCTTATCTTTGCACATGAGAACCAGATAAACAGCCATATTAGTTGCTACTGGTTTTGCATTAAAGAATTTCCACAATTAGGCCTCATGCACAAGACAGTATTTTTTCACGGTCCGCAAAACGGGGTTCCGTTTCCGTTTTTTTTTTTTCGCGTGTCTTCCTTGATTTTTGGAGGATAACCAGACAAGAAAAGTGAAAAAAAAATCTAAGTCAAGTTTGCCTTGAAAATGATAGGAAAAAAACGGACACGGATTACGGACGCGGATGACAATCTTGTGTGCCTCCGTGTTTTTTCACGGACCCATTGACTTGAATGGGTCCACGAACCGTTGTCTGTCAAAAAAATAGAACAGGTCATATTTTTTGACGGACTGGAAACACGGATCACGGACGCGGATGACAAACGGCGCATTTTCCGAGTTTTCAACTGACCCATTGAAAGTCAATTGTTCCGCAGAAAATCACGGAAAACGGAACAACTGACACGGAACCCAACAACGGTCGTGTGCATGAGGCCTTAGGCAGGGGCTACATGACGATCACAGCACAACCAAGGATCACTGTGTAACAGTGCAGCTAAAGAAATGAATGACTCGCAAGCTGCCGCCACTGACCCCAGAATCAAGGAATCCTGGGTTGCAGTCCGAGTGGCTTGCAAGTCGTGATTTCTATGACTGCACATCTACACAGCGATCCTTGGTTGCGCGGCAGGTTTCATAACCAAGATTGGTGTGTAGCCCCAGCCTAAGGGCCTGTTCACACACACTTTTGCCACTGGAATTTTAGATCAGATCCAGTGTCAAAATTCTGCCACTGGCCGGCAGTTTGAAGGGCATGTCCCTTCTTGGTGTGATGCCCGAACAGATGCTGCTGAAAGCCATGGCAGGTGTCAGTCAGCTGTTTAGCTCCATTCAATGGGAAAAAACTACAAGCAGGTCTGCAGCATTCAAATGAAAAATGGCAGCAGAAATAGGGGCGGTTTCTGCTGCGGATTATGCGTCAGATTTTGCCTTGAAATCTGTAGTGTGAACATATCCTTACGATGAATAAAAAAGATGCCACAAATGCACATCTGAAGTGGAGGGTGAGCAGAGCCAGCCGCAGCTCCCACATAACGCCACCATAAGACCAAGTTCACACATGGGATTGCAGGTTTCATGCTTAAAATCTACTATCTAAGAATTTATAACTTCCACTTACATTGGATGGTTTGGACCCCAGTAAACCCCAATCCCAGCTCGTGCTTCTTTTCGGCCATTCCTGGAGCAACAACCATCGGTGTACACAATTGTGGAGTCTCCTTTAAAAGAAAAAAACATTATGATGATTATACACTCAATAGCAGAGTAAGGGCCGATTCACACGACTGTGCTCGGTCCCAGAAACATGGACCGACCAGGGCTCCCCTGACCCAAACTGACTGCATCATAGTATTTTATGATGCAGTTGTTCCTATCTGATCGCGAGTCTGTTCTACTGTACTCACATCATAATGTGAGTACAGTTCAACGGATCCGCAATCAGATAGGAACTGACAAATCGCTATGATGCAGTCAGTTCAGGAGAGTCCCGGTCAGTCCAAGACATACGGCCGTCATAAGGACTGCGTTTCCCAGACCAAGCAGTTATATAAATCAGGCCTTTGGGTGGATTCATATATTTTTTTTCCCCTGGTACTTTTTTTTTTTGCCTAGAAGCAATGTGTGATCAGCGATAACACCGATCACGGACATTTAACCCCTCAGATGCCATGGCATCTGAGAGGTGTTTCCCCAGGGAACCGAATGGTTCTGCTGCACAGAGATCAAGGCAGCCATTCAGTTGCTATGGCAGCTTTGGGCCTTCTAAATGCTCCGAGACCTACCACAGCAATGTTCCTAAGGAGCACTGCCTGTGTCACGGCTCAATAGGAACATAATTCATCTCTCATAGACTGCAATAGTAATTCATTGCAGTTTTTGGGAGAAGCAATCCAAGGGGGACTTAGGGTCCATTCACACGTCCACAATTTCTTTCCACATTTTGCGGAACGGAATTGCGGACACCCGTTTATTCCTATGAGGCAGCACGATGGGCTGCCCGGACACGGAATTGCGGACCCGCACATTCGGGTCCGCAATTCCGTTACTGAAAAAAATAGAACATGTCCTATTCTTGTCCGCAATTGCGGACAAAAATAGGCATATTCTATAGTGCCGGCAATGTGGAACACACATTGCCGCTGTCAGTGTTTTGCGGATCCGCAGCTCCGCAAAACACGTTGCGGACGTGTGAATGGAGCCTTAAAGTGAGAAAGTTAAACTTTTTTTTTTTTACAAAAAAATTAAAATCACCGCCCTTTTCCCATATTAAAAATCATTAACACAGTCTTGTTCCAAAAGGCCATACTATTAAAATACAAAACATATCTATTTGGGTTGTGTTTTACATTTTTTCCCCAAATTGCTTTTTTAATAGAAATCTACAGAAAGAATGATATTAGACTTTAGTTTAAAAAAAAACACATGTATAAAAAAAAAAAAAAAAAAAAAATGTAATCATTATTGTAAGGGTACGTTCACATGTGCGACAGCAGATCTGACAGAGCAGCCTGACAAAAATGCCTGGTTTTGGCCAGACAAAAACCGTTCCATGCATTTGTGCTGGATAAGGCATGCCACAGATGCGAATGTACCCTTAGGCATCATTTTAGGGTCTGCGTCACGCAAAATAAAAATAATAATAATAATTAAAAATAATATTATTAATAATCATATTAATAATAGAGCAATAGGTCAGTAACCCGTCCACACTACAAAAAAAAAAAAAAAAATAGGGCATGTTCAATTTTTTTGTGGTGTGGAGTCACAGAAGAAAATGCCATGAAAGCGCTCTATCTTCCGGATTGTGGACCCATTCCGTGATATGGTGTGCACGCGGCCGAGCCAGTGTATTGCGTATTGTATTGCCCATAGCAACCAGATTCCACCTGAATTCTGAAAGGTGGAAGCTGATTGGTTGCTATGGGCAACTAGGCAAGTTCTACTTTACACCCGTTTGATAAATCACCCGAAAAGTGTGTGGAAACCATACAACTTATTGGCAGACTTTTTTTATCGGGGAAAAGAAAACAGTATAATGTACCCATATTGCCGAAGGATTGTCCAGGTAAAGGTGGCAGGGAGCTGATGTCGATGAACTTGGTTCTTTTAGGAGCCGACTGCTCTGTAGACGTGGAGCTTGGAAGTGGTCTTTTGGCACGATATGAAGGCTTCACATCTGAAGGAGTGCTCGTGCCTTTTGAACTACCTGTAAAACCATACATTACTACATGAGGGGTCCTACAGTGACCACCTTATTACAAATCTTACACTTGAATTCAACACATTTCAAGAAAGCATTTATTTTCAACCACCTCCAGTTCTTACCCAACAAGTCATCACAAACTGTGGTAGACGCCAACCGCTTATGTCTGGAATGGTCAGAGATGTAGCTACATTAGTGTAGAGCGGTTGTTCTCTGCCCTTAAAAGGGATTTTCTATGATTGTATGTGTCCTTACTGTATGTTATGTAATGTTTTCATTGTACGATTTACCTTTTTCCTGATTCCTGTTTTGCCAATTGTTTTCTTGGTCGCGTTCCCTGTGGCTGTGCTGTTCACATCACCGTTCATATGATGTCATATAGTGGATGCCTAGATTCACCCACCCGTCCATTTGGCATTGCGCACTCCCATCCTTTATTGTACTTTGTAGACTCTCTGGGTGCACCCTTTGAATACTCAGTGTCACCCACCTCCACTTTCTCCTGTCCCATCTTGCATCATCCCTTGTACTGCACGGATGCTGTAGGAAGTGTCCTGCGCATCTCCCCCCCCCCCACCCCCGTCTACTCCTGCATCACTTTTTCATACATGTCTGAGTTCACACACTTCCAAAGAAGCGTTTGGCGCATGCGCTGTCTACGCTTCCCTACTGCATTCAGCACACTCTCCATCATTCTGTAGTTTTAGTTTGCTGGATGCAGGAGGGAGCTTAGACAGCGTATGCACCAAATGCATAACCTGGATTCTGCGCACTCAGACATATGAAGAAGACATATGAGCAGGAGTGGACTAGCCCTGCGCAGGAGGCTTCCTCCATCGGCTGTGCAGTACAAGGGATGACTCAAGATGGGACAGGAGAAAGTGGAGCTGAATTAAACAGAGTATGCTCAGTATCATGAAGGACAGGTGCATGCAATGCCGAATGGATAGTTGGGTGAATCTAGGCTTCCACCTTATGAGCGCATATGAACACTGCCGTGGACAGCACAGCCAGTGTATGCAGTGGGGAGGAGACCAAAAAACATTTATCAAAACTAGAATCAGGAAAAAAGGTAATTTAAACATGGAAATATTAATAAAACATACAGTAAGGACACCTAAAATGATAAAGTGGCCAACCCCTTTAACATTAGGTCAGATTTTGGGAGGATCTGCCTGAGGCAATACTTTTCCAGAGGACTTTCATAAGCATCTTTATTACAGGCACAGCAGTGTTTTTCAGTTAATAAATGCATAGGCCCAGATTTACTAATCCTATAGATGGCGTAATCTTAGGCTATCTAGACCTGCACCAGATCTATCACAGGGGTTTAGGCTGGATAATAAAACGTGGTGCAGGGAGACACTTTTCTCTCACTCTGTACCAACTATTATACCTGCAGCAGTGATCTTATTACCTCACACCTTCTCCAGTCCCTCTCCCCAGCTATCATCACTCACCTCATTACAATATTTAACCTCTCACTCTTCTGGTATCTTTCCGTTCTCTTGCAAACCATTCTGTTATAACCCTACTATTAAAAACACACACACACACACACACACACCTCTTGCCCAGACCTGGGCCTAACCTCCCGTTCATCTCTAAACTCTTTGAGCGTCTCGGCTACTCTCACTTAAAATATCTTTCAGAAAATTCTCATCTTGCCCCTTTACAATCTGCCTCTCCTCTCTACAGAAACTGCCCTTACTAAAGTCTCTAACGACCTCCTGACAGCAAGAAGGAATGGCGACTATTCTCTATTGATTCTACTGGATCTCTCTGCGGCATTTGATACGGTCGACTACTCACCATGCTCCACTCAATTGGCCTTAAGGACACTGCTCTCTCCCTATCTCTCTGGCCGCTCCTTTAGTGTAGCTTTCAATGGCTCTAATTCTTCTCCTCTTTCTCTTGATGTAGGGGTTCCTCAGAGTACAGTACTAGGTCCTCTACTCTTCTCCCATCAGACAGACTTTCAGTACCATCTCTATGCAGACGACACCCAACTACACACTTCATCCCCTGACATCACCCCAGCTTTACTCCAACACACCAGTGATCGTCTAACATCATGACCTCTTTGTAGCTAAAACTGAATCTCTCAAAACCTGAACTTCTTGTCTTTCCCCATCTACTAACAAACCTAAACTTGATATTTCAGTTTCAGTTTGCAGTACTATCACAATTCCCGGGCAGCACGACCACTGTCTACAGGCCATGTTTTACTCAGATCTTTCCTTTGTTCCACATATCAAAATCACTTGGATACCAGCACGCTCTTGTCGTTTGCACCTCAAGAACATCTCCAAAACATGAACCCTATGAATCGTAAAGGGCTGTGGAATATGGTGGTGCTATATAAAGATTATCATTATAACTATTGGGTGGCTTACTTTGAGCAACGCTTTTCACTTTGGTATACTTTATGGCCTAGATTTACTAATAGTCTAATAGTCTGCCTTAACCCCTTAAGGACCCTGCTATTTTTCACCTTAAGGACCGGGACATTTTTAGCAAATCTGACATGTGTCATTTTATGTGGTAATAACTTTAAAATGCTTTTAAATTATCCAGGCCATTCTAAGATTGTTTTATCATCACATATTGTTCATGACAGTGGTAAATTTGAGTCAAAATATTTCATTTTTATTTATAAAAAAATATACCAAAATTTAACAAAAACTTGGAAAAATTAGCAATTTTCAAAATTTCAATTTCTCTGCTTTTAAAACAGATAGTGATACCTCCTAAAATAGTTATTACTTTGAATTTCCCATATGTCTACTGCATGTTTGGATCATTTTGTAACTGACATTTTCTTTTTTGGGACGTTAGAAGGCTAATAAGTTTAGAAGCAAATCTTAAAATTTTCCAGAAATTTTCCAAAACCCTCTTTGAAGACCAGTTCAGGTCTGAAGTTACTTTGTGAGGCTTACATAATAGAAACCACCCATAAATGGCCCCATTTTAGAAACTACACCCCTCAAGGTATTCAAAACTGATTTGACAAACATTCTTAACCCTTTAGGTGTTCCACAAGAATTAAAGAAAAATTTAGATGAAATTTCACTTTTTTGGCAGATTTTCCATTTGAATCCATTTTTACCGGTAATTCTGTTTCCATGAGATCATCACGGCGGCATACAAGGAGATTGACCCCTGACCTCTGTAGGGGCAGGAACAGAGAAAGGTTAAATACCCCCCTCCCACCACCTTCCAAAATCACACAGAGTAACCCGGTGGTGAAAAAATAACAAACAATGGAGAAGGTATTATACTTCATACCTTCTGGAGACCCTCCAAAAGCTAAAAAATTAGAAATATATGTAGGGAGGTAATAACATGCCGTCGTGATGATCTCATGGAAACAGAATTACCGGTAAGTTTAATTCCGGTTTTTCCATAGCATCATCACGACGGCATACAAGGAGATATACAAAATATATCAGTTAAGGGGGGCTACGGCCTGGAGGACTTTCCGTCCAAAGGACAGATCAGAGGATCTGGAAAGATCCAGGCGGTAGTGTTTTATAAAGGTATGGATGCTGGACCAAGTGGCAGCTCAACATATTTCTTCCAGGGAGGCGCTAGCTCACTCCGTCTGAGAGAAAGACATGGCCCTAGTGGAAAGGGGCCCTAATGTTGACTGGACATGAAAGATTTTGAATTTGGTAACACAGGCAAATGGTTTCCTTGATCCATCTAGCTATAGAAGACCGGGAGGCATTCTGGCCCTTGTACTTTCCTCCCAAGAGTACTAGTAAGTTGTCAGATTTTCTAAACTTTCCAGTAGCAGAAATATAGTCTAGAACTGCCCGTCTAACGTCCAGAGAGTGGAAGGAAGACTCTGTCATTAGAGGGGTGTTGACAAAAGGAAGGCAGGGTAATTTCCTGGCTCCGATGAAAACTGGATATAACTTTAGGAAGAAAGCCTGGGTCGAGTCGGAGAATGATCCTATCATCCAGGACACGAAGGTAGGGTTCCCTAACGGATAGCGCCTGTAACTCGCCTAATCTGCGGGCAGAGGTTATTGCAATTAGGAAGGCGGTTTTTATAGACAATTTTATTGGACAATCGGTAATGGGTTCAAATGGTGGTAAAGTGAGACCCGTAAGGACAATATTTAAATCCCAGGTGGGGACACGGGAGGTGATTGTTGGACGAAGTCTGGTAGCTGCTCTAATGAACCTTCTGACCCAACGATGACTAGCAATATCTTGGTCAAAAAAACAACTATGGGCTGAGTTTTGGACCTTCAGGTTAGAGGGTCTAAGTCCCAGGTCGAGACTCTGTTGCAGGAAATCCAGGATTCTTTGAATGTTGGGTCTATGCAGGTGTGGAGATTTTTCGCCACTCCAGGAGCAGAAGCGCTTCCAGATTTTAAGGTAGATTGCGGATGTTACTTTCTTCCTGGAGGATTTCAAGGTAGTTATAACCTTATCTGATAAGCCCTGTCGTTTTAGAGTCTGGGTCTCAGGATCCATGCTGCTAGTTTCAAAAACTGTGGGTTTGGGTGTAAAGCCGGACCCTGATGGAGTAGATCCCCCCCCCCGTATAGGAAGGGGCCAGGGATCCTGGAGGGAGTATCTCTGGAGAGATGTGAACCAGTTCCTCTTCGGCCATAAGGGAGGGATCACGATTACTGTGGCCTTGTCCTGGCAAATTTTCTGGATTACCTTCGGAATTAAAGGAAGCGGAGGGAAGGCATAGCATAGCTTCCAATGGCAAAGGCGTCCAAGGCATGAGGTCTGTGCCTGGGGTTTACCCTGGTGGCGAATAGATCCACATCGGGCATCCTCCACTTTCTACCATTAACCTGAATGTCTCTGAGCTTAGGGACCATTCCGTATGATCGATCCTGTGGCGGCTGAGGAAATCCGCTTCCAGATTCAGCGTTACCTTCAGATGAATTGCAGAGATGGAGGCCACTTTTTGCTCTGCCCATGACATTTTTTTCGTTATCAGCGTATGAAGAGTTGCTGACCGCGTTCCCCCTTGATGGGAGAGGTAAGCGATGGCAGTAGTGTTGTCTGATAGCACTCTTATATGGTGAAGACGTAGTATTCCCTCTGCTGCTCTCAATGCCTTTCAAACTGCCCTCAGTTCCCTCAAGTTTGACGACTGGGATTTGATAGATTGCAGCCAGGTGCCCTGAAAAAGATGATCCCCTACCTTTGCGCCCCAGCCAGACAGACTTGCGTCCGTTACTACTTGTTTTAGAGGAGTTTTCTGCCAGGGAGTCCCCTTGGATAAGTTCTCGTGGTTCTTCCACCAGTTTATGGACTGAAGCACCCGAATTGGTAGGATTACTTGATGATCCAGGGAGGATTGACGCCTGTTCCAGACGCCCAGGATCCAAGACTAAAGAGGTCTGAAGTGAATCTGGCACCAGGGAACTGTCGGGATACAGGATGTTAACAGACCTAGCAGGCTCATTGCTTCTCTGATTGAACATGACCTTTTCTTCTGAAAGGATTTGATTTTTTGCTAAAGATCTTGTCTTGAGGCAGGAATACCGCTTGCCTTCGGGAGTCCAGGGTCATGCCTAGAAAACTGACTTTTCTTGAGGGGGTGAGGACGGACTTTTCGTTTATAATCCACCCGAGGTTGTTTAGGATGGAGAGAAAATATTTTAGATCAGTTATCTGATAGAGACGTTTGCTGTTAGTTTGGAAGTTTTGAAGACCATTCTATTCCGATTATTCTGGAGACCCAGGGATTTTGGGAAATAGATTCCCACTCCGCCAGGAAACTTGAGAGTCTTCCCCCCCACTCCGGCGTCATTGCTTGTCGGATGGTTTCTGGTGGGAAGAGGATTGACCTTTCCCTCTTCCCCCTTTGGGGTAACTCCAGCGCCCCGACTTCCCTTTCATCTTGACCGGAGGAAAAGCGAAAGGGAAAAATCGGCGCCTGAAGGGACGATCCTCCAGAAACCCTTTCTTTTTGTCAGCGGCTTTTTCTAAAATTTTGTCCAGGACTGGGCCGAAAACGTACTCCCCGGAAAAGGGTATTGAGCAAAGTTTTAATTTTAAAGTCTTGTCCCCGGACCAGCACTTCATCCAAAGTGCCCGTCTGGCCGAGTTGGAAAGCGCCACATCTCTGCCGGAGAATCGGACCGACTCAGCCAAGGCGTCCGCCAGGAAGGCAGTAGCAGATTTTAAGAGAGGAAGGGAATTGAGGATTTCTTCTCTAGACGTTTTATTCCTTATATGATCTTCTAATTCTCCCAGCCAAAGAAACATGGATCTAGCGACGGAAGTAGCCACAATGTTAGTCTTAATATTAAAACATAGAGGCCTCCCAAGATTTCCTGAGGAGGTTGTCGGCTTTACGATCCATGGAATCCTTGAGCTGGGAGGCATCCTCAAATGGGAGGGATGTTTTGTTGTTCACCTTAGCAACCTGAACATCTATTTTGTGGATCTCATTGAAGATCTTGGATTCTTCGGGATCAAATAGTAACCTGTTCTTAAAAGGAAGTAGAGACTCCTAGATGTCTTTCAGGGTCTGCCCATTCCTCCAAAACCATGTCCCTAATGCTCTCGTTTATGGGAAACACACGTGTTTTTTTTAACTCTTAACCCTCTAAACATTTCTTCCTGTATGGAGTGGGTGCGTTGTACTTCCTCCACACCCATTGTGGATCTGACCGCTCTAAGTAGGTTGGACATATCTTCCATAGAAAAATAGAATCTGCAGCCACTGACACCACACGCCGCCTACGTCACTTCCGGAACGCCTGGCGCGCAACCTTGCTGAAGCCTCTGTAAGCCAAGAGAGAGCCGTCGCCCTGGGAGCAAGCCCCGGATATGACCGGGGCGAGAATACCCATAACACCCCTGCCCAGCGTTAGTACTGGGACCGCGGGAGGGCAGGGGGGCGCCATGGCAGGATGCCAGCGATTTTGCAGGTAAAAAAAAAAAAGAAAAAAATTAATAAATGAAATCATTGTAGTTTCCTAGCTTCATCTCCCTGCATACAGGGAGACCTTTCTCTGCCCTGTCCTCTGTAGGTACAGGAAACACTGGTGTTGGTGGTGGGAGGGGGGTATTAAACCTCTGTTCCTGCCCCTACAGAGGTCAGGGATCAATCTCCTTGTATGCCGTCGTGATGATGTTATGGAAAAAATGATCCCATTTTTGAAACTAGGGGATAAGGTGGCAGTTTTGTTGGTACTATTTTAGGATACATCTGATTTTTGGTTGCTCTACATTACACTTTTTGTGAGGCACCATTTTTATTTTTTGTTATTTACAATGTCCATCTGACAAGTTAGATCATGTGGTATATTTTTTATAGAGCAGGTTGTTACGGCCGCGACAATACCAAATAGGACTACTTTTTTTGGTTGTTTGTTTCAGTTTTACATAATAAAGCATTTTTGAAAAAAAATAAAAAAATTTTAGTGTCTCCATATTCTTAAAGCCATAGTTTTTTTTTTAGTTTTTTGGGCGACTGTCTTATGTAGGGGGTCTTTTTTTTGGTATTAGATGACTGTTTGTTTGGTACTATTTTAGGGTGCATATGACTTTTTGTGATGTAAGGTGACAAAAATTTAAATTACTCTTACCGGTAATTGGATTTTCCAGAACCCACGACAGCGAGGATCCGCCCCCAAAGACAGGAAACCTGAAGTACCAAAAGGCAGAGACTCCCCTTCATTTAGTATAATTATATATATATTTTTTTTTGCAACACCAGTGAATAATCACCCATCACCAAAGAAAAGGGAAGGGAAAAATGGGTGCTGTCGTGGGTTCAGGAAAACCCAATTACCGGTAAGAGTAAATTTTCATTTTTCCCGTCACCCACGACAGCACCACGAGTGATCACCAAGAAACTCCTAGGGTGGGATAATAGCTGAAAGCACCTTAGAACCAAAAGATAAATCAGAAGGTGAATTCAACTGCAGACGACAGTGATTGAAAAAGGTAGACGGTGAAGACCAGACCGCTGCTTTACAGATATCCTCGATAGAGACAGCAGCTTTTTCCATCCAAGAGGTAGAGATTGCCTTAGTAGAATGAGCGTGAAGGCCTTTTGGAGGTTCATTTCCAAAAGATGAATAGGCCAGGGATACTGCGGAAGTAATCTATCTTGCCAAGTTTTTTTTTAGATGTTTACTGACCCTTATTCTTTCCCTGAAAAAGAATAAACATCAAGGAGGACTTCCTCCAATCTTTAGTCTTAGATAAGTAATGAAGTAAACATCTCCTAACATCTAGACAATGGAAAGCCTCTTTCTCCTCTGAGGTTGGATTCTCAAAGAAAGATGGAAGGATAATCTCTTGAGACCTATGAAACTTAGTGGCCACTTTTGGAACAAATGCGGGGTCAGGTCTGATAACAACCCTATCATCTAAAATGGTAGTGTAAGGTGCATTAATAGAGATCGCCTGAAGCTCACTAATTCTACGAGCTGAGGTAAGAGTCACTAAGATACACAATTTAAGAGACAATATTTTCATTGGAATTTGCTCAATAGGTTCAAAAGGAGGTTTAGTAAGGGCACTCAGAACAAGATTATTCAAGTCCCAAGAGATACTCTTGGTGACAATTTCAAAGCTGTTCTAGTGACAGATTAAAAAAAAAAATCCTACGACCCATGCATTTGCTACAATCTGTTTATTAAAAAGAGCCGATAGTGCTGAAGCCTGAACTTCTAAAGGTTTTCTGAAGAAACTCCAAGATCTTAGTAACTGGAGCCGGACATGGAAGGTCTGTAAAGTGTAACCCTGCAAATGACCAAAAAATGTTTCCAGACTCTAGCATAGATGGAAACGGTGACTTCCTTCCTACTTTTCAAGAGAGTATTTATTAATTCATCAGAAAAACCTCTTCTAGCTAAAAGCTTCCTTTCAGGTTCCAGGCCGTCAGATGGAGACTGTCTACCTGAGTGAAATACGGCCCCTGAGAAAGAAGGTTGTGGGTTGCTGGGAGAACCCTTGGATCAGTCACTGACAACTTCCTTAACCAAGTGAACCATGGTCTCTTGGGACAAAAATTGAGCCGTTAGAATGACCTTCGCTCGATCCTCCCTTATCATTTTTAAAACCCCGGGGATTCAAGGGGAAGGGAGGGAAGGCATAAGCTAGTGGAAAATTCCACCTGTGGAGAAAAGCATCTAGACCACAAGGGGAATCCTTCCGGGGATAAAGTAAAAATTCTTCACTTTTTTGTTCTGAATTGTAGCGAAAAGGTCTACACGGAAGACCCCAACTGTCTGCTATCTTTCTGAATATTTTCGGATTCAGGCTCCATTCTCCCTGGGAAATTAAATGACGGCTCATAAAAATCTGCCTGTACATTCTCAGTCCCTTTTATGTGGACTGCCAAGATAGACTTGCAGTTTTGTTCCGCTATCTGAAGAATGTCGCTGAGCATTGACATCAGATTTCGGAATCTGGTACCTCCCCGTTTGTTTATATAGGACACCACTGTTCTGTTGCCTGACGTTCTCAAGTTTCTGCCTGAAATTAACGGAAGAACCTCCAGAATTGCAAATTTCGCTGCCTTCCACTCCTTCATATTTGAGGAGGCGGATTTCAGATGCCCCTTCCATGATCCCTGAAAGGATAGATTTTGAATATGGGCACCCCAGCCCCAAGGGCTTGCATCGGTCGTCAAGCATAGTAATTCGTTCATTATCCATGATGTTCCCTGATTCAAACGGTTTGCATTCAACCACCATTCTAGGTTAAAGAGGACCTTTCACTAGTTTAAAAACTAACTATATCAGTGGGCAGAGCGGCGCCCAGGGGTCCCCCTGCACTTACTAGTATGTCTGGGCGCCGCTCCGTTCGCCCAGACATACAATATATCGCAGATGTCACCTTTTTCCTGGAGCATCTCAAGGTGGCTATGACTTTGTCCGACAGGCCCTGAGACTTTAAGATGGAGACCTCAGGATCCAGGCCGTGAGTTTCAGGAATTCCGGATGAGGATGTAGTAAAGGACCCTGGTATAGGATGTCCCTTCTGAGTGGGAGTCTCACCGGGTCGTCTATTGCCAGTCTCAGGAGCGGAGCAAACTAACTCCTCTTGGGCCAGAACGGGGTGATCAATATCACTGTGGTTCTCCCTTCCAGAATCTTCTGAATGACCCTTGGGATGAGAGGCATTGGAGGGAATGCGTACGCTAGATCCCAACACCATTTCAGAGAGAAGGCATCTATTCTCCAAGGATGGTCTCCCGCATTTAGAGAGCAGAATGTTTGTAATTTCGTATTCTTTTTTGTTGCAAAAAGGTCTATTGTAGGAAGTCCCCAACTCTGGGTTAGGATGTTGAAGACCTCTTGATTCAGAGCCCATTTTGTGTGATCTATCTTTTGCCTGCTTAAAAAGCCCGCTTCTAGGTTTTGGGATCCCTTTAGGTGCATTGCTGAGATGGATCTTAGCTCTTCCTCTGCAAAGGAGAAAATTTCCTCTGTGATATTCTGGAGTCTCCTTGATCGAGTATCTCCCTGGTGTTTCAGGTAGGAGACCACGGTCGTGTTGTCCGATAGGACCCTCACATGCTGCCTTTTTATTAGCTGCCTGGCTGAAAGTAGAGCTTCCCTTACCACGTACAGTTCCCTGAAATTTGAGGATTGGACAGATATGTGATGCTTCCAAGTTCCCTGGAAGTAAGCTTTGTCGACTTTCGCTCCCCATCCAGATTTGCTGGCATCCGTGAAGATTGTTATTGATGGCGATTTGATCCATGGAACCCCCTGGGAAAGATTCTTCTCCTTCGTCCACCAAGAGAGAGAGACCTTTACTGACCCTGGAATCCAAAGCTTGGAATCTAGAGAGCCCTTCTTCTTGTTCCATTGGGACAATAGCCAATTCTGTATCACCCGACAGTGAGCCTGCGCCCACTTGACTGAAGGTATACAGGAGGTTAGGAGGCCGAGAAGGCTCATCACTTCTCTCACTGAGCATTTTTTTCGGTGTTGAAAATGCCTCACCTTGCTTACCAGAGACTGGATCTTGATCTGTGGCAGGAAGGTCGACTGTGTTAGGGAGTCTAGTGTAACCCCTAGGAACTTCACTCTCGTGGATGGTACTAACATAGACTTGGGTTGGTTCACAATTCATCCTAGCTGTGACAGACGGGATAAAAATATTTCCAAGTCTGACAGTAGGAGCTCCTTTGAGTCTGCTATAATTAAGAAATCGTCGAGGTACGGCACTATATTTAACCCTTCTTGTCTGAGTGGAGCTATCATTTCTATCACCAGTTTGGTGAACAGCCTTGGTGCAGCTGAAATCCCGAAGGGTAGCGCTATGAATTGAAAATGGAGAATCTGATTGAAAGGGTCTGAAATAGCAAACCTTAGGTATCTCTGGTGATCTGGGTGAATGGGAACATGCAAGTAAGCGTCTTTCAGGTCGACCGAGCACATAAATGCTCCTAGCTTTATCAGAGGTACTATTGATTTCAGAGACTCCATTTTGAACTTCCTGTAAATAAACAAGAATAAACTTGTTAAGTTGTTTCAGGTTTATAATAGTTCGAAAGTCTCCTTCCTTCTTTTTTACTAAAAATAGGGTTCAATAGTACCCCCGACTTCTTTGAGACGCGGGAACTGGGATTACTGCTCCCTTTTTCACCAGGTCCTGGACTCCCTGGAAAATATTCAGGTTGGAGGATCTGGAAGGCATCTTTGTTACGACAAATCTTGTATCCTTGCCGAATGATATCCAAGGCCCAAGGATTTTTGGATATTAGTGCCCATGGACCTAGGAAATCCTTCAGTCTCCCCCCTACAATGGCGTCATTGTTTGTCTTCAGATTTAGATTGGGGCTTAAGAAGGAAACCTCTTCCTTTGCCTCCTTTGGGATAAGCCCAACGGCCTGACTTGCCTTTCCCCCTACCAGCCTTATTTTGTCCACCGTATGACCGAAAGGACTGGTTCCTTCTATAAGATCTTTCTTCGGGGAATCCTTTTTTTCTATCAGCAGCTTTCTCTAGTATTTTGTCTAGAACCGGCACGAATACATATTCACCTGAAAAGGGAATAGATACTAACTTCTGTTTGGATATCCTATCACCCGACCAGGACTTTATCCATAAAGCCCGACGAGCCGCATTGGAAAGTCCAGCCTCTTTAGCACAGAATCTAATGGATTCGGCCGAGTCGTCCGCAAGGAATCTTGTAGCTGACTTAAGTAGCGGGATAGACTGCAGGATTTCTTCCCTAGAAGTCTTGTTACTCAGGTGATTTTTTTTAGCTCTCCTAGCCATAAATACATAGACCTAGCTACTGACGTTGCTGCAATGTTGGTCTTAACGTTATACATCGAGGCCTCCCAAGACTTTCTCAAAAGGGCATCTGCCTTCCGTTCCATAGCATCCCTTAATTGAGCAGCATCCTCAAATGGCAGGGCAGTCTTTTTATTTACTTTCGCCACCTGCACGTCGATCTTAGGGGTCTCATTGAATAGTTTGGACTGAGAAGGTTCAAACAATAACCGATTTTTGAATTCCTTGGATATTCCAAGTCTTTTCTCTGGTTCTGACCACTCTTCCAGAATCATCTCTTTTATATTTTCGTTTATGGGGAAGACCCTGGATTTCTTCACTAAGGCCCCCAAACATTTTGTCCTGAATAGATAGAGACCTAGGGGCTTCTTCAATCCCCATTGTCGCTCTGACCGCTTTTAGTAAGTCACCCATTTCCTCAGAGGAAAAATAGAATTTTCTGTTGCTTTCGTAGATCTCTCCCTCAGAGAGAGAGAAATCATCTTACCATTGCATGGAAGTAGAAGCCTTATCAGCATCATCAGATCCCGAGGAGGAAATGATCTTAGAACGCGGACGTTTGCGAGAGGGCTGGCCTTGGGATTTAGATGGAGCGGCTCTAGCGGCCCTAAGTTCTTCCTGAACCACAGATCTAATACTATCCATAAGGGAGGATTGCTCCTGCTGGATCACATCAGAAATACATTCTTTACATAGCTTCTTTCCATATTCATCAGGCAATCTTTTAGCTCAAGAAATGCAGCGAGGAGGTTTTTTAACCTTTTTTTGAGCCTCTTTAGCCTGAAATTAAATAAATATGCAACAGAGGCACCAGAAATAAGCCCAGGCAGAAACTTCAATTGAATCAACAAGCGGACCCCCAGAGGGATACTTACAGGAGGCAGAGAGGGAGCATCAAGCTTCATAGAAGTTTGCAGATCGGGACCTGACATACTCTGGTAGTAGGAACAGTATACAGGGTACTTACAGACCTCAGATCAGCGTTCCGTGGCCGTCCCGCCTTTAATTCAAACAACTCGGCCTTCTGCGCTTGTACTTCCGGGTTGCGTCACATGACCGAACCCGGAAGTGACGTCTCAGACATCGGCGTGCGCACACGCCGGCCGCTGCACAGCCCAACCCACCGGGGAGGAGGAGGAGGAGGAAGTTGCGGCCCGGGAGCAGGCTCCAGACCAGCCAGAGCGAGCCCTCCCGATACCCCTCAGTCCAGCATAAGCACGCGGCCGCCGGCGGACTGGGGGAGCTCCGATTGAGCTTCAAGTAAACCAGGAGACCGTCCTCGGACCCTCCTGGAGAAGAATAAAAATAAAAAAAGGGTGTAGGAACAATTTGATTTCCCATCTTCATCTCCCTGCCAGCCCGCAGGGAGACTCTTCTCTGACCCTGGCCACAGTGGGGACAGGAACACTGAGGTGTGGTGGTGGGAGGGGGCAATTTAACCTCTTCTCTGTTTCCAGCCCCCACAGAGGTCATGGGTCAATCTCCTTGTGGCCGTCATGGTGATGATATGGGAAAAGATATTCTCCTTCATAGGGCACCGCACAAAGCCTCTTTTTTGACTGCAGATCCCCACTCCAGTTTTTCAGCCATAAGGCCCTGCGTGCAGAATTAGTCAGAGCAGAGGAACGAGCCGCTAACTTAATTGCATCTGCCGAGGCATCCGCCAAAAAATCTGCTGCTTTTTTAATAGTTGGAAGTCCTGCAAAAATTTCCTCCCTAGGACATTTATTTTTTAATTGATCTTCTAGATCAGACAACCAGATTATTAAGGAACGAGCAGTACGGGTTGAGGCAATAGAAGGTCTTAAGTAAGAAGTAGACGATTCTCAGGCCCTGTTTAAAATACCATCAGCTTTTTTATCTTTTAATGATCCCATGTCTTTTTAGCTATTTTGCAAATAGCTACATCTATTTTAGGTGCTTTATTCCAGGGAGCTGCAACCTCTTCAGAAAAAGGATATTTTCTCTCTTTATATTTTTTAAAATATAAACCTTCTTGTTAGGTCTTTTCCATTCCCCTTTAATCAATGCTGACAAATTTTTATGAACCGGGAAAGATCTTAGATGTTTTGTTTCATCGCCGCCCAACATTATATCCTGCACGGATTTTGGTTCCTTAGAATCTTCTATACCCATAGATGATTTAACCGCTTTTAATAAACGATCTACATCCTCAATTGGAAAAAAGGGCCTTCCTATCTCCTTCCCTTCATTTCCAGAAGAGTAAGATGAGTTGTCCGAATAAAGATTCTCCAAGGATTGGAAATCTTCCCCCTCTTCTGAATCTGAGGAAACATTACTGAAAGGCTTATTGAACACGACCGTATGGCTTTTTCAGTGTTTTGCGGTCCGTTTTTCATGGATCCGTTGTTCCGTTTTTTGTTTCCGTTGTGTTTCCGTTTTTGTTCCGTTTTTCCGTATGGCATATACAGTATACAGTAATTACATAGATAAAATTGGGCTGGGCATAACATTTTCAATAGATGGTTCAGCAAAAAACAGAACGGAAACGGAAGACATACGGATGCATTTCCGTATGTGTTCCGTTTTTTTGCGGACCCATTGACTTGAATGGAGCCACGGACTGTGATTTGCGGGCAATAATAGGACATGTTCTATGTTAAAACGGAACGGAAAAACGGAAACGGAATGCATACGGAGTACATTCCGTTTTTTTTGCGGAACCATTGAAATGAATGGTTCCGTATACGGACCGTATACGGAACGCAAAAAACGGCCAGTAAACGGGGAAAAAAAACGGCCGTGTGCATGAGGCCAAAGGCTGCGTTTTCCTAGGACTCTGCTCCTTAGATGTACTGACTTTTCTCGAAGCCAGGGACGAGTCAATTTCGGATATGACCAGCGACTGAAGACATTTATAAAATGACGGCGACTCCTCCGCCACCGTTTTTTTAATGCAGGTCTGGCATAGTCTTTTTTTCATAATCAGAAGCCAGGGAACATCTACGTACAGAATATTCCTTATTTTACCTTTTAGCCAAAGCTCTTTAAAGCTTTCCCTGGAAAACACATATACATATTGTATATATACAAATTTACGTATACATGGCCATGGGCCTCTCACCCCTCCAATAGGTACCAAGGCCATAATGGACATTGGATCTTCAGCTGTGTCCTTCTTTTCTTCCTCCATAGTGGCTGCCAGAGGATTACCGCTCTCCTAATTCAAAACGGTTCGCTCGGTCAGCAACGCTGCTGCAAACGCTTAATTCACAGCGGAATCAACCACCGGCAGCTCACTTCTGGGTTCTGTGCTCTTATCTGCACCTCCCCCGACGTCACGTGATGTGTCATGACGCATACGTGCGCTCCAGGCCTCATTCTGGATTATAGCTTCCTTCACTATAGAGCGGAGCAGGGGCTCCTCCCCCCGGGCCAAGTGATCTTCTTCACGCTTAACTTCTTTTTCCAGACGCGCCCACGATGTACGGAAGCATCATGCCCGTCAGAGCTAAGGAGCCTCCAGCAATCGCGCACCACTGTACTGCATGTCAAGATCGGGGACCGCAGGTAACTAAGGGCTACCACGGGGAGAGACGAATGTACTACAGGCTATCCCTCCAAAGACAGGAAACCATACTGAAGTTGGAGAAGAGTCTCCACCTTTTTGTACTTCAGGTTTCCTGTCTTTGGGGGCGGATCCTCTCTCTCGTGGTTGAGGGGAAAATATAGCTTTTTTGACACACTTTATCTTTATTTTTTTACGGTGTTCACCTGAGGGGTTAGGTCATGTGATATTTTTATACAGCAGGTTCTTACGGGCGATACCCAATATGTATACTTTTTTTATTTATTTAAGTTTTACACAATAACAGCATTTTTTAAACAAAAAATAAATAAATCATGTTTTAGTGTCTCCATAATCTGAAAGCCATAGTTTTGGGGGGTTTTTTGGGCGACTATCTTAGGTAGGGTATAATTTTTGCGGGATGAGATGATTGTTTGATTGGCACTATTTTGGGGTGCATATGACTTTTTGATTGCTTGCTATTACACTTTTTGGAATATGGAAAATGGCTTTTTTTAAACCATTTTTTTTATGGTGTTCATCTGAGGGGTTAGGTCATGTGGTATTTTTATAGAGCAGGTTGTTACAGACGTGGCGATACCTAATATGTCTACTTAAATTTTTTTTTTTACATTTAACACAATAAAAGCATTTTTAAAACAAAACAAAAATCATATTTTAGTGCCTCCATAGTCAGAGCCATAATTTTTTTATTATTTGGGCGATTGTCTTAGGGGCTCATTTTTTGCGGGATGAGGTGACTGTTAGATTGGTACTATTTTTGCACTTCTAGTGATGTGAGGTGACAAAAAAAAATGTTTTTTTTAACACAGTTTTTATTTTATTTTTTTGACAGTGTTCCCCTGAGGGGTTAGGTCATGTGATTTTATAGAGTTGGTCGATACTAGGGATGAGCGAACCCGAACTGTATAGTTCGGGTTCGTACTGAATTTTGGGGTGTCCGTGACACGGACCCGAACATTTTCGTAAAAGTCTGGGTTCGGTGCTTTCTTGGCGCTTTTTGAAAGGCTGCAAAGCAGCCAATCAACAAGCGTCATACTACTTGCCCCAAGAGGCCGTCACAGCCATGCCTACTATTGGCATAGCTGTGATTGGCCAGTGCAGCATGTGACCCAGCCTCTATATAAGCTTGGGTCACATAACGCTGCACGTCACACTGCTGATACAAGTGTAGGGAGAGGTTGCAGCTGCGACGTTAGGGCGAGATTAGGCAGTGATTAACTCCTCCAAAAAGACTTCATTCAGTGATCGATCTACAGCTGTGGATCATTGAACTGCTGCTATTCAATTGCTCACTGTTTTTAGGCTGCCCAGAGCGTTTTTTCATTCACTTTTTTCTGTGTTGATCGGCGGCCATTTTGTGTCTTGTGGTGCGCCAGCACAAGCTGCCACCAAGTACATTTAACCATCAATAGTGTGGTTATTTTTTGGCTATATCCTACATCAGGGTCAAGCTGTCATCAAGTGCATTTAACCATCAATAGTGTGGTTATTTTTTGGCCATATATTACATCAGGGGCAAGCTGAGCCTGTCACCAAGTGCATTTAACCATCAATAGTGTGGTTATTTTTTGGCCATATACTACATCAGGGGCAAGCTGAGCCTGTCACCAAGTGCATTTAACCATCAATAGTGTGGTTATTTTTTGGCTATATCCTACATCAGGGTCAAGCTGAGCCTGTCACCAAGTTATTCTCAATAACTTCACACACACGCTACTGTTCAATTCCAAGTCTAATTCTGTGTGTAAACGTATACCTGTCACCCAGCGCCTAAAAAATAGGCCTCACATTTATATTCATCCAAATCTGTCATTATTGCTTTAGCTGGTCAAGTTATTTAGTGTCCGTCGAAGCACAGTTTTTGTTCTGGGTTGAAATACAATTCCCAATTTTGCAATTCTCTAAATTAGTGGTTTCTGCTGTATCAGGCCTACTTTAAATCTATCCCTAAAAGGGTATATTAGATTCAAGGTGCTGATAGGGTAATTCTCAATAACTTCACACACACGCTACTGTGCAGATCCAAGTCAAATTCTGTCCGTAAACGTATACCTGTCACCCAGCGCCTAAATAATAGGCCTCAAATTTATATTCAGCTAAATCTGTCATTACTGGTGTGCCTATATTTACTGGTGTGCCTATATTAGTGTAATACGGTACCTAAATAGATAGCCAGATAGTGTTAGGTGTCTGTAAAAAAAAGGCCTGAATTTGAATTCAATACATTGGGCCGAATAATATTTTTCTTATTGTGGTGAACGGTAACAATGAGGAAAACATCTAGTAAGGGACGCGGACATGGTCGTGGTGGTGTTAGTGGACCCTCTGGTGCTGGGAGAGGACGTGGCCGTTCTGCCACAGCCACACGTCCTAGTGTACCAACTACCTCAGGTCCCAGTAGCCGCCAGAATTTACAGCCATATTTGGTGGGGCCCAATGCCGTTCTAAGGATGGTAAGGCCTGAGCAGGTACAGGCATTAGTCAATTGGGTGGCCGACAGTGGATCCAGCACGTTCACATTATCTCCCACCCAGTCTTCTGCAGAAAGCACACAGATGGCGCATGAAAACCAAGCCCATCAGTCTGTCACATCACCCCCATGCATATCAGGGAAACTGTCTGAGCCTCAAGTTATGCAGCAGTCTCTTATGCTGTTTGAAGACTCTGCTGGCAGGATTTCCCAAGGGCATCCACCTAGCCCTTCCCCAGGGGTGGAAGAGATAGAATGCACTAACGCACAACCACTTATGTTTCCTGATGATGAGGACATGGGAATACCACCTCAGCACGTCTCTGATGATGACGAAACACAGGTGCCAACTGCTGCGTCTTTATGCAGTGTGCAGACTGAACAGGAGGCCTGAAGCGAGGCATTAACGTTCTGAACCTTAGCACAACCTGCATGACCAGGCACCTGCATGCAAAGCATGAACTGCAGTGGAGTAAACACCTTAAAAACAAGGAAGTCACTCAGGCTCCCCCTGCTACCTCTTCTGCTGCTGCCGCCTCGGCCTCTTCTGCTGCTGCCGCCTCGGCCTCTTCCTCCGCCTCTGGAGGAACGTTGGCACCTGCCGCCCAGCAAACATGGGATGTACCACCAACACCACCACCTGCGTCACCAAGCATCTCAACCATGTCACACGGCAGCGTTCAGCTCTCCATCTCACAAACATTTGAGAGAAAGCGTAAATTCCCACCTAGCCACCCTCGATCCCTGGCCCTGAATGCCAGCATTTCTAAACTACTGGCCTATGAAATGCTGTCATTTAGGCTGGTGGACACACACAGCTTCAAACAGCTCATGTCGCTTGCTGTCCCACAGTATGTTGTTCCCAGCCGGCACTACTTCTCCAAGGAGCCATGCCTTCCCTGCACAACCAAGTATCCGATAAAATCAAGTGTGCACTGCGCAACGCCATCTGTGGCAAGGTCCACCTAACCACAGATACGTGGACCAGTAAGCACGGCCAGGGACGCTATATCTCTCTAACTGCACACTGGGTAAATGTAGTGGCGGCTGGGCCCCAGGCGGAGAGCTGTTTGGCGCACGTCCTTCCGCCGCCAAAGATCGCAGGGCAACATTCTTTGCCTCCTGTCTCCTCCTCCTCCTCCTACTCAGCTTCCTCCTCCTCTTCTTCCAACTGCTCATCCAGTCAGCCATACACCTTCACCACCAACTTCAGCACAGCCCGGGGTAAACGTCAGCAGGCCATTCTGAAACTCATATGTTTGGGGGACAGGCCCCACACCGCACAGGAGTTGTGGCGGGGTATAGAACAACAGACCGACGAGTGGTTGCTGCCGGTGAGCCTCAAGCCCGGCCTGGTGGTGTGCGATAATGGGCGAAATCTCGTTGCAGCTCTGGGACTAGCCGATTTGACGCACATCTCTTGCCTGGCGCATGTGCTGAATTTGGTGGTGCAGAAGTTCATTCGCAACTACCCCGACATGTCAGAGCTGCTGCATAAAGTGCGGGCCATCTGTTCGCGCTTCCGGCGTTCACATCCTGCCGCTGCTCGCCTGTCTGCGCTACAGCGTAACTTCGGCCTTCCCGCTCACCGCCTCATATGCGACGTGCCCACCAGGTGAAACTCCACCTTGCACATGCTGGACAGACTGTGCGAGCAGCAGCAGGCCATAGTGGAGTTTCAGCTGCAGCACGCACGGGTCAGTCGCACTGCGGAACAGCACCACTTCACCACCAATGACTGGGCCTCCATGAGAGACCTGTGTGCCCTGTTGAGCTGTTTCGAGTACTCCACCAACATGGCCAGTGGCGATGATGCCGTTATCAGCGTTACAATACCACTTCTATGTCTCCTTGAGAAAACACTTAGGGCGATGATGGAAGAGGAGGTGGCCCAGGAGCTGGAGGAAGAGGGGTCATTTTTAGCACTTTCAGGCCAGTCTCTTCGAAGTGACTCAGAGGGAGGTTTTTTGCAACAGCAGAGGCCAGGTACAAATGTGGCCAGACAGGGCCCACTACTGGAGGATGAGGAGGAGGTGGATGAGGATGAAGCATGTTCACAGCGGGGTGGCACCCAACGCAGCTCGGGCCCATCACTGGTGCGTGGCTGGGGGGAAACGCAGGACGATGACGATACGCCTCCCACAGAGGACAGCTTGTCCTTACCTCTGGGCAGCCTGGCACACATGAGCGACTACATGCTGCAGTGCCTGCGCAACGACAGCAGAGTTGCCCACATTTTAACGTGTGCGGACTACTGGGTTGCCACCCTGCTGGATCCACGGTACAAAGACAATGTGCCCACCTTACTTCCTGCACTGGAGCGTGATAGGAAGATGCGCGAGTACAAGCGCACGTTGGTAGACGCGCTACTGAGAGCATTCCCAAATGTCACAGGGGAACAAGTGGAAGCCCAAGGCGAAGGCAGAGGAGCAAGAGGTCGCCAACGCAGCTGTGTCACGGCCAGCTCCTCTGAGGGCAGGGTTAGCATGGCAGAGATGTGGAAAAGTTTTGTCACCACGCCACAGCTAACTGCACCACCACCTGATACGGAACGTGTTAGCAGGAGGCAACATTTCACTAACATGGTGGAACAGTACCTGTGCACACCCCTCCACGTACTGACTGATGGTTCGGCCCCATTCAACTTCTGGGTCTCCAAATTGTCCACGTGGCCAGAGCTAGCCTTTTATGCCTTGGAGGTGCTGGCCTGCACGGCGGCCAGCGTTTTGTCTGAACGTGTATTCAGCACGGCAGGGGGCGTCATTACAGACAAACGCAGCCGCCTGTCTACAGCCAATGTGGACAAGCTGACGTTCATAAAAATGAACCAGGCATGGATCCCACAGGACCTGTCCATCCCTTGTGCAGATTAGACATTAACTACCTCCCCTTAACAATATATTATTGTACTCCAGGGCACTTCCTCATTCAATCTTATTTTTATTTTCATTTTACCATTATATTGCGGGGCAACCCAAAGTTGAATGAACCTCTCCTCTGTCTGGGTGCCGGGGCCTAAAAATATCTGACAATGGCCTGTTCCAGTGGTGGGTGACATGAAGCCTGATTCTCTGCTATGACATGAAGCCTGATTCTCTGCTATGGCATGAAGAGACTGATTCTCTGCTGACATGAAGCCGGATTCTCTGCTATGGGACCTCTCTCCAATTGATATTGGTTAATTTTTATTTATTTTATTTTTATTTTTATTCATTTCCCTATCCACATTTGTTTGCAGGGGATTTAACTACATTTTGCTGCCTTTTGCAGCCCTCTAGCCCTTTCCTGGGCCGTTTTACAGCCTTTTTAGTGCCGAAAAGTTCGGGTCCCCATTGACTTCAATGGGGTTCGGGACGAAGTTCGGGTCGGGTTCGGATCCCGAACCCGAACATTTCCGGGAAGTTCGGCCGAACTTCTCGAACCCGAACATCCAGGTGTTCGCTCAACTCTAGTCGATACCCAATATGTCTACTTTTCTTTTTTTCCCTATTTTTGACAATTTTTTTTTGTACTTTATTTTTACCATCTCACTGCCTAAATCCTTTATTGGGAAAAACAAATTTTTATAATATGCTAATTAGCCTATAGGAGCAGGGGGGGGGGGGGGGGCGTTGAACCTGCTCCTAGAGGCTCTGTTTGCCCACCTCTTTTCACGCCCTTCTTCTCTTGGCACAGTGAGGGAAGGACACTCGACGGCTGCTGGCTTCCTCACTGCGCATACTGCGAATACTGAACGCCGCGAGATTTACACTGCAGACATGGCCAGCAAGAGGAGAGCAGCGCTGCCTGGTCCTGTCAATCAAGTGAAGAAGGGCGTGGAAAGAGGTGGGCAAACGGAGCCTCTAGGAGCAGGTTCAACGCCCCCCCCCCCCCTGCTCCTAGAGGCTAATTAGCAGATTATAAAAGTTAGTTTTTCTCAATAAAGGCTTTAGGCAGTGAGATGGCTCTAATATAGTTATGTTCAGCTGACATTAGCACTAAGCTAATGTCAGCCAGCTTAACCGCCTCCGGACCGCCTAACGCAGGATCGCGTTCCGGAGGCGGCAGCTCTTCGCACAGTCACGCATATATGCGTCATCTCGCGAGACGCGAGATTTCGCTCAAAGCCGGCCCCGCGCATGCGCATCGCGGGCCGGCAAAAGTTAGAGGGGGGTCACGTCATCAGCTTGCCAGCCAATTATCGTCGCTGGCAAGCTGATGATTTTTAAAAAAAATCGAATCAGAAGCCAGATAACACATTATATTTGTAAATATGATGTGTTAAATGGCTTCTCTGCTCCTCTGCTGGTCCTTTTCGTCGGTTGGTTCCAGCAGAGGAGCAGACATCACTGTGAGTACCCACCAACACTACACTTAGCCCCAGATCACCCCCCATCACCCCGATTAACCCCTTGATCACCCCTTGCTCGCCCCTGTCAATCACCTAGTGAAAGGAAAAAAGTGATCAGTGTAAACTGTCACTTTTATTTTCGCTGGTATTGACTGATAGGTTTTAGGATAGTTTAGGCCCCTTGGTTAGGTAGTTTAGCGTCAGTTAGCGCCCAGCCCACCGCAGTCACTGATTCGCTGATTAGCGTATCGCTAACCAGCATTTGTATTTTTATAGTATCTGTAAGTGATCAAAACTGATCACAGTCAGATCTATAATAGTATTAGTGTCACCTTAGCTCGCCCTCCACCCAAAACGCAGTGTTTGCCCGATCAGGCCTGATCGGTCGCCCACACCTGCGTTCACCCACGCCCGCCCCACCGCAGTGACAAAAAATTATTATTTTTTTGATCACTGCACAATCACTTTCCAAGCGCTGCGGCGATAAAAAAAATCAGTTTTGATATTTTTTATCAATCGCAGCGGCCTCCGGTACTTCGCTCGCTAGCATGTTCTCTGCTGCTATGTCCAGGGCACGATTTGAGGCCATCCTGCGTTTCCTGCACTTTAGCGACAACACCACCTCCCGTCCCAGAGGCCACCCAGCTTTTGACCGGCTCCACAAAATTCGGCCCCTCATAGACCACTTCAACCAGAAATTTGCAGATTTGTATACCCCTGAGCAAAACATCTGCATAGACGAGTCCCTAATACATTTTACCGGGCGCCTTGGCTTCAAACAATATATCCCAAGCAAGCGCGCCCGGTATGGGGTCAAATTGTATAAGCTCTGTGAAAGGGCCACAGGCTATACCCACAAATTTCGGATCTATGAGGGAAAAGATCAGACCCTGGAGCCGGTCGGTTGCCCTGACTACCTGGGGAGCAGTGGGAAGACAGTCTGGGACTTGGTGTCACCCTTATTTGGCAAGGGGTACCATCTTTATGTGGACAATTTCTACACAAGTGTGGCCCTCTTCAGGCATTTGTTCCTAGAACAGATTGGCTGCTGTGGCACCGCGCGAACTAGTCGCGTGGGCTTCCCCCAACGGCTCGTTACCACCTGTCTTGCAAGGGGGGAAAGGGCTGCCTTGTGTAACGAAGAACTGCTCGCGGTGAAATGGAGACACAAGCGTGACGTTTACATGCTCTCCTCCATTCACGCAGACACGACAATCCAAATTGAGCGAGCAACCAGTGTCATTGAAAAGCCCCTCTGTGTCCACGACTATAATTTGCTCATGGGAGGGGTGGACTTCAATGACCAGATGTTGTCTCCGTATTTAGTTTCCCGACGCACCAGACGCTGGTATAAGAAGGTGTCTGTATATTTAATTCAATTGGCTGCATATAATAGTTTTGTTTTCTACGGTAAGGCTGGGAGAACACGATCCTTCCTCAAATTTCAGGAAGAGATCATCGAGAACCTCCTGTATCCAGGAGGTACCGTGGCCCCATCCACCAGTGTAGTTTCCCCAGTGTCGTTGCCGGTACCTCAACCCAACCGTCACCCCGAAAAAGAGGTCGTGTCTGTAGCAGGAGTGGAATAAGGCGTGACACCCGCTATTTCTGTCCTGACTGCCCTGACCACCCTGCCCTATGCTTTGGAGAGTGTTTCCAGAAGTACCACACACAGGTACACTTAGCATAGGGATTGCATCTCACAGGACAAGCGAACAGGGCTATTAGGGCCCTTTCACTCACAGCTGCTGCAAACCTCTCCTTTCACCTGGGATAAAGTGCATAATGTACTTCGCCACATCTTTAGGCGATTTGCGCTTTGCACATTGTCCCATGGGGAAGGAGAGGTTTGTCCTATAAAAAGGTAAAAAATAAAATAAAATCCCGGCAATGATTTATTCATCCACATCGATTGATGTGAATGGAGAAATCGGGTTTGCCAGGGCATACGAGCTAAGTGGGTATGGATGTTGGGCGGAGATCCTATGTCCTGGCAGACGCCTTTCCCCTCTTTTTTTTTTGGCAGAGATTTTTTCATCCACATTGATCGATGCAAATGAAGAAATCTGTGCCGTTCATTTTTTATTTTAGCCCAGAGGCTGAACGAAAATAAAAAAAATCTCATTACCCGTATGCTCAATATAAGGAGAATAGCAGAAACTCCTAATGCTGGCCATACATTTAATGATTGCGGAGACCCTCAAATGCCAGGGCAGTACAAACACCCCACAAATAACACCATTTTGGAAAGAAGACACCACAAGGTATTCGCTGAGGGGCATATTGAGTCCATGAAAGATTGAACTTTTTGTCCCAAGTTAGTGGAACTTGTGCCAAAATATATTTTTTTCTATGAACTCGCCATGCCCCTCATTGGAAAGAAGACACCCCAAGGTATTCAAAGTGGGGTCACATGTGGGGTATTTATACTGCCCTGGCTATTTAGGGGCCCTAAAGCGTGAGAAGAAGTCTGAGATCCAAATGTCTAAAAATGCCCTCCTAAAAGGAATTTGGGCACCTTTGCGCATCTAGGCAAAAAAGTGTCACACATGTGGTATCGCTGTACTCAGGAGAAGTTGGGGAATGTGTTTTGGGGTGTCATTTTACATATACCCATGCTGGGTGAGAGAAATATCTTGGTCAAATGCCAACTTTGTATAAAAAAATAAAAAAAATGGGAAAAGTTGTCTTTTGCCGAGATATTTCTCTCACCCAGCATGGGTATATGTAAAATGACCCCCCAAAACACATTGCCCAACTTCTCCTGAGTACGGCAATACCACGTGTGACACTTTTTTGCAGCCTAGGTGGGCAAAGGGGCCCACATTCCAAAGAGCACCTTTAGGATTTCACAGGTCATTTTTTACACATTTTGATTTCAAACTACTGAAAGTGAAAAATGTCATTTTTTTGCAAAAAAATCGTTAAATTTCGATTAACAACAAAAAAAGTAAAAATGTCAGCAGCAATGAAATACCAGCAAATGAAAGCTCTATTAGTGAGAAGAAAAGGAGGTAAAATTAATTTGGGTGGTAAGTTGCATGACCGAGCAATAAACTGTGAAAGTAGTGTAGTGCAGAAGTGTAAAAAGTGGCCTGGTCATTAAGGGTGTTTACGCTAAGGGGGCTGAGGTGGTTAATACCCATTTTTCAGGTGACAGAAACCCTTTAAAACTTTTTTTTTTACTTTATTTTTTAACATCTTTTTTCACTTTATTTATTGTCCCACTCTTGGGGGGTCTGATCCCCTTTACAATGCATGACAATACTTCTGTATTGTCATGCATTGGCTGTAAGTGTATTACCAGTGTAATACAGGGGGCTGGATCTCACAGGCTGTCATGGAAGGCAGCCAGGATGCCTAAGGAAGGCATCGGGCTGCCTTCCCTGCCATTGGGTCCCCGTCACAGCAGCACAGGGACCCGATGGCCACCCTGCCCCTGGTATGATCCCACACGTGCCGCGGTCAGCGCTGACTGCGGCAGCGCGAGGGTTAATGCGCCGGCATCGGTGTTTTCACCAATGCCGGCGCATACAGCAGGGGTCCGGCTATCTGTGACAGCCGGACCCCTGCTGCTGATCGGGCGGGTGCAGCTCCTGCACCCGCCTAATCAGCCCCCCATACATGTATGGCGCGGGTCTTTATGGGGTTAAAGTGTTGCTCATTCACTCACAGGAATTTAGAAATATTTTGTTCAGCTTTCGTATTCCAATAAATATATTTCAGTGATAAAAAGACTGATGTCACCGCTGTACTACAGTAAGGGTCCATTCACGCGTCCGTAGTGTATTGTGGATCCGCAATACACCCGGCCGGCACCCCCATAGAACTGCCTATTCTAGAATAGGACATGTTCTATTTTTTTCTGGAGCTGCAGCCCGGAAGATCGGGGGCGCGGTCTGGAAACGCGGATGCGGAGAGCACATAGTGTGCTGTCCGCATCCATTCCAGTCCCATAGAGAATGAATGGGTCCACACCTGTTCCGCAGTTTACAGAACGGATACGGACCCATTCTGCGGACGTGTGAATGGACCCTTAATGTGTTATTACTAGTTATTAGCCATGTATGAAGAAGTCAAGGAAAAAGACAAGAGATGGAGTCAGAGTCGGAGGTTTGGCCATACTGTACTATCTCTACTGTTCCATAGATTCTCCTTTACCTTCTAAACGACTGGAGGAAGCTTCCGGGTTATCCTTTACGAATTTCCAGGCTTCTTCCTCTGAAGCAAACTTTTTGTACCTTGCTGCTGGAAAGCGGTCCACTTGTTCTTTACATTCTGCCCTTTGATGGGAACAGAAATGAAGGGGGGGGGGGGGGGAAAAAATAAATAAAAAGTCAGAGGAACCAACTATTGCCTACAGAGGACCCGTCACTGTTATAATCACCCCCCCTGCCCTCTACGATATAGTCATAGAACCCCTGAGGACTACAGCAGTCCATACATACAGTCACCCCAATCAGAAAACCAATGTGGGATATTTTAGGACTTTCTTACCAGGTCTTGTAGACTCCTGGACTGCGCCCCTTCCTCACTGCATAGAACATCGTGGCAGCTGTATACCGTATACCCGGCAATGCTAAAGATAAGATGCTCGTTAAGATCTTGAACATCTCCTATGAAGAAGTACTAGGCTGTGACGGCCTTTGTATAGGGGACACCAGCACCGCTCATCCTGCAGAGGAGTGACGGAAACAGACAGGACATGGTCAAGGTAAATGTAGGAAACTGATGTACACCAGTATATTTAGGGTATGAATACCGCCATAGTGTGTCGCAGCCAGTGGAGACTCTAGGAACAATATATAGGGGGGGCACAAAGATACCACAGTCAAAAATGGGGGGGCAAAAACAAAATAAGTATATATATATATATATATAAATAAGATTACAAAATACGAGAGAATTGCGGTAGGCAGGGATACATTTATAATAAAACAATTTACTTACAAAAGAAGCTATTCAGTCGTCTGCTGTGCCGTCCTCTGCTTGCTTCCGCGGATTCTTCCCCCTTCTTTCTGTCTCTCGTCAGTGCGCAGGCACACTGTTATGGTGGATCTGTGGAAGACACTTATTATGCCTCATTAGCCCCCATATCAGCCCTTATGCCTCATTAGCCCCCATTATAAGCCATTATGCCTCACATGATTAGCCCCCATTATGCCTCACATGATTAGCCCCCATTATGCCTCACATGATTAGCCCCCATTATGCCTCACATGATTAGCCCCCATTATGCCTCACATGATTAGCCCCCATTATGCCTCACATGATTAGCCCCCATTATGCCTCACATGATTAGCCCCCATTATGCCTCACATGATTAGCCCCCATTATGCCTCACATGATTAGCCCCCATTATGCCTCACATGATTAGCCCCCATTATGCCTCACATGATTAGCCCCCATTATGCCTCACATGATTAGCCCCCATTATGCCTCACATGATTAGCCCCCATTATGCCTCACATGATTAGCCCCCATTATGCCTCACATGATTAGCCCCCATTATGCCTCACATGATTAGCCCCCATTATGCCTCACATGATTAGCCCCCATTATGCCTCATATGATTAGCCCCCATTATGCCTCATATGATAAGCCCCCATTATGCCTCATATGATAAGCCCCCATTATGCCTCATATGATAAGCCCCCATTATGCCTCATATGATTAGCCCCCATTATGCCTCATATGATTAGCCCCCATTATGCCCCCAGCAGCCACATTTTTTATAAAGTATAAAACCACTTACCTCTCCTGCTCCTGGACGCCGCCTGCCTCTCCTCAGTCGACTGTGCTCTGAACTGGCGCGCACAGCGTGAGGTCACAGAGCGCCCTCACGCTGTGCGCAGCCCTGCACAGCAGACAGCCGAGGACCAGGAAGTGGTAAGTACAGAGCGTTCACCACTCCCTGGTCCTTCGGTACTAATGAGCGCTTCCATAATGGAAGCGCTCATTAGTATTCACCTGGGGGAATCAGCGGGGGGGGCACCCGGGGGGGCAAAGAACATAGGGGGGGGTGATTGTCCCCCCCCCTCTAGCGATGCCACTAGTCGCAGCGCTAACTTAGAAACTGCTCTTAGATTAGCATTTTATTTTTGGCTGTTTTTCAAGGTTTTCTACCCTTACACGTAAACGATATACTATATAGTATACTCATCAGTATGTAGCAGATAGAACCTGACCATGTAATATATACTGAGGTAGTCATCTGCAGAGGTGGCTGTATGAACAGGACACACAAATATACCGTAGTTCTCTAAATGCTGCACATCCATAGTTTTTATTTCTAAAAATGTGCATCCACTGCGATGTGTGGACCATATACACTGCTCAAAAAAAATAAAGGGAACACTTAAACAACACAATGTAACTCCAAGTCAATCACACTTCTGTGAAATCAAACTGTCCACTTAGGAAGCAACCCTGAGTGACAATCAATTTCACATGCTGTTGTGCAAATGGGATAGACAACAGGTGGAAATTTTAGGCAATTAGCATGACACCCCCAATAAAGGAGTGGTTCGGCAGGTGGTAACCACAGACCTCTTCTCAGTTCCTATGCTTCCTGGCTGATGTTTTGGTCACTTTTGAATGCTGGCGGTGCTTTCACTCTAGTGGTAGCATGAGATGGAGTCTACAACCCACACAAGTGGCTCAGGTAGTGCAGCTTATCCAGGATGGCACATAAATGCGAGCTGTGGCAAGAAGGTTTGCTGTGTCTGTCAGCGTAGTGTCCAGAGCATGGAGGCGCTACCAGGAGACAGGGCAGTACATCAAGAGATGTGGAGGAGGCCGTAGGAGGGCAACAACCCAGCAGCAGGACCGCTACCTCCGCCTTTGTGCAAGGAGGAACAGGAGGAGCACTGCCAGAGCCCTGCAAAATGACCTCCATCAGGCCACAAATGTGCATGTGTCTGCTGAAACGGTCAGAAACAGACTCCATGAGGGTGATATGAGGGCCCGACGTCCACAGGTGGGGGTTGTGCTTACAGCTCAACACCGTGCAGGACGTTTGGCATTTGCCAGAGAACACCAAGATTGGCAAATTCGCCACTGGCGCCCTGTGCTCTTCACAGATGAAAGCAGGTTCACACTGAGCACATGTGACAGAGTCTGGAGACGCCGTGGAGAACGTTCTGCTGCCTGCAACATCCTCCAGCATGACCGGTTTGGCATTGGGTCAGTAATGGTGTGGGGTGGCATTTCTTTGGAGGGCCGCACAGCCCTCCGTGTGCTCGCCAGAGGTAGCCTGACTGCCATTAGGTACCGAGATAAGATCCTCAGACCCCTTGTGAGACCATATGCTGGTGCGGTTGGCCCTGGGTTCCTCCTAATGCAAGACAATGCTAGACCTCATGTGGCTGGAGTGTGTCAGCAGTTCCTGCAAGACGAAGGCATTGATGCTATGGACTGGCCCGCCCGTTCCCCAGACCTGAATCCAATTGAGCACATCTGGGACATCATGTCTCGCTCTATCCACCAACGTCACGTTGCACCCCAGACTGTCCAGGAGTTGGCAGATGCTTTAGTCCAGGTCTGGGAGCAATTCCCTCAGGAGACCGTCCGCCACCTCATCAGGAGCATGCACAGGGGTTGTAGGGAGGTCATACAGGCACGTGGAGGCCACACACACTACTGAGCCTCATTTTGACTTGTTTTAAGGACATTACATCAAAGTTGGATCAGCCTGTAGTGTGTTTTTCCACTTTAATTTTGAGTGTGACTCCAAATCCAGACCTCCATGGGTTGAAAAATTTTATTTCCATTTTTTCATTTTTGTGTGATTTTGTTGTCAGCACATTCAACTATGTAAAGAACAAAGTATTTCAGAAGAATATTTAATTAACTCAGATCTAGGATGTGTTATTTTTGTGTTCCCTTTATTTTTTTGAGCAGTGTATTTCTCCATAGCGTCCGCCGTCCCACTACCATCCATCTCTACAACTATTCTATTTGGGAAAATCTGCAGTGTCCATGGATTTAGGGCTAGAATAGGTTTTTGTTTTTAAAGCGAGTCCGAAAAAAATGCAGAATGCACTTGGATTGACAAGGCATCGGCTGTAGCGCTGCGGCCTTCTCACAGCTTTCCCTAAGCCATGTGATGTCACGTTCATCGGTCACGTGGCCTAAGCGCAGATCAGTCCCATAGAAGTGAATGGGGGTGAGCGCGATACCAAGCACAAACACCATACAATGTGCGGACTGGTGAGCACGGAGAAAACCGCAGCGCTCACAGGAGTACAGGTGCCTTCTCAACACAGCTGATTGCGGGGGTCCCGGGTGTCAGACCCCACATCAGATACTGATGACTTATCCACAGGGTCATCAGTATAAAAACCTCAGAAAACCCTTTTAGATCTCTTGTTTTGTGCCAATTTTGAGGCCCATTGGTGTGTCAGTCATTTCTGGGGGGTTTTATGCAGTTTTCAACTGATCTTACTTCTGGAAAGCTCACTGCAACTTCTTTTTTTACTGGCAAGAAGTTCTCAAAATTCAACAAAAAATAAATTAAAAAAAAGATACAAAAGTACTTTCACACTAGAGGCAGGCTGTTCCGGCAGGTAAACAGCCTGTCGGAGCTGTCCTGCCGCTAGTTCACGTGTGCGCCCGGGACTGCCGCTCCGTCCCCATTGACTATAATAGGGGCAGGCCGGAGTTCCGGCGGCAGCACACGCCGAGAGGCAGCCAGACTAAAAGTACTGCATGCAGTACTTTTAGGGTACTTTCACACTTGCAGCAGAGGATTCCGGCAGGCAGTTCCATCTGACAAATGCATTGAAATACTGGATCCGTCTCCCCGGTGTCATCAGGAAAAACAGATCCGGTATTATTTTTATTTGCATTTTTAAAGGTCTGCGCATCCGGAAAGCCGGATCCATTTTGCCGGAACACTTAATGCCGGATCCGGAACTAATACACTTCAATGTAAATTAATGCCGGATCCGGATTCCGGCAAGTGATCAGTATTTTTGGCCGGAGAGAAAACTGCAGCATGCTGCGGTATTTTCTCCGTCCAAAAAATGTAAGAGGGACTGAACTGATGCATCCTGAACGGAATGCTCTCCGTTAAGGGTCCATTCACACGTCCGTAGTGTATTGCGGATCCGCAATACACCCGGCCGGCACCCCCATAGAAATGCCCTGTTCTATTTTTTTACGGAGCCACAGACTGGAAGATCAGCGGTGCGCTCCGGAAATACCAGGGCTGTGGAGTCGGTAGATAAATGGTCCGACTCCTCAGTTTTTGGAACTTCCGACTCCGACTCCTCTGTATTTAATATGCAAATGTATTTTATAAATTCCTTGAGGGAAAGAAAGGCAACATACATGTCATTACCACAGAACTACTGGCTAGGAAGTTGCTGCCTTCTCCTTTGTGTGCTGATCTTCTGCTGAAGATGGGGCAGGGGAAGGGGCATTTATTGTAAAACATGATTTTCCTAGTAGAATCCCATAGTCATGTTTAAAGGGAACCTGTCACCTGGATTTTGGGTATAGAGCGGAGGACATGGGTTGCTAGATGGCCGCTAGCACATCCGCAATACCCAGTCCCCATAGCTCTGTGTGCTTTTATTGTGTAAAAAAACCGATTTGATACATATGCAAATTAACCTGAGATGAGTCCTGTCCCTGACTCATCTCACATACAGGACTCATCTCAGGTTAGGCGACTTTCACACTAGCGTTCGGAGCGGGTCCGTCTGATGTTTCATCAGACGGATCCGCTCCGATAATGCAGACGTTTGCATCCGTTCAGAACGGATCCGTCTGCATTATAACTTAGAAAAATTTCTAAGTGTGAAAGTAGCCTGAACGGGTCCGTCCAGACTTTACATTGAAAGTCAATGGGGGCGGATCCGTTTGAAGATTGAGCCATATAGTGTCATCTTCAAACGGATCCGTCCCCATTGACTTACATTGTAAGTCTGGACGGATCCGCTTGCCTCCGCACGGCCAGGCGGACACCCGAACGCTGCAAGCAGCGTTCAAGTGTCCGCTCGCTGAGCGGAGGCTGAACGCTGGCAGACTGATGCATTCTGAGCGGATCCGCGTCCACTAAGAATGTATTAGGGCTGGACGGCTGCGTTCGGGGCCGCTTGTGAGCCCCTTCAAACGGAGCTCACGAGCGGACACCCGAACGCAGGTGTGAAAGTAGCCTTAATTTGCATATGTATCAAATAGTTTTTTTTTACACAATAAAAGCACACAGAGCTATGGGAACAGGGTATTGCGGATGTGCCATCGGCCATCTAGCAACCCATGTCCTCAGCTCTATACCCAAAATCCTGGTGACAGGTTCCCTTTAAAGTTTAAGCTAACAATCAGAGTTTACAAGTTTTTATAGCCTTAGCTAAATGACAGCAGTTTTTCAAATGGTTTACAGCTTCAGTCTTGAACTATTGACTATCCATTCCCATCACTTATACAAGTGTCTCTAGTCCTGCAAAAAACATATTTACTTAATCAGTTATCAGTGAGAGGCTAGGTTAACCATGGGCGATGCGTTCCCTGTAACAGCGGAACACAACACAATGGAAAGTATAAGTATTGCCGCTCTTTAACTGTGCGTTGCGTGCCATATAGTGAAGCATATGAAAAGCATGCTTCTTCATGGTCACTTAACGTGTTCGTTTTGCGGTAATGTGACGCACTGCATGCATTGGCCTTTATTCTTACAGTAGAGAAGTACCGTATTTTTCGCAAAAGTGGGGGAAAAATAGAAGTGCATCTTATGGGGGCGAATGCTGCGACCGTCCGGTGAATAGGCTGAGAGGCAGGAGGGACTGGGGGCCGGCATCTGTTTCTGTAATGGCAGCGGGGCCCGGTGCAGTCACTGTATTCTACTACACCGGGCCCCGCTCACTGTAGTATACAGTAATAATATCTAACTTGTGGGTATTGTTAAAGTATTCCAATCATCTTAAATCTAGCGCTGTACTACTTACTACTAACTTCTTGGCAGTCAGGAGGCCGGGTGGGCGCTCGTAGCGTAGCTCACTACGTCACGCGCCTGCTCCGCCCACTTTATGAATGAAGCGGGCAGCGAGGGCCCGATGCCCATTACAGAAACAGATGCCGGCCCCCATTCACTACACAGGGACACTTATGGGGGGGATCTGTGGATGACACAAGATAAGATGCTGTATATGTGTCATCCACAGATGCCCCCACAATGATCCCCCATAACCGTGCCACCCACAGATGCCCCCATAACAGTGCCATCCACAGATGCCCCCATAACAGTGCCATCCACAGATGCCCCCATAACAGTGCCATCCACAGATGCCCCCATAACAGTGCCATCCACAGATGCCCCCATAACAGTGCCATCCACAGACCACCATTAGTTCAAAACCCACCAAAAGCACACCTTTTGGATCTCATTTTCCTCCTCAAAAACCTAGGTGCGTCTTCTAGGGTGAAAAATACGGTAATTAATTATAACTTTTTGTGAATTGGGACATTTAAACTTACTTTTTTTATTTTATTCCAATTTAAATCTAGTAGGAGTCAGAATCGGTTCATTTTTTGCCGACTCCGACTCCAGGTACCCAAAATTGCCTCTGACTCCTCGACTCCGACTCCACAGCCCTGGGAAATACAGATGCGGACAGCACACTGTGTCCATTCTGTCCCTATAGAGAATGAATGGGTCCGCACCCATTCCACACAATTGCGGCAGTCCGGGGGCACGCGTGAACTAGCGGCAGTCCGGGGGCACGCGTGAACTAGCGGCAGTCCGGGGGCACGCGTGAACTAGCGGCAGTCCGGGGGCACGCGTGAACTAGCGGCAGTCCGGGGGCACGCGTGAACTAGCGGCAGTCCGGGGGCACGCGTGAACTAGCGGCAGTCCGGGGGCACGCGTGAACTAGCGGCAGTCCGGGGGCACGCGTGAACTAGCGGCAGTCCGGATCCGACAGGCTGTTCACCTGGCGGTGTCCCCTGCCACTAAAAGTAATCGGCTAGCCTCCTCACGTGGCAAAGATGTTTGGTGTGGAATCGGCAACTACTCCACAACTTGTCACCAGTCCCTCGCCCTAGATTTGGGACCCCTCCTCAGTAACCATGTCCACAGGGAGGAGGCAATGGTGGTGGAGTCTACCAGCTGTCCTCATATTGCTCAGTCCCTGTGCACAGGTTCTTTTTACAAGCACCCACAAATAGGACCACCACAAAGAGTCCAGTGATAAAAGGGTTAAAAAAAACGGCATCAAAACGCAACCCTGTCCCATGTCCGCTCTAACACTGTCTGTAACACTACAGCAGTCTACGACTCCCATCATACCTTGATAACTAAATGCTGGCAGCTGTAGTTTACTGATCCTCCCGCAGTCACTACACACTCGGCGGCGCAGCTTCCTGATTGGACGCCACATGTAGAGGTCAGCTGACCCTAATGTGGGCTCGGCGAGCACACTGACTACGGAAAGCGAGGAGAGTCAGAACTCCAGACCGCTTGCAGCTAAGAGGAGGGGATTTCCGATATAGACTCGTGTAAATGATATCTCCGAAGAGATTAGTAATAATGGCTTCCTGTGCCCAGCGCTAGTCTCCGGGGTAGTACATGTCAGGCTAGTCTTCCATAATAATCCTCCATACACCGCACTGTTCTAGTTTCAGCTGCCGCTGTACTAATAATATACTTTGTGTATCCTAGAATTTTCAGCATCTCTTCTTGCTGTTATTGAATGTCATATTATTATTATTTTTACTGTGCCACACACTGCCAGTGCATGTGAATAAACAGCAAGCAAAGATCTTAAAACAATGAAGAGCTGATACACAAACCAGATCATTGTGTAAGGTGTTTTTTGTACAATTAAGGGGCTGTGCCAAATATTAAAGGGGTTCTGCAAACCCCCCTCCCCCTTTTGGGCAGTTTGCGTTATGTGATAATTTGATAATTCGCTGTCCTCATCCGCTTCAACACCACTGCAGCCAAGTACTGGCGGCGGCCTGCCCCTCCTATCTGTTAATCACGTGATGCAAGGGGGAAGGTATCCGCTGCAGCGGTGGCCAACCCCTTTAGGCTACCTGCACACAGGTGCGGGATGTCAAACAGATACTGTTCCAAACACCTTGCTGCTACCACTGCTGCTCTCTGGTGGCCCGGACCCGCTGGCCCTCCTCTGCCCTCCAACAGGGGGCCCGGCCTCTGGAGTTCTGTGTTCTTGTCTACAGCCTGTGTCTTAGTGCTAGGTCCCTTCAGCCTTTCCATATGGCACCCGCATTCCCAACTCTTCAGGGGCCCGTGCAAGCACTCTAATCTTCTAGAGACAGTGGGATACTTAAAGGGGTTGTTCAAGTTATGTAGAAAAAAATAAAGCACTGTAAATGTAATGGTCAGCAATATAGGCTAAGCAAGTTTTAAGAAAAAAAAAATGATATTTACTAATTTACCTAGTTCGGTTCTGGCCTTTTGTTGACTTGCAGAGCTGTGGGGGCATGTAACAACAATCTCTGTGGGCTTCAACAATGACTGCCTTTCCCCTCCCCCTGCTCTGCAAAGGGAGTAAGTAAAATTGCTGCCCTGTCTGCAGTCTGACTGCTGGGATACTCATGTTGTATTTGGGGGACTACAAGTTGCAGCTGTACAGTACAATGATATTGCTGATACACATCCCCTACCTGTTCTTGTGCAATGCTCTGCAAACACTTCCTCACAGCCAGCACAAGAGCACAGAGGAAAGGACTTTTCCAGTCTTTGTTTGGGTGAGGAGTAAGGGAAGATCCTGTGCACAGCATTTGTCTCCTCAGTGCCTGGAAGATGAAACCCTGCAGCTGCTCAGTACCTGAGGCAGAGCATCCAGCCCTGAGTCTGTGCTGCTGATGGTAGAAAGGGTTTAAGGCGTTGTCCAAAATATATAGCACTGTAAATCTTATGGTCAGCAATATATAACTAAGCTAAGCAAGTTTTAGGCAAAAAAAACCTAGTTCCTCATTTCCCTGGTTCTCTTCTGGCCCTTTGTTTACCTGCAATAACAACAATCTCTGAGGTTTTCCTCATGAATATTTGTGCCCCTCCCCCTGCTCTGCAAAGGGAGTGAATACAAGTGTTGCCCTGAGTGACATGTCTGCCTGCTGGGAGATTCAGCAGCATGTTGTATGTGTAGGGCTACAAGTCCCAGCTGTACAATGACACTGCTGATACACACAGGATACCCCCCCCCCCCCACCTGTTCTTGTGCAATGCTCTGTAGAACTCCTACAGTATGTCAACTCTGTGTCTGCAGGATGAGGATCCTGTGTCTTTTCACTGCCTGCAGCTTCTCACCAAAGCCTCCAGCCCTGAGTCTGTGCTGCTGAAGGGGTTAAAGCTTCCTGAAGTATCCAGGCAGAGGGCAATGCAGGGGGCATGGCCAGCACAGTGACCTCTGGTGCACAGACACATACCTGCTCTCTCAGGCTTGTGCATGAAACATCAGAGCAGGGAGAGAAGCTGACATTACAGGTCATATGACCCTCAGTGAGATCTGAGAGAGCAGCCACTGCAGATAAAGGAAGTGCATTGTAAAGCCCTTACATTTGCCTAGTTAGAAACATAAAAAGTGCAGGGGGCGTAACCAGCAGATCAGACAGTGCAGGGGGCGTGGCCAGAAGATCGGGCAGTGCAGACTTACATTTTTCAAACCAGCACCTGGATCAGAATACTTTTGTAATTGCATGTAATTAAATGTAGTATAGCCAGTGAACTATTCAATAAACTTTATCTGTATATCGCCACCTGCTGTTTGTTATTTTGCATATTTTGTGTCCGTCTCATTGAGATAATCAAACTTGCTTAGTTTAAATCTTCAACTGCCACCAGCCATATGTTCTGTTAGAAGCTGTGGCAGTTACAAGGAGATAGCTGCAGCAGAAAGGACACATCCCCTGAGCTGCCAGGCTGGAGATAATATAGCAGAGCAGTTGGAGCAGTGAATGTGGAGATCTCTGGACCTGAGTGAGGTACAGGGCTGGTTCTAAATCTTGGTCTTTAGCTGTGATATGAGCTATGAAATGCATGCTATCTAGTGGTGTCTAGCCACTCATCCTCATGAGGCGGCTGGTCACTAAGTTAAAGTGTGCCAGCAATAACATGCATACTCCATGTTGGACGAGAGTGCCTAGAGCCTGCCAGTAAAATAAATATTAGGAACCCACTGTTCATCCACATGCAATTACTGTATCATCTCACACCATTCCCAAATTTCTATCCTGTGCATTCCTCCAACGCTTCAATGAAAAAGTAGCTGCTTTTGCATACGGCCATGATGTGACTGAAGTACGCTCACTGACTAAAAATAATGCACCCAGACAAAAATGTCAGATTGCTGCAAAACTCAGCACGCAGTTAAGTCTGATTGGACATTGGGTCGTGCCACAAAAGGGTGTTACAAAAAAGTGTTTCCCCAGCTGCCCTATAAAAAAGTTTCTCAGAGGTTACTTTTGGGTAGTGTACCTGTTGGTGAGAGATCGTTGACCGCTAGACATGCCTCTACGATGTACTCAAAGACATTTTTCCCCAGGAGGCGCATCATTGAAAGGTAATTTCGATAAACTGCCCGCCATCTAGGCCGTTCTGACCTAGGTGTTGGGAGCAGTGGTTACATGAGGGCACACATACATGGTGACCACCTGTAGAGAGAATTAATCCATCGTCAAGTACGAGAAGCTCCCACAGTTTCGTTGTCCATCATCCAGACGCAGGTGACACCTCCGTGTGTATTCCATTTCCGTTTGTCCGCGTGGCCGTTCTGCAATAAAGTAGTGCATGTCCTATTATTGTCCGCAAATCACGGTCCGATGCCCCATTCAAATAAATGGGTCCACAAAAAATACGGAACGCACACGGAACACATCCGTATGTCATCCGGATTTTGCGGATCCATACTGTAGAAATGCTATGCCCAGCCCATATTGCTCATGTCTTTGGTGATTAATAAGTTAGGCCCCTTTCACACAGGCGAGTATTCCGCGCGGATGCGATGCGTGAGTTGAACGCATTGCACCCACACTGAATCCCGACCCATTCATTTCTATGGGGCTGTACACATGAGCGGTGATTTTCACGCATCACTTGTGCGTTGTGTGAAAATCGCAGCATGCTCCTCTTTGTGCGTTTTTCACGTAACGCAGGCCCCATAAAAATAAATGGGGTTGCGTGAAAATCGTAAGCATCCGCAAGCAAGTGCGGATGCGGTGCGATTTTCACGCACGGTTGCTAGGAGACGATCGGGATGGAGACCTGATCATTATTATTTTCCCTTATAACATGGTTATAAGGGAAAATAATAGCATTCTGAATACAGAATGCATAGTAAAATAGCGCTGGAGGGGTTAAAAAAAATAATAATAATTTAACTCACCTTAGTCCACTTGATCGCGCAGCCCGGCTTCTCGTCTGTCTCCTTTGCTGAACAGGACCTGTGGTGAGCATTCATTGCAGGAACAGGACCTGCGGTGACGTCACTCCGGTCATCACATGATCCATCACCATGGTAAAAGATCATGTGATGGATCATGTGATCACCGGAGTGACGTCACCACAGGTCCTGTTCCTGTAATGAATGCTCACCACAGGTCCTGTTCAGCAAAGGAGACAGACGAGAAGCCGGGCTGTGCGATCAAGTGGACTAAGGCTACTTTCACACTTGCGTTTGGGGTTCCGTTTGTAAGCTCCGTTTGAAGGCTCTCACAAGCGGCCCCGAACGGATCCGTACTGCCCCAATGCATTCTGAGTGGAAAAGGATCCGCTCAGAATGCATCAGTATGGCTCCGTTCGCCTCTGTTCTGCTCTGCAGGCGGACACCCGAACGCAGCTTGCAGCGTTCGGGTGTCCGCCTGGCCTTGCGGAGCCAAACGGATCCGTCCAGACTTACAATGTAAGTCAATGGGGACGGATCCGTTTGTCCTGGCTCCGCTTTGACACGGATCCGTTAGAAACCGTTCACGTCTCTGCGCATGCCCAGTAACTTCTTGTCCCTCCCCTCATCGTCGGCCATTTTGGATTATCGACTTGGTGAAGACTGCTAAGTATATGAAGTTTTGTCTGTTTGTCTATCTTTTTTTTCTATCTATCAATCTATCTATCTATTTCTAGGGGGGGGGGGGGCTGCTGGCACTTGGGAAGGGGTGTGTGTGTGTGTCTGGAACAGTGGGGGCTGCTGGCACTGGTGGTGGGGGCTGCCTTTATGGGGGGCTTCTGGCACTGGGGGGGCTGCTGGCACTGCGGGGGGGGGGGGGGTGTGGCTGGAACTGGGGGGTCTGCTGGCACTGCGATGATGTTTGTGGCTGGAACTGTGTGGTGTTTCTGGCACTGCCGGGGTTTATGTGGATGGAACTGTGGGTGCTGCTGGCACTGCGGGGGTGTTTGTGGCTGAAACTGTGGTTGCTGCTGGCACTGCGGGGATGTGTGTGGCTGGAATTGGGGGGTCTGCTGGCACTGCGGGGGTGTGTGTGGCTGGAACTGTGCAGTGTTTCTGGCACTGCAGGGGTTTTTGTGGCTGGAACTGTGGAACTGTGGGGTATGCTGGCACTGCGGGCGTGTGTGTGTAGCTGGAACTGTGGGGGCTGCTGGCATTGGGGGGGCTGAGGGCACTGTGGGAAGGTTGTTTGGAACTGGGGGCTGATGTCACTGTGGGGGGCTGCTGGCACTATGGGGTGCTGCTGGGCTTCTGTCTCTGGGGGTGTTTATGGCACTTTGGGGGATTATGGCTCCTGTCGGATTAATTTTTTTAATCATTTTATTATTAGGGTCATTCCAAAATAAATAAGAAAAATTTGGATTGTATAGAAAGTTCTGCGGTGGGCAAGCACCAATCTATATTTTGAAAAGTAAGTATTAAAAAAAAAATTGTTGATATATGTGGAAATAGTGCTCTAAACAAGTTTCTTTAACGTTATCTGCATTTTGCCTGGTATTCTGTTGCGTACAAATGTCATCAAAGAAGACAAAAATTTATTGGAAAAACCCACCCAGAAGGCGCAGGCGTATTGAGTGGCCGGTAAGTATAAAATCAACACTTGGAGTTTGTACTGTTTGATTTGTTGCATTAATCAGTATGTGCTCTTATTATCGATTTCTTCATCATCAGCGGAGGGCTCTCCGGATGTGGCCGGCTCACCTGCCGGGGCTCGCTCACCAGTGCTGGAATCACCAGCGTCCAGGGGAGGTGGATCAAGCCCGGACCGGGCTGTCAAGAAGTAAGTATATACAGGGAGTGCAGAATTATTAGGCAAGTTGTATTTTTGAGGATTAATTTTATTATTGAACAACAACCATGTTCTTAATGAACCCAAAAAACTCATTAATATCAAAGCTGAATATTTTTGGAAGTAGTTTTTAGTTTGCTTTTAGTTTTAGCTATTTTAGGGGGATATCTGTGTGTGCAGGTGACTATTACTGTGCATAATTATTAGGCAACTTAACAAAAAACAAATATATACCTATTTCAATTATTTATTTTTACCAGTGAAAGCAATATAACATCTCAACATTCACAAATATACATTTCTGACATTCAAAAACAAAACAAAAACAAATCAGTGACCAATATAGCCACCTTTCTTTGCAAGGACACTCAAAAGCCTGCCATCCATGGATTCTGTCAGTGTTTTGATCTGTTCATCATCAACATTGCGTGCAGCAGCAACCACAGCCTCCCAGACACTGTTCAGAGAAGTGTACTGTTTTCCCTCCTTGTAAATCTCACATTTGATGATGGACCACAGGTTCTCAATGGGGTTCAGATCAGGTGAACAAGGAGGCCATGTCATTAGATTTTCTTCTTTTATACCCTTTCTTGCCAGCCACGCTGTGGAGTACTTGGACGCGTGTGATGGAGCATTGTCCTGCATGAAAATCATGTTTTTCTTGAAGGATGCAGACTTCTTCCTGTACCACTGCTTGAAGAAGGTGTCTTCCAGAAACTGGCAGTAGGACTGGGAGTTGAGCTTGACTCCATCCTCAACCCGAAAAGGCCCCACAAGCTCATCTTTGATGATACCAGCCCAAACCAGTACTCCACCTCCACCTTGCTGGCGTCTGAGTCGGACTGGAGCTCTCTGCCCTTTACCAATCCAGCCACGGGCCCATCCATCTGGCCCATCAAGACTCACTCTCATTTCATCAGTCCATAAAACCTTAGAAAAATCAGTCTTGAGATATTTCTTGGCCCAGTCTTGATGTTTCAGCTTGTGTGTCTTGTTCAGTGGTGGTCGTCTTTCAGCCTTTCTTACCTTGGCCATGTCTCTGAGTATTGCACACCTTGTGCTTTTGGGCACTCCAGTGATGTTGCAGCTCTGAAATATGGCCAAACTGGTGGCAAGTGGCATCTTGGCAGCTGCACGCTTGACTTTTCTCAGTTCATGGGCAGTTATCTTGCGCCTTGGTTTTTCCACACGCTTCTTGCGACCCTGTTGACTATTTTGAATGAAACGCTTGATTGTTCGATGATCACGCTTCAGAAGCTTTGCAATTTTAAGAGTTCTTCATCCCTCTGCAAGATATCTCACTATTTTTGACTTTTCTGAGCCTGTCAAGTCCTTCTTTTGACCCATTTTGCCAAAGGAAAGGAAGTTGCCTAATAATTATGCACACCTAATATAGGGTGTTGATGTCATTAGACCACACCCCTTCTCATTACAGAGATGCACATCACCTAATATGCTTAATTGGTAGTAGGCTTTCGAGCCTATACAGCTTGGAGTAAGACAATATGCATAAAGAGGATGATGTGGTCAAAATACTCATTTGCCTAATAATTCTGCACGCAGTGTATATTAGGGATCGACCGATATTGATTTTTTAGGGCCGATACCGATAATTTGTGAACTTTCAGGCCGATAGCCGATAATTTATACCGATATTCTGGGAATTTTCATTTTTGAAAAAAATAAATTTCCTACACAAATCTGCTGAAAATTAATGTTTATTGTTAACGTGTATTTTTTTTGTAAACCTTTATTTTTCATTTATACTTAATATTTTAGTTTTTTTTGTTTACTAACTTTTAGCCCCCTTAGGGACTAGAACCCTTGTCCTATTCACCCTGATAGAGATCTATCAGGGTGAATAGGATCTCACACTGTCCCTGCTGCTCTGTGCTTTGTGCACACAGCAGCATGGAGCTGAACATGGCAGCCAGGGCTTCAGTAGCATCCTGGCTGCCATGGTAACCGATCGGAGCCCCAGGCTTACACTGCTGGGGCTCCGATCGGAGGAGCAGGAGAGAGGGGACCCTGTGGCCACCGCCACCAATGATTAATACTGGGGGGGGGGGGGGGCACACTGCGCCACCAACGTTTTTAATACTGGGATGGGGGTGGGGGGCGCACTGCGCCACCAATGATTAATACTGGGGGGCTTGGGGGGGCGCACTGCGCCACCAATGAAGATAAGTCTTTCATTAATTCATATACAGGAGGCGGGAGCTGGCTGCAGAATCACATAGCCGGCTCCCGACGTCTATGAGCTGTAGCTGCGATCCGCGGCACCTAAGGGGTTAACTACCGCAGATCGCAGCTACTGCTCATAGAGGCCGGGAGTCGGCTATGTGATTCTGCAGCCAGCTCCCGCCTCCTGTATATGAATTAATGAAAGACTTAAATTCATTGGTGGAGCGGTGGCCACAGCCCCTCCCCTTCTTTTGTTCTCTCTCCTCTCTCCTCGCACAGGGGGAGGGAGACACTGCTTCCTTCTCCCCTGTGCTGCTGAGGGAACACGGAGAGCGCTGAGAGCAGCGCGTTCTTTGTTCCCAATACGTTATCGGTATATCGTCAAAATAGATGCCGATACCGATAACGTTCAAAATCCTGAATATCGGCCGATAATATCGGTAAAACCGATAATCGGTCGATCTCTAATTTATATATATAGATATCTAATAAATTTTTTTATTTAACCACCCCAGGACCGCCGTACGCAGGATTGCATCCTGGCGGCGGCCCTGTTATTCCTCCTGGACGCGCCGGCGCGTCTTCTCGCGAGAGCGTCGAGATTTCCTGTGAACGCGCGCACACAGGAGCGCGCGTTCACAGGAACCGGAGGTAAACGAGCGGATCTGAAGCCTGCCAGTGGCGATCATTCGCTGGCAGGCTGTAGATGAGATTTTTTTAACCCCAAAAAGGTATATTAGACGCTGTTTTGATAACAGCGTCTAAAATACCTGCTACCTGGTCCTCTGGTGGTCCCTTTTGCTTGGATCAACCACCAGAGGACACAGGCAGCTCTGTAAAGTAGCACCAAACACCACTACACTACACCCCCCCCTGTCACTTATTAACCCCTTATTAACCCCTGATCACCCCATATAGACTCCCTGATCAACCCCCTGTCATTGATCACCCCCCTGTAAGGCTCCATTCAGACGTCCGTATGTGTTTTGCGGATCCGCGGATCCGCAAAACACATACGGATGTCTGAATGGAGCCTTACAGGGGAGTGATCACCCCATATAGACTCCCTGATCACCCCCCTGTCATTGATCACCCCCCTGTAAGGCTCCATTCAGACGTCCATATGTATTTCGCGGATTCGCAAAACACATACGGACGTCTGAATGGAGCCTTACAGGAGGGTGATCAATGACAGGTGGGTGATCACCCCATATAGACTCCCAGATTACCCCCCTGTCATTGATCACCCCCCTGTAAGGCTCCATTCAGACGTCCGTATGTGTTTTGCGGATCTGCGGATCCACGGATCCGCAAAACACGGACATCGCGGATCCGCAAAGCACAGACACCGGCAATGTGCTTTCCGCATTATCCGCACATTGCCAGAACTATATAGAAAATGCCTTTTCTTGTCCGCAATTGCGGACAAGAAAAGGACATGTTCTATAGGCTCTACAAAAAACGCAGTGTTCGCCCGATCAGGCCTGATCTTGTGCGCACACTTGCGTTCAGTCCGCCCCACCGCAGTGACAGAATATATATTTTTTCTGATCACTGCAAAAACACCGTAAAATCGCTGCGGCGCTATAAAAAGATCACTTTTGAGAGGCATGGCGAGTTCATAGAAGATTTTTTTTTTTTTGCAACAAATTAGCGGAAATTGATTTTTTTTTTGTTTTTTTTTGTTTTTTTCTTACAAAGTCTCATATTCCACTAACTTTTGACAAAAAATAAAATCTCACATGAACTCACCATACCCCTCACGGAGTCCAAATGCGTAAAACTTTTTAGACATTTATATTCCAGACTTCTTCTCACGCTTTAGGGCCCCTAAAATGCCAGGGCAGTACAAACACCCCACATGTGACCCCATTTCGGAACGAAGACACCCCAAGGTATTCGCTGAAGGGCATATTGAGTCCATGAAAGATTGAACTTTTTGTCACAAGTTAGCGGAAAGGGAGACTTTGTGAGAAAAAACAAAAAAAAATCAATTTCCGCTAACTTGTGCCAAAAAAAAAAAAATTCTATGAACTCGCCATGCCCCTCACGGAATACCTTGGGGTGTCTTCTTTCCAAAATGGGGTCACTTGTGGGGTATTTATACTGCTCTGGCATTTTAGGGGCCCTAAAGCGTGAGAAGAAGTCTGGAATCCAAATGTCTAAAAATGCCCTCCTAAAAGGAATTTGGGCCCCTTTGCACACCTAGGCTGCAAAAAAAGTCACACATTTGGTATCGCCGTACTCAGGAGAAGTTGGGCAATGTGTTTTGGGGTGTATTTTTACATATACCCATGCTGGGTGAGAGAAATATCTCTCTCAAATGACAACTTTGTATAAAAAAATGGGAAAAGTTGACTTTTAGAGAGATATTTCTCTCACCCAGCATGGGTATATGTAAAAATACACCCCAAAACACATTGCCCTACTTCTTCTGAGTACGGCGATACCACATGTGTGACACTTTTTTGCAGCCTAGGTGGGCAAAGGGGCCCAAATTCTAAAGAGCACCTTTAGGATTTCACAGGGCATTTTTTACGCATTTGGATTCCAAACTACTTCTCACGCTTTAGGTCCCCTAAAATGCCAGGGCAGTATAAATACCCCACAAGTGACCCCATTTTGGAAAGAAGACACCCCAAGGTATTTCGTGATGGCCATAGTGAGTTCATGGAAGTTTTTATTTTTTGTCACAAGTTAGTGGAATATGAGACTTTGTAAGAAAAAAATTAAAAAATCATCATTTTCCGCTAACTTGTGTCAAAAAATAAAAACTTCTATGAACTCACTATGCCCATCAGCGAATACCTTAGGGTGTCTACTTTCCGAAATGGGGTCATTTGTGGGGTGTTTCTACTATCTGGGCATTGTAGAACCTCAGGAAACATGACAGGTGCTCAGAAAGTCAGAGCTGCTTCAAAATGCGGAAATTCACATTTTTGTACCATAGTTTGTAAACACTATAACTTTTACCCAAACCAATAAATATACACTTATTGCATTTTTCTTTTTATCAAAGACATGTAGGACAATACATTTTGAGAAAAATTTATATAGAAATGTAGTTATATTTGAAAAATTTTACAACCGAAAGTGAAAAATGTCAATTTTGGGCAAAAAATTCGGTAAATTTTGATTAAAATAAAAAAAAAGTAAAAATGTCAGCAGCAATGAAATACCACCAAATGAAAGCTCTATTAGTGAGAAGAAAAGGAGGTAAAATTCATTTGGGTGGTAAGTTGTATGACCGAGCAATAAACCGTGAAAGTAGTGTAGTGCTGAATTGTAAAAAGTGGTCTGGTCACTAAGGGGGTTTAAGCTAGGGGGCTGAAGTGGTTAAATACATTCTTTTAAAAAAAAATAAAAAATTTGTTTCAGCAATCTGCACCTAGAGCCGCCAGCGAGGATCCCCCAGTCGCCTCCAGAGTCCGCTGGAGTGAGCGTGGCGGTCGTAGACGTGTAAGTCTTGAATTAAGTAGTTTTAATTTGCATTTTGTATTAGGATTTCCATTTTATTTAGTATTTCCTTTTTTTCAGGGTTCCGTAGGCTCCACTAGGGAAGATGAGGAGTTCGGGGTTCCTACGACAGATAACCTGCTCCTCATCCAACTGGTGGAGGCGCGTCCATCATTATGGGACCACTCCGATCGCCACCACGCTGATCATCATCGTACCCAGTGGCTCTGGAGGGATATCTGTGCCAAAGTTTTTGAGACCTGGGGGGATCTAAATGCGGCGGCTCAGGAGAAATATGGTAAGTAAAACAATATGTATTTTAATATATTAAAATATTGTTCTTTTCCTTTCATCATGCTGATTTTATTTTTTATGTAATTTTACTATAGTCAAACTGGTTACAACACGTTGGCTATCTATCCGGGACCGCTTCAGGAGGGATTATTACAAGGAGGTTCAGGCCCCGAGTGGCTCTGGAGGAACCTCAGGGACCCCATACATCCATACGGCGGCCCTGGGGTTCCTACGAAAGGCGATGGCACCAAGAAGGTAAATATTTTTAACAACTGTTAAAAAAAAAATTGTAAAGGGGCTGTCTGAGACAGCGGACCGTTTGGCTCCCCTGTTTTGGCCAGCCCCCTACAGTCCGTCTGAGTGTAAGGGGCTTTCTGAGACAGCGGAGCGTTTGGCTCCCCTGTTTTGGCCGGCCCATTACTGTCAGAGGGACAACTGTTCTCTCCTTCTGAGTTTAAGGGGCTGTCTGAGACAGCGGAGCGTTTGGCTCCCCTGTTTTTGGCCAGCCCCATACAGTCCGCCTGAGTCGAAGGGGCTGTCTGAGACAGCGGAGCGTTTGGCTCCCCTGTTTTGGCCAGCCCCCTACTGTCAGAGGGACAACTGTTCTCTCCGTCTGAGTGTAAGGGGCTGTCTGAGACAGCGGAGCGTTTGGCTCCCCTGTTTTGGCCAGCCCCCTATGGTATACGGTAGACATAGCATAGAACATGGATGTTTTATTTAAAGAACAATTCATAACTTTCCTTATTTCTTTCCTACAGAAGTGCCAGCAGCACTTGGGAGCCTGAACAACCTCCTGAGGCGGAACCGGAACAGATCGCCAGCGCCAGACCTCCTGTCCCTCATGTATCTCATGTATCGGCTCAGGATAATCTGGGTCCCCTACCGGATCCCTCCGCTCAACAGAGGCTCCGGTAGGCCAAATGGAACTGATTATGCAAACCTTGTAGAGGTCGTTTCCGACGCTCTAGAAGGTTTTGCCGAACATCAGAAGGAGTTTGGTGCTGACTTGATTCGCCGCTCCGAGCAGTTGCATGTGTTTAAGATCATGCTAGAGAACGGGTCATGGGAAATGAATGGAGGGCGGCGGCGCAGTGCGACCTCATTCACTTTCTTGGCTCCGTTCTCAATATATGTGAGGCTACCAGCTGTGGGACCCACACCTATAAGACAATGTAGGCATATCTTAGTGGTATGCCCCCATTGTATGAGATGAGAAAACCCCTTTAAGGCCTCTTGCACACAACTGTATGCCCCAAGAGACATACGGTCCGAGAGCGGGCCATATGTCCCGTAGTGGCATTGATCGTGTGCACGAGAGTACACAGCATCATAGTGTACAATGATTCTGTGCAAATTGAGCTGCCCGCAGAGATATAGTCTTGCACTAATAGATCATATGAGTGCGGGACAATAGCCCAGTTTGCAGCACAACATGGTCAGCATCATGATGCTCTGTACTCCCGTACGCACAATCAATGACATATGGCCCGCTAACAAACACTATACATCTGTCGGGATTCGAACCCGTGACCAGCCACATCCCAGGCGGTAGCCCTGCTTACTGGACATTCCTCCCTGAAACCTATTATGTAACCTCAGTCTTGCCAAGCCTTGCTCATCACCCTTGATTCCCCACACCTGCTACTTCCCTATATAAGTCCAGCCCCTTGCTCCTGAGCCTTGATCAAGCTTCTCCTCATCTGCTGCTCTTGCTACTCGAAGTCCACTGCTGACCAGGAAATGCCTACCGACTACTCTTCTGGTTTGTCCCTACCCACTGAACTGCTACCACCGTTGCCATCCGGATTGTCTGACCACGCTTACTGCCGCCTGCCCTGACCCACCGCCTGCCTACCGACTACTCTTCTGCTTTGTCCCTACCTACTGAACTGCTACCACCGTTGCCATCCGGATTGTATGACTACGCTTATTGCCGCCTGCCCTGACCCACCGCCTGCCTACCGACTACGCCTCTGCCAGACTTCCTGCACCTACTACCTGCCTGCGGTCCTTGCCACTGGGCTCCACTCCTACCTCCAGCCAGCGGTCCTCTGACTCAGGTGAGCCTGTAGGACTGTTACAACATGTTTAAGTGCATGTAGTCATGTACAAGAGTCCGAAAAGTGTGGTCCATTATCAAAGCCGGACCAACTTTGAATTTCAACAAGATAGCCCTGGAGAAATATAGGAGCATGACAACCCTGGGGATCTGAATACATGAAGATGGAACCTACAGATGCTACTCATTCCAAAACGGATCCGCTAAATGGATGGCAAAACGGAAACGAACGTGACAAACGGATCCGCAATACAGACGGATCCGTTTGAACGGATCCGACTGAATGGCTTCCGTTTGTCTCAGTTTATTCAAACGGATATTTTTTTTTTTAACCCTTCCAGTGCTATTTTACTATGCATTCTATATTCAGAATGCTATTATTTTCCCTTATAACCATGTTATAAGGGAAAATAATACAATCTACAGAACACCGATCCCAAGCCCTAACTTCTGTAAAGAAGTTCGGGTTTGGGTACCAAACACGCGAGATTTTTCTCACGCGAGTGCAAAACGCATTACAATGTTTTGCACTCGTGCGGAAAAATCGCGCGTGTTCCTGCAACGCACCCGCACATTTTCCCGCAACGCCCGTGTGAAAGGGGCCTTACTGTTTCTGTATATGATCCGCAAAAAACTGATCAAATACGGAAACCATACGGATATGTTTTGTGCAATAATGGAAGAGGACTTAAATCAGAGAAAAAAAAAACTCAGATACGGAATAACGGATCAGTGAAAAACAGACCACAAAAGCTATGTACACCTTTGGAGGCATTTTTTGGTTATGATTTCATTTTACTCGTTTTTGGCTAAAAATCTTTTTTTTCAATTGGCCTTTATTAAAAATATTCAGATTTTGTTTCACAAAGAGTTAACAGTGTTTCTGTGTGACTGGTACTTTCACTTTGTGCTGGTCATCTAATAAGGATCAGCTAAGGCTACTTTCACACTAGCGTTAATATTTTCCGGCATTGAGATCCGTCATAGGATCTCAATACCGGACAAAAACGCTTCCGTTTTGTCACCATTCATTGTCAATGAGGGCAAAACGTAACTGAACAGAACGGAGTGCACCAGACTGCATTCCGTTCCATTCTCATACCGGAGAGAAAACCGCAGCATGGGGATGGATCAGTTTTCTCTGACAAAAACGAAAACGGGGGATCCGTCCCGCATTGACTTTCAGTGGAGTTCATGACGGATCCGTCTTGGCTATATAAGACATAATACAACCGGATCCGTTCATAACGGATGCAGACGGTTGTATTATCAGTAATGGAAGCGATTTTGCTGAACCCTGCCGGATCCAGTAAAAACGCTAGTGTGAAAGTGGCCTTACTGAAAAAAAGGCGTGCGTATTGGCTAATTTTCCGTCTTAACTTAGAGAAGTCTATCTGCCTGCACAAGACGGTTAAAACAAAAAAAAAACTTTATTCCAAATTAAATAAAAATATACATAGTGTTCACCCTTGTGAGGTTACATAAACAAGCAGATGGGGTATATAGCTCAAAGCATACTGGAGGTAATATTTAGAACTCCAGTATCCTATAAGGCATAGAGGTCCATCATGGCAGAGAGAGGGTGCCCGCTATGGATGTTCACGTGTGACCCTCAAATATGACCAGTATATAGCAAGAAAAAAAATCTGTGTACCCTGCAGTCGATAAGGGAGCCTGAGACGATTGGTCCTCATTTGCAGGGTGATAGTGTTTCCACAGCCACGTACCATAAAGAACCAAATGTAACAGACAAGGGATGCAACATAGTTATTATGGATAAGACGCAATACATTACTATGTGTGACAACATTCTGAGTGATGACAAATGCTATCAAATCTTACTTATTAACCCTCTACACACTTTTCGGCAACACCTAATGCCTATGATTATGGAAGCCAAAATGAATCGCCTTATTAAAGGGGTTTTCTCATCTCAGACAAAGGGGGCATATCGCTAGGATATGCCCCCATTGTCTTATAGGTGCGGGTCCCACCACTGGGACCCGCACCTATATCGAGAACGGAGCCCCGAAAGTGAAGGAGAGCGCACTGCGCATGCACAGCCGCCCTCCATTCATTTCTATGGGGCCGCCGAAAATAGTCGAGCCCTGGCTCGGCACGCTCCCATTCACTTCTATGGGAGAGACTGGGATTAGCGCTTCGTGGTGGACGGACCCCAGGAAATCTGGGGTCCTGCAGCCACAGCGATCCCCGCTCCGTTCTCGATATAGGTGAGGGTCCCAGCGGTGGGGCCCGCACCTATCAGACAATGGGGGTATATCCTAGCGATGTGACCCCATTGTCTAAGATGGTAATACCCCTTTAATAAGTCAGAAATTGATTTTCTGCTTCCCCATCACCCCGTGATGGCATGCTTTTACAGTCTCCCCAAGATAGCAAATTTTGCTGCCAGCACATGTCCAAATGTATTAAGAAGGAGAGAGGCGTCCTCCCTCCAGTGCTGGACAGCCATCTTCTCCCCTGCAGCCCTGACCTGGTGCAGACCTCTCCTTACATGTGGAGGCCACTTCTCCAGTGCAGGAGCTGAAGAAACCTGCTCTGCACATCCACAGAACGTCATCACAGACTCAGGTCCGCCAGTTGAGTACCCCTGGGGATACTGGAGTTCTAAATATTACCTCCAGTATGCTTTGAGCTATATATACCCCATCTGCTTGTTCATGTAATCTCACAAGGGTGAACACTATATACTTTTATTTAATTTGGAATACATTTTTTTATTTTATTTTTTAACCGTCTTGTGCAGGCAGTTAGACAGGTCATATAATAAATCCTATCTCTAAACTACTGAGAGGTCATAAACACATATTTAACCTCCTAACAGTTATGTTAAAATTGGAAAAACCCTCCCAAAAATGTATTTTTTATTGGAGAATTTTAATCTGTGTCTGCAGTAAATCTTGTTGGCGCACAACTCACGGGACACCGTGTCAGCCTGTGAGATCCAGCCCCCTGGATCTCACAGGCAGGAAGCTGTAAGTGTATTACACTGGTAATACACTTACAGACAATGCATTACAACACAGAAGGATCAGACCCCCAAAAGTTGAAGTCCCAGAATGGGACAAAAAATTAAGTGAAAAAAGAAATTAAAAAATAAAGTTTTTAAAAAAAATTAAAAGATTCAAGTAAAAAAAAGTGTCCTTTTCCCAAAATAAAGTAAAAAAAATTGTAAAAAATAGGGGAAAAAAGAAAATAAGACATATTAGGTATCGCCGTGTCCGTACCCAACCGACTCTCTAAAAATATCACATGATCCACCCCGTCAGGTGAATGCTGTAAAAAAGAACTTTGTCAAAAAAGCCATTTTCTGGTGACCTTGCCTCACAAAGTGTCTAGTACCAAGTGATCAAAAAGTCTTATGTACCCCAAAATGGTACCAATCAAATCGTAACCTCATCTCGCAAAAAATTAGCTCCCACATAAGACAATCACTTAAAAAATAAAAACCAATGGCACCTTGGTTTGCTCTGCAAAAGCCATATGGCGCTCCTTCCTGCCATGTGCCCCCACAGCAGTTTGCCACCACATATGAGGTGTTGCCGTATTTAGGAGAAAATGGGTAACAAATGTTTTTTTTTCTCCTGTTACCCCTTGTGAAAATGAAAAATTTGGGGCTAAAGCAACATTTTATGGTTAGAAACTAAACTTTTCATTTTTACAGCCAAGTGTTTCCAAATTCTGTAAAACACTTAAGTGCTCAGTACCCCCCTTAATATATTTTTTAATGGGTGTAGTTTTCAAAATGGGATCACTTTTTGAGGGTTTCCACTGTAGGGGTTAGTCAGGGTCTCTTCATATACAAAATAGTGCATAAAAACCATTCTAGCGAAATCCTGCCTCCAAATTCCATTGTCACGCTTCGATGTGGGAGGGAAACACCACACTGAGCATAAGAGGGAAGGGGGAACAGGAAATCAACCTGAGAACTAGGGAAGGAAGATGGACACCTAGTAAAACCCTAACCAAAATCCTGACTTACTACCAGTATGAACAGACCCCAGAGATAGGAGAGTTCATATACAGGAATACCTAGAGTCCTATCTAGCCCTATAGGACCCTGGTACTAATGGCAGGGACGAGACTACCTGTTACTTCAAATGGAAGGACGAACAGGAGTCTCCTTCAGGCCTAATACAAACAATAGGGAAATGCAACACACAGAACCCAAACAAAATACAAAAGGGAAAGGAAAGACTTAACTTCAAAGGGGCTATGGAAGCACCAGGAACTCCGCCGAGATCCACACACTAGCAATTCACAACTGAATCTGAAGCTATAAACCGCACAGCATTGTGGGAGAAGCAACAATAAATAAGGAAGGTTAAATGACCACATCAGCAACACCTGAGGCAAGGGATGTGGCTATTACCAGAAACAACACAGACGCCTATTGATCCACAAGGAAAACCTTTCAGATCAAACAATGTGTTGCCAGTCTCACCGATCTCTTGCCACCTGTCACGGGAACGTCCGTGACATCCATATGGCGCTCCTTTCCTTCTGACCACTGCCACGTGCCCATAGAGCAGTTTACCGCCACATATGGGGTATTTCTGTAAACTGCAGAATCAGAGTAATATATATTGAGGTTTATTTTGCTGTTAATCCTTGCTGTGTTGCAAGAAAAAATTGATTAAAGGGCTTCTGTCACCCCCACAAAACTCATTTTTTATTTTTGGGCATATTAAAATCCATATTGTACGACTATTCAATATATAGGGCTCTTACCTTGTTCTGTGGCTTTGTTTCATTAAAAATCGAGCTTTTAAAATATGCAAATTACTTCACTACCAGCAAGTAGGGCGTCTACTTGCTGGTAGCTGCCGCATCCTCCTTTTAAAAAAAACGCCCCCTCCTCCAGTTGATTGACAGGGCCAGCGAGCGCTCTCCTCCTCCGGCTGGCCCTGTCAGCATTTCAAATCGCGCGCCTTACGTGTCTTCATTCGGCGCAGGCGCTCTGAGAGAAGGACGCTCGCTTCCTCAGCACTCCCTCAGTGCGCCTGCACCGATGACGTCACCTCTAAACCCGAAAGAGAAGACGTCATCGGCGCAGGCGCACTGAGGAAGTGCTGAGGAAGCGAGCGTCCTTCTCTCAGAGCGCCTGCGCCGAATGAAGACACGTAAGGCGTGGGATTTGAATTGCAGACAGGGCCAGCCGGAAGAGGAGAGCACTCGCTGGCCTTGTCAATCAATTGGAGGAGGGGGCGTTTTTTTAAAAGGAGGATGCGGCGGCTACCAGCAAGTAGGCATATTTTAAAAGCTCGATTTTTAATGAAATGAAGCCACAGAACAAGGTAAGAGCCCTATATAAGGAATAGTCGTCCAATAAGGATTTTAATATGCTCAAAAATGAAAAATGAGCTTTGGGGGGTGACAGAAGTCCTTTAACATAAAAAATCTAACAAAGTGAAATTTTGAAATTTCACCTCCATATTCCTTTAATTTTTGCGGAACACCTCAAGGGTTATCAAAGTTTGTAACATCAGTTTTGAATAATTTGAGGGTGTAGTTTCTAAAATACGGTCCTTTATGGGTTGTTTCCGTTACGTAAGCCCCTCAAAATCACTTTATAACTGAATTGGTGCTTAAAAAAATGGTTTGGGAAATTTTGTTGGAAATTTGAAAAATTGATTCTAAACTTCTAAGCCTTCTAACGTCCTAAAAAAATAAAATGACATTTACAAAATTATGCTAACATAAAGCAGACATATGGGTAATGTTGAATAATAACCATTGTATGATGTATTACTATCTGTCTTAAAAGTAGAGAAATTCAAATTTAGAAAATTGTGAATTTTTCAAATTTTGGGTAAATTTTGGATTATTTTATAAATAAAGGTGAACTATATCGACTCAAATTTACCACTGTTTTCTCGTGACACATTGTACTTCATTAAAATCTCAGTAAAAGTGTTCCAAAGTTATTAGCACATAAAGTGACGCGTCAGATTTACAAAAATCGGCCTGGGATTTAAGGTGAAAAGTGGCCAGGTACTGAAAGGGTTAAGAGCCAATAATAGTTTTCCCTTTTGTGTTCTAGCAGTCATAACTTTTGAATTTTTTCTTCAAAATTTTTATTTTGCGAGATTAGTTGTAGGTTTTTTAGGAACCATTTTGGGGTATAAGTAGTGTAGTAAACAACTTTTATTATTTTATTTTTAGGGGGAAAGATTAAAAACAGCAATTTTTGCATTATTTTGTGAAATGTATTCACGGCGTTCACTGTGTGGTAAAAATAACATAATTTTATTACGTGGGTCCGTACATTGATGACATTTCTATATATTTTTACTATTTTCTCTCCTCCTGCTGCCTGTCAGCTCTGCAGCTGCTCTCTCATTGTCCTGCAGACTTAAGGCCTCTTGCACACAAACGTATTTTCTTTCCGTGTCCATTCCGTTTTTTTTACGGACCGCATGCGGAACCATTCACTTCAATGGATCCGCAAAAAAAAACTGAAGTTACTTTGTGTGCATTCTGTTTCCGTATTTCTGCAAAAAAATAGAACATGTCCTATTATTGTCTGCATTACGGACAAGGATAGGACTGTTCTATTAAGGGGCCAGCTCTTACGTTCCGCAAAATACGGAATGCACACGGATGTCATCCGGATTTTTTGCGGATTTGTTTTTTGCGGACCCAAAATACATACAGTCGTGTGCAAGAGGCCTAAGCCTCAGTCACACATCAGTGTTCTGGTCAGTGATCTCCATCAATCATTGTGAGCAAAAACCAGGATTGGAGCCTCCACAGACATGAGGTATAAGGAATAGATCTGCACCAGTTCTGTGTTTAGAGCCGCACCTGGTTTTGGGTCAAAATGACTAATGGAAATCACTGAGCAAAACATGGACGTGTGAATGAGGCTTTATACAGTCCTGATCAAAAGTTTAAGACCACTTGAAAAATTGCAAAAAATCATATTTAGCATGGCTGGATCTTAACAAGGTTCCAAGTAGAGCTTCAACATGCAACAAGCAGAAATGGGGGTGAGACAAAACATTTTTTGAGCATTTAATTTAATGAAAACAACGAATAAACCGAAACAGGCTGTTTTTCAGCTGATCAAAAGTTTAGCACCACACCTCCAAAAAAAAAATGAAACCCCCCCAAAACAGAAATCCAACTTCCAAACATGAACTCAGTAATGAGTAGCTCCGCCGTTATTGTTTATCACTTCAAAAATTTGTTTCGGCATGCTTGATGCAAGCGTTTCGATAAGGTGAGTGGGAACATTTCTCCAAGTGGTGAAGACGGCTGCACGAAGGCCATCTACTGTCTGGAACTGTTGTCCATTTTTGTAAACTTCCCTTGCCGTCCATTCCCAAAGGTTCTCAATTGGATTTAAATCAGGGGAACACGCAGGATGGGCCAAAAGAGTGATGTTATTCTCCTGGAAGAAGTCCCTTGTCCTGCGGGCATTGTGTACTGTAGCGTTGTCCTGTTGAAAAACCCAGTCGTTACCACACAGACGAGGGCCCTCAGTCATGAGGAATGCTCTCTGCAACATCTGGACATAGCCAGCGGCCGTTTGACGACCCTGCACTTCCTGAAGCTCCATTGTTCCACTGAAGGAAAAAGCACCCCAGACCATTATGGCGCTCCCTCCACTGTGGCGCGTAGAAAACATCTCAGGTGGGATCTGCTTGTCAAGCCAGTAACGTTGGAAACCATCAGGACCATCAAGGTTAAATTTTTTCTCATCAGAGAATAAAACTTCCACCTTTGAATGTCCCATGTTTGGTGCTCTCTTGCAAAGTCCAAACGAGCAGTTCTGTGGTGTTCTGTTCAAGGAGGTCTTTGAAGACGTTTTTTGTTTTTGAAGCCCTTCAGTCTCAGATGCCGTCTGATGGTTATGGGGCTGCAGTCAGCACCAGTAAGGGCCTTAATTTGGGTCGAGGATCGTCCAGTGTCTTGATGGACAGCCAATCGGATCCTCCGGCTCAGTGCTGATGAAATGTTTTTGGGTCTTCCACTTGACTTTTTTGTTCCATAACCCTCAGGATCATTTAAGAAATTCCAAATGACTGTCTTACTGCGTCCCACCTCAGCAGCCTGTTTCAGTTTAATCGTTATTTTCAATTAATTGAATTCTCAAAAAATGTTTTGTCTCACTCTCATTTCTTCTTGTTGCATGTTGAAGCTCTACTTGTAACCTTGTTAAGATCCAACAATGTAAAATATGATTTTTTGCCATTTTTCAAGGTCTTAAATTTTGATCAGGACTGTACAAATATATGTTATTTCTTTACCAGACTCTGCAGGATACAAGAACGTGGTGTGCTGCATTTTTGGATCCTTTTTTTTCTAACGTACAGTACAGACCAAAAGTTTGTCAAAACTATGAATTAACACATGTGGAATTATATACATAACAAACAAGTGTGAAACAACAGAAAATATGTCATATTCTAGGTTCTTCAAAGTAGCCACCTTTTGCTTTGATTACTGCTTTGCACACTCTTGGCATTCTCTTGATGAGCTTCAAGAGGTAGTCCCCTGAAATGGTCTTCCAACAGTCTTGAAGGAGTTCCCAGAGATGCTTAGCACTTGTTGGCCCTTTTGCCTTCACTCTGCGGTCCAGCTCACCCCAAACCATCTCGATTGGGTTCAGGTCCGGTGACTGTGGAGGCCAGGTCATCTGGCGCAGCACCCCATCACTCTCCTTCATGGTCAAATAGCCCTTACTTTCAAAGTTTTCCTAATCTTTCGGCTGACTGACTGACCTTCATTTCTTAAAGTAATGATGGGCACTCGTTTTTCTTTACTTAGCTGCTTTTTTCTTGCCATAATACAAATTCTAACAGTCTATTTAGTAGGACTATCAGCTGTGTATCCACCTGACTTCTCCTCAACGCCACTGATGGTCCCAACCCCATTTATAAGGCAAGAAATCCCACTTATTAAACCTGACAGGGCACACCTGTCAAGTGAAAACCATTTCAGGGGACTACCTCTTGAAGCTCATCAAGAGAATGCCAAGAGTGTGCAAAGCAGTAATCAAAGCAAAAGGTGGCTACTTTGAAGAACCTAGAATATGACATATTTTCAGTTGTTTCACACTTGTTTATTATGTATATAATTCCACATGTGTTAATTCATAATTTTGATGCCTTCAGTGTGAATCTATAATTTTCATAGTCATGAAAATAAAGAAAACTCTTTGAATTAGAAGGTGTGTCCAAACTTTTGGTCTGTACTGTATACATCAAACGGAGGCATAAAACGTGATGTGACCCCACCCTTATAATCCTTATCATTATGTTTTTTCAATTTGTCCATAAAAATGTTTGTCAGTTATTTTGGGATAAGTTGTCCAGAAAAAAGAAACATTTTGGTTGCCAAAGTTGGTGCTGGTGGAGGGAGTCGGAACCCAAGCTGATCTGATATTGATGATTTAAAGGGGGTTCTCCAGGAATTAAAAAAATGAAAATACTGAAATATTATTTTATAATAAATATATTCACAAATACATTTCATTAGTTATAATGGCTTGTTTTGTCTAGGGAGCAATCATTAGGAGAAATAAAATGGCCGCCGTCCTATCAGTACAAACAAAACCTGTCCTAATCACACAGGAGGACAAGTTACTTCACCACAATGGGCCATAGCACTGCCTCATCCTCCTCTCTGCTCTGCTTGTCAGGAATCATGATCCTGAATATAGGGTAATCTCTGTGGGAATGGAGATGAGGAGGAGGGTGAGGTGTGGCTAATGAGCAGCAGCACTTATTTACAGTCTCCATTACCACAGCAACACATCACCACAGCCTGTCCTGTCCGTCCTCTCTGTACTTCATGTCTCCTCATAAAATCCCCAGAGATTCAACTAAAGTTCTTATCATCTGTATTCAGGATCATAATCCCTGACTAGCAGAGAGGAGGATGAAGAAGCTCTTTACCTCAATGTTGTGAAGTAACTTGTCCTCCTGTATGATCAGGACAGGTTTTGTGTGTACTAATAGGACGGCGGCCATTTCATCTTATGATTTCTCCCTGGAGAAAACGAGCCATTATAAATAATGAAAGGTATTTGAGAATATATTTTTAATAAAGCAATATTTAAGTATTTTTATTTTCTTAATTCGAACCCCTTTAACCACTTAAGGCCCACAGGTTTATACCCCCCTAGTGACCAGGCCCTTTTTTACAAATCGGCTCTTCACAACTTTAACGGTTTATTGCTCGGTTATGCAACTTGGCACCCAAATGAATTTTACCTCCTTTTCTTCTCACAAATACAGCTTTCTGTTGGTGGTATTTGATTGCTGCTAAGATTTTTCGTTTTTCTGATATTAATCAAAATAGACTGCAATTTTCTCAAAAAAAGTGTATTTTTAACTTTCTCTGGTTAAATTGTTCAAATATAATTACATTTCTATACAAGTTTGTGTCAGAATTTATTGTGCTACATGTCTTTGATAAAAAATATCCAATAAGTGTATATTTATTGGTTTGCGCAAAAGTTATAGCGTTTACAAACTATGGTACAAAAATGTGAATTTCCGCATTTTGAAGCAGCTCTGACTTTCTGAGCACCTGTTATGTTTCTTGAGGTGCTAGAATGCCAGGATAGTATAAATACCCCCCAAATGACCCCATTTTAGAAAGAAGACACCCCAAAGTATTTGCGGAGGGGCATGGTGAGTTTATGTATGATTTAATTTTTTTTCACAAGTTAGCGGAAAATGACACTTTCTGAGGAAAAAATTAAATAAATAAAGTTTCCATTTCTGCTAACTTCTGGCAAAAAAAAATAAAATCTCCCACGGACTCACTATGTCCCTCAGTGAATACCTTGGGGTGTCTACTTTCCGAAATGGGGTCATTTGTGCGGGTGTTTACTGTTCTGGCATTTTGGGCGGGGCTAAATTGTGAGCAACCCTGTAAAGCCTAAAGGTACTCGTTGGACTTTCGGCCCCTTTGCGCACCTAGGCTGCAAAAAAAGTGTCACACATGTGGTATCGCCGTACTCAGAAGAAGTAGGGCAATGTGTTTTGGGGTGTATTTTTACATATACGGATGCTGGGTGAGAGAAATATCTCTGTAAATTGACAACTTTGTATAAAAAAAATTAAAGAGTTGTCATTTACAGAGATATTTCTCACACACAGGATGGGTATGTGTGAAAAGACACCCCAAAACACATTGCCCTACTTCTTCTGAGTACGGCAATACCACATGTGTGACACTTTTTTGCAGGCTAGGTGCGCAAAGGGACTCAAATTCCAATGAGTACCTTTTAGGAGGGCATTTTTAGACATTTGGATTCCAGACTTCTTCTCACGCTTTAGGGCCCCTAAAATGCCAGGACAGTATAAATACCCCACATGTGACCCCATTTTGGAAAGAAGACACCCCAAGATATTCTGTGAGGGGCATGGCGAGTTCATAGAAGATTTTTTTTTTGGCACAAGTTAGCGGAAATTGATTTATTTTTGTTTTTTCTCACAAAGTCTCCCTTTCCGCTAACTTGTGACAAAAAGTTCAATCTTTCATGGACTCAATATGCCCCTCAGCGAATACCTTGGGGTGTCTTCTTTCCAAAATGGGGTCATTTGTGGGGTGTTTGTACTGCCCTGGCATTTGAGGGTCTCCGCAATCATTACATGTATGCCCAGCATTAGGAGTTTCTGCTATTCTCCTTATATTGAGCATACGGGTAATGAGATTTTTTTTTTCCGTTCAGCCTCTGGGCTGAAAGAAAAAATGAACGGCACAGATTTCTTCATTCGCATCGATCAATGTGGATGAAAAAATCTCTGCCAAAAAATGTGCAAAAAATAAAATAAAAGAGGGGAAAGGCGTCTGCCAGGACATAGGAGCTCCGCCTAACATCCAAACCCACTTCAGCTCGTATGCCCTGGCAAACCCGATTTCTCCATTCACATCAATCGATGTGGATGAATAAATCATTGCCATAATTTTTTTTTATTTTTATAAAAAATGTTTGCCAAAGCATATGAACACCGCCCCTCAGCTCATATGCCTCGGCAAACGTATCTTTTTTACTGCAGAGGAGAAATCTCGTCTTGCAGCGCCGCATACACCGACTTTCGTAATCTGACAGCAGCGCAATGCTTCTGTCAGAATGCACATCAGAGCTGCAGCTCAATCATCGGTTGGTCCACATAGAACATAGAAGCTAAAAAAAAAAAAAAAAACAGGCAGCAACGCAATAAATTTATTAACATCAGCTTTTTTAAACTTTATATAACATTTGAAACAGAACATTAACTTTTTTGCTAACCTCTCCTTCCCCATGGGACAATGTGCAAAGCGCAAATCGCCCAGAGATGTGGCGAAGTACATTATGCACTTTGTCCCAGGTGAAAGGAGAGGTTTGTGGCGGCTCTGTGTGAAAGGGCCCTAAGTCCTCTGTGTGCCTGTCCTGTGTCACGCGATCCCTACACTAATAGTGTACCTGTGTGTGGTACTTGCGGAAACACTCCCCTCCAGGCTGGTCAGGACAAAAAACGGTGGTGTCACGCCTTATTCCAGCCCTGCTACAGACACGACATCTTTTTCTTGGGGAACGTTGAGTTGGGGTACCAGGATAGACACTCGGGAAGTGTCTGTCATGTAGCCGGCTAACTACATAACTGATCTCTTCCTGGAATTTTAGGAAGGATCCCGTTCTCCCAGCCTTACTGTAGAGAACAAAACTATTATACATCGCCAATTGAATTAAATATACAGACACCTTCTTATACCAGCGTCTGGTGCGGCGGGACACTAAATAGGGAGCCAACATCTGGTCATTGAAGTCCACCCCTCCCATGTGAAGGTTATAGTCGTGGACAGAGAAGGGTTTCACAATTGCACTTTCAATTTGTACTGTCGTGTCTGCGTGAATGGTGGACAAAAGGTAAACGTCCCTCTTGTCCTTCCACTTCACCGCGAGCAGTTCTTGGTCACACAAGGCAGCCCTCTCCCCCCGTGCAAGTCGGGTACTAACGAGCCGTTGGGGGAAGCCCCGGCGACTAGGTCGCGCGGTGCCACAGCATTGAATTCTGACTATATGTAAGTGCCGAAAGAGGGCCGCGATTGTGTAAAAATTGTCCACGTATAAGTGGTACCCCGTGTGGAGTAAGGGTGACACCAAGTCCCAGACAATCTTGCCACTGCTCCCCAGGTAGTCAGGACATCCGACCGGCTCCAGTTTTGAGTCTTTTCCCTCATAGACCCTAAAACGATATGTATAGCCTGTGGCCCTTTCACAGACCTTATACAGTTTGACCCCATACCGGGCACGCTTGCTGGGGATGTACTGTTTGATGCCAAGGCGCCCGGTAAAATGTACAAGGGACTCGTCTATGCAGATGTTCTGATTGGGGGTATGCGCATCTGCAAACCTGGATGACAAACGGTTTATGAGGGGACGAATTTTGTGGAGCCGGTCATAAGCAGGGTGGCCTCTTGGATGACAGGTTTTATTGTCAGTGAAATGCATAAAGCGCATGATGCCCTCAAAACGTGCATAGCAGCAGAGAACATGGGCATGTAATGTATTGGGTCTTTAGACCAATAGGACCGCAATACATTTTTTTTAGTTAGACCCATGCTGAGGATAAGGACCAAAAATATTTTAAATTCGGAAACTGTAACTGGTTTCCACCGTAAGGCTGGGCATAGAAGCTTTCCGGATTGGCGGTTATATACTGTGTGGCGTAGCGGTTGGTTTCTGCCACAACTAAGTCATAGAGATCCGCGGTGAGGAACAGCTCAAAAAACTCGAGGGCTGATCCTAAATGAGCTGTCTCCACGCGAACTCCAGACTGGGCGGTGAAAGGGGGCAATACGGGTGCGGCGGAAGCAGGGGAGTGCCAATTTGGGTTTGCCAGCACCTCTGGGAGACTAAGAGCTCTACGGGCCTGTGAACGTGGTGGCTGCGACGGGGGAGTTACTGCACGTGCCACCGTACCAGCTTGAACTGCCCTTCTGGTGCTCGTTACTTCACCAGGGAATACGGCAGTGCTGGTAGAAGGTCCAGGATGTGCTGCGCTGCTGGTGTATGCCGCACCATAAAAAAAGATCAGCGCTAGCACCACTCTGCTGCAAATGAGGCTCATCATGCGGGGTATGCAGAACACTGACATGGGATCGGGTACGCCTGACCATAGCAGGGACCTCAACCTCGTCATCTTCACTAGCGGTTAGAGTGCCACTGCTGTCTACAGGTTCATATTCTGAACCACTGGATTCAGCGGGTGAGGCGTCCCCATCGCTTTCATCCATCAGGTCAAAATCCTGTAGGCCTCTTCAGCGGAATACCCCTTGTTTGACATTTTGGGCTCACTAAATTTAGGGGGTATTCCTCTGAGGCTACCCAGGAAAAAGAGCACACCTACCTAGTAAAAAGGAGTGCTTGCGAAGTAAAGCTGCGATCGCTAATAAAGATCCAAAAAACTCAAAAGTGATCTTTATAGCGGATAGCGGCGCAGCGATTTTACTGTGTTTTTTCAGTGATTAAAAAAAAAATTCTGTCACTGCGGTGGGGCGGACTGAACGCAAGTGTGCGCACAAGATCAGGCCTGATCGGGCGAACACTGCTTTTTTTGTAGAGCCTAAGGTGACCCTAATGTACTGATATAGATCACTTACAGAAACTATATAGTAGCGACAGCGATGACGCTAATCAGCGACTGCGGTGGGCGCTATCTACCTAACAAGTAGCTAAGTAACTGGCGGTGATTAATGACAGGGGGGTGACAAGGGAGTCTATATGGGGTCATCAGGGGTTAACAAGTGACAGGGGGGGGGGGGTGTAGTGTAGTGCTTGGTGCTACTTACAGAGCTGCCTGTGTCCTCTGGTGGTCGATCCAAGCAAAAGGGACCACCAGAGGACCAGGTAGCAGGTATATCAGACGCTTTTTACAAAATAGCGTCTGACATACCTATTTGATTGGTTATTTTAAAAATCTACAGCCTGCCAGCCAATGATCAGCGCTGGCAGGCTGTAGTTAAACTTGTATACGGCGCGATCCTGTGAACGCGCGCTCCTGTGAGTGCGCGTTCACATGAAATCTCAGGTCTCATGAGATAAAGCCAATAGGCGTCGCTGAGAGCGCCGTCGTCCTGACACCTATCGGCGTTAGTGGACGGGAAGTGGTTAAGCCTCATTCACACGTCTGTGTCCATGCTGAAATCCATGAGAAGGTGGTCAGTGATGCATCTGTGAAGCTGTCCATGATGGATCTGTGTGTCCATTTTTTGCTGTCCATGTGCCATACGTGTTTCACTGACTGCACCGCTGAAAAAAATTTTTCTAAAAATCTCTTCCTAATGATCCGTGAAACATGGATGCAACATGGATGTCATGCGTAGCTTTTACAGACCCATAGACTATAAAGATGGCGTGATGGATCAGTGAACAAGGACAAAAAAAAGAGCATTGCATCCGTGCCAAAAACACGGACCCACGGACCGTGCTAAAACACTGATGTCTGAATACACACATTAAAATGAACGGGGACGTGTGCTGACGTGTGAAAGAGACTTCATCTTGAGGATAGATAATCAATAGTTTTCTCAACTGCAAATCCCAGCTGGTGGATATGCTACTTTTCTCACCCACTAACTTCAAAGCAACAGCAATGAAAACTACTCGCATCATTGTCTTGTGGTTGCTGTTCTGAAACTACAACTCCCAGAATCCTCCTTTCACTTCTATAGGAGTAAAAAGAACAGTAGGTGTGCATGCTGGGAGTTGTAGTTACACGGCATCTCCAGTGCTCCTGGGTTTCTGCATCGGATCCAATACTACAGCTGCCACCATGGATTCATATTACCTTATACCAATCCTTTGGCTGTAAACACAATTCCCTTAAAAATTTTTTTATAGAATTCATTTTATTCCGCCCGTCTCCACTTCCGCCCTCACTAGTGGCCTCGCTTCCGCCAGCTTCCTGACGTAAAGGGTGGAGCAACGCAGTTAAATACTCGTCGCTGATTTCCCATGATCCTTTGCGCTCGGCCGAGATCAGCGCCGCTCTCGCGGGATCTCGCTCTCTTCCTAGGCCGTCACTGAGACAGGACGGTGAGTGCAGCGAGTCGTCCGGAGCCAATTCTTTCTTTTATTTGTCTCTTCCTTTGGTTGGTGGCAAGAAATGGCTGCGCACGCCGGCGGTAAAGGCTCCCTTCTTCCCGTAGAGCCGAGGATGTGGCTGAGGAGCGCTGTGTCTGCGGTGGATGGGGCCGGATGGTTGTAGACTTGAGTGCGGCGGCCGGTGGTGATGGTGGCTGAGGCAGCGCGGGAAGGTCACGTGGTCCTGCCGCTGTGCTAGAATGTACCGTGTGCCGGTAGGGACTGGTTATTACAGTGCAGTAGAGCCGGGCCTCCATGCTCTGCTAGAATGTACCGTGTGCAGGGAGTGACTGGTGATTACAGTGCAGTGGAGCCGGGCCTCCATAGTTTGCGGGGTCCCCCAGGTCTCTGTATAGATGTGTGGGGGCTTGTAATGGCGGTTGTGTATACCCCTTTAAGGGCTTGCTTGGATAATGGTGGGCATGGTGCTGGAGAGGGTGTCACACTGTAAATAGTAATAGTCCATTGATTCTGTTAAGTTTAGAGCCCCACCCCCACTATTCTCTAAGACTGGATGTGCTTAGTATAGGGAAGTCTTAAAGGGATGACTGATAATCTGAACCCAACGTGGATATCCTGTGGGGTCGCTCCCGCAGGCTCTGTCCTTGTGGCGTATGGGAGCGTAGCGTCTTGTGGCGCAGTGACGTACAGTCCCGTTCCACAACGTTGGAGATCATGCCCGTCCCCGGTCTTCTGACTGGTGTGGACAGCGTCCTGTATATTCCTAAAACTTCTCAGAGCTCTCGAGCTGTGACCGAGGAGACAAACCATGCAGGATACAGCGCTGTGTGTGACGGGTGGGGAGGGGGTGATGGGGGCAGCGGGACTCCACTAACGTGTCTCTTGTCTCTTCCAGAAAGGCCATGTTCAGCACAAGCGCCAAAATCGTCAAGCCAAATGGCGAAAAGCCAGACGAGTTCGAGTCTGGCATCTCCCAGGTGAGTGCTACATCAGGTCGCCTTCGCTGTAGACCAGGTGGGTAGTAGAGCCCACCCATCTGTGGACTTGGCTTTTGAAAGCCTCAGCAATGAGTTGTGGTTGGCGACTGACGCAGCTCCTGGTGGCACATGTCGGGTAGATTGCAGTGTAAGGCTACTTTCACACTAGCGTCGGGCTTCCGCTTGTGAGCTTTGTTTGAAGAGCCTCACAAGCGGCCCCGAACGCATCTGTCCAGCTACCAATGCATTCTGAGTGGCTGCAGCTCCGCTCAGAATGCATCAGTCTGCCAGCGTTCAGCCTCCGCTCAGCAGGCGGACACCTGAACGCAGCTTGCAGTGTTCGGGTGTCCGCCTGGCCGTGCGGAGGCAAACGGATCCACCCAGACTTACAATGTAAGTCAATGGGGACGGATCCGTTTGAATTTGGCTCAATTTTCAAACGGATCCGTCCCCCATTGACTTTCAATGTAAAGTCTGGACGGATCCGTTCAGGCTACTTTCACACTTAGAATTTTTTTCTACAATATAATGCAGACGGATCCGTTCTGAACGGATCCCAAGTCTGCATTATATGAGCGGATCAGTCTGGGCAGACCCCAGACGGATCCGCTCTGAACGCAAGTGTGAAAGTAGCCTAATATGTACTTGTGCCAGGGCGGTATTGAAGTCATACAACACATGTGGCTGGGGTACTATTACTACACTGCCCGATGTTCATGTAGTGCAAGCGCTGATGGATGATGTGGGAGGAACGATTGGTACCGCAGTCCTTCCTCCCACATTCAGTTCTCTTGATTAGGCCTCTTGCACATCCGTACTCTGTCCCATGTTTGATCCGCAAAAAAAGAAACTGGGTAAGGACATAAAATAAGGTGTGCAGGAGGCCTTATAGACTGCTAGTTCCCGGAACTGCATGCCAGATTCGGCAATCCGGACGCAAACGGATAGCATTTGTAGACAGATCCGCATGTTGATCCGATATTTCAATCCATTTGTCAGACGGATCTGTTTTTTCCAGTGTCATCTGGAAAAAACGGATCCGGTATCTATTTTCTCATTTTTAAAGGTCTGCGCAGACCGCAAAACCGGATCCAGCATTTCTGGCAAGTGATCAGTATTTTTCTGGCTGGAGAGAACTGCAGCATGCTGCAGTATTTTCTCCGGCCAAAAAACGTTAGAGGGATTGAACTGATGCATCCTGAACGGAATGCTCTCCATTCAGAATGCATTAGTATAAAACTGATTAGTTCTTTTCTGGTATTGTGCTCCTGTGACGGAACTCTATGCCGGAAAAGAAACGCTAGTGAGAAAGTTGGGCAAGGCTGGGCTTAACGTCCCACAGCAGCCGTGTGCCATGGGAGCCAATGGCTGCACAATTTTGAAGGTGAAACTGTAGCATTACCTTCAATATGGTGCCTAGATTAGCGGCCATGTGCGGGCAGGGTTTTGTCCACATGCAGCAGTTATATCCAGTATTTTTTTTATTTTTTAAATGTTTAAAGTGGTCGTCTTGTTCTGAAGAAAAGCCACACTGTCATATCATGCAATAAAAACACTACTCCCCTCATCAGTCCATCTGAGGAATCCAGAGCCCATAGCTGTGCACAGGCTGCCAGCAGTGACAGTGTATTGGCACCTCAGTCTCAGCAGACATGTGCCGTGATGCCGGTAGTACTGCGTCTGACCATGGGACGACTGGAGCATCTGTGCTGGATTGGCGGAGCATTGAAGAGGCGAGTGGTGTTTGTTTGTATTACATTTGTGGCTCTTCTAAGACCCAGACAGCCCTTTTAAACCCCAGTAATCCTGTTATGGCATTCTGTTCGTATTGTCATTTATACTGTATGTAGTCTTCACAGTGGGTCTGCAGAATGGTAAGATGCTTTTAACCCCATAAAGAGCCTGTGCTCCTAGATTAGAGTTCAGTGATGCAGGGACAGCCCTACTGAGAAGGGTCACTAGGGAAGGGATTGCCTGGCAGCTCTGTGGACCCCACTTCGGTTTGGCAATCAGTTTGGTTCCTGTCCCGTAAGAACTGATGGCATCTCTTCACATGTGTAATGTTGGAAGATACGTTGATGTGTCCTTGTTTGATGCTGTTCACTACGCTGCAGATGTCCCTCAGACGTTCTCATCATCCCTTGACTATAACCCAACGTGGATATCCTGTGGGGTCGCTCTCGCAGGCTCTGTCCTTGTGGCGTATGGGAGCGTAGCGTCTTGTGGCGCAGTGACGTACAGTCCCGTTCCACGACGTTGGAGATCATGCCCGTCCCCGGTCTTCTGACTGTTGTGGACAGCGTCCTGTATATTCCTACAACTTCTCAGAGCTCTCGAGCGAGGACTGAGGAGACAAACCATGCAGGATACATGAAAGTATTTCTTCGATAATGTCTTCTGTTGGTGAACTAGAGATCATTCAATCTCCTTTTCCTTCTAGGCTCTGCTGGAGCTGGAAATGAATTCAGACCTGAAAGCTCAGTTAAGGGAACTAAACATTACTGCAGCTAAGGTAAAACCTGACTCCTGGTGCTGGGCTATGTCTTATGTTTCTAGTGTCCAGCACAGTGGCTGGACTGGGGGGCGGGGGGTGCTCAATTGGTCAGTACACACAAGGTGATTACTTGTGACTTTTGAGCCTGTCAAAAAAGATTATTTTAAAGTTGTGCTCCCCTTTGGTTTATGTACATCATCCTTCCCCCATTTATGTGGCGATTACTAACTGCAGGTACGACTTGGATTAGGTCACCTCTAGCACTAATATAACAGTGCTTAACATACGTTCAAGATTTCCTAAAGGGCTTCATCCAACGTGGATATCCTGTGGGGTCGCTCCCGCGGGCTCTGTCCTTGTGGCGTATGGGAGCGTAGCGTCTTGTGGCTCAGTGACGTACAGTCCCGTTCCATGACGTTGGAGATCATGTCCGTCCCCGGTCTTCTGGCTGGTGTGGACGGCGTCCTGTATATTCCTAAAACTTCTCAGAGCTCTCGAGCTGTGACCGAGGAGACAAACCATGCAGGATACAATGAATTCAGTCTGCACTAGTATTTGTTACTGTGGGTTACATGTTTTCTAGTAACATGTCCGAGAACTGTTAAATACTCGTGATAATACTAATCGCCTCATTAATACATCCGAGAGGGAGAGCACTGAACTGGAAGGCAAGTAGGTGTTTTCTGGGCAGATAATAAAAAAAAAAAAAATTGCAAAGCACTGCTTGCCTCCACTGGTGAGCTGTCTTTGGCTTTTCTGGTCCCCAGTACTTTCCATGTTATGGATTCCGCTACCTTGGACCGTAACTTATGGCGGTCCGTGGTACCAGAATCCATAGCGTAGTTCTTAGATAACTCGAACCTTGTGATTGAGCGAACTTCTGTTTTCAAGTTCGGCGTACATTTTATGAATTCAGTTTCTATAAAACTGCAGTAGATGGAGAATCTAGGATATTCGGTTATGAAATGGCATGTGTTTTGGGGGACACCAGTGGTAGCTACGTGTTGTTGTTTCTCACAGGAAATTGAAGTTGGAGGTGGTAGAAAAGCAATAATCATCTTCGTTCCAGTCCCTCAGCTGAAATCTTTCCAGAAGATCCAAGTCAGGCTGGTGCGCGAGCTGGAGAAAAAGTTCAGTGGCAAGCATGTAGTCTTCATTGCTCAGGTATGTGCCATGCAGTGTTCACTCCTCTCCTAGTTAGTCTACCAGGTTAATTGTGAGTACCAAGCGACTCCCAGGTCTCGGTAGGGAATGTGGAAACGTTTCCTATTTTCTGTTCTTAGAACTTTGTTTTATCAATTAAAATGAACTTTTTATCTGGTCCAGTCCCAGCAAGAGCTCTGTCAACTTGATAACCCTGCATGCGCATTACACTGATGCTGCTCCTGCGTTGGGCTGAGTGTTTGGTGCCTAAGATTTCTGTTGTAATACCAATGTCAGGAAATGTGGACTGTGGAGTTGTTGGGCACAGTTTACAAGCAAGAACTTGCTGAGATTTGGATCGGTCTTGGGGCACTAGCAATTGAATGCTGGATTAAATTTCATTTTCTTGACAGTGACTGGCTTCATAGGCAAGTTGTCCACAAATCTCTAAATTCCCCACTGAGCATCTGAGTAGTCTGGTAGGTAAAATTTGCCTGATGCTCACTCAAAATTGTCACACCACCACTTGGTCAGTAAATTTTCTCTGTGGAGTCGGCTACATATATAATTTTTAACCAACGTGGATATCCTGTGGGGTCGCTCCCGCAGGCTCTGTCCTTGTGGCGTATGGGAGCGTAGCGTCTTGTGGCGCAGTGACGTACAGTCCCGTTCCACGACGTTGGAGATCATGCCCGTCCCTGGTCTTCTGACTAGTGTGGACAGCGTCCTGTATATTCCTACAACTTCTCATAGCTCTCGAGCAGTGACCGAGGAGACAAACCATGCAGGATACAAGTGTTCATTCAAATGTAGTGTGCCTTTTTCTTCAGACTATTAGGCCTCATGAACATGGCTGTAGTTTCATCTCAGTGGGGCCACAGCAGATGCGGACTACAAGCCTGTAAGGGTACTTTCACACTTGCGTTTTTCTTTTCCGGCATAGAGTTCCGTCACAGGGGCTCTATACCGGAAAAGAACTGATCAGGTATGTCCCCATGCATTCTGAATGGAGAGTAATCTGTTCAGTTTGCATCAGGATGTCTTCAGTTCAGTCGTTTTGACTGATCAGGCAAAAGAGAAAACCGCAGCATGCTACGGTTTTATCTCCGGCTAAAAAAAAACTGAAGACTTGCCTGAATGCCGGATCCGGCATTTTTCCCATAGGAATGTATTAGTGCCGAATCCGGCATTCAGAATACCGGAATGCTGGATCCGTCCTTCCGGTATGCGCATGCGCAGACTAAAAAAAAGTGAAAAAATAAATGACGGATCCGGCATTTCAATGCATTTTTTCGACTGATCAGGCATTTTTAAGACTGATCAGGATCCTGATCAGTCTTACTAATGCTATCAGTTAGCATACATTTTGCCTGATCCAGCAGGCAGTTCCGGCGACGGAACTGCTTGCCGGATCTCTCTGCTGAAAGTGTGAAAGTAGCCCAAGTCTTTTCTGCAGTCCTGCAAAAAAATAGAACCTGTCCTGTTGTCCGTTTTGTGGACGTAAATCTGACTTTTCTCTAGATGTGGGGGAGGCGGTGTTTCGCTCACAGCTGAGATCTGTGGCTTGTGGACCGCTAAACACAGTTGTGTACATGAGGCCTTATTTTGCCATTTGTTGACAACAGGAAGTAATGCCGTATTGGCTGTCACCTTTGAATTAGTTATACCCTTAATTGCTGGGAAGCTAAGTCAAGAGCAGCCATTCACGGGAGGGAAGTTCTGGAAACAGGACACAACTGTGCAGATCTAACGTTTACCAAGTGCTGTACTATGCACAGCCATCTGCAAAATCTTAAGGTTAGTCAGCACATCCCCGTGTGCAAGTGCACGTCACTATGGCTGAAAGCACAAGAGCAAAAAAACACCATGCAACAGCACTCTGCAAACACAAATAATAAAGTAACTACAATAGGGCCATACTCGTATAGAAAATGCGCTAAAAATTATTGGCAAATACATTTTGTACAAAATTATTTGTGCCTGTCCACCACTGACAAGGTGATCTCTTGGACAGGAACCTACACTAAATACTACCTCTGTTGGTGCCATACTGGCCTCTTATATTTAAGGGAATGCAGCTTCCACATGCATGCTGAGCCCACACTATTATACCTCTTTTTGCTGTCACAATGGCCTCTATTTAGGGAATGCAGGCTCCACATGCTTTTTGTAAGCCTTTTGACACCACGGGAGGCAAAATAGAGTGGTCTTAGCATGCATGTGGAACCTGCATTCCCTGATTATAATGGAGGCCAGTACAGCACCAGCAGAGGTAGTATTTAGTGTAGGTTCCTGTCCTAAAGAGATCACCTTGACGCTGGTGGACAGGCATTATTAACTTTGTACAATGTATTTGCCGAGTGTCTCACATTTATAACGTAGCATTAGTACATTTTCTGTACGAGTTGCACTATTGTATTTCCTTTTTGTTTGCAGAGTGCTGTTGCATTGTTTTTGCTTATCTGCTAAATATGCCAATACACCTTTTTAATAGCTGTGGACTGATGGCTATTTCTCCTAATCCCACACGTAACAGAGGCCCATCTGAGCATGCATGTGTATTGAAGGTCCACATTCCAACTACCTTGACAAGAGCAAGGTGTCTCTAGATACTATTCTCTGGGAGCCAGGAATTCTATTGAACCTTATTTTAGATTGATAGAATCTAAGCACATGATGTACGTTTCGTTATTAAAATACTTAAGATGCACTGGTAATTTGAGATACTGCAAGCATTCATTTTTATTCTTTGCAGAGAAGGATCTTGCCCAAACCAACAAGGAAAAGCCGCACGAAAAACAAGCAGAAGCGTCCCAGAAGGTAAGGTTTAATTTGTTTGGGGGCCATTCTATCAGACTGGTGTCAAACTTGCTTTGAGTAAATGAGACTTTGAAAAACATACTAAAGGAAATCCACAGGTAAAATCTAGCACTGTGTAATACTATGCATGTCAGAGGGAAGCTCAGCATTTTTGACCATACTAAACTACCAACAGCATGTGCTTTTACTACAGGCATACCTTTTTTAGAGTATTCTCATCAGGAGTGGTGAGAATATGAACTTTTAGGTTACTTGGACACATGAAAGTATTTGATGCAGATTTTGTATTTCTGTGCTGAATGTGTCAAAATCCACATGTGACATAAACGTTTTTGTTTTTTTTTTTAAAAACCAGACACCTTTCCTGAAATATTGCAATAAATGCTTGTTCCCTCTGCAATTTTGGGCCTTATTTTCTTCTAACTATGTTGTCCATTATTCCTGTAAGACTAACCTTCAAGACCCTGAAAAATTCCAGCTGGTGTAAAATTCAGGGGGAAATGCTATTATGGCAGTTTTGTTTTTACGTTCCCCTTGCACTAAAACTGACCTGTTCATTCTCTGGGTCAGTACAATTATAGCCATACCACTTTTATAGTTTTTGTGTAACCTATGGGAGGTTTGTGGTGTTTCTATGGACCTTCCACATGAATGAACGGCTCCCTTGATCGCCATGTGTTGGGATTGTTCGGGTGCCATGTTTAAACACCTGACTTCCAGCATGTATGGCAGAGGTTGGAAGGGGTTAAAGGGAATCTGTCAGCTCCAACCCCCCCCCCCCCCCCCCCAAACTTTTACAAGCAGTGAGTAGTATAACTGACGCTAAGTCTGGTTTTGTAATTTTTATCTTGATATTCATCTTAGTTCTGACGCTGGCCTCCAACAAAACAGCAGTAAAATGCATGAGCTTAGGAGTCCTCAATACATCATTTTACTGCTGGTTTATGGGAGCAGTGTCAGAATGCAAGTTTGGGGGGGATGTAGAACTGGCAGTCTAAGGATAAATGTACCACTGGGTGTTCCCATTCCCCTTGTCAAGGGGGGTGTTCCTGCAGTTATATTGTCTGCACTGATTGGATAGTGTAAGTCAACTTATTTGTAACTTCTAATAGGAAGAACAGAAAAATGGCACCACATAGGTTCTGCAATATCTTGCTGACATGTCAAAAGTGGTGACAGGTCCTGTTCAAATGAGGTTTCTGGAACCCTATTATATACGCTGGTAGAAAATGCTGTGGTTTCCGGCAACATGCCCTATCTGACTGTTATCCAGTTTTGCATTGTATTCTCATTATGTTTTTCACCTGACTTTATGCAGCTTCTGTAGTGTTTGCCTATACAGGTGTCTTATATAGGTCCTTGGGCTTGTGCCCCCAACGTGGATATCCTGTGGGGTCGCTCCCGCAGGCTCTGTCCTTGTGGCGTATGGGAGCGTAGCGTCTTGTGGCGCAGTGACGTACAGTCCCGTTCCACGACGTTGGAGATCATGCCGGTCTTCTGGCTGGTGTGGACGGTGTCCTGTATATTCCTACAACTTCTCAGAGCTCTTGAGCTGTGACCGAGGAGCCAAACCATGCAGGATACACTTATAAATATATTAAGGGTTAGAAAAGCTGGGTCTAAAAGTCCAGTCATATGGAACATCACATTTAAAAAATAAATACTATTTAGTATAATTTGTCATTCCCCTTGTCATAAAGAATTGCCTTGGCATCATAAACACAACATTTAATTTTTCAGTCGTACCCTGACAGCAGTACATGATGCCATCCTTGAAGACTTGGTGTTCCCAAGTGAAATTGTGGGCAAGAGGATCCGTGTGAAGTTGGACGGCAGTCGGCTCATCAAAGTCCATCTGGACAAGGCACAACAGAACAATGTTGAACACAAGGTAGTAGTTTGAATTCGGTAAAGTTCATTGGCTCTTGTATCATCTGGTTTCTGGTGAGGTTTACAAAGGCACTGAGGGGGGACTTCAGCTGTGTCATTTCCTAAAGCGTTGCTCTACCAACCCCTGCTATTTTGGCTGTATCAAAGCATCCTTAAAGCATAGGCGTTCACATGTCAAAGACCAGATTTTCTGTATTTCATGCATTTCTTTCTGGTGGCCAGCGGTCACGGTTTCTGCATTGGTTGCCACTTTGCTTTCTCAGGCTGTGTTTTTGGACAATTCCTTGCCTCTACTTGTAACATTTGCAGTGCCAAGGTTGAAAGCGGCAGATGAGGGAAGCGAGCTTCGGATGCTACAGCCGAACCAAAGTCTCTTCGTTCGTTAATCCTGTCTGCTGCTTAAATGCTGTGGATTTTTCCAGATGCAATTCTGCTACCAAGAATCTGCAGCATTGGTGTGGCTGTGCCCTCAATAGATTTACAAAACGGGGGGCTCCCTTTTCTATCTTCGTCTGTTAGCCAGATTGGGTAGAATTTCTTGCTGTAGAGGACTCGGCCCATCCATATATTTCATAGAAAATGTGTGGATATTAATTGTACTGGAATGCTTAGATTTTCTAGCATTTTATCTCTAGGTGTCTGACATCTGGGACCCCCACCAATCTGCTTTTTGAGAAGGCAGAACCTTTTTAGGCCAGTGACAACACATTAATGTGGCCTAGGTGCAGCATGGCCCCATTCAAATGAATAGGTTGAGCGCGATGCTATACAATGTAGGGCGCTGTGCTTGGTGATCTGCGAGAAGGCCACGGTGATCGCAGAAGTGCTTTTTCAAGCAGCTGATTGGTGGGGGTCTCTTGTGCCTCCAAGATCAGATAGGGATCCTGTAGTTAAATGTCAGAGAACGCATTTAATTTGCACTGCAGTTGCTGTCTGGTGTCCCTGCCTGTGGGGTCACTTCAGAAAGATCTCCTGTGATTAGTGTCTGGAATTATGCAAAGAGGTCACTCCCTTCTGCTAGGCAGATGTGCCTGTGAGTCGAAGGGTGCATGTACACCCTGGATAGCTTATCACAATCTACCCACAACCCTATACTGTGAAGGTGTTGCTTGGTGCTTGGAATTGACTTGCATACTTTATTTCATAGCTTTTTGAGGGGGTTGTCTTAACCAACGTGGATATCCTGTGGGGTCGCTCCCGCAGGCTCTGTCCTTGTGGCGTATGGGAGCGTAGCGTCTTGTGGCGCAGTGACGTACAGTCCCGTTCCACGACGTTGGAGATCATGCCCGTCCCCGGTCTTCTGGCTGGTGTGGACGGCGTCCTGTATATTCCTACAACTTCTCAGAGCTCTCGAGCGAGGACTGAGGAGACAAACCATGCAGGATACAAAAATATTTTTTTAGCAAAGTTTGTTTTTTATAAACTAAGCTGGTTCTTTTATCCTATTAAAAACAGGAAAACTAATATCAATAGTATGGTCCCGTGTGAAAATTCCCCACACCACTTACAATACCATAGGCAGAGGTAAATGTGCATTCACAGCATCGACTCAAATGTGTATGTTAGGGCTGGGTGATATGGTCTAAAATCTATATTGCGATGTAATTTGAAGCATGTGTGATATAATGATATATCGCAATAGATTATTTTCTTCTGTATGTATACAAATTACAAAACTGTTCAAGAAATTTTTAAGATGTGTATTGTGTAACAGATCCTTTTCCAAACTATGTAAAGATGAAGTGTCCCAGCCAGTGCCATTGCCATCCGCCCCCCCCAGTAGATTCAGTCTCCTGCTAATATACTTGCCTTTCCTGCAGGGTGCGCGGCTGGCTGATGGAGTCCGCAGGAGACGGACTCAGTCTTCTTCCCAGCATGCACTGGGTGAGACCTGATGTCACACACAGCGTCAGCCAGCACGCTCACGTTGTGTGCACGCAAGGCCCTGGCCAGTGCAGTCAGGAGGCCATGGAGCAGTGAGTGAGAAGCTTCAATTCACTTGGCTGGGGCAAGCTCATAAGATTTAGTTAGGGCTCCCTAACCCACCCTGAATGCAAGTTCCAGCATACATTGGAGGATTGGCACGTGCAGAAAAGTGACAGCAAGGTTCAATAAGGTACATATATACACATTTGGATCGCTGCTGTGAATGCACGTTTACCTCTGCTTATGGTATTGTAGTAGGTGTGGGGAATTGTCGCACAAGTTTATTTTTGTTTCCTCCTGAATGCCTTTTATAACTTTTTTTTTTTTTTTTTTCCCATCAAGGTTGAAACATTTTCTGGTGTCTACAAGAAACTCACAGGCAAAGATGTGGTTTTCGAATTCCCAGAATTCCAGCTGTAAAGTGCAACATAATATAATAAAAAGTACTTGTTATTTTTGTTCTACTTTTTGTAGAAGCCCTAGCTTCAGGCAGGTATTACCTTGTAACTTTGGTTGTCTTTTTAACACAGATCAAATCTACATGTACAGTACATCAAACAGGCTAAGTTTTTTTTTTTTTAATGAAGCTGGGCAGCACTTCATTCCAAGAATAAGGGAGGTGGTGCTTGCAATCTGCAGTCATGTCAGAAGAATGTTATGCCCTGGGAGAGAAAGTATGGCGCAGGCCCTGTTCTGGCACAGATGTCTGTGGCATACACTGCAGTTGAATGGGTGGTAGTTTTGGAAGAGTTGGGACGGACCAGCCAACCTGAAGATGTTGCTATGCTTAAGTTAGATCCAGGGCAAAATCAGTCTACCAGAGGAGGTGCCTGTCAAGCATGTGACCACAACTCTAGTGTCCACACAGTTTATACTAAGGAGCATGTGAGTGAGATGGCATTTAATCTACTGTTTTGTGTCTAGATGGGGGTAAATCTAGACAAGCAGCAGCAAAATCCTGATTTAATGGATGTGCAGTATGTAGGGCAAAACTGCTGTACATCAAGAGTATTATACATACATAATATAAATACAAAAAACACTTAAAGGGAACCTGTCACCTCAAAAATGCATCTACACTTGCCAGCAGTACCTCATAGTAGCCAGCAGCCTGTTAATAATGTTGCATCCGGTTACAAAACCTACAAAGAATATACAGGTCTCCATATAAATGACTAGATCAACACCATATTCATATGAAGATCCATATTTATTAGTACATTTTAAATTATCACTACAAATGATTGACAATACACCAATTAAAATAATAAAACACAAATGACTGGTGGTCCATGATTGTAGATAGAATATATAAAGTGCTAGTGCAAATATATCATGGTCAGTAAGTACATTGCTCAATGTAAAGCATTACATTGAGCAATGTACTTACTGACCATGATATATTTGCACTAGCACTTTATATATTCTATCTACAATCATGGACCACCAGTCATTTGTGTTTTATTATTTTAATTGGTGTATTGTCAATCATTTGTAGTGATAATTTAAAATGTACTAATAAATATGGATCTTCATATGAATATGGTGTTGATCTAGTCATTTATATGGAGACCTGTATATTTGTAGGTTTTGTAACAGGATGCAACATGATTATTAACCACCTCCAGACCGCTGAACGCAGCGACGCGTCCTGGAGGTGGTTGATTCATTCCTCCTGGACGCATATACGCGTCCTCTCGTGAGACGTGAGATTTCCTGTGAACGCGCACGTTCACAGGATCGGAAGGTAAGCGAGTATCTCCAGCCTGCCAGCGGCGATCGTTCGCTGGCAGGCTGGAGATGTGATTTTTTTTTTTTTAACCCCTAACAGGTATATTAGACGCTGTTTTGATAACGGCGTCTAATATACCTGCTACGTGGTCCCTTTTGTTTGGATCGACCACCAGAGGACACGGGTAGCTCAGTAATATGTAGCACCAAACACCACTACACAACCACCCCCCCCCCCCCCTGTCACTTATTAACCCCTTATTCACCCCTGATCACCCCATATAGACTCCCTGATCACCCCCTGTCATTGATCACCCCCTTGTAAGGCTCCATTCAGACGTCCGTATGATTTTTACGGATACATGGATCGGTTCCGCAAAACACATAGACATCTGAATGGAGCCTTATAGGGGGGTGATCAATGACAGGGGGGGGTGATCACCCCATATAGACTCCCTGGTCACCCCCCTGTCATTGATCACCCCCCCCCCCCCCCCCCCCCCTGTAAGGCTCCATTCAGAAAAAAATTTGGCCCAAGTTAGCGGAAATTATTATTTTTTTTCTTTCAAAGTCTTATATTCCACTAACTTGTGTCAAAAAATAAAATCTCACATGAAGTCACCATACCCCTCACGGAATCCAAATGCGTAAAAATTTTTAGACCTTTATATTCCAGACTTCTCTGCCAGGGTAGTATAAATATCCCACATATGACCCCATTTCAGAAAGACACCCCAAGGTATTCCGTGAGGGGCATATTGAGTCCATGAAAGATTTAAATTTTTGTCCCAAGTTAGCGGAAAGGGAGACTTTGAGAAAAAAATAAATAAATCTATTTCCGTTAACTTGTGCCAAAAAAAAAATTCGATAAACTTGCCATGCCCCTCATTGAATACCTTGGTGTCTTCTTTCCAAAATGGGGTCACATGTGGGGTATTTATACTGCCCTGGCATTTTAGGGGCCCTAAAGCGTGAGAAGTCTGGGATCCAAATGTCTAAAAATGCCCTCATAAAAGGAATGTGGGCACCTTTGCGCATCTAGGCTGCAAAAGTCACACCTGGTATCGCCGTACTCAGGAGAAGTTGGGCAATGTGTTTTGGGGTGTCATTTTACATATACCCATGCTGGGTGAGAGAAATATCTTGGTCAAATGCCAACTTTGTATAAAAAAAATAAGAAAAGTTGTCTTGCCGAGATATTTCTCTCACCCAGCATGAGTATATGTAAAAAGACACCCTAAAACACATTGCCCAACTTCTCCTGAATACGGCGATACCACATGTGACACTTTTTTGCAGCCTAGGTGGGCAAAGGGGCCCACATTCCAAAGAGCACCTTTAGGATTTCACAGGTCATTTACCTACTTACCACACATTAGGGCCCCTAAAATGCCAGGGCAGTATAACTACCCCACAAGTGACCCCATTTTGGAAAGACACCCCAAGGTATTTCATGATGGGCATAGTGAGTTCATGGAAGTTTTTATTTTTTGTCACAAGTTAGTGGAATGAGACTTTGTAAGAAAAAAAAATCATTTTCGGCTAACTTGTGACAAAAAATAAAATTCTATGAACTCACTATGCCCATCAGCAGCGAATACCTTAGGGTGTCTACTTTCCGAAATGGGGTCATTTGTGGGGTTTTTCTACTGTCTGGGCATTGTAGAACCTCAGGAAACATGACAGGTGCTCAAAGTCAGAGCTGCTTCAAAAAGCTTTTACCCAAACCATTTTTTTTTTTAATCAGACATGTAGAACAATAAATTTAGAGAAATTTATATATGATGTTGTTTTTTTGCAAAATTTTACAACAAAGTGAGAAATGCCATTTTTTTGCAAAAAATAGTTAAATTTCGATTAATAACAAAAAAAGTAAAAATGTCAGCAGCAATGAAATACCACCAAATGAAAGCTCTATTAGTGAGAAGAAAAGGAGGTAAAATTCATTTGGGTGGTAAGTTGCATGACCGAGCAATAAACGGTCAAAGTAGTGTAGGTCAGAAGTGTAAAAAGTGGCCTGGTCATTAAGAGTGTTTAAGCTAGGGGGGCTGAGGTGGTTAACAGGCTGCTGGCTACTATGAGGTACTGCTGGCGGGTGTAGATGCATTTTTGAGGTGACAGGTTCCTTTTTAACAGACTGATGGAGGGGGAGAGGAACCTGCCTGTAAAAGCTTGCAATCTACAAGCGAAGGGGCAAGAATACAGTAGCTGTTTATCTGGCTTTGGGTGGCAGCATGCTCATTGCAGGTGGTAGGCTTACCGGAAGTGGTGGGTGTTGAGGTTACTTTTGATGGTTTGACTTATGGGGGAAGTGTCTGATGTACTGGGTTAGTGAGTTCCAGAGTAGGCATGATATTTTGTCCATTGTGGTAGGAACAGGCAAGGGCAGTCTTTTGAGGAACCAAAGAAATAGCAACAGCCGTGGATATATAAAGTAACATTTCTTATGTTTTTTAATATGTAACAAAAAAATATTAAAAGTAATTCTTAGGTGGTCACAGAGAAGATGGGACAAAATGCCCAGGCAGGCAATGTGGGCTGACAAAGAAATAATGATTACACTTACCGGTAATTGGATTTTCCTAACCCACGACAGCACCTTAGAGATGGCTCTGCCTCCAGGACAGAAAACCTGCAGCATAAAAAAAGGTGGAGCCACTTTCCCACCTCAGTTTCCCCTTTATATTAGTTTAATTTCACAAGCATATATAGCCTTTTTTTTTTTCCCCATTGTGCCCCATGACAGCACCTGTGAGATCCTCCCCCTTCTGGACAGGAAACGGGAACTTCCCAGATCTTTAAATTGGTCCACTGCCTTCCACCACTTAGTTCTTTCCAAGCCAGGGACAGGAGGAGTTTCTTCTCAGGTCTGTTTTGGGGCTGCAGGAAGTCATCTATCATCTGCGGGGATACAGATCTACTATTGAAAGCGGTTAGATCCAGGATGGAGCTGGAGGAGGAAAAGGAGTCCAGATCTAGGCAAGAGCTCATGTTTGAAAGCCTGAAGCCAAAAGTCTATGGTGTTCCTCATTCAGGATTGTATCAAAGACCTGATTAAGCGTGAATGGGAAAAGCCTAACAAAAATTTCTTTATCACAAGAGCAGTTAAAAGAAAGTACCCCTTTGATGATGAAGTATCAGCTTGGTAGCTGCCCTGTAGCAAAAAAATAAATAAAAATCAGCTCTTCTGTTTGAGGATTTAGGATTCCTTAAAGGGACACTGACAGGCCCAATATGCATATTTAGGTATATATATGACAGTACATGTCTTATAAAGTGTATTAGAATCATCTAAGTATCCCCCCTGTCCACCTTAGAACTACAGTAATCTGAAGTTTTATAACCTGCTTGAATAGTCTTCAATCTGCCCAAGGGGCGGCGTTTCATCTCCACTTGTGCCCAGCCAGCCTCGCCACAACTGCTGTTTTGAAGCTCCGCCCAGCTCATCAATATTCACTTCGCTGGGCGGCTAAAGCAGAGGCTGCGTCGGCCTCTGAGATGCAGACTGTGCGCAGGCGCGATGTGATCCCGGCCAGTGAGGGTGCCGGGCGCATGCGCTGAAGATGAGACGGAGGCTGATGCCCATAGGATTGTACTGGGCATGCGCCGGATCTTGCCTCTGGTACACTAGTAGCCGCCCAGCGAAGTGAATATTGATGAGCTGGGCGGCGCTTCAAACGGCAGTTGTGGCGAGGCTGGCTGGGCGCAAGTTGAGATGAAACGCCGCCCCTTGGGCAGATTGAAGACGATTCAAGCAGGTTATAAAACGTCATTTTACTGTGATTATAAGGTGGACAGGGGGGATACTTAGATGATTCTAATACACTTTATAAGACCTGTAATATATACCTAAATATGCTTTTTGGCCCTGTCAGTGTCCCTTTAAGGAACCAATGGACAAAAGGGCAGACACCTATTTCTGAAAAAATTGGGAGGCGTCCACGTCAGCCTTCAAACCAAATATAGCAACTAGTTCAGTGGCAAGGTCATTAAAAGTCTGGTTGGAGGTACTAGAGTCCTAGGGAACAGCTGCTGGAAGCTATTACAACCATGTCCAGAGCAGTAGACTTTATTTCTGATGCCTCTGCTGATGCATTGAGACTATCTGCTAGAGCGGCCGCACTATCCAATTCAGCCAGCAGGTCCCTATGGTTGAAGGGTGATGTGGCATCAAAGTCTAAGCTATCCTTTGGACGACATTTTAGATAAGGCATTAGATAAGAAAAAAGGATTTCCAATGCCGCCCTTTCCTAAACTGGGGAGAGAAAGAGGGGTTTTGGGGATCAAAAGAAGGGAATGGAGATCAGGTAAGTAAAAAAGCGTGCGGTTTAAATCCAGACCTCAGACTTCGAGTTCCTCTCAGCAATGACGCCAGGCCCCAGGTAGGCGGTTGTCTTTCTTTGTTTTCTCTTGCCTGGCGAAATATTACCGCAAGCGCCTGGGTAAGGAGTATTATAGAGGAAGGCTACCGCCTAGAGTTCAAAAAGCTACCACCCAGGACATTAAAAATCACATCCATAAACCAACATTCTCCAAAACAGGTGGCACTTATGGAAGAAATAAACAACTTCCTGGCCAAAGCAGTCCTTGTACCAGTCCCGGAAAACGAACAAGGAGAGGGCTTCTATTCGACCCTATTTTTGGTTACCAAACCCAACGGTACATTCCGACTGATAATAAATCTGAAGAACCTCAACCAATACCTGACGTACCAAAAATTTAGGATGGAGTCAATCTCTTTCACACTCCTTCATCTGTTCCCCAACTGTGTGATGACCTCAATAGACATAAAAGATGTCTATTGTAATCTCAGAAATACCTCAGGGTAGCAGTAAAGATAGGGGAATCGATTGTCCATCTGCAGTTAAGAGCACTTCCCTTCGGGATAACGCAGGCGCCGAGGCTTTTCACGAAACTAATAGCAGAGATAAGATCAGACATCATTATAATCCCATACCTGGACGACCTTCTCTTGGTAGGGCTGTCCCCAGATGTGTTAATATCTCAAATACAGGAGGTCCTGGGGACCCTGACAAGTCTCAGCTGGTTAATAAATTGGGACAAATCGTCCCTGATTCCAACCTCCAGATGTATTTTCCTAGGCGTCTTACTAGATTCCCAGACGCAGAAATCCTATCTTCCGGTAGAGAAAAGAAGAGCTATTGAGCAGAAAATCAGGGCTTTCAGCAGAACCAAGGAAGTGTCCCTAAGAGAAGCAATGTCTATTCTGGGTCTGATGATGGCTTGCATTCCTGCTGTGAAGTGGGCCCAATTTAGGTCCAGAATCCTTCAGTTGCACATTTTGTCCAGTTGGGACAGGGAGTTGCTATCCCTGGATCGCAAGATTGTGATACCGGGGTCAGTGACCCGGTCCCTAACTTGGTGGCTAAAAACACCCAACCTGAGTCAGGGAGTAGAATGGTTGAAGCAGGATCCCCTAATAATTACCACCGACGCAAGCCCCTTGGGGTGGGGGGCCCATTCAGTTTTGGTTTTTTTCCAAGGCCCTTGGTCAAGAACCCAAAGTGCTCAATCCCAAAATGCCAGGGAGTTAAGGGCAGTCCTGTGCGCATTAAAGAAAAGTCTCCCATCACTGCCTCAAAAACATGTCAAGATCCTATCCGACAACGCTTCAGTAGTAGCATATATCAACATACAAGGGGGGACAAGATCTCCTCAGCTAATGCAGCTAGCATCCAGGATCTTTTTACTAATACAGGGGAAAGCTCTTTCTCTCTCAGCGGTCCATTTGAAAGGCTCAGAATCACCAGGCGGACTTTCTCAGCAGGCACAGATTCAGCCAGGCGAATTGGTATCTGAATCAAGAGGTATTTCACCAAATAGAAGTCCTATGGGGATCTCCCACAATAGATCTGTTCGCCTTGATAGAGAACAAAAAATGTGAAAGATTCTTTTCTCTGAGCAGGGAAGATCAGTCTATAGGCACAGATGCGCTCTCACAACCATGAGGGAAGGACCTAGTCTATGCGTTTCCTCCCATCAGCCCACTGCCCAGAGTGATTCAGAAGATCAGGAGGGAGCAGGCAACGGTGATCCTAATAGCACCGTTCTGGCCGAGAAGAGTCTGGTTTGCCTGGTTAAGGAGACTATCAATAGCGGATCCCTGGATACTTCCAGAAATGCAGGACCTACTATATCAGGGCCCGCTACATCATCCGGAGGGGAAGAAGCTGCACCTGACAGCCTGGATTTTGAGAGGCGATTCTTCAGGACCAGAGGTTTATCAGAACAAGTGATTGGGACTCTTCTAGCTAGTAGGAAAAAGATCACCTCTGAAATCTATCTGAGAGTATGGAAGACCTTCCTTCAGTTTGCAGGGCCAGGCCTAGATTTGAGCTTGCCCAACATCCCTTTAATTCTGAGTTTCTTGCAGGAAGGCCTTAACAAAAAACTTAAACCTAGCACTCTCAAAGTCCAGGTCTCGGCATTGAGTGCTCTCTTTGACTTTAGATTAGCTACTCATCTCTGGGTCAAAAGGTTTATTAAGGGTTCCTCTAGGCCCGTGATGGCTAACCTTGGCACTCCAGCTGTGGTAAAACTACGACTCCCAGCATGCTCTATTTATTTATACAGAGTTCTGAGAGCAGCCAAGCAAGGGGGGCATCTTGGGAGTTGTAGTTTTACCACAGCTGGAGTGCCATGGTTAGCCATCACTGCTCTAGGCTATGTACTACAGTTAAATCTAAGACAGCCCCGTGGGACCTTAACTTGGTGCTATCCGCTCTAACCACGGCCCCGTTTGAGCCCCTTGGAGACATCCCCTTAAAGATGCTATCCTATAAAACGGTATTTTTAGTGGCCATTACATCTGCCAGATGAGTAGGAGAACTATCCGCTTTGTCATCCTCCCCAACTCATACATGTATGGGCCAACATTTCTAAATATACAAACTAAGAAGACAGGTTGGCATTAGCAGGAGCTGCTCAAACCCACATGCAGTTGTGCATATATGTAGGGGAGCAAATCCTGCACTTGTGGCCCGTTGCTAATGGCAATCCCCAGCAAAATGCATACAATGGAGGATGCCCGCGGCAAACCACAAGTACCACAATAGACATTATGCTCCTGTAATTTGCCCACTGGCTCCTGGTATCGCCCATACGGCTCAGGTAGGAGAGTGTAGGGTCCCGGGCTACTTGAGAAACCTTGTCGTGGTGTCCGGGCTTAGACATGTTCTACACCGTAGGACATGTTGACTTAGGCTACTTTCACACTAGCGTTCGGAGCGGATCCGTCTGATGTTTCATCAGACGGATCCGCTCCGATAATGCAGACGTTCGCATCCGTTCAGAACGCATGCGTCTGCATTAAAACTTAGAAAATTTTCTAAGTGTGAAAGTTGTCTGAGCGGATCCGTTCAGACTTTACATTGAAAGTCAATGGGGAACGGATCCGCTTGAAGATTGAGCCATATTGTGTCATCTTCAAGCGGATCCGTCCCCATTGACTTCCATTATAAGTCTGGACGGATCCGCTCGCCTCCGCACGGCCAGGCGGACACCCGAACGCTGCAAGCAGCGTTCAGGTGTCCGCTCACTGAGCGGAGCGGAGGCTGAACGCTGGCAGACGGATGCATTCTCAGTGGATCCGCCTCCACTGAGAATGCATTGGGGCCAGACGGATGCGTTCGGGGCCGCTCGTGAGCCCCTTCAAACGGTGCGCACGAGCGGACACCCGAACGCTAGTGTGAAAGTAGCCTAATCTCTCAATTTTAAAATCAGTTTGAGGATTTAGTGAGACTGCAGAGTGCACCTGTGTTTGTTATTGTTTTGTTATATTCCAACATTTCTAAAGAATGCTATCAGCACCTTGTTGAATCAATGCCACGTAGAATTAAGGCAGTTCTGAAGGCAAAATGGGGTCCAACACCGTATTAGTATGGTGTTCCTAATAATTCTTTAGGTGAGTGTATGTACCCCTATGTATATAATATATGCATATATATATATATATATATATATATATATATATATATTATAGGTGGGCATTTTGTGCCTGCCCCCTATATGTCATGTCCATTCATATATGTTTATAGATGTGCCTCAAGCATCTATAAACATATATGGCCGTTATTCTTGTGCCCAATCTCCCCTGCTCACTGCGCCTGCTGGGGGGGGAGGGGGTGGAGGAGACCGACAGTTGGACAATTATGTCCAGCGTCGGCCTCTTCAAAGGACAGAGGATCAATAAGATCCTCTGCCCTTTGTCACCATCAACAGCAGCGCCAGAGATAGCGTGCCTAACAGGGACATGGGAACAAAGAGTTCCCATGCCCCTGTGGATGGCTGACCTCCGGCGCTGTAATTACAGCGCCGGAGGTGTGCGTCCGCTCCACAGGCGGGAGGATCAAAGGATCCCCCTGCCTGGAAGCGCGCTCCAAGATGCGCGGGCCGGCGTGGTGACGTCATATCACCGCGCCGGCCCACGTGTTCAGGCCTGCGGTGCGCATGCGCACGGCGGCAATGGTGGGACGAAGAGCGGGCGCCGTCAAGCTTAAATAGGCCGGCTGCGCTACGCTCAGGAGTCAGGTAAGACCACCCGGAGCAGGAAGAAGCATCCCCTGGACAAACGAGCCTCCCTGGACAACGAGCATACAACCGCTGAGTATCGATTTATAATATATTATTAACCCTTTGGTATTACCCTCCGTATACCACCAACGATATATATTATTCCCCTGCCCTATACCACCAATGATCCCCTGCCATATTTACCCTTACCCTCCTCTGCATTCCCTGATTCCCCTGCATTAACCCTTACACCACCAACGGACCCTAATTCCCCTGTTTTCCCCTATTTTCCCCTATAGCCTCTGCTTCCCTTGGTTTACCCCTAATCCCCCTAGAACCCTTGGAACCCTTACCTTCCCCTGCCCTGAGCCCCTGTGTTCCCCCAGGATCCCTCATATCCCCTACTACCCTGGTATTGCCTCTGTGCTTCTACCCCTGATACCCCTTTACGGCTGCCCTGCTCACCCCTGCAGCAGCAGTGTCTGTATTAACCCCTTGTTATTCCCCGTAGGGATAGTATATTGACAGGATTGGGTGGGCGACTGGTAAAGTGTATGTATGTGTATAATTGTAATTGTAGTTAGATTCTGGGGAGGAATTGGGACTGTGTTAGCGTAGTTAGAACCGTATTAGTGTGTTGTTATAGTGTGTGTACTTATATTACTGTGTGCTGCTATAAATATATATAACTATTCCCTTGATATAGATATATATAGTTATAAGCAAATATATTATACTGTGACGTATAGTGTGTTAATAAATACCTTTTATTTAAGCACAGCGTGTAGTCTTTTGTAGTAGTAAGGCGCCGCAGGTAGTTCAGTGTAGAGTAAGGCAATCAGTAGTGTTGATTTGTTTATTTAGGCATAAATAGGCAGAGTCATCACTAGACGACTCACGCCTATTTATAAATATTAATTATTGAGATTTGCATAAATATCAATAATTAATATCCCCTTTAACACCCGTGAACACAGAACCATCACCATAGGGAGGGAATAAAGAGATGCTGTCGTTGGGTCAGGAAAATCCGATTACCGGTAAGTGTAATCATAATTTTTCCCCTCCCCACGACAGCACCTTAGAGAGAGATTTCAGAGATAACTCAAGGGTGGGAAACAGCTCCCAAAACCTTTGTGCCAAAAAGTAGGTCAGAAATAGAATCGATTTGAAGCCTGTAGTGCTTATAGAAAGTAGAGGGAGAAGACCAGGTAGCCGCATGACAAATCTGTTCTATGGATACACTGGCTCTCTCAGCCCAGGAAGTTGACACCGCTCTCGTGGAATGGACCCCCAAAGAGACAGGCGGAGAAACACCAGATACTGAATATGCCAAAGAAATTACTTCTCTAATCCAGCGGGCAATAGATGCCTTTGAGGCCGTATTACCTCTTTTAGCACCACCAAAGAATACAAATAGGGCAGAAGATTTCCTCCAGTCTTTAGTGACGTCTAAATACTGTAGGATACATCTTTTGACATCAAGAGAGTGTAGTTCCTTTTCTCTGTCATTCTTTGGATCTGGAAAGAAAGCTGGAAGAACTATCTCCTGAGACCTATTTGATCTAGATGGAACGTTTGGCAAAAAAACTGGATCTGGCCTAAATACTACTCTGTCCTCTCTGATTGACATGAAATGGAGATAGCCTGGATCTCACTAACTCTCCTGGCTGATGTTAAGGCCACCAACAAAACCAGCTTCAGAGTAAGCAGTTTATACTGAACAGGACTCCAAAGGCTCGAAGGGATGTTTAGTTAAGGCATTCAATACTAAATTCAGATCCCAAGGAGGGAATCTGGGGCCCTTCACTGGTACCATCCTGTCAACCGCTTTAAAGAATCTTATTATCCATGGGTTCATAGCTAATTTCTTCCCCCCTAAAACCGAAAGTGCAGACACCTGTACCTTCAGCGTGTTTTCTGCCAACCCCAAGGATAATCCTCTCTGAAGGAATTCCAACACCTGCGCCACCGAGAATTTCAAGGCAGGAAACTCTGTCTATACCTTGGAAAGACAAGAATTTTCTCCATACTCTAGCATAGATGACATTAGTCACTTCCTTTCTACTTTTCATCAATGTGGAAACGAATTCTTTTGAAAACCCCTGGCTGGCTAGAAATGACCTCTCAAATTCCACGCCGAAAGATGTAGAGATTTCACTCTCTGGTGGAACACTGGACCCTGCGATAACAGGTTTGGGATCTCTGGCAGAATCCAGGGGCTCTCCAACAGTGAAAACCATACCCTTTTCGGCCAGAAAGGCGCTATCAGAATCACTCTCGCCCCTTCGTACCTGATCTTTTTTTTACAACTAATGGTATTAACTGCAGTGGGGGAAATGCATACCCCAGAGGAAAGTCCCACCTCTGGAGAAATGCATCCACTCAAGATGGGCACTCCCCTGGATTGAGGGAAAATAATTTCTCGACTTTCCTGTTCTCCCTTGTGGCGAACATGTCTACCGATGGATGACCCCACAGATCTACTATCTGGGAAAAAACTTCTGGATTTAGTGTCCATTCTCCTTGTCGTAACCTGTGTCAACTCAAGAAATCTGCCTTAATATTCTCGACGACTCCTATGTGGAGAGCTGAAAGATGCAATATTTTCCCTTCTATCTCCTTGAAAATCCACTCTGTCTCTTTTAGTAAGGAATTTGATCTGGTTCCCCCTTGGTGATTGAGGTACGAGACTACTGTTCGATTGTCGGACATTATCCTGACTAGAGTTGTTGCGATACCAAATTTTTTATTCGATTTCGATACCATTAAAAAGTATTGCAATACTCGATACCATTCGATACCACGCGAAAAAAATAAACCAAAAAAGCCACGTGCATTCTGCATTTTAAAAAATGGCGAATTGCGCAGTTTTTATTTATTTTTTTCTGTTCCGGCATTCACTGCATAGATTTTTTATTTTTTTTGTTAAATCTTTATTTTATTGTTTTAAAAACAAATTTACAATAATAAAGACAAAAAACCATAATACTCCAAATACAAACAATGGTCTTCAAAGCATATTATACAATATTAAATGCAGGTTATTGTCATGTTGATATATATAGGCGTCAGGTTTACATAGTACATCATTCTGTTATTGTGGTATCGCACACTTTGTTCCATATCCTAAATCAAAGCCATTCCCCGCACCAGGTAAGTAACATTTTTCTTTAACTCCCTCATTTATTTCCTAACCTAAATATGATGAGTCTCTGAGGTACCTATATCATTTCCCTCTATTCATTGTGTTTCTTATACCAATCTACCCATCTAACCCAGGTCAGCAAGAACTTGTCATGTGTCAACGATTCCCAACTTGTCAGCTCCTCTAGTTGGCAAATCTCCTGGACTTTATTTATCCACTCCTGAAGACTAGGAGCGTCTTTAGATAACCAATACTTTGGAATAAGCAATTTCGCTGCAGCTATAAGTTGTGCTGATAAAGAATGTTTGGCGAGTTTATAGTTGCTGTCGGGCAAATTCAGGAGAGCTACAGTTGGGGTGATAGGAAAACTTACTAGGCAAATTTCTTGTACTATTTTGGATATCTTATCCCAATATCCTGTGATAAGTGGGCAAGACCACCAAATATGATACATGGTACCTTTGCTCTCACCACACCTCCAGCACTTTTCAGAATTTGTGGGTGAGATAGAGTGTAGTTTTGCAGGAGTTTTATACCATCTGGTTATCTTATAAGAATTTTCTTGTAACTTAATACATCTCGAGTAACCGTGTGAATGGGATAATATTCGGTTCGTAGTTTCCTCATCCAAGGGTTGTCCTATCTCCTTCTCCCACTGATCAATAAACCAAGGTCTATCACCCGAGTCAATTTCCAAAATTTTTCTATAAATGAGAGAAATCGTGCCTTTTTTACCCACAGTTTGGTTCCAAACCCCATCATACCATGAAGGAGTGTAATTACTCGATGAAGCAGATAAATATAACTTGCAGTATCTATTTAATTGTGAGTACTGTGATATAGTCCAGGGGATATGACTAAATCGTAACTTCAAGTCAGACACATCAGGGACTAAACGATTAGTGAGGAAGTCTCCAATAGCCACATCGCCCAAAGCTGCCCACAAACCCATATCATCATGGAAATCTTCATTAAAGAAGTAAGGCACATGTCTAATAGGTGTGAGAGGCGACATAGACTTGGAAACGCCTAAGCAACCCGACAATTTATGCCAACAATCTAACACTCCTCTCAATGATATAGGTATTTTAGAAATATGCTGTAGAGAACCTCCTGGATCCCATAACTTCACAAGAGCCTTTGGTCCTAGTACCCTTCTGGCAATTTGGCAGCCTAGTTTGTTCACTTTAGGATTAATTATCTCTGAGTGTAACCTCATTTGTATAGCCTTATAGTAGCTACTTATATCTGGTAAACTAAGGCCTCCTTTGGATCTAGGAAGAATCAATCTCTTATAAGCTAGTCTAGGTCGAGCCTGATTCCACAGAAACGCTGAGAAAGTTTTCCTGACTTGTGTCAAGAAGTGATGGGGTATTTGCACTGGTAGAGCCTGCATTAAGTATAGTAGCTTGGGAAGTATGTACGTTTTTAAAACATTTTTTCTCCCCAACCAGGTCAAAAAAGGTGTCTTCAGCTCTTTCAACTGTAGTCTAATGTCTTCTAATAATTTTGGGTAGTTTTGGGAAAAAATAATTTCTGGGACTCTAGTAATTTGTACCCCTAAATAATTGATGTTGTCATTTTCCCAATGAAAGGGATAATTCTTTTTTAAATAGGCTATGGTCGTTTGGGGGGTGTTAATTCCTAGGGCTACACATTTGGCCAAATTTATTTTGAAGTTGGACACATTTCCGAACTTGTCAAATTGCAGTAACAGAGCTGGAAATGCCACTCTAGGGTTTGATAGTAAAAGGAGCATATCATCAGCGAATGCAGCTATAGTGTGTGACTGAGGACCGATATGTATTCCTTGAATGTCTTTGTCTTGTCTAATAGCTTGTAAGAGTGTTTCTAAGCAAAGTATGAAGAGGGTAGGAGACAGCGGGCAGCCCTGTCGGGTCCCATTTTTTATTTCAAAGTGAGGTCGTGAGAGCGCCATTTATGCAAATTCTTGCCGTGGGGCAGGAGTACAGGGACAGCACAGCGGTCACAAACTGAGGTGGAAACCCAAATTTATATAAGGTGGCCTCCATGTAATGCCAGTCGACTCTATCGAATGCCTTTTCGGCGTCTGTGCTTAATAGGGTAATTTTCTGACCATGAGTTAGAGCGTATTGCTGTGCCTGTAAAACTCGAAATGTGCTGTCCCTGCACTCCCTGCCGCTCACAAACCCTGACTGCTCCAATGAGACCAGATCACCCAAGAATACTGCAATACGATATGCCCAGATCTTCGCCCATAGCTTGATATCTGCGTTGAGCAAAGATATTGGGCGGTAGCTAGCTGGGAGGTTTAAGTCTTTACCAGGTTTAGGCAAGACTGTAATGTGGGCCTCTAGTGACTGCTTGGGGAGTGTAGTGCCATTCATTAAAGAGTTGAACAGGGATACTAAATGGGGGCCTAATGTGGTGAAGAATTTTTTGTAATAAGCGACCGTCAGACCATCCGGTCCTGGGCTCTTGCCTTGGGGGGTCGATTTTAGGGCTTTCTTGACTTCTTCTAGAGTCACCGGGGCTACTAGTGCTTCTTTATTGGTGTCAGATAGGATTGGCAAATTAAGGTTGTGTAAATAGGATGATGTCTTATCCTGACGGTCTTTAAGTACTTCGTTAGAATCATCTTTCCTTATATTATACAAATCGTGATAATATGTGTTGAATACCTGAGATATGACCTTGGCATCTGTGGAAAGAGAACCTTCTGGTGTCTTCATCTGTCTAATGTATGATTGTTCTGCCCTCTTCTTTATTAGCGCCGTCATAACCTTACTGCCGCTATTGCCATGTATGTAATGTTTTTGCTTAACCCTCATGTATGCTTTGGCTGCTCTAACGTTGAGAACTGACTTGAGTTCTTGCCTGAGCGATACAAGCTTTTTGAACTCTTGCTCTGCCAGGGACCTTTTATGAGTTCTTTCTAATTGGGAAATACTGGTTAAAAGCTCTGAAATACGTTTTGTCCTTTCCTTTTTAATGTGCGAACCTAATGAAATGAATTCTCCACGAATTACCGCCTTATGCGCCTCCCAAGAGACAGCTGGAGAAGTTAACGGTATTAGTATTTAGTTCAAAATAGGCTTGCAGTTTCTTTGTGATCAATTCGACATGAGCTTGCGTGTCCAGCAATGTGTGATTAAGTCTCCATGACCACTCTCTTCTAACTAAGTCAGGGAGTTGAATGGCACAAGACACCATAGCGTGGTCTGATACTGTTATGCTGTCAATATTAGCAGAATTCACTAAAGACAAGACATTTTCTGGGAACATGAGATAATCCAATCTTTGATAGGTCTTATGTGGATTAGAGTAGAAAGTGTAGTCCTTTCTATCTCCATGTACAGACCGCCAAACATCAACCAGGTGTATTGACTTTAATCGCACTTGCAATGATTTCAGGGCCCTAAATGAAATAGCTGAACGCTGAGTTGAAGAGTCTAACATGGGGTTTAAGGTTAAGTTAAAATCTCCCCCTAATAAGATCTTACCAAATGCAAAAGCAGAGATTTTGTCTAATGACTCTATTAGCCACTGGACCGTTTTAACGTTGGGAGCATATAAGTTGCATATTGTAAATTTTGTATGTCCCAATTCACAATTCACCAACAAGTATCGACCTTCTGGGTCAATCAACTGAGAGTGTAAAGTAAAAGGGACATGTTTCTTTATCCCAATGCTAACCCCTTTGGACGCAGTTTTATCAGAGCATGAGTGGAACCAATAGTTGAAAGCAGAGTTACCTAAATTGGGGCCATGATTAGCTGAGAAATGTGTCTCCTGCAGCATAATAATGTCCACTGATGCTATCTTAATGGAACGGAAAATACGACTTCGTTTCACTGGGCCTTTACAACCATGAACATTATAAGTTGCGATATTGAGAACTAGTGGCGCCATTCATGCACTATATAAAAAGGGTCTCCCTGCATGTACCTGTTCAGACCAATTATGGAGTATAAACCATAAACTATTTCAAGAGAAACACAGAACAAACAGTGCAAAATACAAGTAATAATACTCATGAGCCAGATTCCTAGATAGGACTCTGTGCCTTGGGGGGTGATCATTTGTATCATGAACCTATCCTGATCGGCCTAGATCCTTTCTATATACCCGACCATTCAGGTTCGAATCCCAGCAGTGGTAATACCCACTTTTACATACGACTTCAACAATATAATGTAAATATCAGCAATATGAAAGACTAAGGCACCATAGGGCGCCAGTGCGCACCTAATTCACTCACTTGAAAAGAGAACGAGTGCTATAAGGATATGAAAAAAGGGGTTAAACAGAGTGAAAGAATAACACTTCTCTGGTGAGCGTTTAAAATAAAATGAACCAACCCTTCTATAGGAATGATTATGCGCTATGGCTAATTATGAGGGGTCAGATGTCCATATCTCTGCTGGTAGCTTTTCTGTAACGCCTGCTTTTCTGATGGTTCGGCTTCATCCATGGAGATATTGTTGGCAAAGGAGGTAATTCTTCTTCCGAAGGAACCGGTAGCCATGAGGTAATCTCCACAGGGGCAATGTCCATCATTTCCCAGAAGGGGACCAGATCTGCAGGAGCTCTCACGGTGAAACGCCGGTTTCCAGCTGTTATCATTATCCCAAACGGGAACAACCACCGATATGGGATCTTCGAGGTGCGTAGAAGATCTGTTAATGGTTTCAATAATCTCCTCTTTTGCAGAGTAGATGCTGCCAGGTCTTGAAATATCTGGACATTTCTGCCCTGCAGCGACACCTCCTTCAGCTCCCATGCTTTTTGTAAAAGTTCCTCAGTGTCCCTGAAGCTCAATAAGCCGCATATAATATCTCTAGGGTTCTCTGATGTGTTTGGCTTGGGTCTCAGAGCACGATCAACCCTTTCTATTACAATATTCTTAGCTCTCTCTTGGCCCAGCAGAGAAGTGAACAATGAGTCCATTGTCTTCATCAGGTCTTCCTTGTCGTCTGCTTCAGGTAAACCCCTTATCCTGATGTTACAACGGCGACTTCTATTTTCCTGATCCTCCATTTGTAACAACAGGCTGTTCATGGCTCTAGTGTGGGAGCCTAAGGAGCTCTTGACTGCCGTATTAAAGGAGAGCATAGTGTCCTGTACCTGCTCCAAGGACTCAACCCTGTCTCCTATATGGCGGACATCCGTCTTTATGGCAGCTAAATCTGCTGCGATGGGCGCTAGGGCTCTTTGCAGTGCCTGCTCTATGAAGTCTCTAGTGAGCGTTTCTGCTTGTGACCCGCTCACCTCATTTGCGTCTTCATGAATAGCTTCAGGACTCGAGGCTTCACCCAGGTCTCCTGTTCCTTGCCGCTTCAGCGCCATCTTAGGTGTGCGAGCGGGAATCTGACTTCTGGAAGAACTTCTGACTTCTGGAAGGAGCTGACTTCTGGAAGAACTTCTCCATGTCAGATTGGTGCGGTGAGTCCTTCTTTTGTTCCGAGGCGAGTCTAGTCAATTCTTTAGACTGTATCTTCATGCCTGTGGTTCGGGTTATGCTATTACCGGGCTTATTTAGGATCTAGTGGCGGAGCTCCGCTTTCAAGCAGCCGCCATCAAGCTCGGTCAGCACTGCATAGATTTTTTAAATTTTTTAATAGGTTGGACTTTTCGGACGTGGCGATATGTGATATGTTTATTTATTTATTGTTTATATATTTTATATGTGAAATTGGGAAAGGGGGTGATTTATACTTAATTATTTTGGTGTTTGTTTTTTTTTACTTTTTTTTTACACTTTTTATTTAATAACTATTTCCCCCCTTAGGGGCCAGAACCTGGGATCTTCTATTCCCTTGTCCTATTCACCCTAAGGCTGGGTTCACACGGGCTGCGCCACCAATGATAATTAACCCTTAATACAGGAGGAGGGTACTGAGAGCAGATCAGCAGCAGTTAACCCCTCAGGTGCTGCACAACACATCAGGATGAGAGACGCCCAACTAAATTTAGATACCCAATCGATGTTGTCCCGGTATCGATACGATACCGGGATTTCCATTTTTTCGATACTGGGCTGCGCTGCTGACTTAGTTAAATTAGCAGGTTACACAGAGCGGCGCCCAGAGATCTCCCTGCACTTACTATTATTCCTGTTTGCCCACTGTGCCCCATTACTGTCTCCTTCTCCCTGGCTGTAGCACTGTCCAATCGCAGCGCAAGGAGAAGGAACGCCCTCTAGAGAAGCTGATGTCTGCTCCCCATTGCTCCGATAGTAATTAGCATATGGAGCAGGAGAGGAGACCGTAATGGGGCACTGCGTTTGAACGGAGCGGCGCCCAGGAATAATAGTAAGTGCTGGGACATCTCTGGGCGCCACTCTGTGTAACCTGCTAACTTAACTAAGTCTGGAGCCAGGAAAAGTCCTCTCATTGGTGGCGCAGTGCGCCCACCCCTCTCTTCTCATTGGTGGCAGCGGCAGCAGCACAGGGGGTAGGAGAGACTGCTTCCTTCTCCCCTGTGCTGCTGAGAGAACATGAGTGCGCCGACAGCAGCGCGCTCATGTACAGAGGTACTAGACTGCGCAGCAGCGCAGCCCAGTATCGAAAAAATGGAAATCCTGGTATTGTATCGATACCGGTACAAAAGTATCGATTGGGTATCGAAATTTCGATACCCGCAACAACCCTAATCCTGACATGCTTGTTCTGGACCTCTGGTAAAACTGCCCTTAGAGCCAGCAGGACTGCTCGCAACTCTTTCCGGTTGCAAGAGAAACATCTCTGACCCTGGGACCACTCTCCCTGAAAAGACTGGTCTTTGACGTGAGCCCCCCAACCCCAGGGACTGGCGTCCATAGTCACTATCTCTGGATCCGGGTAGGACCAGGGCACTCCTTGAGCTAGGTTCCTTGCATTCTTCCACCAACTCAGGGATAACAAAGTTTGATCTGACAAGTTTAAGACCGACTCCAGAGATGTTCCTATCCATCTCATGGAGGACAAAATATCTATCTGTAGCTGGCGAGAGTTCCTCTGAGCCAACTGTACTGTTGGTATACAAGACGTTAGGACTCCTAACAGGGACATCGCTTTCCTTATAGTTAGGGTCTCTCCTGACTGCACCCTGTGTACTCCCTGCTGAATCCGGACTATCTTCTCCTCTGTGAGGAAAGTCCTCTCCTCTATGGAATCCAGCACTAGACCTAAGAACACCTGTTTCGTAGATGGTTGCATTCTGGATTTTCGAATATTCAACAACCATCCCAGATTCTTCAGTATACTCATTACATGTTCTACCCCTCTCACACACGCCTCCCAAGAGTCATCAACCTGCGTCTAACTCCGGTCCTGGCCTGTGGCGTCCCGGCTGCTCTGCAGACATGTTGGGGCCTTCTGGCCACACTTCCACAAATGGTGTGATCTTCCTGACCTGAGGGATCGACACCTCCCGCCTCTTTGAAGAACAAGCGGTCCCCTGAATTACCGCCGCTCCCCATGTTCCTCCAATCCCCAAGCCTATGGGAGAAGAAACTGCGGCAGGTAACACAAATCCGCCCATGACCCTCTGGTAGCTACCATGGCTTCCTGGTCATGGGCACCTAGAATGCAGAAACTGCAGGCTTCTCGCTCCAGGACAGGAAACCTCACTGAGGTGGGAGAGTGGCTCCACCTTTTTTATGCTGAAAGTTTCCTGTCCTGGAGGCGGAGCCATCTCTCTCTAAGGTGCTGTCGTGGAGGATGGGAAAATATTACTTTCTATAAATGGCATACATATAGGAGCAATACACACAGTATTATATAGTAAAGTGCTTCTGCAAGTAAACGCGAAACGCGCGTCGAGGAGCGCCACCACCTGGGTCTTACCCCTTGTCCCATTGGTATGTCGCCATTTATGTTATATGAACCCATATAGCTTGTAAACTTGTTTGTCCTTTTGCTATGTTCGTTATGCACTGGTCACTTTTTGGCATACCGGTCTTTGCATTTGTACTTTATATTTGACATGACCTTCCTTACCCGGTTAGGGATTTGTAATTTACATCTGTTAAGGTCATTGCTGTACTGCTGCTAATTGCTATAGTTCTGGGGCACTAGCAAGGTGGTGTGCTACTGTGTTTTGTCCCCGCTTGTTCACAAGTATGTACTGTGAATTAACTTTTTAATATTGACATTAATAAACTTAATATTTTATTTATCCATATATGGTGGTTTTTTTGCACTCTATTTTGTTGTGATTTATCTTGATTTCGGGAGTGCACCGTTTAACTGAGACAGTCGGTGATCTAATACTAATAGAGTATGTGTTTACTTGCGCAAGTACTTTACTATATAATACTGTGTGTATTGCTCCTATATGTATGCTGTTTCTAGAAAGTAATATATTTCTTTGCCAGCTCACATTGCCTGCCTGGGCTTTTTGTCCCATCTTCTGTGACCACCTGAGTATTATTTTCAATATGTAATTTTTGAAAAAAAATGTGATAAAGAATTGTTCATTTATAAATCTCTGGCTGTTGCTATTTCTTTGGTGTTACAGCTTTATATGTAGTTGTCCATAATGCGGGCAAGAATAGGACATGTTCTATAATTTTGCAAATGCCACAGAATGGACGTGATGATGCTGTCTGCATCTTTTGTGGCCCCGTAGAAGTGAATGGGTCCGTGTCTGTCCCTCAAATGCGGATCGGATGCAGACAAAAAAAATCTTTGTGTGCATGAGCCCTTAGAGTGTGTTCTTCTAGCATTGTTCTGCAACTCTGGAAGCTTGGCGTACCAATGAGCAATAAAACAAAATACCGGAATATGGTTGTACAACACGAATAAATGCAAGTGTCAAAAAATAATTTCTCCTAGATGGGACAAACCCAGGCACTCGGCATATACAAAAATATATTTCCATAAATATATCTTTATTGAAATCTATAAAAACAAATAGTCACATAAATTGGCAAACACAACCACATGGAGAGAGCAAAAAACGCGTGACATAAAGTATTGGAAAAGGTGGGATGGAGAGACAAGTACTGTATTTTTCACCCTATAAGATGCACCTAGGTTTTAGAGAAGGACAATAAGAAAAAAAATCTTCATTAGACCTCAGATCAGACCCTCAATGTTTATAAGACCCCCAACAAGACTTCAGCTCAGACCCCAATGTGAATGACCCCCAATCAGACCTCATATCAGCCCCCACTGCCTCATCAGTCCTCAGTATCCCCCATTTACTCATATTGGCCCCCCAGCATTGCCTCATATAAGCCCTCTGTAGCCCCACATTGCGTCTCATATTGCCCCATGGCCTCATATGAGCCCTCTGTAGCCCCCTATTGCCTCATAGGAGCCCTCTGTAGCCCCCTATTGCCTCTTATATTGGCCCCCAGCAAAACTCTTGAATCAGAGACAAACCATTTTTTCAGATGGTGATAAGTGTGGTAGTGCTTTGGCATATCTGTCTCGATCTGAGACCCAGGAAACGGTGGTGGCGGGAGTTCTGAATGATCAAGGGATCTTGTTGAGGGAGCTTAGAGATGTCTGCCGTCAGTTTGCCTCCTATTATGCAAACTTGTTTGCCCCCAAGACCACGTGCACTTCGGGGGAGATTGCCAATTTTCTGGCAGGTATCAATATTCCCTCTCTGGACAGAGATGACAGGGAGGCCCTAGCGTCGGACATATCAGACCTAGAGATTGAAGTAGCCATTAACTCTTTAGCAACCAAAAAAAAAACGGTTCCCGATGGATTTCCAGCTGAATGGTATAAGCGTTTTTCTAAGGACCTTGTTAAGAGATTTGGGAAGCTGTTGAGATATGCGCTGGAACATGGTTCGTTTCCTCCTTCTTTCTCGGAGGCAACAATAGTAGTGATTCATAAGCAGGGAAAACCATCTGACCAGTGTAGCTCTTATCGACCTATCTCACTTCTGAATCTTGACGTCAAAATCTTTGCAAAGATACTGGCTTTAAGATTGAGGGAGGTAATTCTTTCCTTGGTTGGGGTAGATCAGTCGGGTTTCATGCCAGGGAAGACTACAGATATTATTCTAAGGCGTTTGTTCACTAATCTTCAGGTCAACCATGATAATCGAGGTATGAGGGTTCTTGCGTCCTTAGACAATGAAAAAGCCTTGTATTCAGTAGAGTGGGACATTTCTGCGCTGGCTACAGATGCTTTATAAATCCCCTTCGGCAAGAGTCAGGGTAAATAGATACACATCGGACTCCTTCCCCTTAGGTAGAAGTACTAGACAGGGCTGTCCTCTCTCCCCCTTATTATTTGCATTAATAATGGAACCTTTGTCGATACTCATTTCCTCTAACTCAGGTATAGAAGGCTGGGAAATAGCTGGAATATCAGAAAAGCTCTCATTATATGCTGATGACATGTTGGTATACCTAGCTGATCCAGGGAAGTCCCTAGATACCCTTTTAAATGCTGTGGATTATTTTGGTAGCTTCTCGGGTCTTCGTGTGAACTGGGCCAAGTCTAGTCTTTGCTTAATTGATGACTTTGACCCAACTCGCATTTCATTGAACACTAAGCTTCAGATTGTAGAGCAATTTACATATTTGGGGATTATAGTTCATAGAGAGGTGGCAAAGTTTTATGACTTGAATGTTGTTCCTACAATGCAATTCATTACCCGAAAATTGGAAGCATGGGAAAACTTACCTTTGAATCTCATTGGGCATATCAATATTATAAAAATGATTCTTCTCCCAAAACTGCTATACCTATATAGGGCTGCCCCAACGCTACTTCCCAGGAAACACTTTACTACCATGGATAGAGTAATCACTCCCTTTCTATGGAACAAATCTTCTCCCAGAATAGCGAGACGCACACTTCAAGCAACTTACCTGCGGAGGAGGGGGGGGGGGGGGGGCTTTCTTTACCCAACCTGTACATGTACTATGTAGCTGTACAGTTAAACTAAGTGGCGTGGTGGGTACGGGCAGACTCGGGTAACCCGGCGGCAGTGTTGGAGGCAGCATTGCTAGGGTCCTATGAAGCACTTACGAATTTGGCATATAGGAAAGGGGCTGGTTCTGCAGAACACTAGACCCAATCGATGGAGGTGGCAGTAAAGATTTGGGTTAAATGGAGTCAGATGCGCAACACCGGCGAGATTAGTGTTACTTGGTCACCATATTTGCCGTTGTGGAAAAATAGAGTGTTACCGGAGTTGTTCTCATTAATGGAATTTGAATTCTGGCCCCAAAAAGGGATGCGTTATCTTACCCAACTGTATGATAAGGGTCTCTTCAGAACCTTTAACAGTCTGAAGCAGGAATTTAATCTGCCCCAACATAGTTTGTACAGATATTTTCAGCTTAGACATGCCTGTCATGCTCAGTTTGGCAGAGAACCTTTAAAGTTGGAGTGTGGCCCAGTGGAAGCAGTGGTTAGGCGGGTTCCTTTGGTCAAACCAGTGTCGACTCTTTATGCATCGTTAATGGCGTTACAGGATTCTCCCCTTGATAACTCATTTGTCAGGTGGAGAAGGGATGCCGAAAATTTGAAAGATATGCATATTAAAGAATTTAGCCATACATGGAGATCCACAGTGGTAAGTGCTAGGGATCAATTGATTTAAGCAAAGTGGCTTCACAGGATATACTATACCCCTGAGAGATTATTTAAAATGGGTAAATTACCAGACCCTCAATGTACAAGATGTGGACATGAAAAGGGCTGCCTAATACACATGATTTGGCAGTGTCCGGTCATTTATGGCTTCTGGGAGGAGATTCATACTTATATTAATGATAAACTAGGCTTTCCTAATGTCTGTACTGCGCTGACGAGTCTGTTGGGGATAGCTAATGAGGTTGTTCCCACCAAATTTGGCAGAAAACTATACAGAATACTCTTGTTCTATGCTAGGAAAACTATCCTCCTAAATTGGAAACCTCCTAAGAGTCCTACTGTGCAACAATGGATACATCTAGTCAATACCGACCTTGAATTATATAAGTTTATATATGAGCGAAGAGGGACCCCTGATCGTTTCATGAAGATATGGGATCCTTGGATTGTAGCCCAAACTCTGATACCATAGGAGGCAGTGGTGTTTGCTTCTGACCGATGAAGGTGTATATAAATGTGTGTGTGCAGTACTTTTTACCATTCCGAGATATAATCTATTGGGTGCTATTCATACTATTAAATTGATATCCGCTTCTGACCCGAGTAAGGGCTAAAAGAAGCTACTGTGACTGATCCCATGTAATTTAATGTACTGGATTTATTTGTAGTTTGTCTGCAATTGAAGTGTTTGTAATGCTTTTGGTTAAACTTTAATAAAAAGATACTATTTAAAAAAAAAATATTGGCCCCCAGCAGCCCCCATTGCCTCATATGAGCCCTTTGTAGCCCCACATTGCATCTCATATTGCCCCCATGGCCTCATATGAGCCCTCTGTAGCCCCCCATTGCCTCATATTGCTCCCATTGCCTCATAGGAGCCCTTTGTAGCCCCCTATTGCCTCTCATTTTGGCCCCCAGCGCCTCATGTTTAATAAAATAAACCACTTACCGCCCGCGATCTTCCTCCTGCTGTCGGCTGTGCTGTGAACATGTGCGCACAGCGTGAGGTTACAGAGCGCCCTCACGCTGTGCGCAGCCACTGCACAGCCGAGGACCAGGAAGCGGTGAGTACAGAGCCTTCACCGCTTCCGGGTCCTCCGGTACTAATGAGCGCTATTAGTACTCGCCCTATAAGACCCAGGGGCATTTTGCCCCCACTTTTGGGGGGGGGGAAATGCGTCTTATAGGGTGAAAAATACGGTATAAATAAATACAAAATCAAACCATGTGGCTCCCCCAACTAGATAAGAAACCATGATTCACAAGAGATACACAATACACACTGGTGAGTGCCGCTGCATATTCCTTCTCCTATACTGTGATTAGATACACAATACAGACTTGGCTAGTGACACCTCCAAGAGACCCCGACCCGTGTTTTGCGTCAGCTTCCACAGGGGAGTAGGAAGCTGACGCGAAACACGTGTCGGGGTCTCTTGGAGGTGCCACTAGCCAAGTCTGTATTGTGTATATCTTGTGAATCATGGTTTCTTATCTAGGTGGGGGAGCCACATGGTTTGATTTTGTATTTATTGATACTTGTTTCTCCATCCCACCTTTTTCCACTACTTGCAATGCTCTAACTTGATGTCACATGTTTTGTGCACTCTCCATGTGGTTGTGTTTGCCAATTTATGCATCTATTTATTTGTTTTATAGATCTCTGTGCCAGATTTTTCGATTGATTTGCCAGTTTCTGGTGTGTGAGCGGGAGACTGCACCAAGGGCTGAAGTAATTGCGGTGTTGTAAAAAGCAGCGGCTGTGTCAGTGTCGTGAAGGGAAGATATGGTGGACAGTGATGAGAGACTCAGAGTTTTTGAATGGATGTTTGAGGTTTGCACCAGGGTGTTCTAGTTTATGGACTGGAGGGGCGGTTGAGGAGAGAGTGGTTGAGAACGTAAGAAGATTGTGATCCGAGAGTAGAGATTGAGTGATTTAGATGGGGAGCAGAGGCAGGTGAAGACAAGATCTAGTGTGTCCGTCTCTGTGGGTAGCTGTGGAGGACCATTGTAAGTCCAAAGGAGGCAGTAAGACATAGGAGTTTGGATGAGTTGTATGTGTCAATTGGGATGTTGAAATGATGATGGTGAGGATGTTGGCAGAGAGGAAACGTAAAAGCCAGGATTTGAAATGGTCGAAAAAGGCAGTAGTGGACAGTAGATGACGGCTATTTGGAGATTGAAGGGAGAGAAGATGCGGATACAGTGGACTTCGAAAGACGGGAGGTTGTGAACGGGTGGAGATGGGTTGAAGGAGCAGTTTCCTGAGAGTAGGAGGCCAACACCACCACCACATCTTTCGGAGTGGGGAGTGTGAGTAAACGGAAGTTTCCCATAGGATAGTACAGCAGGGGAGGCTGTGTCAGTGGGTGTCAACCATATTTCTGTAAGGCCTAGTAATGTAAGTTTCTGGGAAACAAAGAGGTTATGGATGTAGGAAAGTTTGTTGCAAATGGAATGAAAGTTCCATAATGCTTGTCATAGAGAGACTGGGGGAGCAGTGGTCAGGTGAATGAGGTTAGAGGAGTGAGACACTCTCCTCCCATTTCAGTGTGGTTTCCTGTCTCTGGGGAAGACTGCAGTTACTTTCAGATCCTTCCCCCGGGGGTGCTCCTATACTGACCCCTATTGTTGGGCTGAAAAGGGCCCTGGGCATCCCTGCAGTCCCCAGAGGTAAGATGCAGCATCGGTTGGTGCACTAATGGGGATGGGCAGAGGCACAGCAAGTCTCCAGAGAGAGCATCTTGTGTGCTGGAGCGTGGAGTGCCTGGCGGCATCGCTGATGCGCTAGAAGGCACGGACTTCCTGGCCTGAGGAGGAGGAGCTTCTGGCTAGGAGTTAGGCCGGGGAAAGCGCTTGTAACATGTGGATCGGCGTGCAGCGCCAGCAGGTGACGTCATCACAGAGCACCTATGAGAAGGGCACGCTGGGGATCAGAGAACTGCATCCTAATCAGTATCCTGGTTGGCAGTCAGTGGGACGCGTGGAGGAGGTGAAGCACATAGAAGAGTCTGGAGGCCCTCCAGCCCTGGTACCTATGAGGGGTGAGTGCTCTGGGGCATATTGAGTCCTGCTTCTCTTCTGATACCCTTATACCTAAATGTGTCACAGACAAAACCTAGGAAGGTCGTTTCAAAAAAGAAGAATAAGGAGTATGGTCTTTGTAAATCTGTATTACCTTCCGTCTGAGTGGGAGAAGAGGATGTGTCAGAGCTGTATTGATAGGACAGTGGCTGAGGAATCGCTGTCATTTAATAAATCTCTTCAGGCGCTGGTCATATCTGAAGTCAATTCCTCTCTCTCCTCTCTATAAAAAAGCTGCCAGGAATAGAGATCCAAAGTTGAGGCGGCTAGATACAGCACATGAGCTTATTTCATCTGATTCTGAAAAAGATGAAATGCACTCCTCCTTATGTTGGCATTCTGGAAATTCGTCCCTATCTTCTTCTAAGGAAGGCGAGATCAGTGGTAAACCATGTTTTCCAATAGAAGATACGGATAGACTTTTAAAAGCTGTAAGATCAACTATGGGCATTGAAGAAATAAAGGAACCTAGGTTCATCCAGGATATTATGTTTGGTGGTCTAGAATCCAGGCACCACAGCACCTTCCCGGTTCATAAGAACGTTTCAGCCTTAAATAGGGTTTTTTAAACTGATGATCTATTCTCTGGCTAGATCATCAGCATCTGATCGGTGGGGGTCCGACACCCGAGAACCCTAACGATCAGCTGTTTGAGAAGGCAGCGGCGCTGGCAGTAGCGCTGCGGCCTTCTCGCTGTTTACCACAGGCCCAGTGACGTCACGACTAGTATCAGTGGCCTGGGCGGGGCTAAGCTCTGTTCACTTAATTGGAGTTTAGCCCCACCCAGGCCATTGATACTAGTCGTGACTTCACTGGGCCTGCGGTAAACAGCGAGAAGGCCGCGGCACTACTGCCAGCGCCGCTGCCTTCTCAAACAGCTGATCGGCAGGGGTCCCGGGTGTCGGACCTCCGCCGATCAGATGCTGATGATCTATTCAGAGGATAGATCATCAGTTTAAAAATACTGCAGAACCCCTTTAATTAAAGGGGAGTGGAAGAAACCTAACAGGAAAGTTTATATTTCAAAAAACCTTAAGCGAAAATATCCTTTTAAAGAAGAAGACTGTGCTACTTGGGATAAGGATAGGATAGTCGTAGCTATATCTAAAGTATCTAGAAAAATGGCCCTTCTTTTTGATGATATGGGAATATTATAGGATCCGTTAGATAAGAAAGCTGAGTCTTTTTAAAAAAGGGCCTGGGAAGCGTCTACCTCTTCTTTCAGATCAAGTATAGCTTCAACTTGTACGGCCCGTTCCCTGATGGTCTGGCTCTCTGAGCTGGAAAGTCAATTAAAAAACAGGTATCCCAGAGAAGAAATATTAGCATCCTTGCCCACTATGAAAAAAACGGCGGATTTTCTGGCAGATGCTTCAGCAGATTCTGTTGTCAGCTAGATCTCCTGCTTTATTGAATTCGGCCCGCAGAGCACTCTGGCTAAAAAACTGGGTGGGTGACTTCCCATAAAAAAATAAGCTATGTGGTGTTCCATGTGCAGGGGAATATGTGCAGGGGAATACCTTTTTGGCCCGACACTGGATGATCTACTAGACAAGGCTGCGGATAAAAATAAAATATTTCCAGGGTTTCAGGGTTCATTCTCATCTAAGAGTAGATTTAATCGTCCTTTTCGTCTCTTTAGGAGTAATCAAGAAGGAGATATAAAAAACAAGGGAGGACAGATTTAGGATTGGTAGAAATTCTCCCCGGACTAAAACTAGAATTTCGTATGGTCCCTCCAGTAAGATTCATAATCACAAAAAATCAGACTTCAGCTCTAGGAATTTCTGCTATGGAAGAAAAAGTGCTGAAATTAGTCAAGAAGTTGGTTTTAGTTCCGGTACCAAAGGGGGAAGAAGGCGAGGGATTTTACTGCCCCCTGTTTTTAGTAAAAAAAACTGATGGTTCTTTCAGAACAATAATAAACATTAAAAAGTTAAACCGATTCCTACAAATAAAAAAGTTCCAAATGGAGACTAAGAGAGGAGGAAGACATTTTATTACTGATCTTATAGTCTCTGTTTCATTTCTGTACTCAATCTCAAAGATGTATATTATCATGTTCTAATCTTCCTCGGGCATCAAAAATTCTTAAGAGTAGCAGTAAAAATAGGAGGACAGTTACAACATCTTCAGTTTAAGGCTTTTCCGTTTGGCCTTTCTATGGTTCCAAGGGTCTTAACAAAGATAATAGCAGAGATGGCAGCTCTTGTAAGAGAGGAAGATATTCTTTTTATACCATACCTGGACGATTTTTTAATCGTAGTAAAAACAGAAGAAGCTTGTGGAAGAGCTCTCTCAACAGTATCAGAAATTCTGGACAAGTTAGGCTGGGTCTTAAATCTAGAAAGTCAAAACCACGTCCTACCAGAATTCAGACTTTTCTGGGATTGATCCAAGACTTATCTTCCCAAAAACGTGTACTACCAGAAGAAAAGGTCAATCTCATTCAAGAGAGAATCAGAGATCTAACCAAAAATCCAGTAGTAGTGTCTATAAGGAAGCAAATGTCTATTTTAGGGTCCCTCACATCATGTATCCCGGCAGTAAAATGGGCACAGCTACACTCAAGGGTTCCCCAGTGGAAAATTCTTTCCTTCTAGGAGAAGAACGGCTCCCTAGATTCAAAGATAAAAATCTCAGAACAGGCTCTCCTGAGCTTGACATGGTGGTTAGAAAGAAAGAACTTGGTTCAGGGGGTTCCATGGAAATTGGAAGACCTGATGTGTCTAACCACGGATGCAAGTCCATGGGGGTGGGGGGGCTCATATTCAGGAAATCTCCCTTCAGGGTCGTTGGGGGGATACCCAAAGAAGGGGATCCTCCAACCTAAAAGAGCTAGCAGCAGTAGGTCTAGCAATGAGGTCTGTCCTACCAAGAATAAGAGAAAAAAATCTCAGGATTATGACAGACAACAGGACAGTGATCTCTTATCTGAACAGACAGGAGGGTACAAGGTACAAAATTCTGATGCAGGAAGCCGAGACGATCCTCTTATAAGCAGAAAAAGAGTGTGTCTCGATTTCAGCAGTACATATCAAGGGAGTGAAAAAAAGGACAGGCAGACTTTCTAAGTCGACATTTTCTATCTCAGGGCGAATGGAGTCTGAACCAGTCCATTTTCAAGAAAATAACGGTTCTCTGGGGCCATCCAGTAATAGACCTTTTTGCTACGTTCCAAAACAAGAAGGTGCAAGCTTGCTTCTCCCTAGATCCAGCGGGATCCCCTTGTGGGATAGATGCCTTCCTCCAGAACTGGAATTTTCCCCTAGCCTACGCCTTTCCTCCTCTCCCATTGATTCCAAGAGTATTAAGGAAAATCAGGGAGGATGGCGCAAGAGTTATCCTCATAGCCCCGTTTTGGCCGAGAAGATCATGGTTCATGTGGCTTCGGATTATGTCTCGCTCTGACCCTTGGGTACTTCCAGAGATCTGAGACCTATTTAATAAGGGCCCAGTTTTTCATCCAGATATAAAAAAAATCTCCATCTGACTGCCTGGAACTTGAAAGGCAATTACTAGGTAGCAAGGGATTTTCTGATGCCTTGATCTCTCCTCTGCTTAAGAGTAGGAAAAAGGTAACAGTGGCCATTTATGCTAGAGTTTGGAAAACATTTTTGAATTTTTTGCATATCCAGTTTAACCGCCTCCGGACCGCCTAACGCAGGATCGCGTTCCGGAGGCGGCAGTCTCAGGCAGAGTCACGCATATACGCGTCATCTCGCGAGACGCGAGATTTCCTGTGAACGCGCGCACACAGGCGCGTGCGTTTACAGGAACTGCAGGTAAGCGAGTGGATCTACAGCCTGCCAGCGGCGATCGTTCGCTGGCAGGCTGTAGATGCGATTTTTTTAACCCCTAACAGGTATATTAGACGCTGTTTTGATAACAGCGTCTAATATACCTGCTACCTGGTCCTCTGGTGGTCCCTTTTGCTTGGATCAACCACCAAAGGACACAGGCAGCTCTGTAATAAGTAGCACCAAGCACCACACTACACTACCCACCCCCCCGTCACTTATTAACCCCTTATGAACCCCTGATCACCCCATATAGACTCCCTGATCACCCCCCTGTCATTGATCACCCCCCTGTCATTGATCACCCCCCTGTAAGGCTCCATTCAGATGTCCGTATGTGTTTTACGGATCCACAGATCCATGGATCGGATCCACAAAACACATACGGATGTCTGAATTGAGCCTTACAGGGGGGTGATCAATGACAGGGGGGTGATCACCCCATATAGACTCCCTGATCACCCCCCTGTCATTGATCACCCCCCTGTAAGGCTCCATTCAGACGTCCGTATGTGTTTTACGGATCCGTGGATCGGATCCGCAAAACACATACGGACGTCTGAATGGAGCCTTACAGGGGGGTGATCAATGACAGGGGGGTGATCACCCCATATAGACTCCCTGATCACCCCCCTGTCGTTGATCACCCCCCCCTGTAAGGCTCCATTCAGACATTTTTTTGGCACAAGTTAGTGGAAATTAATTTTTTATTTTTTTAGTTTTTTTCTTACAAAGTCTCATATTCCACTAACTTGTGACAAAAAATAAAATCTCACATGAACTCACCATACCACTCACGGAATCCAAATGCGTAAAAAATTTTTGACATTTATATTCCAGACTTCTTCTCACGCTTTAGGGCCCCTAAAATGCCAAGGCAGTATAAATACCCCACATGTGACCCCATTTCGGAAAGAAGTCACCCCAAGGTATTCGCTGAGGGGCATATTGAGTCCATGAAAGATTGAACTTTTTGTCCCAAGTTAGCGGAAAGGGAAACTTTGTGAGAAAAAGAAAATATCTATTTCCGCTAACTTGTGCCAAAAAAAATAAATCTTCTATGAACTCGCCATGCCCCTCATTGAATACCTTGGGGTGTCTTCTTTCCAAAATGGGGTCACTTGTGGGGTATTTATACTGCCCTGGCATTTTAGGGGCCCTAAAGCGTGAGAAGAAGTCTGGGATCCAAATGTCTAAAAATGCCCTCCTAAAAGGAATTTGGGCCCCTTTGCGCATCTAGGCTGCAAAAAAGTGTCACACATGTGGTATCGCCGTACTCAGGAGAAGTTGGGCAATGTGTTTTGGAGTGTCATTTTACATATACCCATGCTGGGTGAGATAAATATCTTGTTCAAATGCCAACTTTGTATAAAAAAATGGGAAAAGTTGTCTTTTGCCAAGATATTTCTCTCACCCAGCATGGGTATATGTAAAAAGACACCCCAAAACACATTGCCCAACTTCTCCTGAGTACGGCGATACCACATGTTTGACACTTTTTTGCAGCCTAGGTGGGCAAAGGGGCCCACATTCCAAAGAGCACCTTTAGGATTTCACAGGGGATTTTTTACACATTTTGATTTCAAACTACTTCTCACGCATTAGGTCCCCTAAAATGCCAGGGCAGTATAACTACCCCACAAGTGACCCCATTTTGGAAAGAAGACACCCCAAGGTATTCCGTTAGGGGCATGGCGAGTTCCTCGAATATTTAATTTTTTGTCACAAGTTAGCGGAAAATTATGATTTTTTTATTTTTTTTTTCTTACAAAGTCTCATATATCACTAACTTGTGACAAAAAATAAAAACTTCCATGAACTCACTATGCCCATCACGAAATACCTTGGGGTGTCTTCTTTCCAAAATGGGGTCACTTGTTGGGTAGTTATACTGCCCTGGCATTTTAGGGGCCCTAATGCGTGAGAAGTAGTTTGAAATCAAAATGTGTAAAAAATGCCCTGTGAAATCCTAAAGGTGCTCTTTGGAATGTGGGCCCCTTTGCCCACCTAGGCTGCAAAAAAGTGTCACACATGTGGTATCGCCGTACTCAGGAGAAGTTGGGCAATGTTTTTTGGGGTGTCATTTTACATATACCCATGCTGGGTGAGATAAATATCTCGGTCAAATGCCAACTTTGTATAAAAAAATGGGACAAATTGTCTTTTGCCGAGATATTTCTCTCACCCAGCATGGGTATATGTAAAAAGACACCCCAAAACACATTGCCTAACTTCTCCTGAGTACGGCGATACCACATGCAGGGGCGGACTGAGAACCCTCAGGGCCCCCGGGCAAAATAAATCAAGGGCCCCCTTCCAGGCCCCACCCATGTTCCACCTTCAGTCACGCCCATGTCCCACCTCCAGCCACGCCCCTATCCAGCCTCCAGCCACGCACTACACAAAGAACAAAAGTGCAATAATTTATTAACAAGTGCAACATAAATAACAAATGCAAAAACCAAACTGTGCACAATAAATAAATGCACAAACCAAGACAAGTGCATTACAAAATCATAAATAGACAAAATCAGAGCATTACAAATCCTAAAGAGGCAATTACATATAAAAATAACTACAATGCAAATTCAGTGCAATACAAATAATAAAACAAACAGAAGTGCCATGCAATTTTAGCTACAAATATATAGCATTGGGCAGTCTGCACTGCAGTTTAAAAGAGAAGCAGACAGCCGAGTTCAGAAGATGCCTTACCAAAACGGTCTATGATTTTGTCTTTGTCTCTCTTTATCCTTAAAGAAATATCTTTCTCTATTGCAATTAGCATCAATGTCTCCAGATTTTGCTGAGTAAGCGTTGATCTAAGTCTCGATTTCAGAATTTTCAACTTTGAAAAACACAGTTTACAGGAGCATTGTGTGGTGCTTAGAGTGATCAGGTACTTGTATGCCATATAAAGGTTTTCATAGGCCGAAGAGCATAATCTATACTGAAATAACAGCTTAAATGCACAGGATGTGCACTTTTTACAGCAGTGTTTTTTCTCAGAAAGCTTACAAACGGATGGCTCAAAGTCAGAGAAGTCAGGCTCTTCTTCTCCAGCAGAGCTCAAGGTTTCATCATCACTGTCAAACAGTCCTCTGGAGAGATTTTTGTAACTTGATGCAAATTAAATCAATTCTTCACGAAGAACAAGGCCATCAATTTCAGGAACAGCTGTAGAAATTACATCAAGCTGTATTTTTTCCGGAGAAGCCAGTATCTCCTCAAACCGGTTTGGGTCGAAACATGCAATCTGCATGTAAAGTTTGCCATGAGTGGCAAACCTGGTTCTCATACTTTCCAAAACTCTATCACAGATGACATTGTAGCATGAAACTTCAAAGCTGTGTTGTTGATTTGCAGGAAGTACACATCTTGTTGATCTAAGTCCTGTGAAAGATTTACTGATGGCAATGTCCTCTGCAGCTAGTTTATCATTCAAGTGATCAATGAAAATCGTTGCAGATCCATAGACTCCTGAAAAGTCTCTTGAAATTTTTTCTAAACGGTTAGTAGCATCCTCAACCATTCGCCATGCCTGCATAATGTCAAGGGCTGGTGACTGCAAGTAATCTGACACAGGAGTAGTAATGTCAAAAATTCTTATAAATATAAAAGCTGTCAGGATGGTTTCAAATTTACATAGGTTTTCATTTAAGGCTACTTTCACACCTGCGTTCGGGTGTCCGCTTGTGAGCTCCGTTTGAAGGGGCTCACAAGCGGCCCCGAACGCATCCGTACTGCCCTAATGCATTCTGAGTGGACGCGGATCCGCTCAGAATGCATCAGTCTGGCAGCGTTCAGACTTACAATGTAAGTCAATAGGGACGGATCCGTTTGAAGATGACACCATATGGCTCAATCTTCAAACGGATCCGTCCCCCATTGACTTTCAATGTAAAGTCTGGACGGATCCGTTCAGGCTACTTTCACACTTAGAATTTTTTTTAAACTATAATGCAGACGGATCCGTTCTGAACGGATCCAAACATCTGCATTATAGGAGCGGATCCGTCTGAGCAGACATTAGACGGACCCGCCCTAAATGGTAGTGTGAAAGTAGCCTTACTTTAGTGCCTCATGACGAACCGATTTCTAAAATCAGGTGAACTACTTACATGCCTCAGAACAAGTATGAGGTCAGAATATAATTCATCAGAGTGGTTTTCATATGTTCCGCAAAGTTTCCGGAGGGCTCTGGCTTTGCTTGACCACCTTGTAGTGCCAATTTTATCAAGTTTTTTCAGCTTAGCACTTCCAGTCTTGGCTTTCAGTTGGTCTTCCCAAATTTTAATCCTTTTGTAAGACTCGGAGAAGAAGGTGGACAAGTTACCAAGAAGTCCAAACAGACTCACTGCAGGAACACATACACTGCTTGCATCACATATAACAAGATTTAGGACATGAGCATAGCACCATGTATGAATGTGACTAGGACACACTTCTTTCATCAACGCTTGCAATCCTGTATATGTGCCACTCATGTTAGCAGCTCCATCAAAGGAATCACCAATACACTGCTCCAGATTCAGTCCAATGTCAGACAAAGAATCTCTTAGCAAATCATGTAAGCCCTTACTGCTTGAGTCCTCAACATTTAGAAGGCGTACCAATCGCTCTTTAGCTGTATCCTCCACAACATATCGCACAACAATGGCACATTGATCATGTGCAGAGACATCTTGAGTAGAATCCATTTGTACGGAAAACATCCCTGCATTGTTAACTTCCTTAACAATATCTTCTTTTATCATATCTCCAATGATTGTGAACAATTTTGTTATAGAGGACTTGCTTAAAAAAGTGACACATTTTCCTCGCCCTTTTTGAGAACGGTCACGTTTTTTGGCCGCTTCTCTAACTTTTGCCAAATGGTCTTTAAGGACTGGGCTATATTCTGCAAGGAGTTTCAGAGCTTCCAAGAAGTTTCCTCGATTTTCTACATGGTCATCATCAAAGACATTACCTGCAGACTCTGAATGGCTGCTTCGGTATGGCAATGCTTGGATTCCAAGAAAAAAAATAATATCAATGATGTTGCTTAGAACAGCACGGCGCTGAAGTACCTGGTTGTGCCTCATAGAAAGCTGGTCAACTGAAAGTTTGTGCTTAACAGATTTGCCTTTAATATTGACCATATAGGCTTCACTAGCAAGTTTATGGCACTGGGACTGCTCATGCTCTGTGAGTCTTGTTGTAATATGTCTCCAGTCATTACAACCCTGTATCCAATGAGTATGGTGATATTTTTCTGCAGAGTACATAAGGCAAATTGAACAGTGCAGGGTCTTCTTTTTGTCATTATAAGTAACCCATTTTCTATTAATATTTGATCCTTGTATACCTTTTCTAAAGTAAACAAGGTTTCCATTGAAAGGAATGTCATGAGAAGGCTGATTAGGATGAAATTCCCAGAACATTTCCATGGAGACTCCAGCCTTTCTCAAATCATGCGAATGAAGAAAGAAATCCTCTGGGGAAGGTGATTTTTCCCTAAGAGAAGACAATGAACTTTCCTTCCTGGGCATTTTCATAGGAGGTTCTCGCTCTTTGGTGTCCTCTTCATCTAAAAGACATACATTAGATGCTTCTGGAATTTCAGTTTCAGAAACAGAAGTTCCAGTCGCCACTGGCATTCCACCCGCTACATTCTGCTCCGGAACAGTTTTCTTTTGAAAAAAGGTGTTGATTTTGCTGGTTGACACTTCAATTTTCTTCTGTTCCTCTTTCTTTACCTTTCTCTTCATTGCACCACTTTTGTGTTTATAACCTTCTGATGAAGACATTGTAGTGCTGAAAATGACGACAACCTCTGTATGTAATGTGTCACAGGGATTAGACACGAGTCTCTTCTATAATTTGTTGGTTAAAGTGAACAACCAAACACATCTAAAAAGAAGTGTTTAACAGGTAAACTCAATGATTTGAGTTTGTGTTTTTTTAAATCTAGATTACAACAATGTTACATATTCCTTAGTGCATGAACAGTTTCCCAACAAACACCTGGACAATGTAGATCCAGAGTGCACTGAACCACTCAACACTAAGAAAACTGAAAAGGACTAGTGCTCATTCCTGGCGAAGAAAGCTTACAAGATACATCACATAAGTACACTAGGAGCAGAAGAGCAGAAATTTAAGTGCCATCCAAATTTGTTGGCAGACGCTCTCGGCCAGTCAGACCCAACAAAATATGAATACTCAAAAATGTACCAATACAATGAGCGGAGGGTCAGGCTGCATGCACCTATATATGTGTCAAACCACAGTGCAGCGAGTCTTTCTTTAAAAAAGAAGTAACACATGATCCGTTTCAGGAAATAGATAGCCAGAGAATCATGGGAGTTGTAGTTCAGCAATATCTGGAGACCCGCAGTTTGAGGAAGCCTGCGCTAGGCAATTAACTTCAATCCTGACACAGCCAGTAGATTCACACAAAGCGGACTGACAGATATAATGGATAGTGCCTGATTGACAGGATTCCAAAATGGAGGTGCTCAGTACCATTGTAGAGGATGAAACAAATGGGAAATACACATTTCTCAGCTATGTTTGAAATTTAAAAGACACCGTACATGCACCAGTCCCTTTTGCATAAATACCATCGCACATGGGTTTAATAAAGGGTCCGTTTGAGCGGTCTGACGGAGCTTATGGCACGCCATCTGAAGTGAAGAAGGGGGCGCGCGATCCTCACTGGCGGTGTAAGTGGCCAGGGGGCTTGCTCTGAAATTTAGTGGGGGTCCCGGATCTGAGCGCCTTGTTTTCCTCTCTAATGAGTCTGAAGCGCTGAGCCGAGCGCTGTCTCTCCTCCCTGCTAAGTGTGGTACTGAAGACAGCCTCAATAGAAGGTCTAGGGGACCGTCTTCACTACCGCGCTCAGCAGTGAGGAAAAGTGGCTGAGCGCTTCAGACTCCTGCTTATAGAAGTCAGCGAGGGTCTCAGCGCTGGACACGCCAACAGGAGACCAGCAGCAAGTAACACCAACCTCAGACTTGGCAGCGAGGACACGGGAGGGAGACCCTCAGGGCAGGTCATTCTATTGTCCCATAGCCATAAAAATAAAGGAGGAGCAGCTTATAGGTGCAGCAGACTGTGATGTGCCCGTGTACCCGGTGCGGGGCCCAGCACATGCCTCCTGGCTGATACACAGATGTCACAGCATGACTGACTTACAGATACCCCTACTCTCATAGCCAATGCAAGTCCTGGAGATAACAGGGGAGAAGAGAGGAGGCTGCAAGCACCATGAAACGGGAGGCTGCATGAGGGGTAGGGTCAGGTTCACACACAGACAGTGAAGGCCAAGGAAAAGCATCGCTGTCCCATTATATACCGTACACTATTAAACTATGTGCACTATAGTCCAGGACACTATTACACTATATACCGTATACTGTATCACTATGTACACTATAATAGTATAACAGTACATTATCACACTACATCCCACTATGTGCACTACATACAGTACATTATCACACTGTGCTACCCTAAGCCTACCACCCTGACCCTGCAGAGCCCTGTGCTACCCTAAGCCTACATAGCCTCATACTGTGCCAACCTGACTCTGCAGAGCTCTCTGTGCCACCCTAAGCCTACATAGCCTCATACTGTGCCAACCTGACTCTGCAGAGCTCTCTGTGCCACCCTAAGACTACGTAGCATTAGCATCCAATCTGAGACCACTATTAACTGCCTGAATAAGGTACATTAAAAATAACTTTATTGTGTTCTTTTATAAAAAAAAAAAATTGGCTCTCCACCAAATATGGCGATCAGGCTAGTAGTGTGAACTGGTGTATAAAGGATATTTATAAATACTTCCTCCTCAACTCACTCTGGTGTGAGTTGAGGAGGAAGTTTTTATAAATACCCTTTATACACCAGTTCACACTATTAGCCTGATCGCCAGATTTGGTGGAGAACCGATTTTTTTACAAAAGAACACAAAGTTATTTTTAATGTACCTTATTCAGGCAGTTAATAGTTTTCAATAGCAGTACGTCCATTTTCGTCCATCAAAAAGCAGTTAATTACAATCTGAGACCACTGCAGAGGGGGAAGCTCTCATGTAACAGTGTCCCCAGCTTTAGGTGTTGGAGGAATGACTGTAATAAGGAGTCTACTGTTCGCGTCTATACCGGCAAAAACTGGTGGCAGTGGTCTTTTGTTTAGTATATGATGTCAGCTAAATTTAAAATGATCTAAATTTGCTATTTATGCATGGACGACAGTTCTAGAATACTAGTAATGGTTTCCCTGCATAAATAGCAAACCTTTAATGTTACGTAGGCCTTCATATTAACTATTTGACTGAATTACTGTAACTTTCGTACTCCTCATCGGCTAAAAATACTCCTCAAAGATGGTAAGAGGAGTATTTTTACTCTTCCAGAAAAAATGTAGCGCGACCTCTGGAGGGGGGTACGAGGCAGAGGCAACGATCATGGGCCATCAAGGGCGGCCTTTCTGGCAGAGGCTATCTCAGTGTCCTTTAGAGCAGCGGTCCCCAACCGCCGGGCCGCGGCCCAGGACCGGGCCCTGGAAGATTGTTTTCCGGGCCGCGGTAGTACAGAGGAGCAGAGACGTCCGTGATAGGTTAATGCTCTATGACGCACTGGCCGTTGCCAGAGGCGGCCCTAGAGACTGTAGCCCTGGTGGACTGGCTGGTACCAGAGAGCGCGCAGACTTAGGGCTCATGTTCCGGTAAAATTCAGAGCTCTGTCCTGTGCCCTCAGCGGGAGTATGAGGCGGCTACGGGCAGCAGGTAACTAGTCAGACTGTGGTGAGTTGGACAGGGGGCAGACGGCGAGGGTGACACATAACAGGTTCCTATCTCCTGTGCATCACTGAGTGTCGTTCCGCGATCTGCCCTGCCAATGTCGCGCCTCACATCTGTGATCCATTACACGGGGGGGATGGGGGTATGTGCGAGCAGCCGGCATGGTGATAGTGTCGAGTCGACACATGTGGAGGTCTGTCATCTGTGCACTTACCCGTCTATCGGTCGCAGCGCATCATCTCCAGGGCAGTTGAAAATGGCGAAGCCTTTACCAGAGCCCGGCCTGTACTTATGTGCTAACTGTCCGGCAGCCATCAGAGCCCGTGACCAGGTGAGAGAGCCTCGGCGGGGGGAGAGTTAGTGCAGGGGAGGCAGATCGGGAGCACAGGTAGCGGCGCTGCACTCGCTGACAAGTGGAGGGAGGACAATCAGCCCATCATCATTCCTCCTGCTGTACACAGCTGGGGACATGATGGGGCTGCGGGCAGCGTAACATCCCGGGGCACCAAGTGCTGCCAGGTCCCTGCACGGCCGGCTCTGCGGCGGTAAATGATGCGCTCTGCAAAGTTTGTAATGTCTGCCTGCTGCAGCCAAGTTGGCCTCGAGCACGGCCATGAACCCAGCGGGGAGCTGCATACCTGCTGCCGCCATTAGGCCGGAGCTCCTGCTAGCCACAACTGGTGGCCATTCCTGCACCGTGCTCCATCCCTGCAGTTACCATTCGGCCACTTCTTAGTTCTGTCCCTTTCTAGGAAAGCTGGGTGACAGCCTGTATACCACACAGAAAGCTGGGTGGCAGCTCCTAGGAGAGCTGTGTGGTATACAGGCTGTCTGTCACCCAGCTTTCCTGGTCTCCTGAAGAGAATATATCTCAGTATAGGAACATTTAGATACGTTATCATATGATTTACCCATTCAGGAGTCTTGGAAAGCCGGGTTGCAGCTCCTATAAGAACTAAGACTACTGAATGGCCAAATCATCTGATGACTTCTCTATATGTTCCCGTACTGATATATATTCTCCTCAGTGACGTCACAGCGCAGGGATTATACATACAGTGACGTCACAGCGCAGGGATTATACATACAGTGACGTCAGTGTCACGTGTTATTTTTGTAGCTGAAAATAAGGCTTTATAAAGTAAAAAAAAAAAAAAGGCTCCTAACTTTTTTAGCTGGCTCTTATGTTCCAAGGAAATTTGTCAAGCCCTGCCATAAGGTCACCTATTATTAATCTGAGGTACATGGTGCTATTACATTAGTACCCCCCATGTACCTCACATTTAAAGTAAGTGGCCCCAAGCACCTCAAAAAATAATGGGCTGACCAGCACCCCTAAGCCCCGCCCACTCACTAAGCCCCGCCCCATGACCCCCCACCCCACCCGGTCCCTGGGAAAATTGTCGTCCGTGAAACTGGTCCTTGGTGCAAAAAAGGTTGGGGACCACTGCTTTAGAGAGTGTGTTAGAAAGAATCCCCTCCAGGCCCCATTACAATGGAGTCAGTCTAATAGACTTGGATAAGGGTCTTTCTAACAGAGGCCATCTCAGTGTCCATTAGAAAGAATCCCCTCCAGCCCCCATTAGAGACTACAACGGAGGGGACTTTCTCGCAGAGGACATCTCAGAGAGTGTTTTAGAAAGAGTCCCCCCCAGGTCACATTAGAGACTACAATGGCGTCTAATGGCTCCTGGAGGGGGGTCTCTCCAACACTATGGTTCCTATTCACAATATAACAACACAACATAGCTCACTGATACCTAGGCCAAGTTGGCTCCTACCTTAATTATGGTTGGTGGCTGGCAGGGTGTGGCTCACTGGTTGGCAGGCTGTGGGCTTGCTGGCTGTAGGCCTGTGGCTGGCTGGCTCTGGGCCTGTCTGGCTCTGACTGGCTCTGGGGCTGGCTATAATTAAAAATACAAATACCTAAATAACAATAAAATATAAACATCATGGGTATCACCCCGACTGAAAATGCCCATACTATTAAAATAGAACAAAAAAATTGGAACTTGGTCTAGGGTCTTCACTCACAGAGGTCAGCAGGGAGACCATGACCGGTCTGTGGGCTATATAGACCCATCTACAGCAAGTCATGATGCCTTGTGTGTTCTTAGGCGGCCGTGGCCTAAGAAGAACACATCACAGGGCAATAAGACATCATGACTTGCTGTATGGGGCTGTATAGCCCACAGACCAGTCATGGTCTCCCTGCTGACCTCTGTCCACAGCAAAAAGCCCCTCCAATGACCTAAGTTGGCCCATAACCAACATTAACTTTGTTTTTTTTAAAGCAATTTACGCTGCCTGCCTGAAGTAGCTTGTGCCAGAATGGAACTTGGTCTAGTGGGTCTTCACTAGTCACCAAGTCCATACACATCAATCAGCCATGGCACACCATCCCCCCCCCCCCCCCCTCTGGCCGACCCTTCCTGGCGGCCTGGCCCCATTTCCATGTCACATACAGTGACATACTCAGAGTACAGATATTAACATTGTCCCCCCGGCCCTCCAGGCTCCATCATGTCAGTGTCATGGTCACACAAACACTGAGCAGAGCACCAGAGCAGAGACGCTCAGGATTAGCAATAGCACGGCATCACCCCCCCCCCCCCATAAAAAAATTTAAACACATCATTGATGCTGTGCAGTGCTAATCCTGAGCGCCTCTGCTCTGGCGCTAGTCAGTGTGTGCGCTAGGCTAGCTAGCCTAGCGCTTTGCGCTCAGATGGCCCCTGGGCGCTCATCTCATCATTTAGAATTAATTTTAAATCATTCAAATGATCATATTAATTATTATAAAATAACATTCAAAAAGAAAATTCTATTGGGACCTACCCTAAGTAACAAGTCCTGACCAAGTCTGCCGAGTGCTGTTGTCTCCTGAGCTGCTGCTGATGCTGCTGGCTGCCGTCTGCCAGAGTGCCAGTGACAGTGTGCGTCTATGACCTGTCAGATGGTCTAACTCTGCTGAATTTATATGACTGACTACTGAATGGATCAGGTCTGATTCTGATCTAATCTGATAATTCTCAGCCAGTGAGCAGCCGCGGCCCGCACCCGCCAATTAATTGAATCAGAATTATCAGATTAGATCAGATGATTCATTAAGTCACAGACTCACAGTGACTTAATGAATCATCTGATCTAATCTGATAATTCTGATTCAATTAATTGGCGGGCACGGGCCGCGGCTGCTGGCTGTGTGTGTCTACTCACGACTCCCGAGTCACGCCCCCTGTGCAGAGGCAGCCTGAGCGGCGCGCTGAGCGCAAATGAATGAATCTCAGACAGTCTCTGCCTCAGACGCACACGCAGGCTGGGGGGCGGACGGAAAGTAGCCCTGACTGTTGTCCTGACTAAGTGTCAGTGACGTCTACGATGAGCGCCGGCGGGCGGCGGGTTCAAGTAGGTGACAGTGACAGGTCATCACAGGTCACACTCACAGGTGAAAAAAAAAAAAAAAGGCATTCATTTTTTTGCGGCCGGCAGGCCCTCTTCCCGGCCGGGCCCTCGGACCACATCCGAAGTGCCCGACCGCTCAGTCCGCCCCTGACCACATGTGTGACACTTTTTTGCAGCCTAGGTGGGCAAAGGGGCCCACATTCCAAAGAGCACCTTTCTGATTTCACAGGGCCTTTTTTACACATTTTGATTTCAAACTACTTCTCACGCATTAGGGCCCCTAAAATGCCAGGGCAGTATAACTACCCCACAAGTGACCCCATTTTGGGAAGAAGACACACCAAGGTATTTCGTGATGGGCATAGTGAGTTCATGGAAGTTTTTATTTTTTGTCACAAGTTAGTGGAATATGAGACTTTGTAAGGAAAAAAAATATATAAAAAAATCATCATTTTCCGCTAACTTGTGACAAAAAATTAGAAGTTTTATGAACTCCCTATGCCCATCAGCGAATACCTTAGGGTGTCTACTTTCCGAAATGGGGTCATTTGTGGGGTGTTTTTACTGTCTGGGCATTGTAGAACCTCAGGAAACATGACAGATGCTCAGAAAGTCAGAGCTGCTTCAAAAAGCGGAAATTTACATTTTTGTACTATAGTTTGTAAATGCTATAACTTTTACCCAAACCATTTTTTTTACCCAAACATTTTTTTTTAATCAAAGACATGTAGAACAATAAATTTAGAGAAAAATTTATATAGAAATGTATTTTTTTTTTGAAAATTTTTACAGTTGAAAGTGAAAAATGTCATTTATTTGCAAAAATTTCGGTAAATTTCGATTAATAACAAAAAAAATAAAAATGTCAGCAGCAATTAAATACCACTAAATGAAAGCTCTAATAATGAGAAGAAAAGGAGGTAAAATTCATTTGGGTGGTAAGTTGCATGACCGAGCAATAAACCGTGAAAGTAGTGTAGTGCAGAATTGTAAAAAGTGGTCTGGTCATTAAGGGTGTTTAAGCTAGGGGAGCTGAGGTGGTTAAGGAAATCCCCTTTTCTGCTCCCATTCACCTAGTTTTAGAATTCCTTTAGAAGGGATTAGAACTAGGTCTGGCGGGTAGTACCTTAAAAGTTCAGGTCTCTGCTCTTTCGGCTTTGCTTGATCAAGATATTGCAGGGTGCCCGTGGGTGTCTAGGTTCTTTAGGGCGGTAGCCAGATCCACCCCAATAGCCTCACATAGACCTCCTCCTTGGGACCTAAACCTAGTTTTAAAGGCCTTGACTCAGCCACCATTTGAACCTTTGGATTCCAGCTCCATTAAATGTCTCACCTTAAAATTATGTCTTCTAATAGCAGTAACATCAGCTCGTAGGGTTAATGAAATCCAAGCCATAGCCATTAATCTTCCATACACTACAATTTTAGAAGATAAAGTATTGATTCGTCCAGATTCAGCCTTTCTTCCAAAAGTGGCTTCAAATTTTCAAAGGTCCCAGGAGATTGTACTTCCTACATTTTTTAAAAACCCAAGGTCGGAAGAAGAAAAATCTCTTAATTGCCTGGATGTAAGAAGAGCTTTGATTAATTATTTGTCTCGCACTAAGAATTGGCGAAAAAGTTCTTCACTCTTTGTCCTCTTTCAAGGAGTGAATAAGTGAAAGGCGGCCACCAAAAGTTCCATTGCTAGATGGATTGCTTTTGCCATCTCTCTGGCCTATTCTGCATTTGGGTCATCTTCTACGGTGGGTCTTAAAGCACATTCTACCATGGCAGTTGCTACCTCCTGGGTGGAAAGATCCTCAGTCCCCATAGAGGATATTTGCAGAGCGGCTACCTGGTCTTCTCCTACAACCTTTTGTAAGCACTATCGGCTTGATTTGAGCTCTTCCTCTTCTGGGTCTTCTTTTGGGGAAAAGGGACTTCTTTCAACTCTCACACCCTGAATTTTCCTCTGGTAAATCACTTGTGGTGCTGTCGTGGGTGAAGGGAAAAATTAAGATTACTCACCGGTAATTAGTGTTTCCAGAGCCCACAACAGCATCCTTATTTTCCCTCCCTTCTGAGTTAATCTGGTTCTCCTATTTTCACATGGGTGTAGCATAAACAAAAAAAATATAATATATATATTAAGTTGGAATTATTGTCGATCATCTAAACATTATGTGGGCGGACTTCCTCAGATGCTTGGATATCACACTGAATTAGGAGGAGAGTGTCCGCCTTTTTATTCAGTAGATTTCCTGTCTCTGGGCGCGAATCCTCCCTCTCTCGTGGTGCTGTCGTGGGATCTGGAAAATCAAATTACCGGTGAGTAGTGATGATCGAGCACCCCGATGCTTGGGTGCTCTGCCCGAGCACACCGGGATGCTCGGGTGCTCTACCGAGCACCCGAGCCCTATAGAAGTCGATAGGAGGACCCGAGCATTAAACCAGGCACCCCCTGCTCTGAAGAGGGGATGGTGCCTGGTTCATAGGAAAAGGTCAGAAATTGATGGAAACGCCACCGAAATGGGTCGAGGACAGCATGGGGAGGATGTCTGGATGCATCTTGGACTACAATGTCGCTGCTGGTAACGATGTTGCCCGAGTTGTACGCCACTTTTGCAGACTGACCATAAAACTCACAAAACCAAAGATAAAAGCGATTCAGTCTGAGAGTATTCAGTACATTCTAAACAACACATTTAAAGTGCCTTTATGTCCAGACGTGGCTTTGCTCTGGTGGAGTGGAGAAGTCAGGGGCAATCCAGGCCTTGTTCATTTTTATAAGAGTCAACCTGTCAGCATTTTCAGTTGACAGCAGTATACGCTTATCTGTTATAATGCCAACAGCAGCACTAAATACCCGCACAGACAAAATGCTGGCAGGAGGGCAGGCCAGCACCTCCAAGGCGTAGAGCGCCAGTTCGTGCCACGTGTCCAGCTTAGACACCCAGTAGTTGTAAGGCACTGAGGGATCACTGAGGACGCTGACACGGTCTGCTACGTACTCCTTTACCATCTTCCAAAACTTTTCCCTCCTTGTGACACCAGGACGTGCATCATGTTGAGGGTGCTGGCGGGGTGCCATAAAACTGTCCCAGGCCTTGGAGAGTGTTACCCTGACTTTGCTGGAAGTGCTGTGTGTTCCCCTTGTCTCCCCACCTCGGTTGCCCAAGGAAGTGCAGACTCTGCTGCCAGCGCTGTCAGATGGAAATTTTTGCAGCAATCTGTCAACAAGGAACTTCTGGTATAGCACCATTTTGCTCGTCCTCTCCACCGGAGGAATGAGAGATGAGAAGTTCTCTTTGTAGCTGGGGTCCAGAAGGGTGAACACCCAGTAATCCCTGTCATCTAAAATGCGTATAACACGGGGGTCACGGGAAAGGCAGCCTAACATGAAGTTAGCCATGTGTGCCAGAGTACCAGTGGGCAAGACTTTGCTGTCGTCATCAGGAGGATGACTGTCCATCTCCTCATCCTCTTCCTCCTCTTCTGTCCACCCACGCTGAACAGATGGAATTAAAGTTTCATGGCTACTACCCTGTGTAGCGGAGGCAACCATCTCCTGCTCCTCCTCCAATACGTGCTGCGAAGACAAACTGAGGGTGTTCTGGCTATCACCCAGGGTCATGTCTTCTTCCCCCATTTCCAACTCTTCCCCACGAACAGCATCGGCCTTAATTGTGAGCAGCGAGCATTTGAGTAGACACAGAAGTGGGATGGTTACACTGACAATAGCGTTATCGTTGCTCACCATCTGTGTCGATTCCTCAAAGTTTCTTAACACCTCACAGAGGTTAGACATCCATGCCCACTCCTCGCTTGTGAAGAGCGGAAGCTGACTGGAAAGGCGACGACCATGCTACAGCTGGTATTCCATTACTGCCCTTTGCTGCTCACAAGGCCTGGCCAACATGTGTAACATGGAGTTCCAGCGCGTGCTCACGTCGCACAACAGCCGGTGAGCTGGCAATTTCAAGCGCTGCTGCAGCGTCAACAAACCGGCTGAAGCTGTTGATGACTTTCGGAAACGTGCACACACACTGCGCACCTTCGCCAATAGCTCGGGAAAATTGGGGTAGGATTTCAGAAACCGCTGAACCACTAAGTTAAAGACGTGGGCTAGGCATGGGATGTGTGTCAGCTTGCCGAGCTCCCAAGCCGCCACCAAGTTATGCCCATTATCACACACAACCATGCCTGGTTGCAGGTTGAGTGGCGAGAGCCACAGCTCAGTCTGGTCTCTTATCCCCTGCCACAGCTCTGCGGCGGTGTGCTGTTTATCCCCTAAGCATATCATCTTCAGCACGGCCTGTTGACGCATCCCCACAGCAGTGCTACACTGCTTCCAGCTACCAGCTGATGGCTGACTGGTGCTGCACGCGGAGAATTCGGAGGTGGAAGTGGAGGAGGAGGCGGAGGAGCCACTTACATAGGTGCTGGCGGTAACCCTGATGGAAGTAGGGCTCGCAATCCTGGGCGTCGGTAGCACCTGTGCCATCCCAGGGTACAAGTCGCTCCCAGCCTCCACTACGTTCACCCAGTGTGCCGTCAGGGAAATGCAGCGTCCCTGGCCACAAGCACTTGTCCATGTGTCAGTCGTTAGGTGGACCTTAGCAGTGACTGTGTTGGTCAGGGCACGGGTGATGTTAGCAGACACATGCTGGTGTAAGGCGGGGACGGCACACCGGGAAAAATAGTGGCAGCTGGGGACTGAGTACCGAGGGACGGCCGCAGACATCAGGCCGCGAAAGGCCTCGATGTCCACAAGCCTAAATGGCAACATTTCAACCGCCAGTAACTTAGAAAGTTGGTCGGTTAGTGCCATGGCCTGTGGGTGGGTGACTGGGTATTTGCGCTTGCGTTCAAATGCCTGGGGTAAAGAAATTTGGACGCTGCGCTGGGACAGGGAAGTGGATGTGGTCGCTAATGGTGCTTGCGACGGTACAGGTGCAGCGCGGGAGGCATCCGGGCCTGCGCCTTCGACAGGCGATTGGTCGTCACCCAACATAGGGGAAGAGGAGGCAGTGGTGTGACCCGCGGACACAGATTGTGGACCCAGGCGTTACTCCCACTTATTGCGGTGCTTGGCTGCCATGTGGCGGATCATGCTTGTGGTGGTGAGGTTGCTACTGTTCACACCTCGGCTCATTTTGGTGTGGCACAGGTTGCAAACTACTATTCTTTTGTCGTCTGCACTTTCCGCAAAAAAGCGCCATACCGCGGAACACCTACCCCTTGGCAAGGGAGATTTCCGCAAGGGGGTGCTCCGTGGAACACTTGCGAGCCTGTTTGGCGTGGCCCGCCTTCTCCCTGTTGCCACCCCACTGCCTCTTCCAGCCTGTTGCGGTGCTGCAGATCGCTCCCCCTCGGGACTTCTGTCCTCGCTCACGTTTTCCGCCTTCCCATGTTCTCATCGTCCACCAAGTCCTCTTCAACTTCCCCACTCCGATCATCCTCCTCATTTGCTGACCCCAACACAACTTCAGTGATTGACAACGGTATATCATCCTCTTCATCAACCTCTGCAGACAGTAATTGTGGTTGACTTGATGGCAACTGTGTCTCGTCATCATCCACCTCCTTAAACACATCCTCTTGTGAGTGTGAAGGCTCTAGAGGTTGAGAATCAGGGCACAAGATCTCATGTCCCTCTTCAAGAGTGCTTGGGAAGAGGGCCAAATTAAGTGATGGGGGTGAAAATAGCTCCTCGGAACATCCGAGTACCGGACCGCTTGTTTGGCCAGACTCTACATGGTGGGAGGAAGGATGATCAGGATGAGGATTGTGTTGTTGACCAGACTGTTGGCTACTGAGACTGAACTTGGTGGAAGACAGGGTTAACCCAGTGGAAGCATTATCTTCTGCAATCCAACCGACCACCTGGTCGCACTGGTCTGACTTCAAGAGTGTTGTCTTGCGACGCCCCACAAACTGGGACATGAAGCTAGGTATCGTGGATGACTGTTTCACTTGTGCTCTGGCAGCATGCACAGTTGCAATGCGCCCTGAGCCACAGCCTCTGCGTGAACCATCAGAATCACGTCCACTTCCCCGTCCCTTCTCGCCTTCTTCATATTGACACTGGATGTCACTGCTATTTGGATTAAATATAGGCGTCACACACTGTCTAGAAATAAGTGTAGATTTGCTTCTCACTGGTCACAGCAAGCAGAGTTTGAACAATACAGAAACTGACTGTAACTGCTATTTGGATTAAACATAGGCCTCACACACGGCCTAGATATCAGTGCTGATTTGCTTCTCACTGGTCACAGCAAGCAGAGTTTGTTTAATACAGAAACTGACTTTAAAGGGCTTCTGTCACCCCACTAAACTCTTTTTTTTGTGTGTGTGCGTATAATCCCTATCCTGCCATATTGCCATACATTGTTATTAATAATTTTCGTTTAGTAGATTTAGCAAAAAACATACTTTTATGATAAGCTAATTACCTTTCTACCAGCAAGTAGGGCGTCTACTTGCTGGTAGCAGCCGCAGAAAACCGCCCCCTCCTTTTGTTGATTGACAGGGCCAGCCGTGATCTCCTCCTCCGGCCAGCCCTGTCAGCATTTCAAAATTCGCGCGCCTGTGTTGATTCGGCGCAGGCGCTCTGAGATAAGGAGGCTCGCCTCCTCAGCACTCCCTCAGTGCGCCTGCACCGATGATGTCACTGAAAGAGAAGACGTCATCAGCGCAGGCGCTTTAGCTATGTTTTTTGCTAAATCTACTGAATGAAAATTTTTAATAACATAATGTATGGCAATATGGCAGGATAGGGATTATAAGTACACCAAAAAAAAAAATGAGTTTAGTGGGGTGACAGAAGCCCTTTAACTGCAATTTGGATTGAATATAGGCGTCACACATGGCCTAGATATCAGTGCTGATTTGCTTCTCACTGGTCACAGCAAGCAGCGTTTGTAGAATGCAGAAAATGAATGTCACTAACGGTCGCCCTCACACAAAAAAATAATTCCCCCAAAATAGATTTTGCTGCCACCTCTAACAATAGTCCTTAAAATGACTTTTGGGTCTCTGAAAGGTTTGAGATCAAATTCTCTCTACACTCTCTGTCCCTTCCTAACAGAAGCTCTCCCTGACTCGCAATGAGCCGAACCCGCGTGACCGGGTGCTATATCACCAGCCAGCCAATCACTGTAATGCCAGTAGAAAACATGGCTAATGGCATTACAGTGATGGCAATACTTACCAGCATGTTTATTGGCTGCTTAAAAGGCGCCAAACGTCCGGGGCGGAGACTAGAGCATGGCGCTCGAGCACATGTGGTACTCGGCAGAGCGCTCGGATCTGCCGAGCATAGCGATGCTCGAGCAGAACCGGTACTCGGCCGAGCATGCTCGCTCATCACTACCGGTGAGTAATCATCATTTTCACATCAGCGTTTTATTATTCAGGTTTTGAGATACACCACAGGATCTCAAAACCTGAATAAAACGCTTCAGTTTCATTTAATACATCCGGATCCGATCAAAATAAATAGAAACTGAACAAACCAGATCCGACTTGAAAATTATTGTAAATCAATGGGTGCCGGATACGTTTTTTTTATTTATTTTTTTTGTCACCGAAAAAACGGATTCAGCACCATTGACTCACATTGATTTTCATGCCGGATCTGGTATGTTCCGTTTCACAGCCCTCAGCTTGCAACGTTTTTTTTTTTTTTTTAAATCTCTTTATTGAAGTGAGAAATCACTTGTACAGCAATAGGTATAAAAACAGTGCATCATACAAGAATTGCATCAAAGCATATTGTACAGGCAGTTTTGAAGATATGATTTCTCAATTCACAATTTTACAATTTTATGCCCCAACTCCCCCCCCCCCCCACCCTCAACCCATGACCCCATCCCCACCCCCCCTTCCTTTTCCCCCCACCCCTGAACACCAATCTAAGACCTTTGGACTTGAAGTGGTTTCGGCACAAAGCATCGCCCCCCACCTCTAGTGATTTGCTCACCTAAGTGCCAAATTATAAAGCCAGTCTCCCTAACCTATCTGCTAGCTGAGCCTCCAGATACCAACCAGTAAGTTTGAATGGGGCTATGAGTTCCTGGATTTCAATATCGGACAGTTGTTTCTCTATGAACCTCCTCCATTTTTTAATGAACCTCTCAAACAAACGTTCCTTATCTTGTTCTACTTCCAGTCTTTCCAAATAGAGAACATTTTTCATCGTCCCTATGACCTCCTCCCACACTGGTACTTCCCTTCCTAACCAGTGTCGTAAGAGAGACTTCTTTACCGACATCAGTAGAAGATGTATACATGGCTTAGCAACCAACGACCCTATTTCCTCCTCCTGATTTTTAGGTATATAGTGGAATATACATTGCTGTGGTGTGGGACCCACCGTTTCTCCCCAAATGTCTTCTATTGATTCTATGGCCTGCTTCCATAACGGTTGCACCTTCGGGCATTCCCATATGGCATGTAATAATCCTGCTTTCGGGAGGCTACACTTAGGGCATTCACGTAGATAATGGGCAGGGGCATCGTGATAGGATAAATTAAAGGCATACGTCGCTCTATGCATGAGTCTTAATTGTGTCTCTCTCCACTGTTCATTGTATGTCGCCCGTCTGACCAATTCTTTTGTTATATTTAGATCAGATAATTCTCTTTCCCAGGGTTTGTAAGCCCCTTTCCACAAGCCTATTGTCTGAATGCTATGGAGTCTCCGGTGTAACCCAGAGAGGGGCATGTGGGAGCCATCCCTGCCTAGCAAAGCCGCAAACCATGCTAGCCTATCAGAGTCACCAACGGAATTCACCTGAGTCTTACAATAACTTTTAATTTGTTGATAGGGAAGATAGTGGGCATCTTGTAAGTCAAACTGTGCTTTTACCTGGTCCCAAGATAGCCAGTGAAGACCAGAAGTGTGTAATAGGTCTTTAAGTCTCATTATATTTTTTTCCCTCCATATCTAGAACATACTGTTCTCTCTGCCCTGGGGGAACGCTGGCAGCGACCATAATGGTAATCTGGGTGACAAATAGTAGGGAAGTCCATAAATCTTCCTAATCGCCTTCCACGCCATTATGGTGTCCTTTAATAGAATAGACTGTCTTATTGACACCGGTATGTCTTTCATCCTAGTGTGTAATAGGGCCTCTAGATTTTCGCCATCAGCTAATTCACTCTCGATAGTAATCGCCGAATAGTGTCCCGTGCCCCACGCCCAATCATGCACATGTCTGAATAGCGACGCCAAGTTGTAGTGGCGAATATTCGGCAATTGTAACCCCCCTTCATCTTTCAGCATCGTTAATTTGGCATAGGCAATGCGAGAACTCTTAGTTTTCCAGAGGAAACTATTGAACGCTCTCTGCATCCTAACTACATCTGTGTGTTTTAGCAGCAATGGAATTGTCTGGAGCGGATAAAGTAGCTTTGGGAAGCTTACCATTTTGATTAAATGTGCCCTCCCACACACCGACAAGGGTAGATCCTGCCATTTCTCTAGTTCACTCTCTATTTTAAAGGGTTTCTGTCACCCCACAAAACTCATATTTTTTTTTTTGGATAGTTAGATTCCTCATAGCGCGATATAGGAGAATATAATAGTCTTACTTACTTTCATGCGGTCAATTCTTTATAAAACGAAGTTTTATAATATGTAAATGAGGGCTCTACCAGCAAGTAGGGCGTCTACTTGCTGGTAGCCGCAGCAGAAAACCGCCCCCTCGCCGTGTTGATTGACAGGGCCAGCCGTGATCTCCTCCTCCGGCCGGCCCTGTCAGTAATTCAAAAATCGCACGCCTCTGGTCATTCGGCGCAGGCGCTCTGAGATGAGGAGGCTCGTCTCCTCAGCACTCCCTCAGTGCACCTGCGCCGATGACATCACCGAAAGAGAAGACGTCATCGGCGCAGGCGCACTGAGGGAGTGCTGAGGAGACGAGCCTCCTTATCTCAGAGCGCCTGCGCCGAATGACCAGAGGCGCGCGATTTTTGAAATACTGACAGGGCCGGCCGGAGGAGGAGATCACGGCTGGCCCTGTCAATCAACACGGCGAGGGGGCGGTTTTCTGCTGCGGCTACCAGCAAGTAGACGCCCTACTTGCTGGTAGAGCCCTCATTTACATATTATATAACTTCGTTTTATAAAGAATCGGCCGCATGAAAGTAAGTAAGACCATTATATTCTCCTATATCGCGCTATAAGGAATCTAACTATCCAAAAAAAAAAAAAAGAGTTTTGTGGGGTGACAGAAACCCTTTAAGGAAGAGAGGGGGATAATTCAAAGTGTATATTGACGCTGGAGTGCGACCTATCTTAATGCCCAAGTAGGTCAGATAGTCCTTCCGAACTTCCACCCTATTTTGTAAATGTCTCGCTGCGGGGGACCGGTGATCTAGGAACAGTAGCTGACTTTTTCCCACGTTGACCCTATATCCCGTGGCCCTGCCATAGAGATTTAAAGCCTCTAGAGTCCTTTCTAAATGAAGCTCCGGGGAACCAAGATATAGTAAGATGTCATCTGCAAAGCAACTAACTTTCAGCACCTTGACCCCTATCTTGATGCCCTCAAAGATGTCCGATTTAATCAGCCATCTCGCCAAGGGCTCCATTGCCAAATTGAAAAGTAACGGGGACAAGGGGCAAACCTGCCGCGTACCTTTTTCCAGCGTAATTGGTTTGGATAGAAAGCCCGGTACATTCACTCGTGCCTGGGGGTTTTCATAGAGCGCCTTCAGGAAATTTCTGAAGCGTCCTGTGATGTTAACCCTATCCAGTACCATGTCCAACCATTGCCAGTTGACATTGTCGAATGCCTTCTCGGCATCTACTGCCAACAACGCTGGAGAATGCTTGTTTTTGGGATCCCTATATCTGCTTAGGACGGCTAAGACTTTGCGTATATTAGTTACTGCAGATCTACCCTTCATGAACCCTACCTGATGTGAGCCAATTAGGTTAGGTATGCAAATGGCTAATCTATTGGCCGAAATTTTGGACAGAATCTTAACATCCTGATTGATCAGGGAGATCAGTCTATATGCGCTGGGCTGTGTCAAATCTCTACCCGGCTTCGGCGCAGTGGTGTAGGGATCGCCATAGCAGTGGCTATGGGGCCCGTCGGACCGCACTCATTTTATTTTTATTTTTTTTATTAACACACACAGACAGCCAGGAGGTGGCGTAACTACCGGGGAAGCAGCTGCTTCGGGGCCCGACAGTTTATTTCCAAGTTAGTTAAATATCGATTCTTGTCTTAATGTTCAGGGCCCCTTCACAGCAGCAGTCTTAATGTTCAGGCCCCCTTGCTAATGTGATCTAATCTTACTGTATTCTAAAGTCTCCTGATGTGTCTGGGATTCAAACCCACAACCTCCAATGTATCAGTGTATCAGAGGCAAAGCATTTACCCTCACAGCCATAAAGGAGGCATGGAAAAAATATGAGACTTCTACTGTTATAGCTGGCTAAGTGTACATCTATACACATGACAGCTGCCCCAACACACCCAGCACTGCTATATCTCTATATGACAGCTGTCCCAGCAAACTCAGCTCTGCTATATCTCTATATATGAGCAGCTGTCATGTGTATAGATGTACACTTAGCCAGCTATAACAGTAGAAGTCTCATATTTTTTCAGTCAGCAGCAAGGCATCTCTTATGGTCTTGTGGTTAGATGCTTTGCCTCTGATACAGAAGGTTGTGGGTTCGTATCCCAGCAGAAACTTTTCTGAAATACAAGCACTGACTCCATATATGGACATACAGGGCGGGACACAGGAAGAGGCTGCATCGCATCGCTGACATGGAGGTAAGTAGAAGTGTTTATTTTATTTTTTTAATACCCGACTGTTACTGCCATGGGGGGAGCGGGGGGCACTTGATACTGGCACATGGGGGGAGGGAGGTTGGCACCTGATACTGGCACCTGGGGGAGAGAGGCACCTGATACTGTGGATGGCATTGTTTAGGGGAGGGGAATCTGTGGATGGCACTGTTTAGGGGAGGGGGATCTGTGGATGGCACTGTTTAGGGGAGGGGGATCTGTGGATGGCACTGTTTAGGAGAGAGGGATCTGTGGATGGCACTATTTAGGGGAGGGGCATCTGTGGATGGCACTATTTAGGGGAGGGGGATCTGTGGATGGCACTGTTTAGGGGAGAGGGATCTGTGGATGGTACTGTTTAGGGGAGGGGGATCTGTGGATGGCACTATTTAGGGGAGGGGGATCTGTGGATGGCACTATTTAGGGGAGGGGGATCTGTGGATGGCACTATTTAGGGGAGGGGGATCTATTGATGGCACTATTTAGGGGAGGGGGATCTGTGGATGGCACTATTTAGGGGAGGGGGATCTGTGGATGGCACTATTTAGGGGAGGGGGGTCTGTGGATGGCACTGTTTAGGGGAGAGGGATCTGTGGATGGCACTATTTAGGGGAGGGGGTTCTGTGGATGGCACTATTTAGGGGAGGGGGATCTGTGGATGGCACTATTTAGGGGAGGGGGTTCTGTGGATGGCACTGTTTAGGGGAGAGGGATCTGTGGATGGCACTATTTAGGGGAGGGGGATCTGTGGATGGCACTATTTAGGGGAGGGGGATCTGTGGATGGCACTATTTAGGGGAGGGGGATCTGTGGATGGCACTATTTAGGGGAGGGGGATCTGTTGATGGCACTATTTAGGGGAGGGGGATCTGTGGATGGCACAGGGGGGGGGGGGGCCCATAATTTTTTTTTGGTATGGGGCCCATGCATTTCTAGCTACGCCCCTGATAAAGAGGCATTCCGGTACAACCTGTTGTAACGGATCTCCTGGCACCCCGACCGGGTACCTCTGTTGATGGATGCTCCTAGTGCTTCCCGAGGGCTCCAGAAAATTCAATAATCCGCAGCACTTGCCGGTAGTTGGTGAAAAAGCGGTGATTTATTCACTCAAGCAGCTAGAATACAGCAAAGTTTCGACCTTAGTCGGTTTTTATCAAGCAATGAAGTCCCATATCCCAAAGTGCCTTAAATAGTGTATGTAGGTGGGTACAATAGTAGGTGTGTATAGTCCCTCCTCCCAGGTGGGAGTATACTTATGTCTACACAAAACATGGTTCAAGTACAAGGACGTTCAAGAAATGCAGCAATACCATCAAAGTGATTTGTCTGAAAACACACATAGTGATTAAATCAATACATTTCCTTATATCTTACTTGTACATGATATTCTCCGCGATAGCCCCACAATCCACGCTGATCCCGGTATCGCACCAAACACCGGCGTCCCCTCCTCCTCATTGCGCATGCGTCAGTATCCTTCCACAGCTACTAGGTAGCGGAGACGTTACCTGGCGTCGGCCACTAATAAAAAAAAGGCCATCCATGACGTCAGTAGTTGCCGCCTCCGGAACCAATAAGAAAAATCCACCACTAGGAAGCTGGAGCCAACAGAAAAAGGGGCCTATCATGACATCAGCTGTTGCTGTGTGGAGGGGAGATTACTCCTCCTCTCAACACGGACTAAAGGCTGGCCAGCTAGCTCCGGTCGTCAGGGAGACAGGGACGCTTCCATAAATAGAAGCGGAGCGATCCGTCTCATCTGTCACACGGAGCCAAACAGGCCGGCAACTATTTATAGGGGGAGTCAGTCAAACCTGCCATATCATTTTAAGAGGCTATTAATGAACTATTAGATCCATCAGTCTCTAGCTGGAAATCCATACATTAGAGCACAATACCTCCAGGGTGACAACCAGCAACCGCCAGTTGAACTCCCACATGAGGCACCTGTGTCAGGGGCGGATTAAGTGCATGATAGGCCCGGGGCTGTCTACCCAACTTGGGCAGCTCCCTCCATTTTAGTTTAGTTTTTTTTGTATGAAGAGGCTGCGGTGCTTCATGAGCGCCACAGTCTCTTCCTAGGCCATATGACATCTTCAGACTAAAAAAAATACCCCAAATTACCTGAAAAATGTGGTCGCCAAATTTAAAATACATATAATTATAATAAAAAATACATGGAGGAGAATACAGCACCACATACCTCTTACATCCAGTGACATCTCCTGTCATGTAGACCTTCTCTTTCCTCTTCTCCTCCATTTGACCTAGACCACCATAGCAAATTCTTTCAGCCACATCTCGTCTCTACAGTTTGTAACACAGACACGTTAGATTTCTCAATTTTTCCATCAACCCCCCATCGTGGTGTCCCTACAGTGTCATCCTGCTGCCACCCCCAATACTGTGCCCGTGGTGCCCCCCAATGCCCCAGGTACTATACTGCTGAAAAAATAGTGACCCTAATAGACATAATTGGGGTAATTTATCAAACTGGTGTAAAGTAGAACTGGATTTCCAAAAGAGCTGTGAAAGGTGGAATCTGATTGGCTGCTATGGGCAACTAAGCCAGTTCTACTTTACACCAGTTTGATAAATTACCCCAAATGTTCCTATAGTGTCCACAGCAGCTATAATGTCCCCTAGAGTAATAATAACACCCTATATTGTGCTCCAGGCAATAATCCCTGTATAGTGTCCCCAAAAATAATAGAATAGCCCCTACAGTGCCTCCCCATATAGTAATTTCTCCCACACTGCCCCCACATAGTAATTTGCCCCCACACTGCCCCCACATAGCAATTTGCCCCCACACTGCCCCATATATTTTACCCCATTTAGTAGTCCCTCTCATAATAATTTGGCCCTACACAGCCCCCACATTCCCCCCCCCCCCCCGATGTACTCGATGTCTCTTCACTAATATGTCCTCCTGTGTGTGTCCCCCCACATGTCCCCCAAAGTAGGCACATGAAAAAAAAAAAAAAAAAAAAAAATCTAAATACTCACCTATGTCCAGGGCCAGGTCCAGGGTCGCAGAGGAAGGCGGAATGATTCAGGCATGCACACGTCACAGTGCTGCGTCCCGGCACAGGCGCGCAATGACGTCATCACGCCCGCCTGCGCCGGGATTTCACTACCGCATAGGCCTCAGGCCTACTAGGCCTGAAGCCTATGGCGGTGATCGGCGACGGAACAGGGAGATATGCGCTCCTGTGCCCCGCCGCAGCATGTGAGCGTTCGAGTCGGCGTTGGGGCCCCCAGCGGTGCTGGGCCCGGGGCTGCCGACCCGAACGTCCCTATTGTAATCCGCCACTGACCTGTGTTCACATACATTCTACCCCAGGAAACTGGCCACATCTCCAATCCCTATTACAGGACTGGACGTGTGCCAAATTATTTTGGGGAATCGTGGATACAGAAACATGACCCTCCGTTGCCCATGACAACCAGCCGCAGGGTCAAGAGTGTATCCACTCATGCATCAGCTAGAGAACCACCCAAAACAGACATGGTCCCTCCAGGGGTACAACCAGCAAGCAACCGCCAGTTGAACACCCAATTGAGGCTCCTATGTACACATTCGTTCTGCCCCACGAAACAGATCATACCTCCATATCCATATTACTGGAATGGACGTGTGTCACGTTATTTTGGGGAATCGTGGACGCAAAAAAATGCCCCACCGTTGCTCATGACAACCAACCGTAGGGACAAAATTGGATCCACACATGCATACAGTCCAAACAAACCTCTCCAGGCAGGAATAACCAGACTCACCCCCCATTTTTTCAAAGCTGGACATAACATCCCACAGTCTCTCTAGGCCGAAATCCAAATTCCCCTGTTATCTTCAAATAGTAGCCGTAGAAAGACACCACAGATCCATCAACCGGGGGCGGACCAAAATAAGCGTAGAGTGCGGAGGAATACACAGGGAACCACAATCTACAAGATGAAAAGAGAGAGAGAGATGTGTAAATTGTGCTCATACCACCATAATCTATTAAAACCTAACACAACATAAATGTTGGGCACAAAACTTAAGATACAGTATTTGAACGCTCATATACACGGAATGAAGAGGTACGATACAAGGATCAACAAATCAAGTGAAGACCCCCAAATTAAAGTCCCTATTAAGACCCCTGGGCTCCAGGGTGTCTAGTTTATGTATCCATTTCAATTCTAGACGTTTCAACAGGGTCTCCCGATCCCCTCCTCGTCACACCCAGCAGTCAATGGTTTCTGTTCTGCTTTGGGTTTGATACACGGAGAATGTGAACAGAACCTTAGGTTTGTATTTTACATGTGGGAACAGCAGTGCAGCGACTACAAATAACATTGTGTGGAAATATGAAGAGCGCCATAAGCCTGACTCCGCAGATTAGCGCCACAGCGTCACATTTCACGCTATAAGAAACCTATAGTAAATCACACTCTAGAGAAATAAGCATCATGTCCCTTTAAATGTACAACTGCATCTGTCTCCATAGTAACAGTACTGAGGGAGAACCAATAGGATTGCAGGATTTGAATTGGAAAAAAATAAACGGTCAGTGGTCTTCAGTTAGTTGCGGCTCAGCGGTGAGTGAGGACGACTTGTGCGAGTTTCTGTGCGATTTCAGGTAAAATAACGTAATGTAATATAAATGACAGAGGATTTCTTCCCTATTCATAGATTTCTAGAAATCTCCCTATAACGTCATCTATATGGGCGGCTGCTATTCAGTGACAGATAGGACTCTCTGACTCTTCACTTCCACTCAGAAGGGTCTCCTCTTGTGCTGGGGTCTTATAGGGGCAGTAATCCTCATAGAGGAGCTTCATGGAAATGACTTCCTGTTTAATAAACCCTCTCCATGGAGCTGATGAGCTGTGGTAATGGGGGCTGGTATTTGGGCAGGTTCTGGGAAGAGCATTGGTTAGGAGAATGGTGTAATGAGGAGAACGCCCCCTAGATCCATCCATGTTATAACACTGACCTGATGGCAAAGAGTTAAAGTGGTGCAGATATAAACTGGCCTAATTACCCATAGTAACCAATCAGATTGATCCTTGTTATCTGATTGGTTGCTATGGACAATTAGGGCAGCTTTCCATTGCACCCATTTTGATAAATCTGCCTCAGTGATTTTGGAAAGGGAAGCTGTGGGGGGCGTCACATTCCCTCTGCAGGGCCCCTATTCAAATGAATGAGTGTCGTGTAATACACAGTCACATGGAGTCCTCCAAAGCAGGAGCTCCTCTTATAGGGGGTAATAGGGGGGATCTAACATAGGAAGACCCCTCTATTACGTCCATATGTAGCGGATTTGAGAAGTGGTCGTCCTGATACAGGGGTCAGCAAACTCCAGCTGTTGTGAAACTACAATTCCCAGCATGCACACTTGGGAGATGTAGTTTAACAACAGCTGGAGTGCTGGACGTTGCTGACCACTGTCCTGATGGGACAATACAGTAGATCACAAGGATTTAATAACAGGTTTACCAGATGGAGACTCACTGGTAAAAAGCTATCACAAAAATTAACCCTATAATTGGTGGCTTGGGTCATACATTGCATACAGTAAATTGTGCTGGATGAAATGTTCTCACTTTTCCTTTTTTTTTTCTTATTTAGATACAAGACAGGAAGATGTCAATGATGTGGACTGGACAGTCAAGCAGCGTTGGATGCGGTATGGTTCTGTGCATGGTCATGTGGACCTCTCCTGCTATAGTTATGTTCTCTGTAGGGGTTTCTGGCACTTCTGACAGTAAGAATAGTGCTGCATGCTGTGCTGCTCCTGCTGTCATGTCTAACGCCTGGGCGGACCCTCCCCAGACCCCATTATAATTCTGTGGGATCCACTGGGCACTGTGTAGGTTTACAGTACAATGGATCCAGCACAATGCTATGGCTTCCATCATGAAGTGACACCAGAGAGCAGATGTAAGCAGAGTCTTAGGCCAAGTGCATAGTGCGGTATGTGGTAAGGCATGCCGACAGGAACATTATAGTAATCCCTCCAGTTTTATGACAACCAGTGTTCTGGTGTTCCTTCTCTGATGTCCTTATGTCCTAATTATTGGTGCACCTATACTTTCTGCTACCTCAGGTGAAAAGTCAACCCCCCCCCCCCCAAATGGTTGCAGATTTCCAATGTTCATGTCAGACAATCTGAAGAAAAATGCTTATATGTTGCATAATTTTGCTTAAAGGGGGTTGTCTGAGATTTTATTATTGATGGCTTATCCTTAGGATAGGTGATAATAATTGCTCTGTGGAGGTCCTACTCCTCTGCTGATCAGTTTGAAGAGGTCTCTGTGCTCCAGTGAGTGTTTCGGCCCCTTCCTAGGTCACTGGCATCAAGTTCATCAATTATATGTCCTTGGCACCGCTCAGTCCTATTCAAGTGAATGGGGCTGAGCTGTAATACAATACACAACCACTATACGATGTACGGCGCTGTGCTTGGTATGCTGTGAGGAGGCCGTAGCAGTCACCGGAGCACCACAACCTCTTCAAACAGTTGATTGGCAGGGGTGCTGGGAATCGGACTGCACAGATCTGATATTGATGACCTTCCCTGAAGATACGCCAACAATATCGTAAACTGAGACAACCCCTTTAACCACCTCCGGACCGTCTAACGCAGGATCGCGTTCCGGAGGTGGCAGCCCTGCGCAGAGTCACACATATATGCGTCATCTCGCGAGACGTGAGATTTCCTGTGAACGCGCGCACACAGGCACGCGCGTTCACAGGATCGGAAGGTAAGCGAGTGGATCTCCAGCCTGCCAGCGGCGATCGTTCGCTGGCAGGCTGGAGATGTGATTTTTTTAACCCCTAACAGGTATATTAGACGCTGTTTTGATAACAGCGTGTAATATACCTGCTACCTGGTCCTCTGGTGGTCCCTTTTGTTTGGATCGACCACCAGAGGACACAGGTAGCTCACTAATAAGTAGCACCAAGCACCACACTACACTACACCCCCCCGTCACTTATTAACCCCTTATTCACCCTTGATCACCCCATATAGACTCCCTGATCACCCCCTGTCATTGATCACCACCCTGTAAGGCTCCATTCAGGCGTCCATATGATTTTTACGGATCCACTGATACATGGATCGGATCCGCAAAACACATAAGGACATCTGAATGGAGCCTTATAGGGGGGTGATCAATGACAGGGGGGTGATCACCCCATATAGACTCCCTGATCACCCCCCTGTCATTGATCACCCCCCTGTAAGGCTCCATTCAGACATTTTTTTGGCCCAAGTTAGCGGAAATATATATATTTTTCTTACAAAGTCTCATATTCCACTAACTTGTGTCAAAAAATAAAATCTCACATGAACTCACCATACCCCTCACGGAATCCAAATGCGTAAAAATTTTTAGACATTTATATTCCAGACTTCTTCTCACGCTTTAGGGCCCCTAGAATGCCAGGGCAGTATAAATACCCCACATGTGACCCCATTTCGGAAAGAAGACACCCCAAGGTATTCGCTGAGGGGCATATTGAGTCCATGAAAGATTGAAATTTTTGTCCCAAGTTAGCGGAAAGGGAGACTTTGTGAGAAAAAAAAATAAAAAATCAATTTCCGCTAACTTGTGCCAAAAAAAAATTATTTCTATGAACTCGCCATGCCCCTCATTGAATACCTTGGGGTGTCTTCTTTCCAAAATGGGGTCACATGTGGGGTATTTATACTGCCCTGGCATTTTAGGGGCCCTAAAGCGTGAGAAGTCTGGGATCCAAATGTCTAAAAATGCCCTCATAAAAGGAATGTGGGCCCCTTTGCGCATCTAGGCTGCAAAGAAGTGTCACACATCTGGTATCGCCGTACTCAGGAGAAGTTGGGCAATGTGTTTTGGGGTGTCATTTTACATATACCCATGCTGGGTGAGATAAATATCTTGGTCAAATGCCAACTTTGTATAAAAAATGGGAAAAGTTGTCTTTTGCCGAGATATTTATCTCACCCAGCATGGGTATATGTAAAAAGACACCCCAAAACATATTGCCCAACTTCTCCTGAATACGGCGATACCACATGTGTGACACTTTTTTGCAGCCTAGGTGGGCAAAGGGGCCCACATTCCAAAGAGCACCTTTCGGATTTCACAGGTCATTTACCTACTTACCACACATTAGGGCCCATAGAATGGCAGGGCAGTATAACTACCCCACAAGTGACCCCATTTTGGAAAGAAGACACCCCAAGGTATTCCGTGAGGGGCATGGCGAGTTCCTAGAATTTTTTATTTTTTGTCACAAGTTAGCAGAAAATTATGATTTTTTTTTTATTTTTTATTTTCTTACAAAGTCTCATATTCCACTAACTTGTGACAAAAAATAAAAACTTCCATGAACTCACTATGCCCATCACGAAATACCTGGGGGTGTCTTCTTTCCAAAATGGGGTCACTTGTGGGGTAGTTATACTGCCCTGGCATTTTAGGGGCCGAATGCGTGAGAAGTGGTTTGAAATCAAAATCTGTAAAAAATGGCCGGTGAAATCTGAAAGGTGCTCTTTGGAATGTGGGCCCCTTTGCCCACCTAGGCTGAAAAAAAGTGTCACACATCTGGTATCCCCGTACTCAGGAGAAGTTGGGCAATGTGTTTTGGGGTGTCTTTTTACATATACCCATGCTGGGTGAGAGAAATATCTTGGCAAAAGACAACTTTTCCCATTTTTTTATACAAAGTTGGCATTTGACCGAGATATTTATCTCACCCAGCATGGGTATATGTAAAATGACACCCCAAAACACATTGCCCAACTTCTCCTGAGTACGGCAATACCAGATGTGTGACACTTTTTTGCAGCCTAGGTGGGCAAAGGGGCCCACATTCCAAAGAGCACCTTTCGGATTTCACCGGCCATTTTTTACAGATTTTGATTTCAAACTACTTTGCACGCATTTGGGCCCCTAAAATGCCAGGGCAGTATAACTACCCCACAAGTGACCCCATTTTGGAAAGAAGACACCCCAAGGTATTTCGTGATGGGCATAGTGAGTTCATTGAAGTTTTTATTTTTTGTCACAAGTTAGTGGAATATGAGACTTTGTAAGAAAAAAAATCATAATTTTCCGCTAACTTGTGACAAAAAATAAAAAGTTCTATGAACTCACTATGCCCATCAGCGAATACCTTAGGGTGTCTACTTTCCGAAATGGGGTCATTTGTGGGGTGTTTTTACTGTCTGGCCATTGTAGAACCTCAGGAAACATGACAGGTGCTCAGAAAGTCAGAGCTGCTTCAAAAAGCGGAAATTCACATTTTTGTACCATAGTTTGTAAACGCTATAACTTTTACCCAAACCATTTTTTTTTTACCCAAACATTTTTTTTTTATCAAAGACATGTAGAACAATAAATTTAGAGAAAAATTTATATATGGATGTCGTTTTTTTGCAAAATTTTACAACTGAAAGTGAAAAATTTCATTTTTTTGCAAAGAAATCGTTAAATTTCGATTGATAACAAAAAAAGTAAAAATGTCAGCAGCAATGAAATACCACCAAATGAAAGCTCTATTAGTGAGAAGAAAAGGAGGTAAAATTCATTTGGGTGGTAAGTTGCATGACCGAGCAAAAAAAGGGTGAAAGTAGGGTAGGTCAGAAGTGTAAAAAGTGACCTGGTCATTAAGGGTGTTTAAGCTAGGGGGGCTGAAGTGGTTAAAGTGTACATGTCAGTTCAACTTTTTTAATGTGTAAGGGAAGTGATTAGAAGTATTTTGTAATATCACTTATTAGCAGTTTTTTTCACTTGTATTTAAAGAAACTGTATGTTATGTCTGTTATGGTTAGAAACCATGTTGTCCAGCGTCCATAAGCACAGAATACGAACAAGAGAAGAGGCTCTACGTAGTCTGTACTGTATATGTACAGAACAAGATCATTTACCGAGAATTACAGTAATATAGGGCAGGCAAAATAGTGCAGTGTCCATATATATAATAAAAGAACAGACGCGGTTGTGGTTTTGTTTCCTTTTTTTGCTGCAAATGAATACAAAAAACACAACATAACTGCAATATACAATAATCTCCAAATGCATAGATGTATGCTGGGGTGTGGAGAAGAGCAGGGCTGGAGGCTAAATTACCACCCAAGCAGAGCTAAACACCACCTAAGGCCAGGGGCTCAAGTCGCCTGATGGATGTTGCACCCCTGGTCTGGATAGGGAACATAAACAGTGATTTATACTGCACTGGAGGGTATGTGGTCAGATACTTCATACTCTGCCTGATGATGGCACAGAACTAAACATGCTTTATTTTACTTTGAATAGTGATCTTTCTGTGTGTTTTTGACTGTGCATTTTTGATTGATCCCTTTTTCGTGCATTCTCTCTTCAGTTTATGCCAGCATCACACCAGAGGAATCCCTACGACGGCTGGCATATTGTATAAAACTCCTCCCTTCTCCTCTCTTCAAGAAGGAGGTGAGTGACCATGCTGTTGTGTTTTTAAAGATTTTTTGATGATCTTTCTATAGCTCTAGAAGGTCATATGGATAGAAAATTGACTCATCTCTTATTTTCCTAGCGCCTCATGCCAACAAGCTTGCTTGCTCAAAGGAAGTTTGTGATACCTGATGGACCAACAGCAAGACCAAGTGATAAACATACGGCACAACGAGCAATAGCTAGAATGTTGTGTGAGGGGCTGGACGATGAAGAGCCTATAAAGATGACAAATGCTCAGTTATTCAAGAAGAAAGAAAATAAGAAGAGGAAGGAGAACACCAGTGAGGAAGACATCAAGGTCTTCAGTAAAAAAAAGAGGCCATTGGACTAGAGGAAGAAGGAAAAGCCATTGAAGAAGCGATAGAAGATAAGGAGGAGATTTGCGAGGAAGATGAGGTTATCCAGATCACTGAAGATCGGTGAAAAACTAGGAAGAAAGGCTACAGAAGAAGAAAGCAAAGAAGACAACTCCAGCCAGGATGTCAAAGGAGTTCAGAAGGAGACAGAGGAGAAACAGGATTGGGCAGCATTTTATCTGCCATTATGTCAACAGCAACAAGCAGGGCAAGAGGAACATCATATGGACAACCCTGCTGAGACTACTCTCCCTCTAAACTGTTGCTTAATGGGGTTATCCGACAGTAAAAAAAAGTGGTCAAGACCTCTGGCCCAGGGTGGGGATGATGCTCACCTGATCCTCATCACTCAATTCGGTCTGTTAGGCTCCCGGGCCGGCAGTTCTACTACTACGTTCACAGAGGACAACATCCGTTGCAGGGACACGTGTGACCGCTGTAGCCAATCATAGGCTGCAATGGTGACCTGTTCCCCTTGTGTCATATGTGATGCCACATGTGATGCAGGGGGAGCAGGTCTCTGTGGATGTCTAGGATTGGCTGCAGCAGCCACATGTGGTCTTGTCAACACATGTTGTCCTTAGCACACGTAGGAATGGAACTGCCGGTCCAGGAGAACCAACAGACCGAATCCAGCACCAAGGAGCAGGTTAGCATCTTCCCCGCCCTGGGTCAAGCAGGTCTGGGCCACTCTTTTACGGTCGGCTAACCCCTTTAACAACTGCAATAGTTAAAATTCAATTTAATTTATTTATATTTTTCTAAGCATAAAGTAAGATAATAATAACTTTAGTAGTAATGGTAGAAATAGAAATAACACAACTAGAACTAGTTTAACAGTAAGTTTTAAAAATTTACAAATAGTAGAAAATTCATATAAATAATTGATCTGGGGTTGAGAAGGATTTTTTTCCTGTGTCACAAATTGGCTGAATGTGTCCAGGTTTTTTGCCTTCTTCTGGATCAACAGTTTTAGTGTATTAGCATAGTTGTAAAATTTATTTATTGTCAATATTAAAAATATTATAAAATAAGAATAAAATAATACAGGTAATTAGATAATAACAGCTTTAGGGTCAGAGGTAATACAATTGTAGCATTAATAATATTATCATATTATAGTTCTAGTTTAATATTAGCATTATTGTCAATAAAAATAATGCTATAATAAACTAAATATATAGCTAATATTTAGTATAATAGTGTAATATTAATTAGCAACTAGTTAATGGATTTGATTCAGGGTTCTAGAACTGATCGCCTTTTCCCGGGGTCGAGAAGGAATTTTTTCTGCGTCACAAATTGGTCGAATGTGTCCAGGTGTTTTGCCTTCTTCTGGATCAACGCTTTTAGTGTTAGGGAGCTTATTATTATTTATAGCATAGTATTATTAATATTTTCAAAATAGAATTTAGTATCATATTAGTAAAAATATTCTTACATATAAAACAAATTAAAAAAGGTATTAGCATTAATGGTGATATATAATAATTAGCAACTGGTCAATGGCTTTGATCCAGGGTTCTAGAACTGATCGCCTTTTCCCGGGGTCGAGAAGGAATTTTTCCTGTGTCACAAATTGGCTGAATGTGTCCAGGTTTTTGCCTTCTTCTGGATCAAAGCTTTAAGTGTTAGGGACCTCATTACCTTTTTTAGCATAGCATTAATAATAGTTGCAAATTGGTATTTTAGGATAATATTCTTATATAGAATAAAAAAATAAAAATAAAAACAATATTAGCATTAAGGGTAATATTTAGCAATAATTAACAACTAGTTAATGGCTTTGATCCAGAGTTCTAGAACTGATCGCCTTTTCCCGGGGTCGAGAAGGAATTTTTTCTGCGTCACAAATTGGTCGAATGTGTCCAGGTGTTTTGCCTTCTTCTGGATCAACGCTTTTAGTGTTAGGGAGCTTATTGTTATTTATAGCATAGTATTATTAATATTTTCTAAATAGAATTTAGTATCATATTAGTAAAAATATTCTTACATATAAAACAAATTAAAAAAGGTATTAGCATTAATGGTGATATATAATAATTAGCAACTGGTCAATGGCTTTGATCCAGGGTTCTAGAACTGATCGCCTTTTCCCGGGGTCGAGAAGGAATTTTTCCTGTGTCACAAATTGGCTGAATGTGTCCAGGTTTTTGCCTTCTTCTGGATCAAAGCTTTAAGTGTTAGGGACCTCATTACCTTTTTTTTTAGCATAGTATTAATAATAGTTACAAATTGGTATTTTAGGATAATATTCTTATATAGAATAAAAAAATAAAAATAAAAACAATATTAGCATTAAGGGTAATATTTAGCAATAATTAACAACTAGTTAATGGCTTTGATCCAGGGTTCTAGAACTGATCGCCTTTTCCTGGGGTCGAGAAGGAATTTTTCTCTGTGTCACTAATTGGCCGATTGTGTTCAGGGTTTTTGCCTTCTTCTGGATCAACAGCTTTAGATTTAGGGACTTTATAGTCCCTATTCATATAATAGAAATAAATAATAGATTGCACATTTAAACTTGTGTGGCCTCTATTTTTTCTTAGTAACAAAGAAATGTTTTTAAAGGTATTGTAAGAAATTAGAAATATATATATATATATATTTTATTCAACAGAAACAGCACCACTTGTGTCCAGAGGCTGTGTCTGGAATTGCAACTCAGCTCCATTCATCTCTTTTTATCTTTTCATACAAGTCTTGTGAGCTTAAACCTTTCATATATTTGCAACAATCTAAGTTTCAATGGTTCAGCTAGAAAATGGACTGTAATTGGAAAGGGTTGTCCCAATATACAGACAAATCCCCTATCCACAGTATAGGGCATAAGTATCTACTGTAATTGATGCGGGGCTAAACGCTAGGACCACTACAGCCCACAAGAATAGGGGTCCCAAGTTCCCTGAATGAATGGTGCTTTACTCAGTGATCTACGGCATTCAACTTGAGAATGAATGGAAAGGCAGCTCACCTTCTACTACTGCCCTAATCATTCAGGGTTCTAGAGACCCCAGTTCACGTGATTTGATACTTATCTCCTATCCTGTGGATCAATTTATATTTTGGGACAATTCCATTAACGTTTTTTCCTCCTCACAAAATTATAGAGTGGGAGGAATTTACTAATCAAAATGTACCAGAATTCTGGTATAATTTGTGGGAAAAACGGAGCACATGTTTTGCAAAACACTTTTCCTCCCTTATCTGACAAGAGTTATTGAGAAAGTGGTGCAACCTACTGGAAAGAGGCTTAAGATCAGGGGCATAGCTATAGGGAAAGCAGGGGAAGCGGCTGCTTCGGGGCCCTGACCCAGAAGGGGCCCATCCAGGAGGAGGAGGACTAAAAGATTTCGACAGGGCCCCCTCAACAGTATTACACAATGAAATTATATACAGTGACAGTACAGACAGATGGAACAGCTGCCGGGCCTAGTCTGAGAGAGTGGTCTTTAGTAGCCACAGGAATGGGGGCGGCATGAAAGGAATGGGTTGCAAAAAAATTACTGGGGGATGGAGGCCCCATTCAAAAATTTGCTGTGGGGCCCAGTCATTTCTAGCTACGCCACTGTTCGGGAGGATCTTAATATAGGCCATTTTGCCCGAGTCAGGTAAGTTACCCCCGGCCATAATGCTATTAAACAGTCCAGTCAACGTCGAGGAAAGTTCTGGGATCATGGCCTTATAGAATTCCGCTGGGAATCCGTCAGGTCCCGGGGCTTTACAATTTGATAGGGATTTGATTGTCGTCCCTAACTCTTCTTCATTAACGTCTCGACATAGCGTTTCCACCGCATCAGTTGACAGACGTGGCAAGTCCACCCTGTCTAAAAGATCCCTTGCTTCTTGGGAGCGGGGGGGGGATCCCCTGAATATAATACTTGGAAATAATCTCCTAATATCTCCACAATATCCTTTGAGAGCACAATTTTCCTGATCTGTCTTTTAGGGGATGCAGGGCCGTTTGTTTAACAAATGGGCGTGTTAGATTAGCTAATAGCCGACCCGCTTTGTTGCCTACGCGAAAAAACTTAGCCTTTTGGTAGTCTCCAAACCACTTTTCCTTTCTTTCCTGACAATAGTCAAAACTATGTTTGGCCGTGACCCATAGAACTTTGTTGGGGGCTGTGGGGTTTTGTAAGAATTGAGTGTACGTCTCCCGCACCTTTTGGGTGGCTTCTTCAAACTTTTTTCTCGCTTCCCTCTTTTTCCTTATCGAATATGACATTATTCGGCCCCTAAGTACCACCTTGGCCGCATCCCAGAATAGATTCTGATTCGACGCCTGATCCGCATTGTCCTGGGAGTATTCCCACCACCACCCTTTTAGCTTGTCTAAAAATTCCTTATCTTTGGATAAGTGCTGAGGCATTTTCCACGTAAAATCTTGTCCCCTGGGGACTGTATCCAGTCCGAGATTTCTACTAGTTTGACTCTGGACAGCATCCTCGGTGATGTCAGGAGATAGTCAATCCGGGACCATGACCCCTTGGCATGGGAAAAATGGGTGTACTCGCGATCCACTGGGTGGTGGTATCGCCAGGTATCACACGGGCCTGTATTTTGTATCAGAGGGAGTAACGTTCTCTGCTGAGTAACATTTTCAAGAGCCCCTCGCTTCCTGTCTTCCTGCTCATTGTGCACCCTATTGAAATCCCCCGCCACCAATAGCATCTGTGAGTCTTCACCCAAGATGTCTTTCTCCAAGGACTTGTAAAAGTCCGTCTGAGAGGTGTTGGGGGCATAGACATTATGCCAAACTATCTGTCCTATCTGGGAATCCAAGTTTAGTCGCATCCATCTCCCTTGATTGTCAGTAGATATAGAAGAAATCTCGTAGCATAAGCGTTTATGGAACAGGACCATAGTGCCCGCCTTTTTGCCTACTGAGGGTGAACCTACTACCTGTCCCACCCATAATCTACGCATCCTACAAAAATCAGCCTCTTCTAAATGGGTCTCCTGCAGGAATGCCACATCTATCTTGAGTTTTTTGAGGTGGCGTAGCACCGCCATGCGTTTAGTAGGGGATCGTAGGCCCTTAACGTTCCACGTGGCTACACGCATAATAATTTCACTATGTTCGCGTTCTCTGCAGGAGAAGCCATCAGGAACAGGTCAAAACAGTATATCATATATTGGTACCAAGGCAGCTGCACCCTAACCACATCCAAATTGGTGTTCACCCCACCCCTACCCCTCCCCCCAACCCATACCCCCCTACCCAACCCCACAACATAAATAAATCATTTGTCGACTTCGCTTTTTTCGCACATCTAACGGTGTAGTAGTTGTCACTATCTACTTCAAACAGAATCATTAACTACCTCCTACTATACACTGCTCACCGGCCCATAATATTCGGCATAATCAATGAATTTAACAAGTTAACATGAATGAACCATAAGTCCAATGTTATCTCACGTGACCCTCCAGGGCGACCTAGTCAGACGTTAATGATACTTGGGGCTGTCCATGCTCAACTTGGATCCGCTTCCTGATGATCCGGTTCTATAGATCTGGGCACCAATCTCCCCGACTTCTGGCTGGCTCCTCTACCTCTGGCCGAGGATGTAGATCGCTGGGAGGATGATGGTATAAAATCGGAGTAATCACTGAATAGAAGGATCTTGTTGCCCCGAATCGTTAAGGGCCGCACATTGCGTCGGAATTTCGCCAATATAGCTTCCTTGGCGGCATAGTTCAAATATTTAACTATCGCAGCTCTGGGCCTCGTGTTATTGGATCGCGATCCTGCTGGTAGTGGCGGTCCCAAGCGGTGTGCTCTCTCCACTGTACAAGTGCCCCGCAGTCCCAGGGCTTGTGGGATCTCTACCTCGCAAATATCCGCCAATTGATTCGGAGGGATCGATTCTGGGAGGCCGATGATCCGCAGGTTATTCCTCCTGGATCGGTTCTCTAAGTCGTCTATCTTCTCCTTCAGGTACTGGTTATCATGCAGGAGGTCTCTGACGTTGCTCTGGGCCTTCTCCAGATCTTCCTCCACTAATACCACCCTTTGCTCCACCTCGGCGATCTGGGAGGTATGTTGCGCCACCTCAGACTGAAGTTGTTGCAGGGCTGACGAGACCGTGGCTTCCAGGGAAGCTTTGATATCCGGCGCAAGGAGTTTAGCCACTTCTATGGCCATAGTTTTGCATGAGGCTGTTAACTCATCAGCCGAGGCGAGACAACACTCTCCTTCCTCCTCATCTGAACCCGATGCCTCCGCACTTTTCTGGGTCGACTGCGAGGTTGAGCGGGTAAACCTGTGTCGTTTCTCGGCCATCGGCGCCATCTTGCCCCTGGCTTTCAGGTCGTCGCCTGGCGGGAGTGTTGTCCGCGACTCTTTCTGTGAACCGCCTCTGACCACAAATTTCTCCATAGGTGCCCCCTACACTGCTAGGGGGTTCTGAGGGTACCTTTCGGACCCGGGATGCGGCGGTTCTCCAGATATTCGGGCCGGTCGAACGGAGAGCCTCTTACTCGCGTCTCTCCATGTGCGCGCCGGAACCGGAAGTCCTGCAATGGTTTTGTGTCCAGTCTGTGAAATGGAACAAACTGGAATGGAATGCATACTGATCTGGTTTGTTCTGTTTTGTCCCTGTTGACAATAAATGGGGACAAAACGGAAGCGTTTCACCCCAGTTTCTCAAAACTGGAATGAAAAACGCTGATGTGAAAGTAGCCTTAAAGGGGTTGTCTCACTTCAGCAAGTGGCATTTATTATGTAGAGGAAGTTAGTACAAGGCACTAATGTATTGTGATTGTCCATATTGCCTCCTTTGCTGGCTGGACTCGTTTCTATGGTTACGACCACCCTGAAATCCCTCAGCAGTGGTTGTGCTTGCACACCATAGGAAAAAGCACTAGCCTATGTGCACTCTCCCGGTCCCGGGCACCAGAGAGGCCGGCACTTATTTCTATAGTATGCAAGCACAACCACCACTGGTGGATTGCAGGGTGGTTGTAACTATGGAAATGACAGTGTATAATGAGAAGAAAAAATGAATCCAGCCAGAAAAGGAGGCAATATGGATAATAACAATACATTAGTAAGTGGCTTGTATTAACTTCCTCTACATAATAAAGTCTATTTGCTGAAGTGAGACAACCCCTTTAAGGAAGAGGTGGAAGTGCGTTTAGATGAAAAGGTTTGAGTGTTTAGGAGTTCAGCAGAAGTAGCCGGGCGTGAGGATAGAAGGGATGCTGAGATAAATAGATCTTTGTCTGGTGTAGGAATAGTGGGGTAATGAAATAGTCTGAGGGATATGGAGAGACGATGATTGTGAATACAAAAGAAAACATGTTTAGGAGATAGAGATGGAGAGGATAATTAAGACAGGATGTGTAATGGAAAGGGAATTACCTTCGGTTCACTTCTGGTTCAATTCCTGGTATACCGTATAAGACGCACCTAGGTTTTTGAGGAGGAAAATAAGAAGAAAAATATTTTTAATCAAAAGGTGTGCTTTTGGTGGGTTTTGAACTAATGGTGGTCTGTGCATGACATTACTATGGGGGATCTTTGGATGGTACTGTTATGGGGGGGATCTGTGGGTGGCACTGTTATGGGGGGGATCTGTGGGTGACACTGTTATGGGGGGATCTGTGGGTGGCACTGTTATGGGGGATCTGTGGATGGCACTGTTATGGGGATCTGTGGAAGGCACTGTTATGGGGGGTGATCTGTGGATGGCACTGTTATGGGGGGTGATCTGTGGATGGCACTGTTATGGAGGGGGGTGATCTGTGGATGGCACTGTTATGGGGGGGTGATCTGTGGATGGCACTGTTATGGGGGGGTGATCTGTGGATGAAACTGTTATGGAGGGGGGTGATCTGTGGATGACACTGTTATGGAGGGGGGTGATCTGTGGATGGCACTGTTATGGGGGGGGGGTAATCTGTGGATGGCACTGTTATGGAGGGGGGTGATCTGTGGATGGCACTGTTATGGGGGGTGTGATCTGTGGATGGCACTGTTATGGAGGGAGATCTGTGGGTGGCACTGTTATGGGGGGTGGCTCTGCGGATGGCACTGCTATATATGTGTCACCCACAGATCCCCCACCCCATAAAAGTGCCATCCATATATCCCCCACCCCATAATAGTGGTATCCACAGATGCCCTAATATACCAAAGCTAAACCTGTGGGAGGGGCCGGTGTCATGCAAATGCAGTGGGGCCGGTGCGGTCACTGTACTCCTGCCCCGCCGCTCACTCACTTCCTTAATGCCTAAACCTTTTATATTAATACCTTTAATTGAAGTTCCGATCCCCAGCCCCATCTGTACTGCTTACTAAATGTCCTGTAGGAGGCAGAGCAGTGCGGGCTGCCGGCCATAACTCACTGATGTCACGTGCCTGCGCCGCCTACTTCATTCATAAAGTAGGCGGCGCAGACACGTGACATCAGTGAGTTCCGGCCGGCCGCCCGCCCTGCTCTGCCTGCTACAGGACATTTAGTAAGTAGTACAGATGGGGCTGGGGATCGGAACTTCAATTAAAGGTATTATTATAAAAGGTTAATTGAAGTTCCGATCCCCAGCCCCATCTGTACTACTTACTAAATGTCCTGTAGGAGGCAGAGCAGGGCGGGCGGCCGGCCGTAACTCACTGATGTCACGTGCCTGCGCCGCCTACTTCATTCATAAAGTAGGCGGCGCAGGCACGTGACATCAGTGAGTTCCGGCCGGCCGCCCGCCCTGCTCTGCCTGCTACAGGACATTTGGTAAGTAGTACAGATGGGGCTGGGGATCGGAACTTCAATTAAAGGTATTATTATAAAAGGTTTAGGCATTAAGGAAGTCAGTGAGCGGCGGGGCCGGAGTACAGTGATCACACCGGCCTCACCGCATTTGCATGATTCCGGGCCCCTCCTCCCTCCCCCCTCCAGCTTATATATCGCTGTCTGCGATGTAAAATGGCAGTATTCGCCCCATAAGACGCAGAGGCATTTCCCCCCCCCACTTTTGGGGGAAAAAGTGCGTATTATGGGGCGAAAAATACGGTAATTCCTGCCATACAGTTAAATGTAGCACTTGAATGTTGCATTCAAGTGACCAGATATTTCCATTATATCCAGGGGTGGATTGGCCATAGACCTACAGGGAAATTTCTCGGTGGGCCGATGCCCAGGGGGCCGCCTGAGCCCCTATTTGGCTCTGTTGGGGTGGTATAATATACCACAATATGGTATTGCTGGCCCCACCTACTTGTGTTGGCCCTGCCTTTCATCAATTTGGACCCGACTACAAAACAGGGCCATTTTTATTATTTTTTCCAGGGCCACTTTACATTTACGGTCCGCCCCTGCCCCTAATACTGACCCCTAATACCGTCCCTGACCCTAATACTGTCCCTAACCCTAATACTGGAGCCTAGATCTAATACTGGCCCCCAATGTTAATACTACGCCAAACTGACCCCTAACCCTAATACTGACCCCCTAATACTGTCCTTAAGTCTTATACTGGACCCTAGATCTAATACTGGTCCCCAATACTAATACTACGCCATACTGACCCCTAACCTTAATACTGACTCCTAATACTGTCCTTTAGTCTAATACTGGCCCCCAGTGCTAATACTACGTTGTTGTTACCCCTAGAGGCTCTGCTCTCTCTGCTACTGCCCTGCCCTCTCCACTCTAGTTGACAGGATCAGGCAGTGTAAACGTGATCACACCTGGCCCTGTCAATGAAAGTACAGACCTCGTGGCAGTTGCAGAGAGAGCAGAGCCTTTAGGTGTATTTGCACAAAATAAAACATCATTTTTGGAATAGATATCTATTCATATATCCACATATATATATATATTCCTGTGTGCATTTATTTAGCGTTTGAACTTATTAATGATTCATATATAATATACAATATTGATATAGTCTAACCAAATATTGTTAATGTGTATTTTATACCGTGTGTATCTCACTAAGTGGATATACAATCTTAGGAGATGTAGAAGAGCATTTAAGTTGAATTTTCCTAGTAGGATCCATTCAGAAGAGCTGATGTTATTTCAAACATCATTACTCAATAGCTGAGACAGTTAGGGTACACAAACCAGGAGAAAAGTTAAAAGATAATTTTTTTCTTATCTGACCATCAATAAGATGGTATGTTAACTGTCTAGTTGGATCCGTGATGTCTGGGAAAGTGATTCTAAAGTGTCAAAAAAGAATCCCTCCTAATTGATATAAGGTGGGAGAGGTTAAAGTTTAAGTTGTATAATGAAGCCATTTATATTTGTTAATTCTTAAAATGTCTGAAATTATTATGTGGAACAAGTGTCATCTGGAGGTAGATGGATAATAGTATGTCATTTTCACCAGTATTTCAAGGGTTAAAATTACATTATTTTTATCTGCATACGAACACACCCATCTTGTCTGATTGGAAATCCCTAATCTAGAAGGGGATGAGTTCTTAGATAACATGGGGTATAAAGTATGCATGTAAGAGGTTAGGACAACTACAACTACAAAAAAAAACTACAACACAAGAAAAGAAAACTTGCTACAAAGAAATATTGGCACAGAGAAAATTGTCCATAAGAAGGATTTACCACAAAGAAACGTAATAAAAAAATTTCTACTGGAAAAGTTTTGAGAACTGATCACACCCGAAACTCTGTCCATCCTTGACCCGTTAACGTATATTATGCCTACTGATCGTGGTATTAATAAGATATTCCTCTCAGCATATAGTCAAGAGTTCCCATACTGTGGGAACATATAGTGTTAAACACCTCCCTAATGCTAGTTGTCCTCTTAGCAAAGATGCATATTGCTAATGGGAGATTAGACATTATATGAGTAGAGGAAAAAACCTTGGGAAATTATATTTCCATAGTCTGATTGCCGAGTGTGGTATAATATCATATTAATATCATATATATTTTTGATTGGTCATAAAGAGACAGTGGATCAGTTATTCCTCCTGTATTAATCAGTGTTTATCCTTTTTATCTTCATTTTTTTATAAAATATATTTAATTGGCTTTTTGATAGTTTTGTGCTGGTGAGAAAGTAGGACTGGGTTACACCACCATCTAGTGGTGGTTTGTTGGTAGTGCGTCAATTTATCTATGCATTTATCTTGTCTGTTTTGTATTGGATTTTACTCATTTATAAATATATTATTACATATATTTTTACATAAATATCTGTCCCTTGTTTCACTGATTGCACAAAACTAATTAAGATTCCTTATCAAAGAACTTAGAGGTGATATGTCAGCCTAGAGGATCCGATCATTTTATATTTTATTTTTCTAGGATCCTCTCTTTTATATGAAGATTAATTTTATATAGAAGATAATTCGACAGCCCAGAGGGCCTCCCTTGCCAATGGTACTGTAATTTTCTCTTTATAAGATGCAATGCATCTTATAAAGGGAATACTAGTGAGTGCTGTGCTTACCCCTCCTCCTGCTTGCTCTTCTCGGGGCCCGTGCTGCTGTGTCCTGGCTGCCTGCAGCATCAGGACGTACAGAGTGCACTGTGACCTGACACTGCAGGCAGTCAGGTAGCTGCTGTGCGGGACCTGAGAAGAGAACGAGGAGACCGCCGTACCAGGAGAGGTAAGTTAATTTTCTTTATTTTAGTCTGATCCGTGGTCTAATGGGGGTCTGGAAGTCCGGTCTGAAGTCTGATAGAGGGGTCTGAAAGTCTAATGGGGGTCTCGTTGGTGATCTGGAGGTCTAGTGGGGGTCTGAAGGTCTAATGGGGGTCTGGAGGTCTGGTCTGATATATGGGTTTGGAGGTCTAATGGGAGGTCTGAAAGTCTAATGGGGGTCTGATTAGGGGGTCTGGAGTTCTAGTCTGAGGTCTAATAGGGGTCTGGAGGTCTGGTCTGAGGTCTGATATGGGGGTCTGGAGGTCTGGTATGAGGTCTGATATGGGGGTCTGGAGGTCTAATGGGTGTCAGAGTCTGATGGGGGTCTAATAGCGGTGGTCTGGAAGTTTAATGTGGGTCTGGAGGTCAGGTCTTAGGTCTAAAAGGGGTCCGGAGATCTGATATGGGGATTTGGAGGTCTAATGGTGGTCTGGAAGTCTAATGGGGGTCTGATTGGGGATCTGGAGGTCTGGTCTGAGGTCTAATATAAGAGTTTGGAGGTCTCATGGTGGTATGGATCTCTTGTCTGAGGTCTAATGGGGGTCTGGAGGTCTAATGAGGGTCTGATCTGAGGTCTGATATGGGGGTCTGATCTAAAAGGTAAAGGGGTATTTTTTGTACTGGCGCAATATCTGTGTTGAACCAGTATTTTCATGGCGACTGTTTCTGCAGGATAGTATTGGTGGAGGCTGATTGGGGCGTTCAGAAGGTGAGGAGGATAATGGAAAAGTAGGAAACTAAGATGTCTGTTTGTTAAACTCTTCAGAGATGAGATGTGGCTGAAATAAATCATCATGGCGGTCTGGTCTGACAGGAGAAGATAAGGATGAGAATATCTACATCAGAGGAGACATCACTGTATGTAAGAGGTATATATGTGGGGCTGTATTCTCCTGTATGTTCTGTAGCGCTGTATGTAATGTTTTACAATTAGGGGTTGTCGGCTTTTTATTTTTATTTCCCCTATGAGCGCTGCATTTTCTGCTCCGTTTACCTGCTCACCACTGAAATTTCTGCGGCAAGCAGGTAAACAGAGCAGAGAAAGCATCTCTCATATGTGTGCTGCCTTCTCTTTAAACAGCTGATTGGCGGGCGTGCCGGGGTCGGACACGCGCTGATCTGATATTTATGATCTGTCCTGAGGATAGGTCATCAGTTGGTATGGGGGGGTCATTTAAATTTTTTCCTCAGGCAGCAGAAAGGCTATGTGCTTCCCTGCCCCTTCGCAAACCGCTAAAGAAAGGGGGAAGGGGGGGGGAGACACAAGCTGAACTCTTGTACCAGGGCCCATGAGCTTTTAGCTACGCCCCTGCACCTCGGGGTAGACCTATTTCACACAGCAGTTCTTTATAAACAACACATGTATCCATTGATTTTAATGTGTCACACATCCTTGTTTTTCTACTGACCATGGATCAATGGAAAAACCTTAGAGACTTGCACTGCTTTGGTCCCTCATGCAGAACAAACACTCCCAGTGAAGTCTGTGGGTTTTCACTGTGATGCTCTAGGATTCCCCTTTCAATCTAGGGGGTCCAAATAATGCAGATATAGCCAAGATATGAATATGTTCCCATTTTGTGCAAAATCAAATATTCTTGGTGAAAAGATGAGAATTCAGTTTTTTTAAATAATAATAATAGTATAAAAAAAAAACTGAAACACTCTTCACATTACTGAACATCAGTGACGTGACCCCCATGTGTCAGGTCATGTGACGCATGGGTGATATGTCATGTGACCTACATGACCACAAGACCCGAATTAAACCGGATGTTGACATACGGAGACTGCAACAAGGCAGTGACAGAACCAACAGAGCCGAAACCCAGTGAGGAGCAGGTAAATACACTTCCCTCTGCAGGTTCATGTGATGTGGGGGTAGAGAGGAGGTGTCTGACAGAAAGGCCTCCAAAGGTGAGCAGCCCCTTTAACCTCTTGGGGACACATGACGTACTGGTACGTCATGTGTAGTTCCAATCACCGCCGCGCGGCAGGCGGTGATCGGAACTGTGTGCCTGCTGAAATCAATCAGCAGGTACCCTGGGACAATGCGCGGTGGGGGTCCTGCGGTTTGCGGCGTTTACGGGTCGTTGCGGCGGGCAGTCGGCGGTGCTATCGGGTCCCCATGCTGCTGTAATGGGGACCCGATGGCATGGAAGGCAGTCCGATTCCTTTCTTAGGCATCGGGGCTGCCTTCCGGTGAAAAGCCTGTGAGATCCAGCACCCTGGATCTCACAGGCAGGAAGCTGTATGAGTAATACACACTTGTGGTCATGGCTACCGTGAGAATGCACCCTACCCCACCTGAAACTACCTTACACCTAAGCGGTTAGAGTTGTGCCTCAACCGCGACGTAGCAGGGACACCAGAAAGAGGGCAAAAAGGCATACAGAGTAGCAAGAGTAATTTATTACAACATAATCACAAGACCAAACTTTGGAAAGCCAATGACATCTCGGCTTCAGGATGAGGGATGTAGCGACTAAAGCAGGAGGAGCTCCAGCGGCCCAACTTCTGGATAACAAGCGCTGGCACCTGATTTTTGGAGGCCGCGGACGCTGCTTCTATACAAAACAAATGACCTGAAATCGAGGCGTGGCCGCCGCCCAGACTCCCAACTAAGGAGCGTATGTGGGACACAAACTGATGAGTACTAAGTGGCGACACCCCAAAAGGCAACAGTGGACTATCTGGCCTATGACCTACCAAGGCTGCCTGCAACTGCTGAAGGACCCTGACGGGGCACCACCGGTGGGACGTGGGGAAGTAGGACACTGGGATCGGGGGGACCCGTCTGAGAGGTCTTGGATGTCTTCAGTAATAACGTATAACCCTCAAGATGCGGGACCAGTTGTCTAACTGTGACAAACTTACTGCTATTGGGGGGACAAGTAAACTCACCAGGCCTCAAGAAACTGTAAAAGGCTAAATAAATAGCTTCTTTAAGCACCAAGCTGGGCAAAACCCCGAAAGGATTCTTATCCAGAACGTCAGACAGGTTACGGAATAGCCTACCAGTAGTGGCTTGTCTGTGTATCTGGCCTCTTGGGCCACATCTGCTTAACCCCCTCAGCGTTGCTTTGACTGCGTGAACAGAAAACAACTAACCCCGTTCTGGATAGCTAACGGAAAGGAAATGCTGCACCCCTGACAGGTAGTATTTCACTGTTTTGTGTGACAGCTTAATTTCCGAGTGGCAGTAACCTATAAAAGCAAGAATGTACTCAAAGAACCTGGACTCTCCTTGAGGGCATTTCTCCAGGAACTTGCAGTATGCGGCCCACCCGGTGCGGTAAGCCCTAGCCGTGTTCGGAGAAAGTGATTTGACTAATAAGGTATGGGCTGTGGCCAGGTGACTAGTCAAACCAGAATTAGCAACTCGTGGGGAGGGCAGCACCCGTAACATCCGCCTCTGGCATGACCTGCGAAAAAAGGGGAAAATTAGCCCTCGACAAGGCGTGAGCTGCCACATTTTGAACCTGGTATATGCGTACTAGTAATACAGAAATGATGTTGCAACGAGAGTTGAACTAGACGCCTCATGAGACACATGACATGTGAAGACTTAGACAAACCACTGGTTATAATATCTACCCTGATCCTAACTAACTTGTCTGATGGCAACCTGGCTAACATGTTCTCTGAATCTAACACTATGCCTAGGAAAGTAATGGTTGTGGATGGTCCCTCAACTTTCTTGGGGGACACAGGGACGCCCGACTGAGAGAAGCAACTCAAAAGTTTCCCCAGACCCTGGGGGGCTGGCCCTGGCCTCTCGATCAGCAGGAAGTCATTCAAGTAATGGATGACGTGTTCACAGTAGATTTTATTCTCTAATACCCAATGGAGGGCCTGAACCAACTGATCGAACAGCCACGGGCTGCTCTTAGAACCAAAAGTAAGTTTTGTGGAGAGTTAGTATTGGTCCCTCCACTTAATGCCGTGCCACTGCCAGAGAGCAGGTGCAATAGGGAGTAACTTAAAGGCATCAGAGATATCGGCCTTGGACAGAGCTGCTCCGGGTCCTAACTGAATGATAATGGCAATGGGCTGGTCAATGGAAGAATACCTCATGTCCACTTCCTCTGATGGAATAAGGGAATTGAGGCTAGGGACATGGGAACCATGCGGGGCGGACAGGTCTATGATCAGTCTCTACTTCTTACTAAACTTACCCGTGACCACCCCTAAGGGACTAACTCTCCACCGCTGGAAAGGGGGCACCTTAAAAGGACCGCTATCTAACTCAGCGTTTATCAACTTGTCTATGGCGCTAGGATTCTTGCCGGCTGACTGAAGATTCTTACATTCATGGGTAGACTCTGGAACAGTGACCAACCTGGTATGAAAACCTTTAGAAAATCCTGAAATTAAAAACTCCACAAAACCTGGATTAGGATGACCCACCAAGAACCCCCGTAAGCAACCAGTATCCACGACACTCATGTAGGCTTTGATTGACTTTAATGTGCATGCGACTTTGGGGTGGGCCCTGAAGCAATTGGAACAAATATGTAGCAACCGGCATTGACTGAAATTACACAAAGAGTAATTATAATTGTTACAAATCTGGGCCCTACCCAACTGACCAATAGGCTGACCCAACTTGTCAACTGAGCTGGAAGACCTGAAAACATCTAGAGGTCCAGCCGACGAACCAGAAGGGTTAGACGGCGCACTGGTGGCTGACTTGTGACACCACTCAGCTGAGTGGAAAATTGACTGACATAATGAACAGGAAGGAGCTTTCAACCCAGCAAAATGTCTACAAAATAACTTGGTTTCTAAATTGGACCAATCTGTGACGAACTGAAACTGCGCTAAAGCCGCCACTGCCTTGGTGGAAAATGAACAGTGGTAATCATAAAATGAACACTCGCATACTTATACCCTAACTCTGTGACTCGGAAAAGGTACAAATCAAGTTCTTCCACCCTATCAGGCCTAACAGAACATACCACATCTCTGAACAGACTGAACGCCATGACAAATTCGGGGATCGTCAACTTGCGATTGAGCCTGTGGTCGCGGCCTCTCAGCACCACAGAGACCTCACCGCAGGCAATGACCTTATTGTCGGACAAGTCCCTGGTGGCAACCAGTAAAGAGGCAAGGTTAACATCCCTGCCCTCTAATATATCTTTTCTGATGTTAGCCGGAACAAAATGTGCAGGAAAGACATTGGGAGCGGCCTGCGTTGGACGACAGCCACATGCCGCGGATTTAGAGGCAACAGGTAAGTCCGGAGGAGACACAGGAACGACCAAAGCGCGAGACTCAACCGTCTCCAACCTTGCTTGAATACTAGTAACAGACGCCGTTAGGCTATTCAACATGACATGTAACTGGGTGAGTGACGTTTGCACCGTGGCCATGGAGACATCATCTTGACACGGAGCCACTGAACCTTTCAACAGCCGGTACAACTCAGCCTTCCTGGCGGAAGCCGGGAAAGGAATCCCCCTCTTTGTCAGTTCCGAAATAAGCTTAGGGATAGTCCATGCACGAAGGGACAGAATACTGCCCCCTTTAGACATTCCCACAACATCCTCATCCACGGAAGCCTCAACGATATCCGAAGCTCGCGACATATCAGCTGTAGAGACAACACAACACGAAACAACGGATAGCGAATGAGACATGAACGACATTTGCAACCTCTCTCCTCCCCCCCGACGTGTACCCCTACTACCTGGCAGGTAAACCAAGATCCTGGACGTAACGAGAGAAACGCTGCAACCTAGAAGCAAACAATTATGCCGTCAACACTGGATTACACACCGCGCCAGGATGAAACCACAAACAACGGTAAGAGGAGGGTGAGCAAACGACTAGCGAGTAGAATTTAAGGAGACAATGTAACTTAAATAATTTACTGTTTATCTAACCTTTCTCTTCCCTTTTCTTTTTTTTTCTTTTATAAACCACTACAAAAAAGTCCCCTTATAACAAGAACCTGACCTGTGACCGTAACCACACAAATACTGCCGGCGAGCCGTACCCACTAACCCCGCCTACTGGCTGAGAGAAGGAAAAGAACAACAACTGCGACTATGACCTGCCTCCCTAACGGGGAAAGCCCAGGTGATAAGGCGCTAACGGAACCCAACAAGTGAAAAATAAACCGCAGCCAGAGACCGCATAGCACTCCCTCTAAGACCACCACCCCCTAACTCCATACCCTACACTCCTCCGCATTAACCCCCTAGACTCCCTGGACACAGTTATACAATTAATCATTATTACACATTCTACTCTCCTGCTACCACCCCACAAAGACTGGCGCCCTCGAGACTGCTACTGACTGACCCAAAACAGGGCTCTACAAACACCCTGCGCACCACCTGTCAGTACTGGTGACAGACCGGCGAAAACCCTAACCTTTCTCAAGACCCTCATCAAGCCCCGCCCCCCCTCTCCCTGTATCCATGCCTATCTAATAGCACGGCGGCCCGTGCCAGACTTTCAGACGAACAGCTGATCGGGGACACGCTGCCCCCTTCACCCTGACGTGTCGTGCCGCGTGGGGAGCTAGCGTTGCTCCCTGGCAGACCGCTCTGGTGCGGGGGTGCCCCCCCTCACCTAGGGGGCTGACCCACCGCCGGCCGGACTTCGATGCGCTGGGCTGCAGGACGTAGCAGCTACTTACCAACACGGGACGCTGCAGACCACGAGGCACAGCTACTCCGCACACACCGCTCTCAGGACACGCCGCTCTTCAACCAACGGGAACCTAGGTACCGGTCCAAAACGCAGAACGACGTGCAAGGTGGGAGGGACGCCGGCCGAACATAAAGGCAGCGGTGCCCCTCCCACAAATACAGGCCAATACAGAAGTATTGGAATGCATTGTAAAGGGGATCAGACCCCCAAAAGTTGAAGTAAAAAAGTGGGACAAAAAATAAAGAGAAAAAAAAGTTGAAAAAAAAGTTGAAAAAAAAAGTTGGAAAAAAAAGTTTTCCCCCCAAAAATAAAAAGTTTCAAGTAAAAAAAAACAATGTCATTTTCCCCAAATAAATTTTAAAAATTGGGTAAAAAAATTGGGAAAAAAACAAAAAAAAGACATATTAGGTATCTCCGCGTCCGTATCGACCGGCTCTATAAGCATATCACAGACATGACCTAACCCCTCATATAAACACCTTAAAAAAAAAAAAATTAAAACTGTGCTAAATAAACAATTTTTTTGTCACCTTACATCACTAAAAGTACAACAGCAAGCTATCAAAAAGGCGTATGCCCACCAAAATAGTACTAATCTAACTGTCACCTCATCCCGCAAAAAATGAGCCCCTACCTAAGACAATCGCCCAAAAATTAAAAAATAATATGACTCAGAATATGGAGACATTAAAACATGATTTTTCTTTTTTTTTTTAAAAAGGCTGTTATTGTGCAAAACTTAAGTAAATTTAAAAAAGTATACATATTAGGTATCACCGCGTCTGTAATAACCTGCTCTATAAAAATATCCATGACCTAACACCTCAGGTGAATACCGTAAAAAAAAAAAAAAGGTGTAAAAAAAGCCATTTTTTCAAAAATAAAAATTGTTGTGTAAAACTTACATAAATAAAAAAAAGTATACATATTAGGTATCTCCGCATCCGTAATAACCTTCTCTATAAAAATATCACATGACCTAACACCTCAGGTGAATACCGTAAAAAAAAAGGTGTAAAAACAGCAATTTTTTGTCACCTTACATCACAAAAAGTGTAATAGCAAGCAATCAAAAAGTCATACGCACCCCAAAATATTGCCAATCAAACCGTCATCTGATCCCGAAAAAAATGAGCTCCTACACAAGACAGTCGCCCAAAAAATAAATAAAACTATAGCTTTCAGAATGTGGAGACACTAAAGAATCATAAAAAAAATAAAAAATCTTTATGTAAAACTGAAACAAACAACAAAAAAAACCAGTCATATTTGGTATTGTCGCGTCCGTGACAATCTGCTCTATAAAAGTACCACATGATCTAACCTGTCAAATGAATGTTGTAGATAACAAAAAATAAAAACGGTGCCAAAACAGCTATTTCTTGTTACCTTGCCTCACAAAAAGTGTAATATAGAGCAACCAAAAATCATACGTACCCTAAAATAGTACCAAAAAAACTGCCACCCTATCCCGTAGTAACTAAAATGGGGTCACTTTTTTGGAGTTTTTACTCTAGGGGTGCATCAGGGGGGCTTCAAATGGGACATGGTGTCAAAAAAACAGTCCAGCAAAATCTGCCTACCAAAAAACGTATGGCATTCCTTTCCTTCTGCGCCCTGCTGTGTGCCCATACAGTAGTTTACGACCACATATGGGGTGTTTCTGTAAACTACAGAATCAGAGCCATAAATATTGAATTTTGTTTGGCTATTAACCCTTGCTTTGTAACTTGAAAAAATTATATAAATGGAAAATCTGCCAAAAAAGTGAAATTTTGAAATGTTATCTCTATTTTCCATTAATTCTTGTGGAACACCTAAAAGGTTAGCAAAGTTTGTAAAATCAGTTTTGAATACCTTGAGGGGTGTAGTTTCTAGAATAGGGTCATTTTTCTGGGTGGTTTCTATTATGTAAGCCTCGCAAAGTGACTTAAGACCTTAACTGGTCCTTAAAAAGTGGGTTTTTGAAAATTTCAAGATTTGCTTCTAAACTTCTAAGTCTTGTAACATCCCCAATTCCTTGCTATCATCGTTCTGCAGAAAAAACACTTTTAATCCACATGCAAATTAGGCTGTGAAGGTGCCCAGGGGCGGCGTTACAAGGGCCGGTGCCCAGGACCCTGGGTCATTTTCATACGAAGCCACTCCCCCTCCGCCGCGTCTGCCCGCCCTTAGTCTTTGCTCTAACCTCCCTCCTCCCATCTGTAATCCCGCGCATGCGCCGATGAACGCGATATCAGCGCGTGCGCATTGAATGACCACAGTCGGGCCGGGGCATCACATTTTACCGTGCGCATGCGCCGGGTAAACTGTGATGCCCCGGCCCGACTGTGGTCATTCAATGCGCACGCGCCGATATCGCGTTCATCGGCGCATGCGCGGGATTACGGACGGGAGGAAGGAGGTTAGAGCAGAAACTGGCCACTGAGGATATATGTAAGTGATCACAATATTAGAGGGAAAAGGATAACTTTATCGTGGAAGAGGAGACTCTAGGACCCTGTTGGGCTACCTCTAGCCTATATACAAGATGAGATACAGTTGGGTATGGACAGTGGCATATATATATAGAAGTAAGGGCCCCATAGCAAGGATCAAACCAGGCACCCCCAAACAGGACAGAAGGGTTTCCACCTAAACCCCTTTCAATGACCCTTGGGCCATTTTTTCCACTGCCTTGTTTGCTAAATGTTATTTCTTTAGAGGGTAGAGTTCTGACCAAGTTTTCACCCCCAGTATAAGAGGAGATGATCCCAACTGGGCCCCCTCTTGCCCTGGGCCCCATAGCAGTCACAAAGTCTGCTGCTGTGGTAGTTACGCCCCTGGTTATGGAGGCATGGAGATTCTGTATGGTATCCTGCGGCACATTTACCTACAGATGTTGCGGCTGGGCCTGTAAATCCTGCACATATGTAGGTTGCTGAAGCTGACATCCCAGCAGGTCCTATAAATTCTTGATAAATCTGGTGACAGGGCAGGACAAGGAAGTGTTGTAATCTGGAGGAGATTTACCTGTGAAACCCTTGCTGGGTGCTGGCATTAACCTGATGAAATATGGCAGTTGGAAGCCCTGCATGAGAGGAACACACATGTCCGCTGGATGTCCTGCTCATATCGCTCTGCTGTTAGTGTCCCTCGTATCACTGCCAGGGTGACTGTCGTATGCGATGGCTCCCCAGATCATCACACCAGCAATTGGGACAGTGTGTTGCTCCAAAGCAAAGGCAGGATTGAAGAGCTCACCATGAGGCCTTCATACTCAAACTCAACTTTCATGGGTTCTCAAACAGAACCGGGTACATTGGTAAAGACAGATGATAACGTTCCAGTCCATAGCAGTACAGGTTTCTTATAAATGCAAACTGTAATACCCCAGAGTGTAATGTACTTTGCCTTCAAGAACAGAAGAAAGAGACTCTAAAGTGACTCTATTGCCTTATTACACTATTCTATTACATTAAAAATGTGCCTTATCTATTTTGCACTAACACTTTACATGTTCAGCAACGTTCAAGTATTGTGCCCATTGTTTGTGTTTCTCTTTCAGGTACAACAATGTGATATCTAATATGCACTATTGTAGGGATAATACTTGCACTTTTCCGATCACCAGATAGTAAGCACTTTATTGCTGAGCTTTATGTACTGCCTCTGAGTGCGTTCGATACGTTCCAAGCAGGTCTGACTCGTTATTGCTCATTATGGATTACCTCTGAGTACAATTAAAACTAATGGTTCTAAACCAAGTGGTTGTGTGCTAAAGCCGAGTATATGTAAATGAATGGTTCTAGACCAAGTGGTTATGTTCCAAACAAATCTAACACCGTTAAAGGGGTTGTCCGGGTTCAGAGTTGTGTTCAAAATAATAGCAGTCAGACATCACTAATCTGATCAATCACTGTTTTTGGTAGAAATTATAATTCTACGTGGCAAATAATTTACTAGCAGGTGTAGTAGAGTAATAGAAATCCAACAGACTAGTGATGAGCGGCAGGTGCCATATTCGAATTCGCTATATTTTGCGAATATTGGATTGAATATTCGTCTTATATTCGTTGAAAATGAAAATTTGTCATTATTATATTTATCGCGAATAATATGCGATTTAATTATTCGCATATTGCAATTTTAACTGCATAAGGCAACTTTCCTATTGGTTGGATATAGGTGTATTTTACGAATATTTGCTATATTGCTATATATTCTTGTTTTAGAATATGACAAATATTCTAAAAAACAAAGTTATAGCAATATAGCGAATATTTGTAAAATATACATATAGACTGTAATTTAGCTAATATAGTGCTATAATCTCTTTTTTTTTATAGTCAAATTTTTTTTTCTCTTCTGGACTTCAGATTTGGAAAAAATGTACACTATTAAAAAAAATACTATAGCACTATATTAGCTAAATTGCAGTCTATATGTGTATTTTACGAATATTCGCTATATTGCTATATATTCTTGTTTTAGAATATGACGAATATTCTAAAAAACAAAGTTATAGCAATATAGCGAATATATTCATTATTTAGAATATTTGTCTCTTTTTTTCAATCTGTACTGTTATTCCATTTTGGCATACTCCTCCCAGACAAGCGTCCCCGTCACCATGGGAATGCCTGTAGGTTAGAATATACCATCGGATCTGAGTTTTCCCTGAGATCGTGAAAACTCAGATCCGATGGTATTTTCTAACCAAAGGTGTTCCCATGGTGACGGGGACGCTTGTCGGGCAGGAGTATGCAGAAGTTGATTAACAGTACACATTAAAAATAAAAAAATAAAGAATATTCTAAATAACGAATATATTCGCCATATTGCTATATATTAGTTTTTTTGAATATTCGTAGATATTCCAATAAAAAAAATATATAGCAATATTCAGCCGATCTCTAATAGTTTGATAAACGAAAATTTGGCTAGACGGGCTTAGACTATTACCTCGGTCAGGCAGGCCAAGCAGGAATAAGCACCAGTACGGCAACGGGCGGGTGCAATGATCGAAATCGTGATTTAGAATTATTTTTTTTTACGAATAATATTTGATTTATCATATTCATTTATAGTTTATATTTTTTAGCTACTTTAGACCCTTACGCCACTTGCACACGACCGTATGCCCTTCGAGACATATGGTCCATAAGTATACCATATGTCCCGGAGCGGCATACAACGTGCGCATGGGAGCGCACAGCATCATAGGTTACTATGCCAATAATGTATATTAACCATAGGTTACTATTGATGCTGTGCGCATCGGCAAACCACGGGACGATTGTCCTGCACTCATATGAACATAGGACTATAGTCCCACGGGCGGACGATGCGGAGAGTATCATAGTAACCTCTGCTGCTGTGTGCTCCCATGTGCACGATGTATGCCGCTCCGGGACATATGGCGTGCTCATGGACCGTATGTCTCGAAGGGCATACGGTCATGTGCAAGTGGCGTAAGTGTCTAAAGTAGCTAAAAAATATAAACTACCCAAAAAAAAACATTAAACTGTATCCGAACTATCTCTAATCAAAAAAACACTATAATGACCATAAACATGTGTAACTTCTGGATTTTTATGTAAATCTGAAGTGTTTATGCACCTACTCCACACAATGCACTAATTGTCTTCTAAACTAAATTGCATTAATATTTTATTTTATTTTAAACATACAGTAATCTATAAATGCCATAAACGAATGGCCAAGTTCCAGAAGTAGCATCTAAAGGATCGATTGGCTCTCCATAAGCTGCTGCGGCGGGTTTCGAAGAAGGTTCGAAAGATGGATAAGAGGAACCGTCAAATAATTAAAGATATAGTGGATTTCCATGACAAACTAACAAAGTAGCCTGAAAGGACAGTTATTGTTAAAATGTTGTAAATTGTTATTGTTAAAATGTTATTGAAAATATTTATCTGCCACAGACTCGATGTGCCCGATCTTGAAAATTCTAGCAGTCGGAGGAACGTGTCGTGTCGTGTGTAGCTAATTTTGTACTTCTTTTTCTTGTTTAAACAAAAATTTTAGAAAGTCAAATAGTGTATTTTTTTTTCATTATTAGCCCATTCCTGCTGCACACTTACAACATGATGCTGTCAGAGGTGTCTTGGTTCATTTTAGGTGCTGTCCTGGTCTAGTGGGGGCCCATTCCTGGGAACAAATTCCTGCTGCATACTTCGAACCTACTGCTGGCTGTCATGCTCAGTTTGGCCGAGCTATGTGTAGACCTTATACTGGACCCTTAACATCTACCTGCTGCTGATGCTGAAGTCTGTCCTGACCCTGATGACTTTTGTGTGGGCCTTATACTCCACCGTTACCGATACTTGCTGTTGTAGGTCCTGACACTGCTGAGTTATGTGTGGGTCTTATACTCCACCGTTACCGATACTTGCTGTTGTAGGTCCTGACACTGCTGAGTTATGTGTGGGCCTTATACTCCACCGTTACCAATACTTGCTGTTGTAGGTCCTGACACTGCTGAGTTATGTGTGGGCCATGTACCTACTGCTCTCTGTTCTGCTGTCTGTCCTGATCAAGATGAGTTTGACCCTGGAATAAAGTGGCCTTACAACTAACTTATAAAATTACACCGTAACATTACATTATAAAAAACGAAAGCACGCTGTATCAAACTGAAAAACTGTATATATAACAAACATTATAACAAAACATGCCTCTAGGGCAACTTTTTGAGCTCCGATAATAGCTCGTCCATTTGGTTAAATCTGAGAAGGTACTTTTGCTCCTTGAGTGCCCTGTTACACTATTTATTATTTACTTTTGCTCCATTTCCCTCTCTTTCTTACTGACTCGCCGCAGCATTTTCATTTCCAGCATGTCTTTTTTATAATCTTTTTTAAGTTCTTCCAAGTGCTTTCTGCACTTGTTCACTACTGAAAAAAAACTAAAAATGTTTTTTATTTTAATTACGGTTACTTACAAGACAATTAGTGCATTGTGTGTAGTATGTGTTTAAACACTGCCTATTTACATCTAAATACAATAACTATAGATCTTAACATTAATTATATTTTGGTTTGCTTAGTGATAGTTTGGAGAGAGTATAATGTTATTTATTTAGTTAGTTAATAGTTTTTTGGTAGTTTACAGAGTATGTCACATTTTTATTATTTTCCTATTACACTAGTTTCTGTTGTCCCCTCATTGTTGCCACTTTTAACCACTTCACGGCCGGCCATTAAGAGTAGGCCTCAGCGGGACCTGACTTGACGCAGAGGGACAGTCTATTACGGACCAACAGACACCCCGCCCCTAGGCATAAACGTTTGTGAACCGGGGAGCAATTGCTGCTCAGCTAAACAGGCAGCCATGTTAACTAAGGGCTGCTATTTTTCAGATTCATTACACATGTGCATTGCAGCTCCGGGGATGCAGGGTGGTGGGGGGATCGTGGGATGCTTGTGAATATGTTATGTATACCGAAATATAGTAATGTGTGCACATATTTACCCTCCTGGTGGGGGGTGTAGACCACCTCTTCCTCCTCCTCTTCTGCAGCTGGGGGGGGCCGAATCTGGTGGCTGGGAAGTTCTGGCCTCCTCTGTCTCAACTTCCTCTGTAGCGCTAACATCTGGGGGGGAAGTGGTCTCAATATTTTCTGAGGGTCCTTTATCTTCTCCCTCCACCTGCTCCTCACACTCCTCCTCCTCCATGGACACCTCCTCTAATTTTTTTTCTTTTTTTTTTTGTGGGGAATGTATGTAATGGTCAGGGACTTTGACCGGAATACTGAATGATGTTTGCAGTTTATGTAGATATAAACAAAAATACCTATATATATTTATTTGTGTGTGTGAAACGTATGAAATCATCCGGTGACATCATAGATCAGTACTGCGCTATGTGTATAACAATAAATATACAGTACAATCTCAATGAGGTAGAGATGTATGATGTAACTGGAAGATTTTATACATGTCACACCAGGTATTAAGTAATCATTTGAAAAGGGATGAAATACGGATGTAGTAGAGTTAAAACACATGCTTTTTGAGACGTGTTATGTAAACTTAATGCAATTAAATGTGTTAAGCTATTTTATAAAATGGCATTTTTTTCAAGATTAATGAATATATACATTACTGAGTGTTGTAGAGAGAGATACAAGATTCATGTAAGCATTGTACCTGGGCATAATCTTTTACTATACTCTTCGACCAGATCTGGGTGTAGGCGCTTCAAGTCGCAAAACTTTTTTTGTATAGCTTTGTGATCGTGCCAGATCCCACTTTTTAATTTGGCCCGGACAGACCGTAGGATGGCCTCTTTCTCAGCCCTTTTCTGGGTCCATGGATAGCCCAGCTCCAGAAAGCGCTGAAGGATAAAGATGCAAGCATATAATCCCAATTTTTTAATTATACAAATATTCAAAAAAATATCCTCTACAAAAAGCAAAACGTAGTTACATCTTTAAAGGGGAAATATTAGATTTAATGTTACCGTTATAAGATCGGAGTGTATTGCGATTGTATGTGTGTGAGGTCTGAGCAATCAGATATTGGCCAGCTAAGCTGCGATGTACCTGTCTAGTTAAGTGACGGTACGGCATTGGGTGTACAACTGGTTCGCCTCCCCGTGGTTCACCCTGGGTAACGCTAAATAAACCAGCAAATACTTTTGGTCCTACAAAAAAGGCTCATGGACATAAAATTAAATCTATATATATTCTGTGTATGGTATATAGTGTGTGGTATATATTGCATGGCAGGAAAATGGATGTGCTATGTGCATGTGTTAGATATTTATCTGTTGTCCATACATACATGCTACTGACATAGTGCTGCGAAGTAACAAGAATACTCAGTGCACCAATCAGTAGTATCTACTATTGGGGGGGACGGGTGTCGGAGGAAAAAATATATAAAAAAATTTGTACCAATGTAGTTCTTATTCGCATACACAAATATTTAGCAACACTCAATATACATATAAATAATTTATACATAGATCGAGTGTTGCAAAATATTGTTCTGCCATGCATGCAATATGAAATAAAATACAGTGCTGTAATACTACAGGGTGGGCCATTTATATGGATACACCTTAATAAAATGGGAATGGTTGGTGATATTAACTTCCTGTTTGTGGCACATTAGTATATGTGAGGGAGTAAACTTTTCAAGATGGGTGGTGACCATGGTGGCCATTTTGAAGTCGGCCATTTTGAATCCAACTTTTGTTTTTTCAATAGGAAGACGGTCATGTGACACATCAAACATATTGGGAATTTCACAAGGAAAACAATGGTGTGCTTGGTTTTAACGTAACTTTATTCTTTCATGAGTTATTTACAAGTTTCTGACCACCTTTAAAATGTGTTCAATGTGCTGCCCATTGTGTTGGATTGTCAATGCAACCCTCTTCTCCCACTCTTCACACACTGATAGCCACACCGCAGGAGAAATGCTAGCACAGGCTTCCAGTATCCATAGTTTCAGGTGCTGCACATCTCGTATCTTCACAGCATAGACAATTGCCTTCAGATGACCCCAAAGATAAAAGTCTAAGGGGGTCAGATCGGGAGATCTTGGGGGCCATTCAACTGGCCCACGACGACCAATCCACTTTCCAGGAAACTGTTCATCTAGTAATGCTCGGACCTGACACCCATAATGTGGTGGTGCACCATCTTGCTGGAAAAACTCAGGGAACGTGCCAGCTTCAGTGCATAAAGAGGGAAACACATCATCATGTAGCAATTTCGCATATCCAGTGGCCTTGAGGTTTCCATTGATGAAGAATGGCCCCATTATCTTTGTACCCCATATACCACACAATACCATCAATTTTTTTGTTCCAACAGTCTTGGAGGGAGCTATCCAATGTGGGTTAGTGTCAGACCAATAGCGGTGGTTTTGTTTGTTAACTTCACCATTCACATAAAAGTTTGCCTCATCACTGAACAAAATCTTCTGCGTAAACTGAGGGTCCTGTTCCAATTTTTGTTTTGCCCATTCTGCAAATTCAGTGCGCCGATCTGGGTCATCCTCGTTGAGATGCTGCAGTAGCTGGAGTTTGTAAGGGTGCCATTTGTGAGTAGCTAATATCCGCCGAAGGGATGTTCGACTAATGCCACTCTCCAGTGACATGCGGCGAGTGCTATGCTGTGGGCTCTTGCTGCATGAAGCTAGGACAGCCACTGATGTTTCTTCATTAGAGACAGATTTCATGCGTCCACATTTTGGCAAATCCAACACTGAACCAGTTTCACAGACTTAGCAAGCAGTTTGCTAACTGTAGCATGGGAGATGGGTGGTCTCGTAGGGTGTCTTGCATTGAAATCTGCTGCAATGACCCGGTTACTGCGTTCGCCAGACATCAACACAATTTCTATCCGCTCCTCACGTGTTAACCTCGGCGACATGTCAATGGCAGTAAACAAAGAGAAACTTGTAAATAACTCATGAAAGAATAAAGTTACGTTAAAACCAAGCACACCATTGTTTTTCTTGTGAAATTCCCAATAAGTTTGATGTGTCACATGACCATCTTCCTATTGAAAAAACAAAAGTTGGATTCAAAATGGCCGACTTCAAAATGGCCACCATGGTCACCACCCATCTTGAAAAGTTTCCCCCCTCACATATACTAATGTGCCACAAACAGAAAGTTAATATCACCAACCATTCCCATTTTATTAAGGTGTATCCATATAAATGGCCCACCCTGTATATTACTTACAGTGAGAATAACTTCTTCTTTTTGAAAGCGAATTCGCACCATTTTCGATTGACGATTTTACTTCAGGTAGACTGCCAAACTCCACTAGTAGCAAAAGCGAAACCAGGGCACATGACACGATTGTGTCACTCATAAGATCGCGTCCTCACGCGATCATTCATAACGTTCTCAATTTTCCGCAAAAAATCGGAATTCAAATATAAAGATTGATCGAGAATCGATCAATTTAGCTAATATAGTGCTATAATCTTCTTTGTCTAATAGTTGTAACTTTTTTTCTCTTCTGAACTTCAGATTTAAAAAAAATAACACTCTTAAAAAAAAGATTATAGCACTATATTAGCTAAACTGCTCTATGTTTGTATTTAGCAAATATTCGCTATTACTATATATTCTTGTTTTAGAATATTACGAATATTCTGAAAAACAAATATATAGCTATATAGCGAATATATTCATTATTTAGAATATTCGTCAATTTTTTTTCCATATGAAAACATGATTCCTTCCTGCTTAAGTTGATTGTGGGCCAATGACTCATTGGCCCACAAGCAAGAAGCAGTGAGGAATCATGATTTGAGATGTTAAAAAAAATCACGAATATTCGATATAGCGAATGTATAGCACTATATTAAAAATATTCACGAATTAGCGAAGTTGCGATATTTGCAAAAAAAAATTGTTATTCTAATATTTGCGCTCAACACTACAACAGACCCAACAATCATGACATGCATGCTGCTGATTCTGTGTAATTGAATCACTAATTGAAAGGGGAATGTTCAAAATAATAGCAGTGTGGAGTTCAATGAGTGAGTTCATTCATTCTTTGAAAAACAGGTGGCAAATATTGCCCTCATTTAAGGAAGGAAGGCAGCAAATGTTGTACATGCTGGTTACTGTGCATTTCTCTCTGAAATTCTGAGGAAAATGGGTCGTTCCAGACATTGTTCAGAAGAGCAGTGTACCTTGATTAAAAAGTTGATTGGAGAGGGGAAAACATATAATGAAGTGCAGAAATTGATAGGCTGCTCAGCTAAAATGATCGCAAATGCTTTAAAATGGCAACCAAAATCTGAAAGACGTGGAAGAAAGCGAAAAACTACCATTCGAATGGATAGAAGAATAGCCAAAATGGCAAGGACTCAGCCAACAATCAGCTCCAGGAAGATCAAATAAGGTCTAAAGTTACCTGTGAGTACTGTTACAATTAGAAGACGCCTATGTGAAGCCAAGCTATCTGCAAGAAGCCCTTGTAAAGTCCTACTGTTGAAAAAAAGACGTGCTGAAGAGGTTACAATTTGCCAAAGAGCACACTGACTGGCCTAAAGAGACATTTTGTGGACTGATGAAAGTAAGATTGTTCTTTTTGAGTCTAGTGGCCGGAGACAGTTTGTCAGATGACCCCCAAACACTGAATTCAAGCCACAGTACACTATGGAGACAGTCGCCGGGCTTCCTAGCAACCCCATGGAGAGCCCGGAGACCGGAACTCCTGAAAATGCTAAATCGCACAGGGCAAAGGAGAGCATCGGAGCATGAACTGCTCCGATGCTTAAGTCAGGGGGGCTGCATGGGTGAAAATGGAGGTATGTCCCGGTTTAGCTCTGAACCCGGACAACCCCTTTAAGGGTAACCAGCTGCTATTATGTATGTCTGGAGTTGTAGGAGAAAATGTTCCTCCTCCTGAATTGTGGGAGTGTTTTAAGTTTGACTAATCCTCCTAAGGCCTAGTGCACCGGCTTAGGAAAAATGTTTAGCTACCTGTTTGATTCATCAAGGTGATGAAGCGTAAAGCATAATTAGACCTTGTTGTTACAAGGGAATACAGGATAATGCCACCCTTCTGTTTGCGGGCGTTTTCATTTCATAGTGGGGGGACTACAGAGTAAAGACACCCCTGCGCTTTCTTTGGTGTTCATAGCCAGAATACACAGAAAAACTCAGTAGTGAGCACTTTGTGCACAATGTTTGGTTCTCTGGTTATACCTGAGAGGGAAACTGTTAACGAACACCCTACTCACAAGGGCAGAGAGACCTTTTGGTAGCCGTTGCCGTTGCTATATTGGATGGTAACAAATTTCCGTATTTCATTGCAGCACTTTATATTTATTCGGTACCCTGAGAGCATATATATTTGTGATATTTATCTTTACGCATACCCTAAGCACAAGCCGAGGGCGGCTTGCCTCTTAAGTGACGGGGAATGTAATACTCCAAAGTGGCATTACCACCTCTTGTACCCCCACTATCTTGGTTGGTGCATTCTGTGTCATCTTCTATATTTAATGTAATTTCCTGCAATGTGTGTGTATTCATTTCCTTGCAAACTAATGTTCAAGTGTAATGTGCCTTGTTCGTCAGCAGGTGGCAGCAAATCTGTGCAGAGATAGTTTCTCTGTAGAGGAACCTTCTGGTTCCATTCCAGCCCTCTTTAGAGAGGGAGGAGTTTAGTTAGTCAGTAGGTCAGTCTAGCCTACCCTCCTTAAGGAGAGGTTGTGTGTCGGCTAGCAGAGCACTGTCTGCTCTAATAGGCCCAGAGGCCCTGCCTCTGAAATCTATATGGTTGCTTTTCCCCTCCTGGGCTTGCATTGCCTTCATTCAAGCTGAAGCTAGAGCTTGAGGTACTCAAAGCCAGGACAAGAAGTTCCTATGATTGCAGATAAAGATGAAGTAAGAGACAGACTACAGCTAACCTAAGTTCCAGCAGAAGAGGATGAGTTACTATTTTAGCCAGAAAAGCATAGCAGAGCTGAGAGAGCTACCGCATAGTGGAGCTGAGATTGTTGCAGAGAAGTGTTTGCCTGCCAGATAAGCCAATACCTGCTGATGACCAAGATACAGTTTGGAAACTGTTTGATTACCATTTTATGTCAAGTAAAGCTGTGTTCAACGTTACTACAAAGTCTGGACTCCATTTATTCTACTTATTCACCCTCCAAGTTCAAATACCTCTTTTTGCACTGCTTCGGACTACATCACGTCTGGGATCCAAGGACATCCAGGTAGGAACACTGTGACACGTGTATACAATATCTACAGAGATAGGCCACTCTGCACCACTCTGGCAATCCTACCCTGGGTATCAACACTACCATCTACAAAGGAGACTCCATGTCCTTGTTGCTTAACTGCAACTGGCATCACGATTACTTGCTCTATAAGAGGGACATAATTCGCTGAAACCTCCTAAGGGGCAAGGGATACCCCAGACGCCCTGATCTGTAGGCCCGCTGCAAAGTGATGGTGGCTGGCTGTTAATGGCAGGACATGTAAAGGGCATTTTGACACCAAATTTCATTCTGCTAAGCACCTGGAAATGGTCCATGTGTCGTTTCCTAGACCTGGGAGTACTAGTATTTTAAATGGTTGTAGTATAATGTAATGTAATGGCATGTTAAACACCTTTTACACCAGCAGATGGGGTATTATTGCAATGTTTGGCAACAGAAATGGGACTTACCATCCCATTCCTCCCCTATTGGTAGAACTTGGCTGGTCCAACTTCATGCCAATGAAGGGGCAGAGTTAGTTAGAGCAGTTTAAAAAGAAGATAGTGAGGGTGAGAGTGATCTATCTCATGCTCCTCTAGGACCACAGAGGCAGAGAGATCAAGCAATTAAACTATGCAGACTCTGCTGCAAGGTGAGGGGAAACACGTTAAGACAGCACTACCACAGTGCAGGACAGGCATAGCTGAAAGCCAGCACCATACACTGGACACCTACAGAGACAGGTACCAGAGTACAGCTGTAGGGAAGAGAATCAGGAGAGAGACATTGTCAGCTAGTTACCTTCTGCCACTATGATCTGGGAGGAGAAATTGCACTTTGTTATGAACTGTGACTACATCTGCTGCTATTTATTTTTTACACTTAGAAAAGAAAGATGCTCTTTGTTCTATAATCTCTGCCTGGTTCCTTCACATCACTTATTCACTGCACTGAACCCTAGGTAGCAATAACCTGAGGGAGTAAACCGTGACACAACATAACAGCATCTCGTCAGGGCCACTACAACTCCCATCCTCTGTGATGGCTCCTCAGGTGTCCTCCTGCATTAAAATTTGGTGACCAGACATCTTCTTTTCCTGGACATGTTCACTTTTTTGGGCTTAAAAAAAGTCCAGCAGGGATATTTAAAATGGCCAGGAATGTCCGGAATTTTTAAGGTATGGGGTATACTTAAACTTTATTTCAGTGTTTATATCAGTTTTTTAGTCAGTTACAGGACAGGCCAGGGAGTGGTGAGTGTAACGCTGCTAGGGCTGTTATGACTCACTGCTCCTTGGTCTTCTGCTCTGGGCGCCCGCTGTGTCCTGACAGCGTTCAGCGTGTGGTTTTAGTACACATAAGCGTGCACTGTGACCTCACTCTGAACGACGTAGAGCTACAAGAGGAATGTGCCAGATCTCCAGAGTGTCAGTGCTTTCTGGAACAGGAGAGGTAGGTTTTATTTATTTTTGGTCTAATCTCAGGTCTGATTTATGCAATGCAAGTGGAGATCTGTTTTTTTTAAGGGACCATTACTTTGGAGTCTGATCTGAGGAATGTTATAGAAGTCATTAATAATAGCTGTAGAAAAAGTCAGAGTGGCACTGCAAACGCCTCACTGAGAAACAGTTTAGCGCCTTCGAAAAACACCTGGAGACCAGACTAATCACCACACAGAGCGATGTAAAAGAAAAGAAAAGAGACAAGTTCCTACGTGATAAACAGGACTTTGACGGAGACAATGTCTTCAATTGGAATCCAAAAAAAGAGGAGCGACTACAGGACCACTGACTCGGACTCTAGTCATTCCGATGATACGATGACACAGGCTCCCACAGACCCAAGCAATAGTCAAGGGGGCCAGCCCCCTTTGGGCAACACACAAGAAGGGGGAGGGGCAAAGGGAAAAATACACAAAAAGCAGGGGCACAAAAGAAAGCAGGTGTCCTGGAGAAATTAGTAGATCCAACACCTCCACATGTTTCACATAATTTGGTGATTAACCTGACCGGCTCCGTGCTTCCACCAGACTGTGTGCGAGTCCTCAACCGGGGGCTCAACTACAGCCTGGTGGAGCAGTTTGACCCGGTTGGGTTTGAGATAGACCTGTACAAGGCAGTCAGAAAGCTGACTTTGAATAAGCTATTCAGTAGGATCCCACCTACAAAAAAGGAAGAAAGGGAGGGGGAGTTGCCAGCAGTCATAGGTCCCCTAGGGTTCAGCACTACAGCCAATTTTGACCCCACAGAGGTAGAGTGTTTAGAATGGATGACGGGGTCATCACTTGATACCCCTGCTCCACAACAGGAGAGAGAAGGTGTTGTTTTTTTGGGGGGACGGAGTCAGTTCCACGTTTAATTCCCCCTTGTCCGCTGGCAGTTCTATCGACGTGTTCCAACAAAAGGTCCTAGAAGGGGAGAAGGCTTTAGTATACCCGAGGGCAGCCAAAAACTTGGATGTTGGAGAAGAAAAGGCTATGTGACAGAGTACTATGTGACAGAGGCGCACCAGCAGCTGCACAATAATGAGGTTTATGAGAAATTACAAGTAGACCCCACACACCAGGTGCAAGGACTGTTAAGGAGATTACTCCATAAACATTGTGAGTGCAACACCCTGTCACAAAAGATGGCAGAAAAATTACTGCCACTTTTTCCCTCCAAACCGTCTTGGTATTTTTTGCCCAAGGTCCACAAGTCACTGACCCGACCTCCCGGCAGACCTATTGTGTCCGGGGTCGGGTCAGTGACTGAACCACTGTCCAAGTACCCATGGTGAGTAATATGCCCTCCTATATCAAAGACACGTCGGACCTCCTCCAGGTGCTTAGGTCCATACAGTGGCAGGAGGGTTTCCGGCTTGTGTCCCTAGACGTTGAGAGCCTGTACACGCGCATCCCCCAAGATGAAGGCATTGAAGTGGTCATAGACATCTTGTCCAATACAGGCAAGAGTGAGAAGTTCTCCAGTTTCATCCGTGATGCACTGGGGTTCATTCTCAAGAACAATGCTTTCAGATTTGGGGATGCGTGGTACAGGCAAAAGTTTGGCACCGCCATGGGCACGCCGGTATCATGTACTTTCACGAATTTGTATTTAGCAAGATTCGAGGACAGATATGTGTACGCACTCTCTAACCCTTTCCTTTCATGTATCCATACATATTTAAGATACATCGATGATGTGCTCATAGTATGGACAGGGACAGAGGCTGAGTTCAACAGTTTTGTACAGCATCTCAATAAGGTGAATGACATGAATATGCTGTTCACGTATAAATTTGGAGGTGACCGTCTAGAGTTTCTGGACGTTGAGATCTCTGTGAGAGATAGCGAGCTGGTGACCGAGGGTTATCGAAAACCAACGGCCACCAACTCGCTTCTACATTTCTCCAGTTACCATGCCCCTAGTGTCAAGAAGGCGGTACCCTATGGCCAGTTTGTCCGATTAAAACGGATTAACAGGTTTGAGGTTGATTACAACCGGCAAGCCTTGGAACTAAAAAATAGATTATTGGCCAGGGGGGACCCCTTAGACTACCTAACCAGGCCATGAAAAAGGCCGCTTACATAAAACCCCAAGTTTGCCCTGTGTCCACGGGGATTCATCAAACAGAGAGAGTTATGGCCGATGAGGGCTCCCATCCCTTTGTCTTTTCTTTCAAGTATGGACCTATGGCCTCTCAAATTAAGAAGGTCATCAAGGACAACTGGTCCATACTTGAAAGAGACGAATCAATAAAGGAGATAAAAGACGTGGCACCCATCATAGCCTTTAGGAGATGTCACACCTTGAGGGACAAGTTAGTCCGCAGCAGATTTCTAGAGAAAAAACCTATTACATGGCTGGAGAATTGGGGACCTAAAGGAAACCGCAGGTGCGGACATTGTTCGTGCTGTGGGCTGAACCCCCAATGGAACACCTTAAGGTTTGGAGGGATACAACATAAAGTGAATACCCTCATTACCTGTAAAAGTAAATACGTGGTGTACCTTATTAAGTGTGTATGCGGCAGGTTCTATATAGGCAAAACGATCAGGTGTCTCCAGGAGAGGATCAGGGAACATATAAACTCACTGTCCACGGGAAAAGGCTGCATACGGCTGATAGATCATGTGAGGGAGGAACACGCAGGTAACCATCTCACCCTTAGTTTTGCTGGTATAGAGGTAGTACAGTGTTTACCGCAAGGGGGCAATAGACACAAGGAGCTTCTCAGGAGAGAAAGCAAGTGGATCCTACGTGCGACGCAATGGGACCCCTGGGTCTAAATAATAAGATCGATATGGGGGTATTCTTATAGGGACTCGACCTCTCTTATTAACATGTTGCATATATAGCTGTATGATTATGGTACTATTTTAAAGTTTTGTTTTATTATCTGTCTTTCACTGTGACGTGATTTACTCTGACGCACAGGGGCAGGCGCCGGAGCTGAGCAGTACCTGTTGGGCACAGGTAATATCACGTCACAGTCTGAATCTCTTTAAGAGCAGGTGAAGGGTTTCACTTGATTAAGGGCCAGATGAAGCACTAAGGTGCGAAACGGCCGTCATCTATTCAGCTGGAAACACACTCATATATGTTGTCCACTCTCTACCAAGAATAAAAGAAAATTGTCTAAGCGCAAAGTGGTGAGTGCCGTCCTTTTGTCTCTACTCGTTTACAAGGTTATAGAAGTCATTACTTTGGGGTTTGCTCTAAAGTCTGATTTATGAAGGTGATGTTACAGGGGCCATTACTTTGGGGTCTAATCTGAGTTTTGATTGATAAGGTGAAGTATTAAAGGGGACAGGATTTTGGAGTCTAATCTGAAGTCTGATTAATGTAGGGGGGGGGGGAGTGTTATAGTGACTTACTTTGAAGTTCTGATTGAAAGGGGTGTTATATAGAAGTCATGATTTAAGGACTGATCTGAGATCTGATTGATAGAGGTGGGTCTTATATAGGGCCATGACTTTGGGGTCTGATTTAAGGGATTAAGGAGTGGGGGTTAAAGGGGCTATGAATTTTCGGGTCTGATCTGATGTCTGATTTAAGAGATGGAGGGGCGGAGGTTATAGATAGCCACACTAATTCGGGGCTAATCTGGGGTCGGTTCTGGTCTGAGATGTGATGCCTAAAGTCTGCATTAGGCCCTATCATTTTTTTGTTCTGAAGGCTGCTTCTTTTTGTACTTTTATCTTGGCAGTACAGTATTTTTGGCGCAGAAGTGGGCACAGTATTAGAAAACGCTCCAGGATGGCAGTGTGAAAGGGGCAGGTGGATGGGGGGTTCGTTGTTATAGAGGGTGGGGATTGCAGAAGCAATGACTGAAGTCAGAGGTTTAACCTGGTCTCCTGGTCCCTAATGTAAAATCTGTAATAGTCCCATCTATAGTGTGCCATCTATTAATCCTGGTGTCTTCTTATATAGCAGAGGAGGTAGCACACTCCTGACCAAAGACATATGCACATGACGGTCTGGACCAAAATGAGAATAAAAGGAAACTCAACAACTGAAATCTTTGAAGACGTCACCTATAAGTCACTTTGTTCGAAAGTAGAGTCAGCCAGTCTAAATTGATTAAATGGATTCCAGAGGGATGTGTGTGAATGGGGGTGCGCTCTGTCCTCTTTTTTGACAACCAAAATATGGTCACCGTAAATAAAATGGCATCACAAACAGGATGAACTTTTGTGTCTTACTACAATTGGCCTAAATTGATGTTTAAAACTTTCTTTATTGTTTCTGCACTTTAGTAAAATAGGGGCTAATCGGCCATATTGGAGCTGTTCCCTGCGCGCTGCTGCCTCGCATCCAGATCAGGAAATGTTGGTTTTGCCCAGTTTAAGAGTAGGAAAGTAGAGACCTGCCAACCGACATCTATCATTGGTACTGTTGAAAAGCAGACCATAAACCTCTCACAATGGCAGGGAGAGCTCATGGACCTGATTGGGCTCTAATGATATGGGGCAATGAGCCCAAAGTTATAGAGATCATTCGGGACATCCGGGCAGCCAGACAGAGGCGACAGCTGCCTTTACCATCATCTTGCCCCGCACCTGCTAGTGCAGGGGCTGCAGCTGGAGCTTCTGTTCTGTCACTCAGACAGACCTCTGCTAAAGAGGGCTAAGGCCTGTAGATTCCTGTATATGTTGTAGCCTAGGACAGAGATCCCTGGAGCTACAAGACCACAATTAAAGCGTGAGTGATCCGCGTTCTGGTTTATCTTCAACCGGGAGATCTGTGGAGTTGGAGTGGTGGCTTGCACTGTCAGCTTATTCTCATTGGGGAGAGGGAGCGGCTTCTTCACTGATGATGAAATCAATGAGGAAGTGTTTGTCGGCAGGTCTCCACCAAGCGGAGCACCTTTACGCCCGCCACAGACTTATACAAATGACTGTGTGGAGTACATGGCAATGGAGAACTTATGGGGACGTTTTGCCATCGGAGTCACCCTACTTTGCAAGCATTTGGTTTGGGAGTCTGCACCGAACGTCTGGTCCGAGGATCAGCTGGGACCTTCTGCTGCTCATAACCTGCAGGAGACCGAAACTGGGACCCTCTGTTTTGGCCCTACGCCACGGCAGGAATGAGAGTTACTGTTTCCTGGGCTGCCTTAGCCCCCTCCAGCAGCATTTCCAAAGATTTCTACTCCCTAGCTCCAACAGGATCATCTGGGCTGTGAGAGGCACTATCATCGGAGAACGCTACCAGAATACCCATACCTCACAACCTTCCTGGATCCGGTGGGACAGTCCCGGATTTCAGTGGCTGTCCCGCGGTACCGGTACAGGGGAGGCTTCTATAGGAAGCAGAGACAGCTGTCTGTAATGATGAAGAAGGAGCCGTCCATCGGCTCCTTGCGTCATCATTCCTCCCCCCTGTCTGCACTCTACACTGCTGGTCTGGGCAAAGGGCGGGGCCGGTCGGCAGCTCTGTGTATCCTGCTGCTACTGTGCTGGGGCACAGCTAGGCATATTACTGTCAGGGGGCATAGCTGGGCATATTACTGAGAGGGGGCATAGCTGGGCATATTACTGGGAGGGGGCATAGCTGGGCATATTACTGAGAGGGGGCACAACTTGGGTATATTACTGTGAGGAGGAACATAACTGGGCATAATTACTGTGAAGGAGGCACATATCTGGTGTAACTATTGTGAGGGGGCACATATCTGGGAAAAACTACTGTGAGGGAGCTCTATCTGGGCATAACTACTGTGAAGGAGGCACATATCTGGGCAGATTGCTGTGAGGGGTCAAAGCTAGACATAACTATTGTGAGGAGGCACATATCTGGGCATATTACTGTGAAGGGGCACATATATGGCCATAACTACTGTGAGGGGGCATATATCTGGGCATAGGCACTGTGAGGGGCACATATCTATTGTGTCACATATGTTGTTGTGTCCAATAAACTTTATATATTTTTATCCTTTACGGTTGGATGTGCATTTATGGGGTGGCTCTTTTTGACTCTCTTCTTGGGTCAAATGATTTGCCGGGCACATATCTGGTCATAACTACTGTGAGGGGGCACATAACTGGGCATAACTACTGTGAGGGGGCACATAACTGGGCATAACTACTGTGAGGGTCACATTTCTGGGCATCACTACTGTGAGGGGGCACATATCTGGGCATAACTACTGTGAGGGGTACATATCTGGCCATAACTACTGTGAGGGGCACATATCTGGGCATAATCTGTGAAGGGGGCACAATGCTGTCATAACTACTGTGTGGTGGCATAAAGGGGGAACAATTACTATGTGGGGGCATTAAGGTGACTAGGTGGGATTAGGTTGTTTAGTTATGTTTTGGGCAGAGTTAGAGGCGTGACCTTCTGCGGAAAAAAAAATGCCTTGGCACGCAAAGCATGCCACACATAATGTCCCTCTTCTTTCTTTTCAAAAGTTGGGAGGTATGGAATACCTGCAGTATCTCCAGTACTGTGGCTACTATTGCTTTACCGCTGCATGGAAACAAGCTGCATCTACAGGCCCAGCATCAGAGGCCCTCTTGATTGATATTGGAAGAGAAGAGGAGGAACAAGGGTACCTCTCCCTCATCTACAGCCCTGGGATGGAGGACATCAGGAAGGTGAGGAGTTTGTCCACTGTTGTTGTTTTATTGTTGGCCGTATTTTTACCACCCTCATTTCCTCCTCCTACATCTAGAACTCTATCAAGAATTTCAGGGGAAAAAAATCCCAGATTGTGCATGTTGCACTAGTGAAGTGCCGGTCTTCTGTTCCATATCATTTGTGTTACTGGGATCTTTTGTCAAGAGCTGCAAGTGTTGGACCCATTGTCAACTGCAATGTTTAAGCATTGTACTCGACACCAGGACTTAATGTAGATGCACTTGAGCAGTGCTATGCTTGAGACTTTGTTAATTAGCATAGGTGAGGTAGACATCCACCTTTTTGCAACACCTTGGACTGCCACTTGGGCAGTTGATAAAATGTCCCCCTGGTAGCTAGCTTGTTAATCTATGTGATTTGTTATATCATGTATGGACTTATGCCCTTAACCTAGTCACTCCACAGAATATTACTGCACTGAACCCCAGCGACCTACATTGTGACACAACATAAGAACGTCTCATCAGGGCCACTATCACTAGTGTTGAGCACGAATATTCTATTGCGAATATCAGCACTTCGAGAATTCGGGAAAATCTAGACTATAGTGCCATATCTTCGCGAATATTCTAGATTTTTTTTATCACTAGATAAAACTATAATCTTTTCTTACTTATTGTATATAGCTTCTCTTAATCCTTATTATGCTATCATCCATACCTTTTTTTATAGTTATTATTTTACCTATCATTAATACATTTTTATTATTAATATTTTTCTACATATCATTATTCATTTTTTTTATACATTGCTATATTATTTTATTTTTAAAATAAATAATTACTTATAACACACAATAAACAACATATAACAGACAATCACACAAAAGCTATATGCCAAAAGCCGGGTATGTGCAAGCCAACAACCTATCCATAAGACAGGTACAGTCAGCATACCTTACAATGGCAGCCTTGTGCACTATGAGACATACAGGACCGACTCTCTATCCAAAAGGAGAAAGCCAGGAAGCTGTCCTAACATTATATTCAATAACCTTTCTATACTGTTGTCATGTAAACTCATTTGCATAAACTTGGGCATTTAGGAAAGACATGCAAAAGACAGATTCTGCTAATTTGCATGTCTTTCCCATATGCCCAAGTTTATGCAAATGAGTTTACATGACCAGGGCCGGTGCAAGGATTTTTGCCGCCCTAGGCAAGATAAAAATTGCCGCCCCCCCTTATCAGATGATCCGCCCATATCATGACATCCCATATGTTCCACCCTTTTCTCAGCATTTAAACTAAAAGAACTGCTATGTTTCCCTTAGGGTTAATCAAGCTTCTTGTAGCTGTCTCCCTGACAGCCGCTAGAGGTGCTTCCGCGATTCTCACTGTGAAAATTACAGTGGGAAGACGCGGAACATAGTTTTGAATGCGTGCGCATGCGCATTCGCAGCTGAGAGGAGGATCGGGGAGAAGAGTTCCCAGTGCCGGCGCTGGAGAAAGGTAAGTGGCTGAAGGGGTTTTAACCCCTTCAGCCCAGTGGGAGGGGGACACGAGGGTGCCTCACTCCTAACAACTATATAGTGCCAGGAAAATGAGTTTGTTTTCCTGGCACTATAGTGCTCCTTTAACACCAGTACTGCACAGTGTCTTTTCTCTGCAGGAACAGGCTATAGACACCAGCACCACTACATTAAACTGTACTGGTTCTGGGACTATAGTGTCCTTTTAGGCTCCATTCACATGTCCGCAATTTCGTTCTGCATTTTGTGAAACGGAATTGCGGACCCATTCATTGCTATGGGGCAGCACGATGTGCTGCCCGGACACGGAATTGCGGATCCGCACTTCGTTCCGCAAAAAAATAGAACATGTCCTATTCTTGTCCACAATTGCGGACAAGAACAGGCATATTCTATTAGTGCCGGTAATGTGCGGTCCGCAAAATGCGGAACGCACATTGCCACTTTCCGTGTTTTGCGGATCCGCGGCTCCATGTATCCGCAAAACACGTTGCGGACGTGTGAATGGAGCCTTAATGTGAGGTAAATTTGTTTCCAATGTAGTATTAATAACTAAACAATTAAATAATAAACATATTGCATTGTCTACTTACCACCAGGACAATAAGATGATCTGGTCTGCAGTCTGGCTCTTGGTCTGGCTCTGGGGACTCCCTTGTCACTCTCTTCTCCCCCCTCCCTCCCTTGTCACTCTCTTCTCCCCCCTCCCTCCCTTGTCACTCTCTTCTCCCCCCCCCTTGTCACTCTCTTCTCCCCCCTCCCTCCCTTGTCACTCTCTTCTCCCCCCTTGTCACTCTCTTCTCCCCCCCCTGTCACTCTCTTCTCCCCCCTTGTCACTCTCTTCTCGACCCCCTTGTCACTCTCTTCTCCCCCCTCCCTCCCTTGTCACTCTCTTCTCGACCCCCTTGTCACTCTCTTCTCCCCCTCCCTCCCTTGTCACTCTCTTCTCCCCCCCCTTGTCACTCTCTTCTCCCCCCTCCCTTGTCACTCTCTTCTCCCCCCTCCCTTGTCACTCTCTTCTCCCCCCTCCCTTATCACTCTCTTCTCCCCCCCTTGTCACTCTCTTCTCCCCCCACCCTTGTCACTCTCTTCTCCCCCCTCCCTTGTCCCCCCCTCCCTCCTTTGTCACTCTCCCCCCCTCCCTTGTCACTCTCTTACCCCCCTCCCTTGTCACTCTCTTCTCCCCCCTTGTCACTCTCTTCTCCCCCCTTGTCACTCTCTTCTCCCCCCTCCCTTGTCACTCTCTTCTCCCCCTCCCTACCTTGTCACTCTCTTCTCCCCCCTCCCTCCCTTGTCACTCTCTTGTCCCCCCTCCCTCCCTTGTCACTCTCATTCCCCCCCACCTCTAGTGTAGCGCGGCCGAGCTCTGTTCGGTCCGCGGTACAGGAGCATTTGATTCCTATACCCGGCTGGGTACAGGAAACAAAAGCTCCTGTACCGCGGACTGAACAGAGCTCGGCCACACTACATTAGAGGCGCTTCCCTCCTGTCAGCCCCTCTCTTCAGGTTGCACCCGGGCGGTGCACAATCATAGACGCACCAGCCCGGGCAGTGCGGCAGCCGCCCGGTGCGGGGGAGGGCCCGCCGCCGTACATTTAAAAAAAAAACTTGCGGCAAGGTTTTTTTTTTAAACCGCACGGGGCCGGTGCACCCTGCTAAATTGCGCCCTAGGCGGCTGCCGGCCGGCCCTGTAGGTGGCGCCGGCCCTGTACATGACAACAGTAAAGAAAGGTTATTGAATATAATGTTAGGACAATTAGAAAACTCACATTTTTTTATGCAGCCCTCCTAAGCAGTGAGGGAAGAGTTAGCTGGCATCCATAAAAAAAAATAAAAAATTTGTCACCCTAATGATAATGATCTAGGTGTGCAGGTCCCCCAAACCATCCAACTCAAATCAATCAACTTTGAGGCTCACTGGCTCTCTCCTTTTGGATAGAGAGTTGGTCTTGTATGTCTCATAGTGCGCAAGGCTGCCCTTGTAAGGTATGCTGACTGTACCTGTCTCATGAATAGGTTGTTGGCTTGCACATACCCAGCTTTTGGCTTATAGACTTTGTGTGATTGTTTGTTATAAGTAATGAAATAGCGCGCACAATATGTGCATATTACTAAAGGTGGGTTCACATCTGCGTTCTGGATTCCGTTATGGTTTTCCGTTATACCATGATTATAACGAAAAATAATGGAATCCATAAGACAGATCCTAGACTTGTATTAAGAGAGAATGCAACAGGGAAGCCTTTAAAAGGCATTCCTCTTAATAGAAGTCTATGGGAATCAGAACGGATCCGTCCTGTTTCCGTTATGCAGAACGGAGAAAAAAGTCCTGTCGACAGGACTTTGTTTTCCGTCTTGCATAATGGGATCCATTCTGATTCCCATAGACTTCTATTAAGAAGGATCAAAATGGAATGCCTCTTAAAGGCTTCCGTTTTCACTTCCGTCTATGGATTCCGTTACTTTCCGTTATAACCATGTTATAATGGAAAGCCATAACGGAATCCAGAACGCAGATGTGAACCCACCCTAACTATCACTCCCATCCGCTGTACTGGCTCTTTAGGTCACTGCATAGGCAGAGACAGGGGTGTATAATGAAGGAGCCACCTACACAACTGTGGGATCTGCTTGTGATTGTTGGTGAACTTTCAGAGATTAGAACAGCCTAGATAGCGGGTGGTTTGTTGGAACGACCATCCTGCACCCAATATTGAGCAATCAAAAATGAATGTGTACTTTAGAATGGTACCAATGAAAACGTCACTTCATCCTGCAAAAAACGTGCCCCCACACAAGACCATCGGTATAAAAAAAAAAAAATGACTTTTAGAAAATGTTATTGCAAAAACATGATTTTGTTTTCAAAAATGCTTTGTGTAAAAGTGGTACAACAACAAAAAAACAATATATAATTGGTATCTGTCTAATCGTACTGACCAGCAGAATAAAGATAACATCATTTTTTCCGCACGATGCACGCTGCAATAACAAAACCAAAATAGCAGGTTATGCTGCTTCCCAAAAATAAAAATAAAAGGTGATCAAAAAGTCTTATGTTCCCCAAAATAGAACCGATGATTATAACAATTCACCCTGCAAAAAATACGTCCTCACACAGCTGTATCGAGAGAAACATAAATGTATAGTTCTTAGAAAACGGCTCTGTTGGAGCCTAAGAGGCTGTTCAATAGTAATATTTGGTTGAAACCAATCCTTCAAAATCTGTGCTTAAAAATCTAAAAGGTGGTTTTTCCCTTTTGAACCCTGAGGCTTACCCAAACAGCAGTTTACGTTCACATTTATGGCATTTCAGTACCTAGTAAAACGCGACTAACAAGTCTAAAAGTCTTTAATAAATATTTAAATATAAAAGACAGGGCAAGCATGCCCTATGAGATCTGGACAGGCAAGAGAGGTGCTATAAATGTGTAGAGGGGTAAAACCATATATACCTTACACAACTAGTGCACATCCTCAAAAATCTAAGCGTATGTACAATGATCAGTGCACAATGGTACATGCAGTGCACTAAGTACAACGCTTAAGTGTAAATAAAGACACTGAAGGAAGGGATCATGCCTCTGTGAATCTCATATAGTTATAGATAGTATACCATCGCAGTGTCCACACTCATGCTTCAGTGGGACCTTTATAATATACTGTTGCCCGGGGATCACATCCTCATGAGGTGCGGACCTGTGGTAGCTATATGCTGCCAAGACCAACAGACCTTAATCCCTGCCTGACACACTGGTAGCACTAAGGATCGAATGCGTTTCCACGTGGGTGAGACCCCGCGCTTAATCAGGAGCAGAACTACAGTAGGTGGCTAAAAATGTAGATTTGTCCGCCACTGATAATGTGCAGGATGCCCTAGCCCCAGCGCTGTGATGTTAAATCTTATCTATTCTTTCCTTGCACAATGACCTCTGCACAGGTTGCAGGGTGGAGCTTGAAAACTGTCCCAAAGAAGTCAATAAGGTCCAGGGTCGGGCTGGGCTGGGAAGTAGAGAGGCACATGTCCCCTGGGCCGGTAGATCTTCAGGGCCACTGTGGCCCCTGAACTCAATTGTATCTGCGTCCACTAGATGCAGATACAATTGCGCCTGCAGCGGCACCATCCCTTGGGACAAGGGAACCATAGTTTCCCTGCCTGGCTATCCCTGCGGTGCATTGACGTGAGTCACGTGACTTAAGCTGGATGATGACATCATCACGCCACCTGCAAAGTTCCTCAGGAGCAGACCCACCAAAGAGGCCGTGTCTACTTCGCTCCATCGTGGGACCGCGCCGGGACAAGTTAGTCTAAACTTCCTTCACCTATTCTCTCAATTTGCTCTAACCCTAATACTGGTCCCTGACCCTTAACCCTAGTACTGATCCCCTAATCCTAGTATTTACCCCTAACCCTATTACTGACCTTTAATTTTGTCCCTAACCCTAATATTGAGTCCTATTACTGTCCCTAACCCTAATACTGAGTCCTATTTAGAGATGGATTGGCAATAGACCTTACAGGGAAATTTCCTGGTGGGCCGATACCCAGGGGGTGGCCTGAGCCGTTCAGGCAGCCGGCCCATGGAAGTTTTTGGTAATGTATTTTTTACTGCTGGCAGTATTTTGTGATGGACTGTGGTATTTGGCTCTGTTGGGGTGGTATAATGTGCCACAATATGGTATTGCTGGCCCCACCTACTTGTGTTGGCCCTGCCTTTCATCAATTAGGATCTGACTACAAAACGCCCAAGGCCCCTGATTATATACAAAAATGCAGTTAGTATGGTTATAAGTCCATCAAGTTTAACCAAGGGGTGGGAGAGGATGTGAATAGTAGGAAAGGAAACTGAGAACCAGAAGTTGATCGGGCTTAAAAAAGGCCTGAATGTATAGGCCTTTTGTGCATGTGGTGGTTTAGTGACCCTAACTTTTTTATTTGTTTGACTACCAAAATAATTTTTGCCATTTTTTTTTTACTTGACACTTAGGACTTTTTATTAGAATGGTATTTTTCTAGAGATTTTTTTTTCTTATTTTAGGTTTAAATTGGAGGAAAACCGCTAATTCTTATAAAAAAAGTAATTCTTTTAAATTATAGCTATTAAAACTGACAAAAAAATTAATTATTGCAATGGGTTCCCTATTTTGTGACGATCGTTTTGATATATAACATGTATAGGTTTGATTGAAGGGGTTGACTATTGTTACTGTTTCCGCTGGCGACTGCATTTTTTATTTTTTTACATATTTTATTTGTATTTTTTTTACTTACATTTTGGCACATATGTCCCCCAGGAGGTCATTAAACGACCTCTGGATGACACAGAATTTTTTTTAGTTACTTATTTTTTTCACTGTAGAGCCCCAGTTACAGGGGAAAACATCCCCCTGTGCGGGCATTACACACAGGCAGAGCTGATCAGGGTCTCCTTAGACCCTGTATCTGTGCTTCTGCCCCTGACACCCCCGGCAGTCACGTGACTTGCGGGACCAATAGAGGAAGCCGCTTTGCTGCTTCCTGCTCTCCTCGCACCACTCCTGCATCGATCCTCTGCTGGCACAGGAGAAGGCAGAAGCGGTAATAAACCACCCCTGTCTTCTCCTCAGGGTCCCCGCTGTGTCTCACAGCCGAGACCCGACCTGCTCCTGCTAGATTGCAGGAGCAGGAACTTTAATCCCAGCTCTGATCAGCGTTGGGATTAAAGCGCTGCCTGCACGTTTATATAAGTACTATCTACATGGGGCATGTGCAGAGAGAACGTATATACCCAGTGGGCCCAGGAAGGGGTTAAACATATGAAATATTTTTTGATATGTCATAGCAACATATTAAAACTTTATATCGGTGGGGTTCTGTGCGCTGAGACCTCCATTGGTCTCTAGAATGTATATGCACGAGATGGACTCCCTAGAAGTCTAGTAGGAGCCAAGTGAACAGGTAAGGAAGGATATCTGTAACTATCATTGCTCTGATATAAATTAAATGTATGATAGGAGTGCGAACACTGCCTAAGGGCTCGTTCACACAACCATGCCGTTTTTTGCGCTTCGCAAATTGCAGATCCGCAAAACACGGATGGTGCCCGTGTGCCTTCCGCAATTTGTGGAACGGAACAGGAGGCCTATTATAGAAATGCCTATTCTTGTCCACAAAACGGACAAGAATAGGACAGGACTCATAATTTTTGCAGGGCCACAGAACAGTGCAACGGACCCAATGCGGACCCATTGAAATGAATGGTTACGTATACGGACCGTATGCGGAACGCAGAAAATGGCCCGTATACGGAACGCAAAATACGTTCTTGTGAACGAGCCCTAACTTTCACAGCATACTAGGAGACTCATTGGCCATCTTATAAAATAAGACAATACAACTAAATAATGACAGGCCTCCTGTATAGACTTTTTTGTGGCTATTTTATTTTTCTTTCTTTTTTTTAAATTTAATTTTTTTCCTTTTATTATACAAAATTAAATTAAAATATGACAGTACAAAATATGCTAACACAAGCAATATAATATGACACAAAAAGTATAACATAATGACACAGAAAGTGCCAATAATAATGAGTTAGTCTGTTCTAACTTGGGGGCTCCGCAACTCCCCATTCAGCCCAATAGTGCGTTTAACTCAAAATTCGTCATTGTCTGTCTAAGTTCACTTTCCCCCCTCCCTAAACCCCCCCCCCCATGCTTTGTTGTCTCGGTGGGCACCGGAGATATCCTCCCTAAGGAGTGTCCATTATCTTTACTTCTCTCCCCTCCCCACCCCCCCACCTAATCAAAGGCGCTATTACATAAGGACTTATTGTCGTTGTTACTGCTTGTTGAATATTCCTCATATTTCTCAACCTTCACTAATAGATTTTTCCATTCCGTGATATTAGGTGATCTGTCGGAGCCCCACCCTCTTGCAATAATAATTCTAGCAGCCATAGGACCTCTTATCCAGAGCCTTTTTTTCCTTTTCTCCTTTACTATTAGAGGAATACAGCCCAACACAGCTACGGTCAGTTCCAATATAAGAGATACCAAAGACTCTCCACCTCTCTCCAATATGATTGCACATTTGGGCAACTCCATATCATATGTGTAAAGTCGGCAGCCTCTCTTTTGCATTTCCAACAATTTGATTTTCATTCCTTATAAATCTTACTTAGCAGTAATGGAGTCATATACATATTCTATGGATAATATTGAAGTGGATGATCCTAAAATTACTGGATATCGTTGCCCTTTTTATATTTTTATATACAGTGGGGGAAATAATTATTTGACCCCTCACTGATTTTGTAAGTTTGTCCAATGACAAAGAAATGAAAAGTCTCAGAACAGTATCATTTCAATGGTAGGTTTATTGTAACAGTGGCAGATAGCACATCAAAAGGAAAATCGAAAAAATAACTTTAAATAAAAGATAGCAACTGATTTGCATTTCATTGAGTGAAATAAGTATTTGAACCCTCTAACAAAAAAAGACTTAAACCCTTGTTTGCAAGCACAGAGGTCAAACGTTTCTTGTAATTGATGACCAAGTTTGCGCACATTTTAGGAGGAATGTTGGTCCACTCCTCTTTGCAGATCATCTCTAAATCCCTAAGGTTTCGAGGCTGTCTCTGTGCAACTCTGAGCTTGAGCTCCCTCCATAGGTTTTCGATTGGATTAAGGTCCGGAGACTGACTAGGCCACTCCATGACCTTAGTGTGCTTCTTCTTGAGCCACTCCTTTGTTGCCTTTGCTGTATGTTTTGGGTCATTGTCGTGCTGGAACACCCATCCACGACCCATTTTCAGTTTCCTGGCAGAGGGAAGGAGGTTGTCGCTCAGGATTTCACGATACATGGCTCCGTCCATTTTCCCGTTTATGCGAATAAGTTGTCCTGTGCCCTTAGCAGAAAAACACCCCCAAAGCAAAATGTTTCCACCCCCATGCTTGACGGTGGGGACGGTGTTTTGGGGGTCATAGGCAGCATTTTTCTTCCTCCAAACACAGCGAGTTGAGTTAATGCCAAAGAGCTCTATTTTGGTCTCATCAGACCACAGCACCTTCTCCCAGTCACTCTCTGAATCATTCAGGTGTTCATTGGCAAACTTCAGACGGGCCTGCACATGTGCCTTCCTGAGCAGGGGGACCTTGCGAGCCCTGCAGGATTTTAATCCATTGCGGTGTAATGTGTTTCCAATGGTTTTCTTGGTGACTGTGGTCCCTGCTAATTTGAGGTCATTAACTAACTCCTCCCGTGTAGTTCTAGGATGCTTTTTCACCTTTCTCAGAACCATTGACACCCCACGAGGTGAGATCTTGCGTGGAGCCCCAGAGCGAGGTCGATTGATGGTCATTTTGTGCTCCTTCCATTTTCGAACAATCGCACCAACAGTTGTCACCTTCTCTCCCAGCTTCTTGCTAATGGTTTTGTAGCCCATTCCAGCCTTGTGCAGGTCTACAATTTTGTCTCTGACATCCTTGGACAGCTCTTTGGTCTTTCCCATGTTGGAGAGTTTGGAGTCTGCTTGATTGATTGATTCTGTGGACAGGTGTCTTTTATACAGGTGACTAGTTAAGACAGGTGTCCTTAATGAGGGTGACTAATTGAGTAGAAGTGTCTAACCACTCTGTGGGAGCCAGAACTCTTAATGGTTGGTAGGGGTTCAAATACTTATTTCACTCAATGAAATGCAAATCAGTTGCTATCTTTTATTTAAAGTTTTTTTTTCGATTTTCCTTTTGATGTGCTATCTGCCACTGTTACAATAAACCTACCATTGAAATGATACTGTTCTGAGACTTTTCATTTCTTTGTCATTGGACAAACTTACAAAATCAGTGAGGGGTCAAATAATTATTTCCCCCACTGTATATTCCCCCATTCTAATGTATTTGATCCTAAATCATGCGCCCATTTATCCTCGCTTTTAAACTTTACTATTTTTCCCAAACCCTTACGTATTTTCCTATAAACTTGTGAGATAGTCACCCTAGTTGTCGTATATTGATAACAGAAATCTATAAACTCATGTTTTACTGTGATAAGATGTTACTTATTTTTTGTGACTTTAAATGCGTGTTTTAATTGGTGATACCGGAACCTACTCATTGAATCTAACTCTTTGCCAGAACATAACTCTTTTAGTGCTCTTATTTCACCATGTATAACTAACTGTGATATGTAAATAATACCATACTTTTCCCAAAACTTATATTCCACAATTAACTGGAATTCTTTAATGTTACTATTACACCACAAAGGTGAAAAATGTGACGTATTTAAGATTCCTAGTGTTCTTTTAATTTTTTCCCAGGCCAGATCAATCATTCGACATATCGGGCACTTTTTACCTTTCTTTTTGATAAATCCCATCTCTAATATACTAAATATGTTATATTTTGGGCCAATGAAACCTTTTTCCAGATATTGATTTATAGTATTTTCTCCGGATTTTAACCACTGGACTTGAGAGGCCAAATAATATCCCTGGAAAAAGAGGAACGGCAGTCCACCATCCTCCTCTGCTAACCAGAAGTATTTCTGTTTTAGTTTCACCCTTTTTCTTCCCCAGATTAAGTCATTCAGCAGCCGTTCCAGATGGTTGAAGAAGTGATCCTCTATCCAAACTGGACATACTGCCAAAATATACAAAACCTGGGGAAGTAGCACCATTTTTATTAATGCAATTCTATCCGCTTGACTTAACAGTAACTTCTGCCAAACACGTATTTTACCTTTGCATTTAGTCAGCAAACGAGATATATTTAGGTTTGTAAAATCAAGAATGTTTGCGCTTAGCTTTACACCCAAATATTCAAAGGATTCCGTGGGTTTCAATACTCTAATTTCCAAGGGGTTTAAGGGAGTTACCTGATCCATCAGCAGTAATACTGACTTTGCCCAGTTAGTTTTGTATCCAGAGATATCACCGAACTTATTTATTAGTTCCATAAGATAAGGTAGCTGTAATGTTGAGTTTTCTAGAAAAATTAAGATGTCATCTGCGTACATACTTTAATCCTTTCATCTGATCTGATTTTAGACGCCAGAGGTTCTATAAATAATGCGAACAACAAGGGGGAGAGAGGACATCCCTGTCTTTGTTCCTCTATATAATTCTATTTTCTCAGACCATACCCCATTAATGTTAATTCTGGCTTTGGGGTGACTATATTAGATTTGGACCCAGTTAATGAAATATTGGCCCAAATTCATCTTATACATTATTTTCCACAGGTATTCCCACTCCGCCCTGTCAAACGCTTTCTCTGCGTCAAGTGACAGGATGGAGCGGGAGCCTCCCCCCTCCCCGGCCTGCATATTAAGAAAGGCTCTGCATATACTGGATTGGACAAGTCTCTTGGGTATCAACCCAGTTTGATCTGGGTGAATTAACCTGTCAACAACTCCCTTCAATCTATTAGCAAATATTTTTGCACAGATTTTATAATCTGTGTTTGAAAGAGAGATCGGGCGATACGCCCCAATCTCTCTTTCATCCTTACCCTTTTTCAGAATGAGTGTAATGACAGCTTCAGATAAAGATGGGGGGGGGGGGGGGAGTTCACCAGTCTGATAAGAATTATTTAAAACCTGTAGTAACATTGGCAAAATGATAACTCTATATTGCCTATAAATCTCGAACGGGAGTCCGTCAGTACCTGGGGAAGAATTTCCCTGAATAGAACTGACAGCTTCAAATACTTCCTTTAGATCTATAGGTCGGTTCAATAATTCACATTCCTCCTTTGTTAATTTAGGGAGCTTGATATTGTCTAAAAACAGTTAAAAGTCTCCATCCTTTTGTTTTTCTTTTTAATTTTTTTTGGGTGGTGTTTTTTTCACACTTTTTTCATGTTTTGTTTCCTGTACAGAAACCTATGGAAAATTGCTGAAAAATCCTGACATAATGCTGCATTTAAAAAAAGTTTATAAATGACAAGAATGTCCCCGCCCCCCTCAACAAGAAAAATGCACCAATATTGATGAAAAAACACCACCAAAAAGAAAACTGTAGTGTATTTCATATTTGCCTACAGGCTTATAGCTTATATCTGGCCATAGTGTTTTCTTTATGTTCATTTGAAAAAAAGCCAACACTCAAAAAAACACTGGCCAACATTTACTAATATAGACAGGCTGTCTAGACCTGCACCAGATTTATCACAGGGGCTCAGAGGCCCCTATTTTCACCAAGGTGGGTGACAAATCGTATGGTTATTCCTGCAGTTCCTGTAGCAGTTGTCAGACAGCTTTCCCAGACTCACTGACAACCCCTGTGGGAGATGTAATGGCGGTCATATTGGTTATCACCCACCTCCTGCACAACCTTTATTTCAGAAGACCTTCCAGAGCCTAAATTGACATGCTGTGAATCTATAAAATCTGCACCGCGGATCAATTTAAATTTGTGAAAAATCTCCTTCAGTTTGCCTCTACTGTAATACACTTCTGATGTTCCGCACGCAGTTCCACAGAAAAGAATCTACCACGTGTGAACATATCCTATGTTTCTTTCTTCGGTCAACACCAACCAAAGGAAAGGAATACTGCATGGAAGCCAACACCGCCATCTAGTGGCAAGCAGTGCATTTGAAATGAGGACCATAATATTATAATTACTCCGAAAACTTGGTACCTTCGTTATATTAGATATAAGTTATACAGGTTAAAAGGGTTTGGCCTCTTTCTGATGATATTTCTGGGAAAAAAAAAAAAAGATAAAACCGCACCGTTTTATTGTGATTGCCTTGGTATTGCGATGTGGTTTTTACAGGTGCATTGTTAAATATGTTAATGTTTCACCTGTAAAAACCACAATTACAGTAAAAACTCATTTTTTTGACTGCAGCAAAAACTGCAATGTGCATCTCCAGCCTTAGGCTTCATACATGCGATAGTGTCCGTATTTTGGCTCGCAAAATACAGATACCATCCATGCACATTCTGTATTTTCTCACTCCCTTCAATAGAAATGACTATTCATGTTCCCAATATGAACCAGAATAGGGCATGGTCTCTAAATTTGTAGAAGCCACCTTGCCGTTGGTAGATGGGCTCTTTGACCAAAATGTGCGCAAAGAGCTTCTAACTTTCATATATAGTAAGTACAGCAGTAATGCAATTCAGAATAAGGCTACTTTCACATCTGCGGCAGAGTACAGCTTGACGTTAATCTCCAGATATGCCACTGCTGGATGCAAACGAAATGCCTGCCCGCTCAATTGACTATAATGGGGTCTGGCGGAGATCAGCCTGCATTCCAGCAAATATGCAGAGAATTGGCTGGACAGAAAACGCTGCACGCTGCAGTTTGTGTCTGACTGATTTCTGGCATTCTCTGCCAGAACTGGCAACCAGATCACAATACCCCAGATGTGACAGTAGCCTAATCCATGTTTCCAGTACATGTGTCTTCGTGCTTGGAGCAGGGTGCCTCATTTATCAAAACTAACAGGAAAACTGTCTTAGCGGATAAGAATAGGCATTTCTTTCATAGGGCTGACCATGTGCATTCCGCAAAATGTGGAACGCACACGGCAGGTATCCGTGTTTTGTGGATCCGCAATTTGCGGACGACAAAAACACATACTGTCATCTGAATGTACCCTTAACATTTGGATTCTAATCCAGTCCTAGTTTTGCCTTTTTGGTTCTGACCTCTTTCTGTCTAACTACTCTTTTACCCCTACTAGGTTTAGGCCCCTGCACTTAGTCAAGTTACGGGCCGTCGCCAAGTTGGGGGCCGTTATATAGGGTGGATTGAAGTAGAGACAGTGGTGCTGGTGGAGTACAGTGATGCACTGATCCCTACCCTACGTGACACATGATGTATATCTTTATACGTTTTTTCATTTTTACCTTTCGATGGGTGACTTGCATCTTTGTTACATGTTTTCTAGTCTGAATATGTTATCATTGGGCAGGCCAGCTGGTCCTGAGGGAAGTGTGAGCTCGACCAGGACCTGACTTTCATTGAGCGAGATACCTATTCTAGAAGTGGGGAAGGTCTGCGGGTGCATCTCTTGTGCCTGGGACACATCATTAGAGAATACAGTTTTCTGTGATAAAGTGCTAAAGTTTCTGCTTTGTATTCTTAAGTCTTGAAAAGTTTCATTAAATACAAAGAACTTGTGATTCACAAATCAATCTCCTTATATGAATTAATTAGAACTTAAATATTGGTTTATTTATGCGCTGGGTCTTAAATCAAACACATGAACCGATCTCAGCGCATATTCTCCAGTGGATATGATATTTAATGAGCTGCAATAAGGAAGAAGATGGGCTTCACTATCACGTTTTTATTGAAGTCAGTACTGATCTCATCCAACCTTGTTTATCTCCTACAACCCATTGACCCATCTCGTGTATGCTCCAGTGTGTGGAGCTGGGGTGGGTTACATCATGAGCCATTCTCATGTTTCCCACACTTTTTGCCTAATTATCCAACAGAGCAGCTGAAACCTTTCAAACAGGAAGCCCTTTCCAGATAACACTTGTGACTCCTTGAGTTGGAGAGCTGAAGGCATCTTTTTCAATTAAGATCTGTCAGCCTTTTGTAAACAGTAGCAATGAGGTTCATACGCCTTGCAAGACAGAGGACAGTTCCATCCACAATCCTCACGGGAAATATAAGGTAGGAAACTTGCTCAACTTTTTAACACACTTCTGCCTGTCTTTTTCTGTGTTTTTAAGGCTACATGCACACGACCGTGTGTCCCCCGTGGCCATATTGTGGCCCGCATACAGCGGTTCCGCAATACACAGGCACCGGCCGTGTGCATTCCGCATCAGGGATCGCGGACCCATTCACTTAAATGGGTCGGAAATCACGGAGATGTGGAACGGAGGCATGGATCGGAACCCCACGGAAGCACTACGGAGTGCTTCCATGGTGTTTCTGGCCGTACCTCCGCACAGCAAAAAAGTAGCGCATGCACTACTTTTTTGCGGTGCGGACCGTCGGATGCGGATCGCGGACCCCATTCAAGTGAATGGGTCTACAATCCGCATGCGGCTGCCCCACGGAGCCCTAACGTTTGTGTGCATGTAGCCTAAAGGCGAGGTTTGTAGGATATCTCAATTATAGGACATTCCTTAACCCTTTCAAGGCTGGAGTTTTTTTGTTTTTGTTTTTCGTTTTCGTTTTGCGCTCCCTGCCTTCCCAGAGCCATAACTTTTTTTAATTGTCTGTTCACATAGCCATATGAGGGCTTGTTTTTTGCGGGACAAGTTGTATTTTCCAACGCCACCATTTAATATTGCATATGATGTAGTGGGAAGCGGGAAAAAAATTCCAAATGGGGTGAAATTGCAAAAAAAAAAGCAATTTCACCACAGTTTTACAGGTTTTTTATTTACGACGTTCGATATGAGATAAAACTGACCAGTTACTTTTATTTTACAGGTCAGTACGAATCCGGCGATACCTTATATGTATAGTTTCTCTTGCGTTTTGATAGTGATAAAATTAAAAAGTGGGAAAAAATCAGTTTTATTGTTTTGTCGCCATATTTTTTTGTCGCCAACTTTATTGTAATTAGGTATATGAAGCTGTATGGAGGTTCATTTTTTGCGGGGCGCTCTGAACTTTTCATTGATAACATTCGGGGGTGTGTATGACTTTTTCATCACTTTTTAATAAATTTTTTGTAGAAAATGAAGCGACCAAAAACGGCGAATTGGCCATTTGGATGCTTTTTTCCGTTTTGTTGTTTGCCATATTGGGAATATATTTTTATACTATGGGCGTTTTCGCACATCGCGACACCCATGATGTGTGTATATATATATATATATATATTTATTTTTTTAGTTCTTTTCTTTTTCTTTTTGGATACTGTAACAATCAATAATCTGATTGCTATTATCATAGATTCCAATGCACTTGCATTGGAATCTATGATGATTTTACTAGTTTCCTATAGAGCCCTATTACAGACAAGGGCTCCTTAGGAAATACTATGCAGCAGCCTCCTGTCATTCATAAAGACAGGGACTGCTGCATACACGCTCCGGCTCCTCCGATCGCCACACGGGGGAGCCGGAGCACAACCGAAAGTGCGCACTTTCGGTTTCAGCACGCTCAGATGCCGTGGTCAGGATTGACCACGGCATCTGAGGGGTTGAATGTCCGCGATTGTCATTACTGCCGGTTGCGGACATGAGCCGCAGGTGTCTGCTAAACGAAGCAGGCGGCCACCCGCGGCTATGGTGCCCGCTCCTGACCGCGCCATCTTTAAACACCCGCCCAGCGCTGTACATGTACGGCGCTGGCCGTGAAGGGGTTAATGAGTAACTTTAAACTGATCGATGAAGTGACTTTGGTTATGACTGATGGAAATGTGCCCCTTTGGTCACAAAAGACTTAGAGGTAGATTTATCAAAACTAGTGTAAAGTAGAACTGTCTTAGTTGTCTCTAGCAACCGATCAGATTCCACCTTTCATTTTTTAGAGCTCCTTTGAAAAATGAAAGCTGGAATCTGATTGGTTGCTATGGGCAACCACGCCAGTTTTCCTTTACACCAGTCTTGATAAATCTCCCCCATTGGGTCATATGATCAGGTTGAAGTTTTTGTTGGGCTTCAGGCAAGCTGTTGTTTTTTTTGATCCAACAAAAATTGCGGTAAAATTCTGAAATTACCTCAGCTGTAATGGGAATCAAGATTGTCGCTGCCAAAGGTCTGTCAGAGGTTTGTGACAGTCACCATTTTGCGATTTTATATTCAAGATGGGAGCAAAGGTTGGCCCAGTCTTAAAAATAAGGACGGTTTCACACAGAGCATTTGTTTTTTTTTATTAGTAAGGAATGGGAAATATAAAGTAAGGACTTACACTTCTCCATTCTCCATTTTTTGCTTTGGCTGAAAAAACTGCATCAAGAACGGAGATGGCGGTTTCTTTAAAACATACTGGGGGTCATTTATTAAGAGACATGTGACTATTTTAGTCGTAAAAAGTCCCTTTTTTTATCGGCCGTGCGATATTTAGTCGCAAGGCCAGTTTTACGCTGTGTATGGCAGTTGGGATGAACGGGGGAGGGTGGGAGTTGACGGAGGCGTGTTGGGGGCTGTGAAAGGGCCAAATTTACTAACATAGGTACGGGGTAGTAGGTGGAGTAGTTTTTACGCCAGGCACACGGATTGCCATAAACTTATGACAAATTATTATTAACAGGTTACAAAAAACATAGACATACAAGTAATCTATAAATGTACTATGTAGAAAAAGACCCTAAAAAGTAAGTACAAACCCACTCAGTGTACATAAATACACCTTATACCGAAAATGAACTGAGATTGAACGGGTATATCATCAAAAAGTAAATTCTTTATTAAATACAAATTACATATATAAAATGAGAACATGATACATCAGATAAAAAATTGACTACACCTGAGGAGGTATATCAGCACATATATATCGAGGAAAAGGGATGGAGAACAAAGGTGAATCATCTAGCTTAGTGCTACTAGCTTACTCATAGTAAACATATTATAATTGCATACCCGTTGTATTGGGGATATCCACCTCAGGAGAGCCACGTACAATGGGTATGCAATTATAATATGTTTACTATGCGTTTAAGGGATGTGGCTGTTCATAGATTTGTTATATCATTTTTCAGGCCCTGGCCTTTGATTATATTCATTTAGGTTATTTAGACCCACTTTGTTACTGAGCCACGGCCATATATTTATGGATATGGAGATTTAGTTGTTGCTATGCACTTTTGCAGTTTGGGACCGTGTGTTAATGTGGAGATTTATGCATTTGCACTATATACCCTTTGGGTGTTATATGTTTATTTATATACATATCAACTGTGGTCATTAATTCAAGCGCAGCACTAAGCTAGATGATTCACCTTTTTTCTCCATCCCTTTTCCTCGATATATATGTGCTGATATACCTCCTCAGGTGTAGTAAATTTTTTATCTGATGTATCATGTTCTCATTTTATATATGTAATTTGTATTTAATAAAGAATTTACTTTTTGATGATATACCCGTTCAATCTCAGTTCATTTTCGGTATAAGGTAATTTATGACAAAGCACACGTCTTGCCAGCAGTGTAGGGGGGATTCTAAGACTGGCGTAAAAACACCCGGATGGATTTCCAGTAGTTTTGGTACATGTGGTACTTTGATGCAGTTTTTGAAAGCAAAACTAGAAGTGGTCGTGCTTGCACATTATAGGAAAAATCGCCATCCTGTGCACACTCCCACGGTCCTGGCCACCAGTGAAGCTGACATTTTTTGCTATAGAGTACAAGCACGACCACTGTTACTGGATTGCAGGGTGGTCATAACCAGTGATGGTCAGTTTGCATTGTTCGCCAGCGAACACAAGCGGGCTGCCATCTTTAGTAAGGTAGACTCACCCGTTCGGCGATGCACAGGTAAGCCCTTACCTGTGCCGGGAGCCGGTCTGAAATCAAATGCGGTCACCGGGAGCAGGCAGTTCCGAGAACAGCCCGATGAAGGCCCCCGGTGGCTGTTCTCGGAACTGCCTGCTCCCGGTGACCGCATTTGATTTAAGGCCGGACCCCCGACACAGGCACAGGTAAGGGCTTACCTGTGCATCACCGGACGGGTGAGTCTACCTTACTAAAGATGGCAGCCGCATGTGTTCGCTGGCGAACAATGCGAACTGATCATCACTGGTCATAACCATGGAAACAAGCAGTGTGTAATGTGATGGAAAAAATTTATCCAGCCAGCAAAGGAAGCAATATGGACAATCTGATACATTAGTAAGTGCCTTGTATTAACTTTCTCTACGTGATTAAGGCCATTTGCTGAAGTGAGACGACCCCCAGGGATGTATCTGGTCTTTAGTGGTGAAGGGCAATTGACTATTCGGACATGTTTAACATACTGATTGTAGGTTATCAGAACATCTAAGGGTGGGTTCACATCTGCGTTCTGGATTGCGTCAAGGCTTTCCGTTATAAAAAGGTTAAAAAACTGAAAGTAATGGAATCCATAAGCTGGAAGTCAAAACGGAAGCCTTTAGAGGCATTCTGTTTTGATCCGTCTTAATAGAAGTCTATGGGCAATCATAACGGATCTGTCTGGGTCCCGTTATGCAAGACGGAAAACAAAGTCCTGTCGACAGGACTTTTTTCTCCGTCCTGCATAACGGAAACCAGACGGATCCGTTATGCTTCACCATAGACTTCTAATAAGATGGAAAGCAAAACGGAATGCCTTTTAAAGGCTTCCGTTTTACATTCTGTCTGGGCATTCCGTTATTTATAAATGACTTAACCGGACTCAGCACCACTTGTATTATACACCGCCTAGGGTGGGTTAACACTAGCGTTAGGGATTCCGTTATAACCATGTTATAACGGAAAGCCATAACGGAATCCCTAACATTAGTGTGAACCCACCCTAGGCGGTGTATAAGTGTATGAGTTAAGTCATTTATAAATGACGGAATGCCCAGACAGAATGTAAAACGGAAGCCTTTAAAAGGCATTCCATTTTCTTTCCGTCCTAATAGAAGTCTATGGGAAAGCATAATGGATCCGTCTATCGACAGGACTTTGTTTTCCGTCTTGCATAACGGGACCCAGACAGATTCGTTTTGATTCCTATAGACTTCTATTAGGACGGAGAGCAAACAGAATGCCTTTTAAAGGCTTCCGTTTTGCATTCCGTCATAATACAAGTCTACGGGCAGAAGAACGGATCCGTCCTTCCGTCTTATGGATTCCGTTATTTTCCGTTATAACCATTTTAGAACGGAAAGCCATAACAGAATCCAGAACGCAGATGTGAACCCACCCTAACTTTGCTTTGTTTATGGGGGCAGTTGTTTCTAACTCTTCTTTGTTGATAAAAAAATCTATGGTCAGCTTTAGGGTATGTTCAGATTTGCCATTTTTACTGCATTTTTACGCGTTTTCGTCTTAACAACAGGAAAATATTTTATCGTGAAAAAAACTAAAAAATGTAGTATAAGGCCTCTTTCACACGAGCGTGTCCGGATGAGGTCCGGATGCGTTGCGGCAAACCCACGCGAGTAGGTACCCAATTGCAGTCAGTTTTGACTGCGATTGCATTCCGTTGTTCAGTTTTTATCGCGCTTTTGCACGTGCATGATAAAAAACTGAATGTGTTACCCAGACTCGAACTTCTTCACAGAAGTTCAGGTTTGGGTTCAAGGTTGTGTAGATTGTATTATTTCCCTTATAACATATATTCTGAATACAGAATGCTAAGTAAAATAGGGCTGGAGGGGTAAAAAATAAAAAAAATATAAAATAGAAAAATGTAACTCTTTTGATGACGTCACTGTGCTCATCACATGGTCCATCACATGATCCATCACCATGGTGATGGATCATGTGATAGATCATGTGATGAGCGTAGTGACGTCATCAAAGGTCCTATTCCTCACAGATGAAGAAAGAAGAGATGCGGGCTGCGCGAACAAGTGGATTAAGGTGAGTTAAATATTTTTTATTTATTTTTTTACCCCTCCAGCCCTATTTTACTATTGATGTAGATGTGACGTCATCGGCGCAGGCGCATTGAGGATGGAGCGGCCGAGCGAGCGTCCGCCTCTCAATGCGCCTGCGCCGATTGAATACTGTTACAGTGCAGGCGCGAGATCTTGATAGCAGACAGGGCCAGCCAGAGAAAGAGCCCGTTGGCTGGCCCTGTCAATCAACATGCGGAGGGGGCGTCATTATGATAGGAGGATGCGGCTGCTACCAGCAAGTAGCCGCCCTACTTGCTGGTAGACAGGTAATTTACATATTATAAAAGTAAGTTTTTAGCAGAATCTACTGAACCAAAATGATTAATCACATTATGTATGGATAAATCGCAGTATAAGGATTATAAGTACACAAAAAAAAACAACTGTTTAGTGGGGTGACAGAAGCCCTTTAAGGACTGGGCTCATTTTCACCTTAAGGACCAGGCCATTTTTTGCAAATCTAACGCTTTTACTTATCCAGGCCATTCTAAAACAGTTTTTACGTCACATGTTGTACTTCATGACACTGGTAAAATGGAGTCCAAAAAATTCATTTATATTTATAAAAAAATACAAAATTTACCAAAAATTTGGAAAAATTAGCAAATTTCCAAGTTTCAATTTCTCTACTTCTATAATACATAGTAATACCTCCAAAAATACTTATTAATTTACATTCCCCATATGTCTACTTCATGTTTGGATCATTTTGGGAATGGCATTTTATTTTTTGGGGACGTTACCAGGCTTAGAAGTTTAGAAGCAAATCTTGAAATTTTTCTGAAATTTTCCAAAACCCCCTTTTTAAGGACCAGTTCAGGTCTGAAGTCACTTTGTGAGGCTTACATAACAGAAACCACCCAAAAATGACCCCATTTTGGAAACTACCCCGATTCTGTAGTTTATAGAAACACCCCATATGTGGTCGTAAATTACTATACGGGCACACGGCAGGGTGCAGAAGGAAAGGAACACCATATGGTTTCTGGAAGGCAGATTTTGCTGGACTATACCATGTCCCATTTGAAGCCCCCCTAATGCACCCCTAGAGTAGAAACTCCACAAATGTGACCCCATTTTGGAAACTACACCCCTCAAGGTATTAAAAACTGATTTTACAAACTTTGCTAACCCTTTAGGTGTTCCACAAGAGTTATTGGCAAATGGAGATGAAATTTCAGAATTTAAATTTTTGGGCAAATTTTCCATTTTAATCCATTTTTTCCAGTAACAAAGCAAGGGTTAACAGCCAAACAAAACTCAATATTTGTTGCCCTGATACTGTCGTTTATAGAAACACCCCATATGTGGTCATAAACTACTGTACGGGCACACGGCAGGGCACAGAAGGAAAGGAACACCATATGGTTTCTGGAAGGCAGATTTTGCTGGACTGGTTTATTTACACCATGTCCCATTTGAAGCCCCCCTGATGCACCCCTAGAGTAGAAACTCCAAAAAAGTGACCCCATTTTGGAAACTACGGGAGAAGGTGGCAGTTTAGTTGGGACTATTTTTAGGGTACATATGATTTTTGGTTGCTCTATATTACATTTTTGTGAGGCAAGGTTACAAAAAATTGAAATTCTGAAATTTAATCTCCATTTGCCAATAACTCTTGTGGAACACCTAAATGGTTAAAAAAAGTTAGTAAAATCAGTTTTGAATACCTTGAGGGGTGTAGTTTCCTAGATGGGGTCACTTTTATGGAGTTTCTACTCTAGGGGTGCATCAGGGGGGCTTCAAATGGGACATGGTATCAAAAAAACTGTCCAGCAAAATCTGCTTTCCAAAAACCATATGGCGCTCCTTTTCCTTCTGCGCCCTGCCATTTGGCCCTTTTTGGCATTTTACAACCACATATGGGGTGTTTCTGAAAACTACAGAATCATGGCAATAAATATAGAGTTTTGTTTGACTGTTAACCCTTGCTTTGTTAATAGAAAAAATTGATTAAAATGGAAAATTTGGCCAAAAATAGCTGTTTTGGCACCGTTTTTTTTTTTTTTTTTTTGACTGTGTTCATTTGAGGGGTTAGGTCATGTGTTATTTTTATAGAGCAGATTCGTACGGACGCGGCAATACCTAATATGTCTACTTTTTAAAAATTTATTTAGGTTTTACACCATAATATCCTTTTTTAAACAAAAAAAAAAACATTTTAGTATCTCCATAGTCTGAGAGTCAGTTTTTTTTTTTTTTTTAGCCTATTGTCTTAAGTAGGGGCTCATTTTTGGCAGGATGAGAGGATGGTTTTATTGGCACTATTTTAGGGTGCATATGACATTTTGATTGCTTGCTATTACACTTTTTGTGATGTAAGGTACATAGGTACATAGGCCTGCTAAACCTAACAGAAAAAATAAATAAAAAAAGATTCAAACTCGCTGATCAGCAGTGGGGTGGGCGATGTGCTAACAGTGGACGGATGCTAAGAGTGCCGGCCACAGTCAGCGCTCGCACAAAAAAAAAAAAAAAGAGTGCTTGTGCCCCAGAAAATGTGTGCGGGGGGGACGACGACAAGCTGCAGCACCCCTGGGGGGGTTTAGGGTCACACAGCTGAGTGTGCTGTGACAGACACCCGATCAGGGTGATGCTGAAAAAAAAACCTTTTTTCCCCCTAAACTCTACCTAATCTAAGCTGTCCCTAAACCTTTCCCTAGGTACCTGTGGTCGCTCAGATGGGGGGTGCTGGGCACAGATGAGGGGTGCTGCGCTCCACGAGGCTCCTCTCTCCACGCTCCAGGACGCAGTGTGGAGGAGGAGGCAGAGCTGGGGGAAGTCAACCGCCCCGCCAGACCATTCAGCCAATCGGAAGCGATCCTGAGACGTGATGTCACCATCACCTCTCAGGATCTAAGGATGGTGATTGGTGGTGTATTATCACACCACCGATCACTATCCTATTCCGGGTTATCGGGTCACCAGAGACCCGAATAACCCAGAAATGCAGCAAACCGCAGCTCTGAATTGACCTGCGGTTTGCCGCGATCGCCGATACCGGGGGGTCACAGGATCCCCCTTCGGCATTGTCACAGGGTGCCTGCTGAATGATTTCAGCAGGCACTCTGTTCCGATCACCCCCCGCTGTCTATCTGTGGACTACCGTGGATCCGGTGTCTTGGACAGGCTGTTGCATGCCCAGAGGGGTCTTGAAGGTACATGAGTGTTGCTCCACACACTATTTATTATACTATCCTGACCATAGGTCATAATTATCCAATCCTTTTTTTTATTTTTTATTTTTTATTTACACCAAGAGGGCTTTGCTAATGTAGGTGGGGACTAAGGGGGAGCACTACTGTAAGGGGAGCACAAATGGGGCATAGCTACTGTGAAAGGGCACTAAGCGGGTATCACTACTGTGTGGGAGCACTAAAGGGGCATGTTACTGTGAACAGGACACTAAAGGGTCATCATCACTACTGTGTGTGGGGGCATTAAGGGGGCATTCTTCTGTGAAGGGGCATGTAAAGGGCATCACTATATTGTGGGGGTACTAAAACAAAGGAGGCATAAGTACTGAGGGGGTGCAGGGATGTATGGCGAATGTGGGCGGTCTTCACTAGCCGCCGACTACCGTACTAATGGGACATCACTACTGTGTGGGGACACTAAGGGGCATCACTACTGCATAGGGACATTAAGGTGCACTAAGGGGGCATACTACAGTGAAGAGGGCATCAAAAAGGTAAACCACTACTGTATTGGGGCACTAAGAAGGCATAAGTACTGAGTGGATCGAGGGTTGTATGATGAGCTTGGGTGGTCTTGACTAACTGCTAGAGTGGGGTTGCAGGCAGTGGTGTAGCGTGGGTGGGGGCCATTGCCCCGGGCGCAAAATTTCAGGGGGCGCCAGGCAGCAAGCAGTTCAATGAGGGCCACGGGAGCCTAGGGCTCCCATCCCCTCCGTTCTTCCGCATAGGCTTCAGGCTAGCAGGGGATCGTGATTACCTCACCGTGACCTCCTGCGGCAGGTCTCGCGAGATGACGTGATGACGCGGCACAGGAGGGCACAGTGATGTGTTTGTGAACACCTGCGCAGGCTACAAGAGGCGATAAAGAGAGGTAAGCATTTTAATTTTTTTTAATAAGCACGCCATAATGGGGGCAATATAGGGGGGGGGGGATATCTAGACAAAGGAGGCCATTATTACTACTATAATACAGAGGGGGGCCATTATTACTACTATAATAAAGAGGGGGACATTATTACTATTATAATACAGAGGGGGGCCATTATTACTACTATAATACAGAGGGGCCATAATTATTACTACCTAGGGCCGTAATTACTACTACAATACAGAGGGGGGGGCATTATTACTACTATAATACAAAAGAGGGCCATTATTACTACTATAATACAGAGGGGTCCATAATTACTACTACTCTGGGCCATAATTACTACTATAATAGAGAGGGGGGCCATAATTACTACTATAATACAGAGAAGGGCCATAATTATTACTATAATACAGAGGGAGCCATAATTATTACTATAATACTACAGAGGGGACCATAATTATTACAATAATACTACAGAGGGGGCCATTATTACAATAATACTACAGAAAGGGCCATTATAATATTAATAATAATAATAATAATAATAATAATAATAATAATACAGAGAGGCCATTATATATATTTAATTAGCACTAATTAGGTCAATTGGCAACATGATTGGGTATAAAAAGAGCTTCTCAGAGTGGCAGTGTCTCTCAGAAGCCAAGATGGGTAGAGGATCTGCAGCGTACTCAAGTTGTGTGCAATAGGTGTTTCTGGGTGATGTAGTGCAATATACACTAACCTGGTACAGCTGACTCTCTGCAAGGGCAGGTGATGGTAGAAATAGTTCGTGACGCCAGTGCCAAGTAAACGGTGGCACGCCGTTTGCGGATGCAGGAATAAATTGAGGAAACGTAGTCTTAAAACAGAACTCCAACTTTAGTAGTTTTGCAAGCAGAGACAATATTGGAAATGCAGTTCCTAAGCATACAGTCGATTTTGCAATTCGGTCGATGCAGGCAATTCAGTTATAGCAGGGTAATCACAGAGTGTTGAACACAGGACTTGCAGCACAGGAGCTTGCACTCTAATTCTGTCTGATCCTGGAATATAGCATATCTTCACCAAGGCCCATTAACCTAGTTCTGGCTTTATATCCTTGGCTATAGCTTTAATCAGTACCTCCTCTGTCTTTCTGAGTACCTCTTGCTTTCCTGATCTTTGCTTCTGTCTCTCTCAGCTTCTGGACACTTCCTCAGGCTCTAGAAACTTCTGAGCTGTGATCTAGACTGACTTCTGCACTCCACACTAGATCAGGTTACACTGACTTTCCCTTCCTTGTCTGGCCCTTATATAAACTAGGGCTCCCTAGCTCCCTCTAATGCCTAAGAGCTGGAATGACACCCCTAGCCGGCCTGTACTTGCAAGTTTCATAGCAACAGGGAAATACATGCATTACATTACATGACATTTTATACAACTGACATATACCAACTTCCCCATAATTAAGGAGGGACGACAGCACACCAAGTGACCTTTGGTAGTGACGGGTATTACAGTTCCCGTACACTACATACCCCACTGCTTTAAGCTGAGTACGGCCTCGTACTCCATCATGGGTCGCCCAACTGGAATCTCTACCTGAAATAGAAAATAGAGACATGCAGGCATACATACATGTAATTCATCTGCATTTACATTTACATCAGGTCCAATTGGCAAAAGTGAAGGGTAGTGACAAGGGGCGTCGTTCTCTTCTCTCAGGATAATGAATGGAACGGGGGCGCTGACCTGGCACAGCGTAACATTATAACCAGGATAGTCCCTGACAATGAATAAGTCCATGATAGAACAGTAAGAAACGGTAAAACAGTATAAAAGTTCTTGGAGGCTCAAAGAACAAACATGAGTCCGTACCCAGGTTATTTTCATATTAAATCACAGAGGCTCTCATGCGGTGGAGTCCATCTCTGGGCACATTACTTTTAAAAGAGTAAGAATCTCAGAGGCTCAGGTACTTTTGAGTCTGTCTCCGGGCACGGTTCCTTAGTATGAAGTTGCACAATAAAAGGACAGCAAAATAACGGAACTACCCAGGAGTTTCCCGTGGGTGTATCACAGGCAAGGGCTCACGTGGAGGAGTCCATTCTTGCGCACAAATGTCAAGTAAGGTATTGCCCGTGGCAACTGTTTGGGAGGAGACACCACCAGAATAATCAAAGTCTCCTAAACGGACTGGTGGGCGTCCCCTGGTCATCCGGGTAGACCTTCTCAAAACAGGGGTCTCCTCTTCCCTTAGCAACGAGGTAGAAGAGAGAGGAGCAACAGGAGGGTCTCCAACAGGGAGATCTTGGTCAGGAACAACTGGAACAACAATATCCACTACAGGGGGAACTGGATCCGGGGCATCTTGAACCAGCTCTTCCGGAGGTGAAGTTACAGTAGGTGCCGGAGCAGGCACCAGCAAGTTCAACCAAGGTGTCATAAGCCAATGCATTAGATCAGCGTCATACCTCAGATTACTGACAGCCTGCATAGGATCCTCGGGCGGTATTGCTGACTCTGACACAGGATATTCAGATCCGGAACTCTCGGCACTAGGTTCTGGTGTCAGGCAGAGCTTCAACCGGTTTCGGTGTACAATTTGGGATCCCTTGTCTTCCCGGGTGATCTCATAAGTGTGAGTTCCAACATTTGGGATTGCAGTGACAACATAGGGACTTCGCTCCCACTTACTGTCCAATTTGCTGGTACGACGGTTATGCTTTAACCATACCACGGCCCCTATGGTCAAGGGTTCTGCATGGGCTGCCTGATCATAGTCTCTCTGCTGTCGGTCTCTAGCAAGGTCCATACGTTCCTGAACAATGGCTTTGGCTGCATCTAATCGCCTTTGGTGCTCAGCAACCCAGTCGGTGTTAGGTAATGGGTTAATGCAATCAGGCACATGTATGTCCAATGAATGATCAGCAGGCAATGTCCCTTGGCGCCCAAACATCAAGTAAAAAGGGGTATACCCGGTGGAACAATGTATGGTATGATTGTATGTGAACATGAGCTGTGGCAACAGACTGGGCCAATCTCCTCTGTTTTCAGGAGGCACGGCCCTCAGCATCTCTATCAAGGTCTGATTCATTTTTTCACACAATCCGTTACCTTGAGGATGGTAGGCCGTCGTCCGGATCTTCTTACAGTTGTGTAAGCGGCACAGTTCATGGAACAGATGGGACTCAAAAGCAGGTCCTTGATCGGTGAGGATCTTTTCTGGACATCCATAGGGCAGGAGAAAGTGCTTCCAGAACATTTCGGCTGTAGTCTTGGCTGTCTGGTCTCTCACAGGCACTGCTACAACAAACTTTGTGAAATGGTCAATAATAGTCATGGCATAAGCATACCCTGAGCGACTAGGCTCCAGTTTCACATGGTCGATGGCGACAAGTTCAAGAGGACGGGTACTTACAATGGGTCTCAGTGGTGCCCTCTGATCATGGTGCTCACTTCGTTTCAAGGCACAGGCTACACACTCTCGACACCACTTCTCCATGTCTTCTCTCATGCCTACCCAGTAAAACCGCTGGCGGATAGTAGCCTCAGTCTTTTGGACCCCAAAGTGACCGGATTGATTGTGGTACATCTCCAACACCATACCTGCATCTCGTCGGGGTATGAGAATCTGGTGTACTCTCTCGTTGGACACTGGGTCTAGGCTTCTCCGTAGCAATAGGCCCTTTTGTATGAAGAGTTGCTGGCGCTGTCTCCACAGTTTGATGAGCTCAGGATCTGCACTCTTACGCCGAATCCTCTCAGGGGCTCTGCCACTAGTAATGAAGTCCAACAACTCACCCAGCACTCTACTTTCAGACTGTAGTTTCACCCACCTTTCTTCTTTAGGATCAGGCCTACTGGAGGGTGAAGGAACTGCAGCTCTGTTATTGGTAGCTCGAGCCTGATCCTGTTGAGCAAATTTGTTATAGAAAGCCGGCATCTCTACATCTTCCCAAGCATCTCGCACATCATCAGGAGCTGTCTCTGTGGGAAGCCTGGATAAAGCATCAGCGTTATCATTAGTACGTCCAGCACGATACTTTACAGAGAAATTATAGTTGGCAAGGCGAGAGGCCCATCTCTGCTCTAAGGCCCCCAATCTAGCTGTATTGAGATGTGCCAGAGGGTTATTGTCAGTGAATGCAATGAACGGGGTGGCGGCTAGATAATCCTTGAATTTTTCTGTCACCGCCCACACTAATGCCAGGAACTCTAGTTTGAAGGAACTATAATTCTTGTCATTTTTCTCAGCTCCTTTCAGGGAGCGGCTTGCATATGCTATCACTCTCTCTTTTCCCTCTTGGATCTGGGCTAACACAGCTCCCAGGCCTCGCTTGCTAGCATCAGTATAGAGATGGAAGGGCTTGCTATAATCTGGATAACCTAACACTGGAGGCTCGGTCAGTTTCTTTTTTAGCAATTGGAACGCTATCTCTCTTTTCTCATTCCACTCAATGGGCACAGGAGTTCTAGGACTCTTTTTGGGTTGCCCCCTCAAGAGCTCCTGGATAGGATCAGCTATTTGAGCAAAATGGGGGATAAAACGTCTATAGTAGCCGGCAAAACCCAGGAAACTCCTCACCTCTTTGACAGTAGTAGGAACCGGCCAATTACAGACAGCTGCCAATTTATCAGGGTCAGGTTGCACTCCCTCTCCGCTTACTATATGCCCCAGGTATCTTACTGCAGGTTTGAGCAGGTGACACTTGGATGGCTTTACCTTCAAGCCATATTTGATAAGGATTTCAAATACTTCTGCCAAATGTTTCAGATGGTCCTCATATGTTTTTGAGTACACAATGACGTCATCTAGATACAGCAGCACTGTTTCGAAGTTTTTGTGACCCAAACACCGCTCCATTAATCTCTGGAAAGTTCCTGGGGCATTACATAGCCCGAACGGCATACAATTGAATTCGAACAGGCCCATGGGAGTAGTGAAGGCAGTCTTTTCTCTATCTGCAGGGGCCATGGGTACTTGCCAGTAGCCACTGGTCAAGTCCAATGTGGAGAAATAGGCAGAGAAGCCCAGAGCAGTTAGTGACTCCTCAATGCGGGGCAGTGGGTATGCATCTTTGTGGGTTATTTGATTAATTTTCCTATAATCCACACAGAAACGGATACCACCGTCCTTCTTCTTTACAAGGACCAGGGGTGCAGCCCACGGACTACGGCTGTCCCGGATTACATTAGAGTCCTTCATCTCTTGGATCATTTCCTTTACAGTCTGATATGAAGTAGGCGGTAAAGGTCTGTACCTCTCCTTGATAGGAGGATGAGAGCCAGTAGGTATGGTGTGTTGTATGGCACTCACCTCTCCATAATCAGTGGCATGCTTACTGAAGGCCTGGTGGTGCTCCTTGACAAGCTGTATAATCCCTTGTTGTTGTTGTTGGGGGGTAGTCTCGTCCCCGACATGGAGCTCCTCCCACCAGGGCACTTGTGGCTGGGTCACCGGCGAGCATCCGCTGTCTGCAGCTGGCGGCTTTTCTGTCACTGGAAGACGAATGACGTCTTGGAAGGACACCTGGGACAGCTGGGCAACAGGGCAATGCTTAGTAAGCGCAACAGGATGATTACTCAGGCTAATCAGACGGACAGGTACTTTACCTTGGGAGACGTTCACCAGGCACTTGGCAGCTCTCACATAAGGATAATCCTCCATCTGGATTGGTTCCACCAGGGCTGGATAATCTCGGCCTTCGACTCCCAGGACAGCACGACACCACAAAAGAGTTTGAGAATTAGGAGGCAAAGTCACAGGCTTAATATCACGGATCCTGGCAGTACAAATTTCTCCTTTCCCATTAGCAAACCTCTGCTGGGCACTTAACACAGTGATAGTCTTTTGAATCACCCTCCTGGATGCAGAGGAAGCAGTGGGCAAAGTCTGATGTAATACAGCAAGTATTTCTGAATAACAGTTTTTGAAGACATTGGTGCCTAGAATGACAGGATGTCCTCCTCTGTCACCGGCCTGTACTACGATCACTCCCTGTTGAGGCAGGGTTACTTCTCCCACCTGCAGGGTGGGTTCCCAGTATCCATGAATCTTTACTGGTTTGCCATTGCTGGCGATAATTTCCACCCAGGATTCAGGCGGTTGGGTCAACTGGTTGGTGTCCCAGAACTTTTCAAATGCAGGCAGCTGAATAGAAGTGACCTGAGACCCAGTATCTAATAGGGCTTCAAAGGGGATCCCGTTGATCTCTATATTGATTTTAGGATGGGATCCTACATAACGTGGCATCCAATTTGGATCCTCTGGACCTAGTGTTCTACCTCCCGAGGGGTGGTCCTCAGCCTCAGGGGTTGCCCGTTTAACTGCCAGCACGTGGATTCTGTGTGTCCCAGCTTTTTGCAGTATGTACACACGGGCTTCTTGCGACCTCTATTACGCCTCCCAGGATCCCTGGGGTGAGTCTCTTGGTAAGGAGGTGGGAACGGCCTAGGAGGTGACAGGAATTCTTCATCTAGCATTATGGGTTTTTCCCATTCCTCTATTTTTCTGCACACTTTCTCTAGACTTTTAGTGAGGTGATTTACTTGCTCTGTCAGCATGGCAATAGTATCGGTAGCTGACACTTGAACAGCTTGGCCGGCCTCAGCTCGGTTAGTGACAAGCGGTTTTGGCTTGCAGGCTGATGACTCAGATAGGGCGCTCAACTCAGGAGATACTGCGGACCCCAGAATTTTTATAGCCAGTTCTTTAAAGTCCAGAAAGGCACTGTTAGGGTGCTGGGCGGACAGCATCTTTAACTGGGTCCTTATTTGTTCACTAGACACCCCGGTGATAAATTGTTCCCTCAGGGTCTGGTCCTGGTTATCAGCCTCTTTGGGATCTATCTGAATTACAGCCCCTAAAGCCTCCTGAAGTGATAGGGCATAGTCACGGAGGGACTCACCGGACTTCTGTTTCTTGCCAAAGAAGTGCATCTTTATCTCTGAGGCAGTCCTAGTTTCAAAAGTGGCTCTGAGGCGGGTGAATATCTGTTCTAGAGTACTCCGCTCAGTAGCAGGCCATGATAACACTTCCCTGCGGGCAGCCCCCTCCAGCTGCGCTAGCAGGATTTCCATTTGCTGGTCGGCATTTATAGGGTATAATCAGAATAGTGCCAGCAACTTTTCTTCAAAGTCCCGTAGGGTATGGGTCTCTCCCCTGTAGCGGGGGAACCATGGGGCCCCGAAATAGTAGGGCATGGTAAAGGGCATCATGCTAGGGGCTGTAGGGTGATCAGGAGCCGCAAGCTCTCCTGGGGCCGGCTGCTCAGGCACTCCTGGCTCTGACATGGTAGTCTATTGAGAGGTGGCCGCTGCGACTAAAGGGGCCGGAACACTCCCCTTCCCTCCGGTTACAAGTGCTTACCGGTATCGCCGGGCTTGCGCAGGTCAAGTCTCGCGAGGTTCCGGACGTCCTGAGACCGCGGTGACGCAGGAGAAGCAGGGCCGCGGCGGTGCGATGATGAAGAGGGGCGGGACTCTCTGTGTCTTTGCAGGGATCCGCCCACGAATGTCCTCAGCGGCGCGGGAAACTTTACTCCAGGCAGCCGGTGGCCATCTTTAGCAAAACGCTGTCCATTCACTGACAGCAAGCAGGATTGTAAAAAGTCCACAAAACCACACTCCAATGCGGGGATTTTCTTCCTCTGGGTAGCGCAACACTGCACAGCGCTTTTTAGAGGTTTTTGGTACACTTTGGGTACGATTTTCAGTCCACAAAGTCCACTTGAATAAAACAGGCAAATTGTCACTTTGGTCACAGGGCAACTGTATAAGGCACAAAGTTCACGCTTCTTGCACTAGAAAGCGTGCGTATCCTGTTCGTGGAACGCCAAAAGAGAGGTGCAGCGTACTCAAGTTGTGTGCAATAGGTGTTTCTGGGTGATGTAGTGCAATATACACTAACCTGGTACAGCTGACTCTCTGCAAGGGCAGGTATAGGTAGAAATAGTTCGTGACGCCAGTGCCAAGTAAACGGTGGCACGCCGTTTGCGGATGCAGGAATAAATTGAGGAAACGTAGTCTTAAAACAGAACTCCAACTTTAGTAGTTTTGCAAGCAGAGACAATATTGGAAATGCAGTTCCTAAGCATACAGTCGATTTTGCAATTCGGTCGATGCAGGCAATTCAGTTATAGCAGGGTAATCACAGAGTGTTGAACACAGGACTTGCAGCACAGGAGCTTGCACTCTAATTCTGACTGATCCTGGAATATAGCATATCTTCACCAAGGCCCATTAACCTAGTTCTGGCTTTATATCCTTGGCTATAGCTTTAATCAGTACCTCCTCTGTCTTTCTGAGTACCTCTTGCTTTCCTGATCTTTGCTTCTGTCTCTCTCAGCTTCTGGACACTTCCTCAGGCTCTAGAAACTTCTGAGCTGCAATCTAGACTGACTTCTGCACTCCACACTAGATCAGGTTACACTGACTTTCCCTTCCTTGTCTGGCCCTTATATAAACTAGGGCTCCCTAGCTCCCTCTAATGCCTAAGAGCTGGAATGACACCCCTAGCCGGCCTGTACTTGCAAGTTTCATAGCAACAGGGAAATACATGCATTACATTACATGACATTTTATACAACTGACATATACCAACTTCCCCATAATTAAGGAGGGACGACAGCACACCAAGTGACCTTTGGTAGTGACGGGTATTACAGTTCCCGTACACTACAGATCACCAATTCCCACAATGTTGCGCAGAAAGATAGTGGAGCAATATCAGAAAGGTGTTACCCAGCGAAAAATTGCAAAGACTTTGCATCTATCATCATCAACTGTGCATAACATCATCCGAAGATTCAGAGAATCTGGAACAATCTCTGTGCGTAAGGGTCAAGGACGTAAAACCATACTGGATGCCCGTGATCTCCGGGCCCTTAAACGATACTGCACCACAAACAGGAATGCTACTGTAAAGGAAATCACAGAATGGGCCCAGGAATACTTCCAGAAACCATTGTCAGTGAACACAATCCACCGTGCCATCCACCGTTGCCAGCTGAAACTCTACAGTGCAAAGAATAAGCCATTTCTAAGCAAGATCCACAAGCTCAGGCGTTTTCACTGGGCCAGGGATCATTTAAAATGCAGTGTGGCAAAATGGAAGACTGTTCTGTGGTCAGACGAGTCACGATTCGAAGTTCTTTTTGGAAATCTGGGACGCCATGTCATCCGGACCAAAGAGGACAAGGACAACCCAAGTTGTTATCAACTCTCAGTTCAGAAGCCTGCATCTCTGATGGTATGGGGTTGCATGAGTGCGTGTGGCATGGGCAGCTTGCATGTCTGGAAAGGCACCATCAATGCAGAAAAATATATTCAGGTTCTAGAACAACATATGCTCCCATCCAGACGTCATCTCTTTCAGGGAAGACCCTGCATTTTTCAACAAGATAATGCCAGACCACATTCTGCATCAATCACAACATCATGGCTGCGTAGGAGAAGGATCCGGGTACTGAAATGGCCAGTCTGCAGTCCAGATCTTTCACCTATAGAGAACATTTGGCGCATCATAAAGAGGAAGGTGCAACAAAGAATGCCCAAGACGATTGAACAGTTAGAGGCCTGTATTAGACAAGAATGGGAGAGCATTCCTATTTCTAAACTTGAGAAACTGGTCTCCTCGGTCCCCAGATGTCTGTTGAGTGTTGTAAGAAGAAGGGGAGATGCCACACAATGGTGAAAATGGCCTTGTCCCAACTTTTTGGGGATTTGTTGACACCATGAAATTCTGATTCAACATATTTTTCCCTTAAAATAGTACATTTTCTCAGTTTAAACTTTTGTTCCGTGATTTATGTTCTATTCTGAATAAAATATTAGAAGTTGGCACCTCCACATCATTGCCTTCAGTTTTTATTCACGATTTGTATAGTGTCCCAACTTTTTTGGAATCCGGCTTGTATCATGGCGGTCTTATCTCTGAATGAAGAAGCTGAGGAAAGAGTCTACATGACAGGAGATGTCACTGGATGTAACAGGTGGGGGTGCTGTATTCTCCTGTATATTTAATAGCAATGTATGTAATGTCCATCCAAATATCTGTTTTGGGGGTGGGGGGATGGATATAGAATTTGGCCCACACTGCCGAAACCTGGCCCCAGACTTCAGGTCACACTGTTCGTGTTCTGAATTCTGGGGCCTCACAACCATCTACTACATTATCTGTACTCAGAGACTAATCACAGTGTTATCTGTGGTGTTACATATGACTGCAAGTCACATCTACTACATTATCTGTAAAAAAGGGGCGTGCAGGTTGGGGAGGGGGCGCAATACTTGGCTTGCTGGCAACCCACGCTACACCACTGGTTGCAGGGGTCACATTCAAAAAATTTGCTTTGGGGCTCAGCCTTTTTCTAGTTACGACCCTACCTTTTAAACCACTCCATCCTGCACCTACAATCACAACATACCCAGTGAATCCCATCTCATTCTCATGCTGTTCTTTGGTCAAAGCGATACCTGAATTTCGCTAAATAGCTTGCAATTGTTTGGCCGCTGCAGACAGCAACATTATCTGCGCTACATCTCCTGTGTAACGTGTGCACAGCCTAAAAACATCTGTGACATCTAGTGTACTTTTTCTGTAGATGGTGTCCGCTGCGGACAGTTAAATTACCTGCGCTACATCTCCTGTATAATGTTTGCGTATCTGAAATATCAGTGACATTAATTCTGTGTAATTTTTTATTAGCCGCTGGTGACAGCGACATTACTTGCGCTAAACCTCCTGTATAACATTTGCGCATCCTAAAATTATTTGTGACATTCAGTGTACTTTTTTCATAGACGCTGCGGACAGTGACATTATCTGTGCTACATCTCCTGTTTAACGTATATATATAATTTAATATGAGCAAGGCGAGCAGTAAGGAACGGGGAAGTGGCCGTGCTGCTGATGGTGCACGCAGAGGCAGTGGCCCTGGGCGTGGTGAAACTGTGCACAAGAAACACACCCATCCACGATACCTAGCTTCATGTCCCAGTTTGCAGGGCGGTGCAGGACACCACTCTCGACCAGTGCGACCAGGTGGTCGGTTGGATTGCAGCAGATAATGCTTCCAGTCAGTTAAGCACCACCCTGTCTTCCACAAAGTCTAGTCTCAGTAGCCAAGTGTCTGGTCAACAGAATCTTCACCCTGATACTCCTTCCTCCCACCATGGAGAGTCTTGACAAACAAGTGATCCCACACTCGGATATTCCGAGGAGCTCTTTTCATCGTCATTCCTTGATTTGGGCCTCTTGACAAGCCCACTTGAATAGGGACATGAGGAGATATTGTGCCCTAATTCCAAAACTCTTGAGCATCCACAGTCACAAGAAGATGATGGTGGGGAACGGCAATTCGTGTTTCACGAGGTGGATATGATGATGAGACACAGTTGACAATAAGTCAACCGCAATTAGTGTCTCAAGAGGTTTATGATGAGGATGAGACACAGTTTTCAATAACTGTGGTTGTTGTAAGGTCAACAAGTCAGGAGGATAACCAGAGTGAGGAAGTGGAAGAGGAGGTGGTGGACAATGAATTCACTGACCCAACCTGGGAAGGTGGCAAGCCGAGCGAGGACAGCAGTACAGAGGGGGAGGGATCCGCAGCACTGCAACAGGCTTCAAGAGGCAGTGGGGTGGCAAAAGGGAGGGGGGACACACCAAACAGGCCCGCAACTGTTCGCCGGAGCACCCCCTTGCGGCAATCTCCCTTGTCAAGGGGCAGGTGTTCCGCAGTCTGGCGCTTTTTTGAGTAAAGTGCGGCCGATAAAAGACTTGTCATTTGCAACCTGTGCCGTACCAAAATGAGCAGGGGCATGAACACTAGCAACCTCACCACCACTAGCATGATCCGCCACATGGCATCAAAACACCCTAATAGGTGGGCCGTACGCCTGGGTCCACAATCAGTGTCTGCGGGTCACACTACTGCCTCCTCTTCCCCTGTGTTACGTGCTGGCCAATCCCCTGTCCAAGACGCAGGCCCGGATGCCTCCCGCCATGCACCTGGACCTTCGCAAGCACCATCAGCTAGCACATCCACTTCTGTGTCCCAGCACAGCGTACAGATTTCTATACCCCAGGCCTTTGAACGAAAGTGCAAATACCCAGCCACCCACCCATAGGCCAAAGCACTAAATGCGCACCTTTCCAAATTGCTGGCCCTGGAAATGTTGCCATTTAGGCTTGTGGACACTGAGGCTTTCCACAGCCTGATGGTGGTGGCCGTCCAGGGTTAATCTGTCCCCAGCCGCCAATATTTTTCACGATGTGCAATCCCAGCCTTACACCAGCATGTGTCCTGTAACATCACCCGTGCCCTGACCAACGCAGCTATTGGGAAGGTCCACTTAACGACTGACACATGGACCAGTGCTTTTGGCCAGGGATGCTACATTTCCCTGATGGCACACTGGGTGAATGTTGTGGAGGCTGGGAGCGAGTCGTACCCTGGGATGGCACAGGTGCTACCGACGCCAAGGATTGCAGGCCCTACTTCCATTAGGGTTTCCGCCACCACCTACGTTAGTGGCTGCAACCCCCCCTTCTACCTCTGAATTATCATCATGCAGCACCAGTCAGTAGCTGGAAGCAGCGTAGCACTGCAGTGAGGAAGCGGCAACAGGCCGTGCTTAAACTGATCTGCTTAGGTGTCAAACAGCACACTGCCGCAGAGCTGTAGCAGGGGATAAGGGACCAGACTGAGCTGTGGCTCTCACAACTCAACCTACAACCAGGCATGGTTGTGTCTGATAATGGCCATAACTTGGTGGCGGCTTTGGAGCTCAGCAAGCTCACACACATACCATGCCTAGCCCACGTATTCAACCTAGTGGTTCAGCGGTTTTGCAGAACCTACCCCAATTTGCCTGAGCTACTGGTGTGTGCCTATTTCCACAAGTCATCGACAGCTTCCGCCAGTCTGGCAACGCTGCAGCAGCGCTTGCAATTGCCAGCTCACCGACTGTTGTGCGACGTGAGCATGTGCTGGAACCCCATGTTCCACATGTTGGCCAGGCTTTGTGAGCAGCAGAGGGCAGTAGTGGAATACTAGCTGCAACATGGTCGTCGCCTTTCCAGTCAGCTTCCGCTCTTCACAAGCGACGAGTGGGCATTAATGTCTGACCTCTGTGAGGTTTTATGCAACTTTGAGGAATCAACACAGATGGTGAGCGGCGATAACGCTATTATCAGCGTAACCATTCCACTTCTGTGTCTACTGAAACGCTCGCTGCTCACAATTAAGGCGGATGCTTTGCATGTGGAAGAGGTGGAAATGGGGGAAGACAGTACACAGGGTGATAGCCAGATCATCCTCAGTTCGTCTTCTCAGCGCGAATTGGATGATGAGGAGTAGGAGGAGCAGGAGACGGTTGCCTCCGCTACAGAGGGTAGTATCCATGGAAGTTTTATTCCATCTGTTCAGCGTGGATGGGTAGAAGAGGATGTGGAGATTGAGAGTCATCCTCCTGATGAGGACAGCGAAGTCTTGTCTGTTGGGACTCTGGCACACATGGCTGACTTTTTGTCAACACCAATTACTGGGTGTTCATCCTTCTCGACCCCTGCTACAAAGAGAACTTCTCATCTCTCATTCCTGTGGTGGATAGGATGAGCAAAATGGTGCAATACCAGAAGTTCCTTGTGGAAAAATTGCTCCAAAAATGTCCAGCTGACAATGCTGGCTGCAGAGTACATAGTTCCTTGGCCAAAGGAGGAGGGGAGACAAGGGGAACACACAGCAGTTCCAACAGAGGCAGAGCAATACTCTCCAAGGCCTTGGGCAGTTTTATGACACCCCGCCAGAACCCTTAACCTGATGCGCAGCCTAGTGTCACAAGGAGACCGTGTCAGCGTCCTCAGTGATCCCTCTGTGCCTTACAACTATTGGGTGTCCAAGCTGGACACGTGGCACGAACTGGCGCTCTACGCCTTGGAGGTGCTGGCCTGCCCCGCCGCCAGCGTTTTGTCAGAGCGTGTGCTGCTGGGGGCATAATAACTGATAAGCGCATTTGCCTGTCAACTGAAAATGCTGAACGGTTGACTCTTATAAAAATGAACAAGGCCTGGATTGCCCCTGAATTCTCTACTCCACCAGAGGAAAGCGGCTGAACATAAAGGCACTTTAAATGTGGCTTTTGTGGTGTATTGAATACACTGTATTCCCAAGCACCCCTTCCACCACTAAAAAGGGTATATGGTTCAATCTCCCTTTTCTCGTCCTCCTCCTCCATCATATCAACAAGCTTATTAGGTTGCCCTCGCTCCTAATATTTTAGAGGGTCAGCTCAGCAGCAGGCCCTCACCCATAATGTTTTTGAGGGTCACCAGCAGGCCCTCGCCCATAATGTTTTTGAGGGTCACCAGTAGGCCCTTGTTCTTAATGTTTTAGAGGGTCACCAGCAGGCCCTTGCTCCTAATGTTTTTGAGGGTCACCAGCAGGCCCTTGTTCATAATGTTTTTGAGGGTCACCAGCAGGCCCTCGCCCCTAATGTTTTAGATGGTCAGATCAGCAGCAGGCACTCGCCCCTAATGTTTTAGATGGTCAGCTCAGCAGCAGACCCTCACCCCTAATGTTTTAGATGGTCAGATCAGCAGGTTGTTCCAATAGTTTTCAATCATAATTTTTCAAGGGTGTGTATGATGCCCTCCTTTATGTGTAATAAAGGGTGTATTGTAGTGCCAGTTCCTTGTAATTTTTGGCAGCCCTTTTACTTAGTGCACTTAGAGTGTAGGAGTCCCACTACCTGAACAATTGTACCACAATGTGAATGAGGCCTGAAAGAGCCCTTAGTGCCAGTCCACAGTGATTTTGGAGCGTTTCTGCCTCAAAACAGCCTCCCATTCAAATCGCAATAGGATGATCTGGTATTATATTGACTGATCCTGATGAAGGGAGCATTCTGCCCCCGTAATGTGTAGTCCAAATAAAGAAATGTTTGGAGCCAACTAACTGCCGATGAGTATTTCCTGGCACCGTGGTCACAGCCCTATTGCTGTACCAGTTACTGGTTTAATTACCATAACCTTTTTTATGGCACAATAGTGGCATAAATAGCATGATAAACGTCTCACAATGCCCTTTCTGGTGTAACAGGATGCAATGTTTGACACCCCTGGTAAACAGCTCATTTTTAAGAGGGAAGATTCTGTAAGCTATACATTTTCCAGAGCAGTGTCCAAGTGTAGTGTTAGGCTAGTTTTGCACTAGCAGTATTGAGATCTCTCTGGATCCGGCATTGCCGGATGGTACCTGAATGCCCGCCAGCCCCACTAACTAAAATGGGGACCGGCGGAGATCCGACAAGACAAAAACCGCTGCACGCAAAACAGCCGGACCTTTTTAATGCTGAATAGCCGGACCTTTTTTTAATGTAAAACTTGCCTTACTTAAAGGGGTTCTCTGGGAATTAAGAAAATAAAATTACTGAAAATACTTAAATATTAATTCATTATAAATATATTCCCAAATATGTCTAGCAGTGGAGCAATCATCAGGGGAAATAAAATGACCGCCATCCTATTAGTACACACAGAACCTGTCCTAATCACACAGCAGGACAAGTTACTTCAGAGCAGTGAGCTAAAGAACTGCCTCATCCTCCTCTCCTACTTGTCAGGGGTTATGATCCTGCATACAATTTAATATGATCTTCAGCTGAATCTCTGTAAGAATGGAGTTCATGAGGAGACATGAAGTACAGTTGTTTTTACTGTGGATGCAGCATGGGTGCCATCTGTGTTTAAAACTGCAAGTACCGGGCCTGAAAACTTACCCATTTAAGGCCTCGTTCACATTTCCATGTCAGTGACACGTCCGTGAAAAAAAGCGTACGTGTTTCAACCATGAAGCTGTCCATGAAGGATCCGTGGTTGGTCCGTGTGTCCGTTTTACCAATGTGTGTGTCATCCGTAATTCACGTTGCACATCTGAAAATTTATTTCCAAAGAATCTCCAATTAGTCTTCAGTGAAAAACGGATGTGTTAGTGATTTTCGCGGTCACATAGACTTAAATGGGCGTGCTTGCTCTGCATCACGTATCAAAGTAGTGCATGTCTCTGTGATTTTTTGACAGACCAAGGCCTCTTGCACACGACCGTGTGCTGGCCGGGCCCGTGCTGTGGACCACAAATTGCGGTCCCAATGCACGGGCACCAACCGTCGGACAGCCGCATGCGGATCGCAGACCCATTCACTTGAATAGGGTCCGAGATCCGTCCTTTCCGCAAAAAGATAGAACAAGTTCTATTTTTTTGCAGCACGAAACAGAACCCCACGGAAGCACTCCGTAGTGCTTCCGTGGGGTTCCGTTCTGCAATGCATCTCCGGATTTGCGGACCCATTCAAGTGAATGCATCCGAATCCGTGATGCGGAATGCACACGGCCCCGTGTATTGCGGACCCGCCGTATGCGGGCCGCAATACGGCCACGGCGGGGCAACGGCCGTGTGCAAGTGGCCCAACGGTCAGTAAAAGAAATACTAAAATGTGACCAGATACATTTAAATCAATGGCTACGTGTGCTGTCCGTGGAAAATGCGGACAGCACACGTCAGTGAAAAACGCAAAATGTGGACGAGACCTTACTTTTGCAATGGAAAAAAAGCAGCATGTTCTATATTTTGCATTTATCATGCAGGGCATGGCGATTCGAGTCCTTCACTGCATCAGCGAAAGAAAACTGAACCACACTGAAGGACAGTCTGTTTTTCACTGATGGTTCATGGGAGTTATTTTCTTTTTTCTACATGCCTGAAAAATTAATGAAAACGGATAATATGCATTTTACCAGAACAGAAGCATCAGCACATTATCAATACAAATGTCCAATATTTTGACATTTCCGGTAATCCAGGACCTCGCCGGTCACGTGCAAGTCAGATTAAATTGTCAGAATGTATAATATTTACAATAATATAATACAAACAGGGATGTAAACTTTTTGCAGCAAAAGGGTGGAAAAACACGTCGGTCTGTTCTGCTGGTCTTAGGCTCAGCAGGGGGCTCCCTTAAGGGCTGAATTAATGGTTACACCTATTTGACATTCAGTTCTGGGTATCTGTACTCTTGTGAAATTTCCTGCCTGGGCACGGTCACTTAAGATTTCCCTTATTTGAAAAACATATTTGGGAATCTCGGCTTTAATCTTCCTTTCTGATGTTGCTCCAGTTCCTGCAGTCAGCAGCCTTCAGTGTTTGGAGAGGAGCTTGTCCGGTTCCATCCCTGTGTTGTGCTTGGAAGTCACTCCGGCCACAGTTCTCAAAAGAACTTTTCCAAACATCTAATTTCTTTTCTGTACCTTTAAAAGCAAATTTCACTAGAGGAGAAGAGGAGAAAAGATAAATGGCATTACATTGAGATTCGAGCTAGAGGGAGATGCTGGGGACACTGATGGCGATGATGAGCATGTAGCGGGCCGGGGTCTAACCTGCACTGACAGTAGTAGTAATAGCAGAACGACAAGAACATTTTCTGTCTTCATTGGATTTGGTTAAATGCAGATGAGAAGAAACTGGACAGATAAGAAGGACCCGGACGTCTTTAGTGGGCGGTGTTGTTTATAAAGGTAAGGAATCGGATATCTGCTATTAAGCAGTAAGGTTTTACAGAGGTAGCAGAGCTGGATTTGTGTGTTAAAGGGAGTCTTTTATGGCATATTAAAGGGGCTATCTCACTTAAGCAAATGTACTGTGATTGTCCATATTGCCTCCTTTGCTGGCTTGATAATTTTTTTCCATTATATTATACATTGCTCTTTTCCATGGTTACGACCACCCTGCAATCCATCAGTGGTTGGTCGTGTATAGGAAAAAGTGTCAGCCTATTTAGTGGCCGGGACCACGGAAGACCAAATAGGCTAGTGCTTTTTGTTAGGGCTCATGCACACGACATGGATCTGCAAAACACTGATGCCGCCTGTGTTCATTGCACAATTTGCGGAACAGAACGAGTCCCCCATAATAGAAATTCCTATTCTTGTCCGCAAAACGTTTTTTTTTGTGGCCCCATGGAACAGACCTAAGGAGTGCTGTCTTTTGCGGCCCCATTGAACTGAGTGGGTCCGCATCCGAGCCGCAAAAAATGACTAATTAACTCATTACCTTTCCTTCCCGTTGCTGCATTTAGCATTTGGGGAAGTGGGGGGGGGGGGGGGGGGGGTAACCTCTGTGCACTGAAGTTCCGTCTCCCTTCGTAATAAGCCCCTCCTGTCCCTAGGGTCTGTATACTGTTTTTGCCTCGCCCTGTAATCTCGCACCTGTGCCAGAATTACAGCATCTCATTATTGTCCCAGAACTGTACTGAGCATGCGCAAATACCCGTAACACGGCAGTCGCGAGTTTAAAGGGCCAGGCGACAGCAGCAAACAGACACCCAGCCCTGTCACGTAGGGAAATCAGGGCGTTACTGCAAAGGGGTATGAAACTTGGGTGCATCGAAAGAGCCCGCCTTAAGTGCACTGAACATCTCATTTGCGTATTTGAAAAAAGTGTTTTCTTTTCTGATAAATGCAGAAAGAAAGGTAGTGATTTTATTAGCTCTGCAAGCCCTACATGCCACATTGCTTAGGATTGTGACTAAATCCCATGACTCAGAGGGACCTGGTCTTCCCCAGTCATGGTGAAAAGAATGGCGTGGTATTAAACAGGCAGGAAGTGCTCAAACCCACATGCAGTTGTGCATATATATACAGGGGAGAAAATCCTGCACTTGTGGCCCGTTGCTAATGACGATCCCCAGCAAAAATGCATACAGTGGAGGATGCCTGCAGCGAACCACAAGTACCACAATAGACATCCTACACAAGATAGCAATTATGTGGATGTGATAATCAATATAGCAATATAACAAAATAATAGCAAAGACAGGTGCACTCTGCGGTCTTACTAAACCCTCAAACTGATTTTAAAATTGAGAGATTAGCCAACATGTCCTACGGTGTAGGACATGTCTGAGCCCGAGCACCGCGCCAAGGTTTCTCAAGTAGCTCGGGACCTAACACTCTCCTACCTGAGCCATATGGGCAATACCAGGAGCCAGTGGGCAAATTACAGGAGCATGAGGCCGACTCACAGACCACTCACCAGTTACCTCCAGCATGTGGCCATGCCTGCAATGGGAGGAGGGAGGAGTCTGCGAGTCCCACTCAAGACTGGCTGATATGGCCCAGGCCTCACAGGTGCACCTAAATGTAGCCTGTGGATGGAAAGCAGGCACATTTAAATTGAAGTTTATACACCTCCAGGCATCTCTATATATACAAACGGAAAAGAATGGCGTGGTATTAAACAGGCAGGAAGTGCTCAAACCCACATGCAGTCGTGCATATATACAGGGGGGCAAATCCTGCACTTGTGGCCTGTTGCTAATGACGATCCCCAGCAAAAATGCATACAGTGGAGGATGCCCGCAGTGAACCACAAGTACCACAATAGACATCCTACACAAGATAGCAATTATGTGGATGTGATAATCAATATAACAATATAACAAAATAATAGCAAAAGACAGGTGCACTCTCCCCAGTCATGGGAAATAGCCGACTCTACAGCAGCTGTCTATTTCCCATAACTGGTAAGGACCTTTGTGCCCCCTAGTGGTGAGGTCCTGCATAGATACAGTATTTAGCCATATCACAGTGAATTGGCTATTTCCCATGTCTCAGAAGTACCTGGTCCTCACTAATAATGAAAAATAGCCAGCTCTATAGCAGCCATATATTTCCTATAATCTGCAGGGATCATTTATTCCCCTATTGTCCTTGACCTGATCTATCATACTATTTAGATTCACAATGTATATTGGCTAAATCCCATTCTCTCCACAAGAACCATTCTGGTAAAGCTTTGGTGACATTATTATTTGTATTTGTTTCACTTTGTAGCATTGACTAAAGTAACACAGGTGAACGGTGGATAATAAAGTCTTTATAGTTATTTTCTATTTCCAGGACTCCAGAAGGACCTTCTCCATCTATTATATACTGAGAAAGAGTCATGTAGGAGAGGTCCCTCTAAATGATGGGATTTAGCCAGCTGATATAGAAATGACTATTTCCTGGACTCCAGAAGGACCTTCTCCATATATTATATACTGGGAAGGTGTCATGTAGGAGAGGTCCCTCTGAGTGATGGGATTTAGCCAGCTCATATAGAAATGACTATTTCCCAGACTCCAGAAGGACCTTCTCCATCTATTATATACTGAGAACGTGTCATGTAGGAGAGGTCCCTCTGAGTGATGGGATATAGCTAGCTTACATAGAAGTGACTATAACCCGGACTCCAGAAGGACCTTCTCCATCTATAATATACTGAGAAGGTGCCATGTAGGAGGGGTCCCTCTGAGTGATGGGATTTTGCCGGCTCATATAGAAATGACTATTTCCTGGACTCCAGAAGGACCTTCTCCATCTATTATATACTGAGAAGGTGTCATGTAGGAGAGGTCTCTTTGAGTGATGGGATTTAGCTAGCTTACATAGACGTGACTATATCCCGGACTCCAGAAGGACTTTCTCCATATATTATATACTGAGAAAGAGTCGTGTAGGAGAGGTCCCTCTAAATGATGGGATATAGCTAGCTTACATAGAAATGACTATATCCCGGACTCCAGAAGGGCCTTTTCCTTTTTCATTGTTTTACTGGTGGTTAGGCCGGGAGTCCTCTGACACATTAGCAGCACGTATATTCACAGATGATACGCTTTATGAACTTGGTCTTTGTTTCTTCTATATTTAAAAAACAACCTGAGCTTCTGCAGGACATACCATTGAAATGTGGTCAACCTTGTACATCATTAAAGGGAACCTGTCACCAGGATTTTGGGTATAGAGCTGAGGACATAGGTTGCTAGATGGCCACTAGCACATCCGTAATACCCAGTCCCCATAGCTCTGTGTGCTTTTATTGTGTATAAAAAACTATTTGATACATATGTAAATTAACCTGAGATGAGTCAGAGCTTGAAAATATGACTCTTCTCTGGTCACACAAGTAAGATATGACTCTTTTATGTTAATTTGCATATGTATCAAATCGGTTTTTATACACAATAAAAGCACACAGAGCTATGGGGACTGGGTATTGCGGATGTGCTAGCGGCCATCTAGCAGCCCATGTCCTCAGCCCTATACCCAAAATCCTGGTGACAGGTTCCCTTTAAAGATGTTTTCCAGTTTTCACAAGTGAGTATTCTTACAATAGACCCCATCTACGATGCTGTGGCATGGCTGTGTACTGCAGCCGCTCTTCAATAGACTTCTATGGGATAGATAGATCGCTCTTCCAGAGAAGTCTATGGTAGAGTGACTCCACAGCACACTTGTATAAACTGGAAAACCACATTCAAATTTACTATTTCTCGGCATCCAATACAAACGAATTAGGCAGAGTGTGTATCCTTCTAAAAATGGATTTTCAAAATTAACTTATGATCTATTCAAAGACAGATATATTTATGTAATGCCGGCAGTCTGTGCCAGCCAGCGTACTACTTCTCCCAGCAGACACAGTAACCCTGCTAACGTCCATACATGCTGTCTGTTCACTGCTCCTCCATGCTGGGATACACATGCACTTGCTTCAACTGAGGCCACAGTGTCTGCCCGTGGGGTGGCGTGTGCTCTCTTCCTGATATTTATAAGGAAAGTGCATGTTCTAATAAGAGGGAGAAATTCTATCTATTTATCTGTGTACCTGACCTTGGCTTGTCTTCCTGTTCTGTGACCTATAATCCCTGTTCTGATATCCCGCTCATTACCCAGCCTGCACCTATGCTACCGGCCCTGACTAGATGACGGACTACCTTGGCCTGTATTCAGACACTGCTCCTGCCTGAGCCTTAGAGACTTGTTTTATAGACTCTATTCTGCCTGGTCAGCCGTCACCTACTCCAGGTTAGGTGCTACAACTCGCAGTATGTTAGTTTAGGCAGTTCATTACAATTTACCTAGTTGTCAAACTAAATTTCCATTACCATTTATGCCACAGATGGTCATGCTCTTACCAGTCCCACGTGTAAGTGCTGCACTCATTACTCACAATTGTCACTGACACATGGGATGTGAACATGTTGCAGAAGTGCTGCAGATTTTCAAATGCTAATAGACTTGCTTAGGGAACAGCAAAAATCTGCTGCTTTTCTGTAATTAATGTGCGTTCGCACCCATAGACTATCCTCTTCTATAATGACACAAAGTCCTCTGCCATCATCGCTGGAACTGCAGGTCATTATGCACTGGTTAGGCTACTTTCACACTTGCGGCAGAGAGATCCGGCAAGCAGTTCCGTCGCCGGAACTGCCTGCCAGATCAGGCAAAATGTATGCTAACTGATGGCATTAGTAAGACTGATCAGGATCCTGATCAGTCTTAAAAATGCCTGATCAGTCGAAAAAATGCATTGAAATGCCGGATCCGTCTTTCCGGTGTCATCCGGCAAAAACGGATCCGGCATTTATTTTTTCACCTTTTTTTCAGTCTGCGCATGCGCATACCGGAAGGACGGATCCGGCATTCCGGTATTCTGAATGCCGGATCCGGCACTAATACATTCCTATGGGAAAAAATGCCTGATCCGGCATTCAGGCAAGTCTTCAGTTTTTTTAGCCGGAGATAAAACCGTAGCATGCTACGGTTTTCTCTTTTGCCTGATCAGTCAAAACGACTGAACTGAAGACATCCTGATGCAAACTGAACAGATTACTCTCCATTCAGAATGCATGGGGACATACCTGATCAGTTCTTTTCCGGTATAGAGCCCCTGTGTCGGAACTTTATGCCGGATAAGAAAAACGCAAGTGTGAAAGTAGCCTAAGTTTCTTTATGCACAACCACAATATGATGGCATGCAAAAAAAAATAATACGTTGGGCTACATGTTTTTTGCTGGACTTTGCAGGATGGAAAAACATGGTACACTACACTTTCCCATCCTGCAGAGTCCAACAAAAACTCCCCCCCCCCCCTATGGAACTCCATGGTGATGGATGTCACAGTATGGCATCTGTTTTGTATGTTGATCATATGACAAAAACCCAGCCTTACATGCCCGATCCAGCACTTCCGCTATTTTCATTGTTCTGCTCCATTAGAGGAGCAGAACAATAAATAGTGGCGATGTGAACGGGGTCTAAGAGGTAGGGATTTATGCAGCGGACTAGAGATGGACGAATTTCATATTTTTAAATTCTTTTGCGCTTCGTTTGGTGGTAAAAGCAGAATTGGGTTATGGATTTTGTTACCACGGACCATAACGCAATTCCATGACGGAATACCTTTAGAGGCATTCCGTTATTCATTCTGTCATAATAGAAGTCTATGGGCTGAAAAACGAGTCCTCTCCTGCATAACGGAAACGGGACGGATCCGTTTTGCAGCCCATAGACTTCTATTATGACAGAATGAATAACGGAATGCCTCTAAAGGTATTCCGTCATGGAATTGCGTTATGGTCCGTGGTAACAAAATCCATAACCCAATTCTGCTTTTACCACCAAACGAAGCGCAAACGAATATCATAATATGAAATTCGATTATCCTTACAGGGGACCATTAGTGGTCTAAATAACATCAAGCTATTATAGCATAGTTATAAAGTCCAGTCCAATATGGCCTGTCTGCATTCACTACATACTGTACCACATACATGCGTGTGATGAATACATGTGTGATGTATGTAGTGCAGCGTGTGATGATCACACACATCGTTACGTTACACGCTGCTGTCACCTTGTTCTGCGTCCATCTTCATGTCCGGGCCCAGTCTTTAGCTCCACCGCTGCCAGGGTCCTTGTGCAGCGCGCTCGGCACTCCATATTCAAACCTCCCCCGGGAATGGGCCCATCCTCCTTCCAGCGCCCGCCGGCTTCCCCTGATGCAGGACCTGTATCGCTCCTGCACCCGCCCAAACTAACCAATAGCAAAGCTCGCTGTGCTGCCTGTGCCATTCACAGCGCGCCCTACGCTGATGAAAAGCAGGGAAAAGTCTACGGTGTATTGGTACGCCTTAGACTTTTTCCAGGGAGTAAAATGCCCTGAACACGCATCGATGACGCTTCTACAGGCGTTATTGTGACCTCTGGTTATTGTAAACTATGGCCTCATGCACACGACCGTTGGCCGCATGCACACTTCAATGGGGCCGCAAAAGATGTGGGCAGCTCTCCATATGCTGTCCGTATCCGTTGCTCCGTAAAAAAAATATAACCTGTCCTATTCTTGTCAGTTTTGCGGACAAGAATAGGCAGTAATATCAATGGCTGTCCGTGCCGTTCCGCAAATTGCGGACCGCAAAACACACAACGGTCCCTATGTGCTATTTTTTAAAATAAATTATTTTAGATCCGAGTCCATCAAGTAACCCCTTGTCCCATTACCAAAAATTGCTTTCTGCCCGGTCTCAGATTGAAGACCATCATTGTGGATCAGGGACAAGTAGATAAGGAATGGTCATAAACACTTGTTTCAGTTCAGAAGTCAGAAAAGTGCATTTACACCATCAGATTATGTGACCAATTTCTGTCCAATTGGAACAATAATTCCTGTGTGTAACAAAACATCTGGCCGTGAGTGGTCCGTGGTATCCCGGCCTGGCATCCTGCTGAGAGCAGGAGCGCACGGCGTCATTGGTTGCTATGACGCAGTACGCTTCATGCCGCCGCTGCACTACAGTAATACACTGGTATGATCTATACGAGTATATTACTGTAGTGCAGCGGCGGCATGAAGCGCACGGCGTCAAAGCAACCAATGACGCCGTGCGCTCCTGCTCTCAGCAGGATGCCAGGCCGGGATACCACGGACCGCTCACGGCCGTGTTCCACGGCTGTGTGCATTCGGCTTAAACGGCCATTTGACCAATAATTGGTCATAAAATCTGTCAGATAATCTGTTAGGCCTCTTGCACACAACCGTATGTATTTTGGAGTCTGTTTTTCACGGATCCGTTGTTCCGTTTTTTTGTATTTGTAGTTTCTGTTCTGTATTTCCGCAAAAAATCTCTGTTGGGTTTCCGTATGCGATCCGTTTTTTGTGGATCGCAAACTGAAACAGGAATTTATTAATCACCAAGCACATTGGCAAAATTGGCTGGGCCTAGCATTTGTACAGTATGGATCCGCAAAATACGGATGATATGTGGATGTGTTCCGTATGCATTCCGTTTTTGAGGACCCATTGACTTGAATGGAGCAACAGAACCTTATTTGCAGACAATAATATGACATGTTCTATCTTTTAGCGGAACGGATATACGGAAATGGAATGCATACGGAGTACCTTCAGTTTATTTTTTTGCAGACCCATTGAAATGAATAGTTCCCTATATGGTCTGCAAAAAAAGACGGAACGGACACAGAATGAAAATACGTTTGTGTGCATGAGGCCTTAGTGTAAATGTACCCTTAGACCCTTTTACAAGGAGCGATTATTGGGCAACAAGTGTTCATATGAATGCTCGTCATCCGCTCATCGGGCTGTGTAAGTGGCCCTTCAATCAATTGACGAACAATTGCTGACTTTGAGCATGTACTGTATGCACTTACTGTACGCTGTAAAATCCGGACCCCTGCAGACTTCTCTATAGTGTCGGCAGGGTGTTGTACCATGTAAACAGGATGGCACGCTGCCAACAGTATAGAGAAGTCTGCAGGAGGCAGGATCGCTCAGTATACAGTGATCGTTTGCATCCGCCTGTGTAAAAGGCCAATGCAAACAAGCACTGATCAAAGGGCAGAATCGTTGCTCAGTATTCAATACGGGCCATCATCTATCCACTGTTTAAAAGCCTCCTAAGAGGTGGTTCAGACTTCATAATTAGAAACATACGACGCGCAGTTCAATCCCGCTGTGCCATCGGTAGTGCCAGCATTTCATTTGCATAATCGTGCTGGCTTTGAAGGGGCGACATCGGAGCAGCCTGTGGTCGACGCTCCCCTCGCCAGTGGCGCAGTAGTTTTCCCTTTATAAGATGCACTGCATCTAATGGGAGTCTGATATAGAGATCTGGAAGTCTGGTCTGAGGTCTGAAGGTCTAATGGGGTCTGGTCTGACATCTGATATTGGGGTATGTAAGTCTAATTGGGGCCTGGAGGTCTAATGGTCTGATATAGGGGTCTGGAGGTTTTGTTTGATATGGGGGTCTGAGAGGTCTGGTCTGAGGTCTGATACATGGGGGGGGTTTCTGACATGCAGGCCTAATTGGGGTCTCATCTGAGGTCTGATATAGGGGGTGGGTCTGATCTTAAAGGTAAGGGGGTATTTTTTGCACTGGCGCACTGTGTGTGGTACCAGTATTTTCAGGGGAACTGTTTCTGCAGTATAGTATTGGGGAGCACAGCGGAAACATTATTAGAGGTGACAGGACGGGGTGTTGAGAAAGTGGGAGGATGATGGAAAAGTAGGAAACTAAGATATCTGTTTGTCAAACTCTGCAGAGAGAAGAGATGGTTGAAAGAAGTCACCATGGTAGTTGTGCTAGGGTTGGGCGATATAAAAAATATTCCCACGATAACGACATTAAGAAATTTAGAAGAAGAAAACACTTGGGGCCACAAGGAGACATTATACTGTATGGGGCAGCCACAAGGAGACATTATACTGTATGGGGCAGCCACAAGGAGACGTTATACTGTATGGGGGCCACAAGGAGACGTTATACTGTATGGGGGCCACAAGGAGACATTATACTGTATGAGGGCAGCCACAAGAAGACGTTATACTGTATGGGGGCCACAAGGAGACATTATACTGTATGGGGCAGCCACAAGAAGACGTTATACTGTATGGGGGCAGCCACAAGGAGACATTATACTGTATGGGGGCAGCCACAAGGAGACGTTATACTGTATGGGGCCACAAGGAGACGTTATACTGTATGGGGGCCACAAGAAGACGTTATACTGTATGGGGGCCACAAGGAGACATTATACTGTATGGGGGCAGCCACAAGGAGACGTTATACTGTATGGGGGCCACAAGGAGACGTTATACTGTATGGGGGCAGCCACAAGGAGACGTTATACTGTATGGGGGCAGCCACAAGGAGACATTATACTGTATGGGGCAGCCACAAGAAGACGTTATACTGTATGGGGGCCACAAGGAGACGTTATACTGTATGGGGGCAGCCACAAGGAGACATTATACTGTATGGGGGCAGCCCCAAGGAGACGTTATACTGTATGGGGGCAGCCACAAGGAGACGTTATACTGTATGGGGGCAGCCACAAGGAGACATTATACTGTATGGGGCAGCCACAAGAAGACGTTATACTGTATGGGGGCCACAAGGAGACGTTATACTGTATGGGGGCCACAAGGAGATGTTATACTGTATGGGGGCAGCCACAAGGAGACATTATACTGTATGGGGCAGCCACAAGAAGACGCTATACTGTATGGGGGCAGCCACAAGGAGACGTTATACTGTATGGGGGCAGCCACAAGGAGACATTATACTGTATGGGGGGCAGCCACAAGGAGACGTTATACTGTATGAGGGCAGCCACAAGGAGACATTATACTGTATGGGGGCAGCCACAAGGAGACATTATACTGTATGGGGGGGCCACAAGGAGACGTTATACTGTATGGGGGCAGCCACAAGGAGACGTTATACTGTATGGGGCGGCCACAAGGAGACGTTACACTGTATGGGGGCAGCCACAAGGAGACGTTATACTGTATGGGGGCAGCCACAAGGAGACGTTATACTGTATGGGGCAGCCACAAGGAGACATTATACTGTATGAGGGCCACAAGGAGACATTATACTGTATGGGGCAGCCACAAGGAGACGTTACACTGTATGGGGGCCACAAGGAGACGTTACACTGTATGGGGGCGGCCACAAGGAGACGTTATACTGTATGGGGGCAGCTACAAGGAGACGTTATACTGTATGGGACAGCCACAAGGAGACATTATACTGTATGGGGCAGCCACAAGGAGACATTATACTGTATGGGGCAGCCACAAGGAGACATTATACTGTATGTAGCAGCCACAAGGAGATGTTATACTGTATGGGGACAGGGGCAGCCACAAGGAGATATTATACTGTATGGCCTTTCTCAAATCTCTAACTCTCAGACACACAAAGACGGTAACACACTTGACTTCGTTTTCTACCGGCTCTGCTTAATCTCCAACTTTAATAACTCTCCTCTCCCGCTTTCTGACCACAATATCCTCTCCTTCACTCTCACAAATCTGCACCCATCCTAGCACTCCCCTACCTATTACATGCACAGAAACCTACAGGCCATCGACCCTCATACACTTACAGACACTCTACATGCATCATTGTCCCCAATATCTTCCCTTTCCTGCCCCGATAAGGCTGTAAATCACTACAATGACACCCTAAGAAGCACGAGGACAAAGTAGCGCCCCTTACCCTCAGAACCTTCAAACACAGACCAAAGCAACCCTGACTTACACCGCAAACTCGCTTCCTCCATCGTTGCTCCAGGAGTGCTGAACGCCTATGGAGGAAAACTTGCACACCCGAAAATTTCCTCCATTACAAATTCATGCTACGGACCTATAACTCATTCATGCTACGGACCTATAACTCTGCCCTCAACCTCGCTAAATAGACTTACTTCACCACTCTAATGTCACTGTCCAACAACCCAAAAAAACTCTTTGACACTTTCCAATCCCTCCTCAGTCCTAAAGTTCAGGCACCCACCACAGACCTCTCTGCTGAAGACTTAGCCGCCTACAGAGAAAATAGAACATATCCGTCATGAAATCAGCTCCCAGCCACTAAGTGCTATTCATCCCCCTTCCCCCCGCATCTCCTCTGACTCACTGTCTACATTTGACCCAGTCACGGAAGAAGAATTCTCCAGGCTCCTCTCTTCTTCTCGTCCTACCACTTGCGCCTCTGATCCCATTCCCTCACACCTACTCCAGTCTCTCTCTCCGGCTGTCACCACTCACCTAACAAAAATCTTCAACCTCTCCCTCTTTTCTGGTATCTTCCCCTCCTCTTTCAAACACTCTATCATTACTCCATTAATAAAAAAAAAAACATCTTTCGACCCATCCTGCACAATTAAACTCATCATCTCTAAACCCCTGGATCGTCTGGTCTACTCTCGCCTTACCCGCTATCTCTCTGATAACTCTCTCCTCGATCCATTACAATCTGGTTTCCGCCCCCTGCATTCGACAGAAACTGCCCTCACCAAAGTGACAAATGACCTCCTGACAGCAAAATGCAACGTTAAAGGGAGTCTGTCACCTCCATATGGCCATATACAGTGCTTACATGGCTCTGTGACCACCTTTACATATCTCTCCCTAACACGTGTTGGGACTATGCAACATTTTATTTACAATTGGTCACTAGGACCATAGATGTCCCTGATTGACACGTGTTACTAAGTCTAAAATTTAACATTTATTACTTGTCCTTAAAATGTTTCGAACACTACTATTAAAATGATCAGCTATGCATGCTAGATATATATATCAATGGTGCCAGTGATTCTGTTTACTAAGTGATTCCACTAGAGGGTGCTTGTGACCATTAGCTGTTTAAGGCTCTCCTGCCTATTATTGCGGTGCCCCAGTGCTAAGTTGCTGCGCTCTGTTATTGGCACAGTGCGCTACTTTCAACAGCAGTCGCCCTCATAAGGTGCACTCTCTCTCTTTATATTCTTATCAGATCAGTTCCTAGCCATGCATGAACTGGCTAAAACACGCTATCTGCCCCCCGACATGTTTCGCCAAGCACTTGGCGTCTTCAGAGGTTTGGGCAGTGAAGAGTATACAGGATTGTAACGGTACCTTTGTTCTTTTCTTTAGACTTGCACAAGCAGGAAAAACTAAGTTTAATTCATATGCAAATGAGCACTGCCAAGTGCGGCGTTCAGTGTGTAGATGCCCAGGCTGCTCTGCCTTCTTTTCACTTTACTCCTCCCCAGTCTCTTCCTTTGCCCGCCCTCCAAGTCCGGACCTATTGATGAGGCAAGAGACTTGGAGGGCGGGCAAAGGCAGAGACTGGGGAGGAGTAAAGTGAAAAGAAGGCAGAGCAGCCTGGGCACCTACACACTGAATGCCGCCCCTGGGCACTTGGCAGTGCTCATTTGCATATGAATTAAACTTCGTTTTTCCTGCTTGTGCAAGTCTAAAGAAAAGAACAAAGGTACCGTTACAATCCTGTATAAGTGTGCTACAGAGCCATGTAAGCACTGTATATGGCCATATGGAGGTGACAGACTCCCTTTAACGTTGCATTTTGCTGTCAGGAGGTCATTAAGAGATGATGAGTTTAATTGTGCAGGATGGGTCGAAAGATGTTTTTTTTTAACTACTCTCTGCTCATTCTCCTTGACCTCTCTGCAGCTTTTGACACTGTAGACCACCATCTCCTACTCACCATGCTCCAATCCATCGGCCTAAAGGACACCGCCCTCTCCTTGTGTTCTTCCTATCTCTCTGGTCGCTCTTTGTGTATCATTCTCTGGCTCCACTTCCTCACCTCTCCCCCTCGCTGTTGGAGTTCCTCAGGGTTCAGTCCTAGGCCCTCTCTTCTTCTCCCTGTACACAGCACCAATTGGACAGCAGATTTGGAATTCAGTACCATCTCTATGCTAATGACACCCAACTATACACTTCATCCCCTGACATCACACCTGCTGTATTACAGAACACCAGTGACTGTCTCTCTGCAGTCTCTAACATTATGTCCTCTCTCTATCTGAAACTAAATCTTTCAAAAACGGAACTTCTTGTGTTCTCTCCATCTACTAACCTACCTAAACCTGATGTCTGCCTCTTGGTGTGCAACACCGTCATCACTCCTAGGCAGCACGCCCGCTGTCTCGGGTTGACTTTTGACACTGATCTTTCTTTCACCCCCTATATTCAATCTCTCTCCCGCTCATGTCGCCTGCACCTCAAAAACATCTCTAGTATCCGCCCCTTTCTCATTATGGAAACAAAAACTCTCATTGTTGCCCTGATCCACTCCCGCCTTGATTACTGCAACTCACTATTAATTGGCCTCCCCCTCACCAGACTCTCCCCTCTCCAATCTATTCTTAATGCAGCAGCCAGGGTCACCTATCTGTCCAACCGCTAATCTGATGCCTCCGCCCTGTGTCAGTCATTGCACTGGCTACTCATACACTATAGAATCCAATTCAAACTGCTCGTCCTCACCCACAAAGCCCTCCACAGTGCTGCACCACCCTACATCTCTTCCCTCATCTCCGTCTACCACCCTACCCGTGCTCTCCGTTCAGCCAATGACTTACGACTGACTTCCACAAAAATCCGAACCTCTCCCTCCCAGTTCCAAGATTTCTCCTGAGCTGCACCGGTTCTCTGGAATGCCCTACCCCAAGAAATCAGGCTTAATCACAACATGCACAGTTTTAAGCGTTCGCTAAAAACACATCTTTTCAGGGTGGCCTATCACCTCCCTTGATCTAACCTCCCATAGCCCATTTATCATTCCCTGAAGCTGAGCCTCCACTGCACCCAGAAGCACTTTGTATATTGTCTGCTGACCGGCTCATGTGGCTTTATATCTGCTCCCCTATTCTCTCAAGATGGCTGGACTATCATACATAACAAGCACTTCTACCTTTTGTGTCACCCCTATCCCCTCATAGATTGTAAGCTCTTGTGAGCAGGGCCCTCATTCCTCTTGTTGTAAGAATCGACTTGTCTGTTGCTATGTTATTTATGGCTGTTTGTACATGAACCCCTGAATTGTAAGGCGCTGCGGAATATATTGGCGCTATATAAATAAAGATTATTATAAAGATTATTATTATGGGGGCAGCCACAAGGAGACATTATACTATATGGGGCAGCCACAAGGAGACATTATACTGTATGGGGGCCACAAGGAGACATTATACTGTAAACAGAGCAGAGAAGGCAGCGCTCATACAACAAAAAAAAAAACGGACAACCGCTTTAAAGACATACTTGGAAGACATTACATACAGTGCTACAGAACATACAGGATCATACAGCGCCACACACCTCTTACATCCAGTGACTTCTCTGATGTAGATATTCTCTTTCCTTTTCTTCTCCTGTCAGACCAGACCGCCGTGGTGACTTCCTTCAGCCGCGCCAGAGTTTAACAAACAGACATCTTACTTTCCTACTTTTCCATCCTCCTCCTCACCTTCTCAACACCCCATCCTGCCACCCCCAATACTGTGTCCACTGTGCTCCTCAATACTTTCCTGCAGAAACAGTCCCCCTGAAAATATTGGTACCACACAGCGCATCAGTACAAAAACACCCATTTTTTTATTGTGCGCTAGTACAAAAAAATCCCCCCTTCCTTTCAGATCAGACCCCCATATTAAACCCTAAATGAGATTCCCCCATCTCAGACCAAACCCCCTTTAGACCTCTATGTTAGACCCCATATAAGTTTTAGACCTTAGATCAGACCCCCATATCAGACCTCCAGACCCCCATATCAGACCTCCAGACCCCCATATCAGACCTCCAGACTCCCACTAGACCTCCAGACCCCCATATCGGACCCCTATTAGACCTCCAGACCCCCATATCGGACCCCCATTAGACCTCCAGACCCTCAATCAGACCTCTAGACCCCCAATCAGACCCCCATTAGACCTCTAGACCCCCCAGTCAGACCTTTCCAAACCCCCCAGTCAAACCTCCAGACCCCCCCATTGGACCACTTCAGACCCCCAGTCAGACCTCCTATTAGACCTCCATATCAGACCTCAGATCAGACTGTAAAATAATAAAGTAACTTACCTCTCCTGCTGCCACTCTCCTTGTCCTGGCTGTCTTCTCCTGCCAGCGCTGCAGTCACCTGACCTCCTGCAGCGTCAGGTCACAGTGCCCTCTGTACGTCCTGATGCTGCAGGCCGCCAGGACACAGGAGAGCAGGCCCTGAGAAGAGCAAGCAGGAGGAGGGGTAAGTAATGGACAGCGCTCACCCCCTCCTCCTGCAGACTAGTGAGCGCTGCCATTATGGAAGTATTCCCTTTATAAGATGCACTGGGCAAAGGTTTAGGGGCCCAACCGCAACAGCTGCGACCCCTATAGTTACGCCAGTGCAGTCGGGTCTCTCACACTCCTCTTATTCCACCTTGGACAATCGCTCGCAGGCGAACTCTGTGGGGGTCGGAGTGAGACTTTACCCGCCTCATTGCTCCACTCGCTTATCTGATTCCGACATCAGTGGGCGGAGACTTCATTATGGAACCTCGGAGGAGCCGGGGTGGCTGCTGCCAGCAGTAATTGGCATGTGGTATGCATGGATGAAGGGGCAGGCGGACGCAGATTCTGAACTGGTCTGCGCACATGATCGGTTCTGACATCACAAAATGCTGCAGTTAGTAGGAAACAGCGATATCACCATATCGCTGTTTCTTAATACCACAGTATATAGCTCAACCCTATGGCGGTCTGGTCTGAAAAGAGATGAGGAGAAAAGAGAACATCTAAATCAGAGCAGACATCACTAGATGTAAGAGGTTTGGGGTGCTGTATTACCCTGTATGTAAGAGGTATGGGGCGCCATATTACCCTGGATTTAATGGGTATGTGTGCTGTATTACCTTGGATGTAAGAGGTATGAGGCGCTGTATTACCCTGGATGTAAGAGGTATGTGGCGCTGTATTACCTTGGATGTAAGAGGTATGGGGCGCTGTATTACCCTGGATGTAAGAGGTATGGGGCGCTGTATTACCCTGGATGTAAGAGGTATGGGGCGCTGTATTACCCTGGATGTAAGAGGTATGGGGCGCTGTATTACCCTGGATGTAAGAGGTATGGGGCGCTGTATTACCCTGGATGTAAGTGGTATGGGGCGCTGTATTACCCTGGATGTAAGAGGTATGGGGCGCTGTATTACCCTGGATGTAAGAGGTATGGGGCGCTGTATTACCCTGGATGTAAGAGGTATGGGGCGCTGTATTACCCTGGATGTAAGTGGTATGGGGCGCTGTATTACCCTGGATGTAAGTGGTACGGGGCGCTGTATTACCCTAGATGTAAGAGGTATGGGGCGCTGTATTACCCTGGATGTAAGAGGTATGGGGCGCTGTATTACCCTGGATGTAAGAGGTATGGGGCGCTGTATTACCCTGGATGTAAGTGGTATGGGGTGCTGTATTACCCTGGATGTAAGAGGTATGGGGCGCTGTATTACCCTGGATGTAAGAGGTATGGGGCGCTGTATTACCCTGGATGTAAGAGGTATGGGGCGCTGTATTACCCTGGATGTAAGAGGTATGGGGCGCTGTATTACCTTGGATGTAAGAGGTATGGGGCGCTGTATTACCCTGGATGTAAGAGGTATGGGGCGCTGTATTACCCTGGATCTAAGAGGTATGAGGCGCTGTATTACCCTGGATGTTCTGTAGCGGTGTATTTAATGTTTTCAAAGTAGGTCTTTAAAGGGGTGTCCGCTTTTTTTCCCCCTACAAGCACTGCCTTCTCTGCTCTGTTTACCTGCCCACCACTGCAAATTCTGCAGTGATCAGGTGAACATATGAGCGCTGCCTTCTTCACATAACTGATCGGTGGGGTGCCAGATGTCGGACCCCCGCCGATCTGGAGGGAGTGGGTTAAGTTGAAAATTTGGCATGTGGGTGACGTTTTTATTTTTACCTCAGGCAGCAGAAAGGCTAGGTGCTCCCCTGCCCCTGGCCACAAAGTACTTAGGGAGTGAGTGGGAAGGGGCGGCGCCATTTCATTTTGCGCCTCAGGCAGCAGAAAAGCTAGAAATTCGGCCACCGCTGTGGCTTTGCTATCAGCAGCCTCTGATGGCTCAGATGGCGGCTGCAGTGACTGCAAATCCCACACCATATTCACAGCACTGTGTGAATCCAGCCCATGGGTGTGCACACACGTTGCAGAAACGCAGATTTTGCTTGTCTCTATTAGCAGGTCAAAATCTGCAGCGTTTCTGCAACATGTGTTCACACCCTTAGACTTCTGCTGAAACAAGCAGTTATTAACAGATACCGTATTTTTCTCCCTATAAGACGCACCGGCCCATAAGATGCACTTAAGTTTTAGAGGAGGACAATAAGAAAAAAATATTTTTCATTAGACCTCAGATCAGCAATCAGACCCCCAATGTTAATCAGACCTCAGCTCACAGGCCCAATCAGATCCTCAATGTTAAGATCTCAGATCAGACCCCAATGTGAATGACCCCCAATCAGACCTCAGATCAAAGCCCAATATAAAGAAGACCCCCATATGTACCTCAGATAAGACCCCCATGCCTCATATCAGCCCCCAGCCATATGTACTCAGCCCCCAGCCATATGTGAGCAGCCCCCAGCCATAGGTACTCAGCCCCCAGCCATAGGTACTCAGCTCCCAGCCATAGGTGAGCAGCCCCCAGCCATAATTCAGCCTCAGATCACAAAAATAAAAAACCCACTTACCTCTCCTGCTCCTGGACGCCGCCAATCATCACATCGCGATCCTCTTCCTCCTGCTGTCGGCTGTGCTGTAAACTGGCACGCACAGCGTGAGGTCACAGAGTGCCCTCACGCTGTGCGCAGCCTTCACAGCCGAGACCAGGAAGCGGTGAGTACAGAGCCTTCACCGCTTCCTGGTCCTCCAATACTAATGAGCGCTTCCATAATGGAAGTGCTCATTAGTATTCGCCCCATAAGACGCTGGGGCATTTTTTCCCCACTTTGGGGGGAAAAAGTGCGTCTTATGGGGTGAAAAATACGGTACATTATATTGCAGTCTTCCAACGCAGAGTAACCCTCCCTTTCAACCCGCGGGCAGGCCATATTTCATGGAGTGGCATCGCTCCTGTGAACTGGAGTGCACAGCATCACTAGTATGATGGTGTGCGCTTCCAGACACCCGCGGGGTTACTGTCCTGTGCTCGTATGATTACGCTCATCGGCAAGAAGCCTAACTAGCATCCCACAGATACCAAGCCAGAATATTCTAAACCGTATCCCACTGTTCCCCCAATGTACACATCTCACCATCATGCCAGCCTCCCATCTGCATCCCCAGCTCTAACCACACCGCCATGTTCACCCCCCCCCCCATACACACACACTCCCTGGTTCTGCTCTCCTCTCACTTCAGACGCTATCACTCTGAATGAGGATGTGTCCGCTTTGCCTCCTTGACGTCAGAAGGTCCTTCCCGTTCATGGGATTTAGCCTTTACCCATTGCTTAGTTATCTTCCATGTGCATCTGCATTTCTGGCAGTGAAAGAAGACCGAGGGCTGGGCCCACAGGTACAGAGGGTACACGATGCCACACAGACACAGACAACGGTTCCTTTCCAGCAGTTGTGTTTACTGAACAATCTAGTGAACAAGAAGCGGAGAATAGATAAAACAGATTGGTACACAAAGAATAAACCAACAGTAAATGTAACACTGTCTAACAATAAGGCCTCATGCACACGACCGTTGTCTTGGTCCGCATCCGAGCTGCAGTTTTTGCGGCTTGGATGCGGACCCATTCACTTCAATGGGCCGCAAAAGATGCGGACAGCACTCCGTGTGCTGTCCGCATCCGTTGCTCCGTTCCGTGGTCCGCCAAAAAAATATAACCTGTCCTATTCTTGTCCGTTTGGTGGACAAGAATAGTCAGTTATACCAATGGCTGTCCGTGCCGTTCCGCAAATTGCGGAACGCACACGGACACCATCCGTGTTTTGTGGATCCGCAATTTGCAGACCGCAAAACACCCAACGGTCGTGTGCATGATGCCTAAACCAGATGCCTAAACCTCATGCACACGACCGTTGTTTTGGTCCGCATCCGAGCTGCAGTTTTTGCGGCTCGGATGCGGATCCATTCACTTCAATGGGGTCGCAAAAGATGCGGACAGCACTCCATGTGCTGTCCACATCCGTTGCTCCGTTCCGTAGCCCCGCAAAAAAAATATAACATGTCCTATTCTTGTCCGTTTTGCGCACAAGAATAGGCATTTCTACAACGGGCCGGCCGTTCCGCAAATTGCGGAAGGCACACGGGCGGCTTTCGTTTTTTACAGATCCGCGGTTTGCGGACTGCAAAAAACTGCACGGTCATGTGCATGAGGCCTAAATGTGATGTTTTCCCCAAAGACTATTAAGCAGCCTAGCTGCACTTGTATGTTCCTGGAAAAGTTCCTCGTTGGGGTGCACCCTAAGTATTGCGCTATACTATTTGTAATCCACAGGTAAATGATATATGTCCCTTTGATTGCAGCTGTAATCCTTACTCCAGCTCCCAGTATATAACAATCTATGAGCAGCCAGTAAGATAGTTAGGTGTCGGCGTATGAGTCCCTTAGGGCTTTGCATTAGCTTGCAGCCCGTACACCGCAATACAACTGTACTTGTAGTGTTATTGTCTGTCCAAATGCCACTTTACCAGTGTGGTGGAACGTGGCGCGGCACAGCCGCACTTACAGTTCCTTGAGCAGATTCTTGGTGCTTTATCTTATTTCTTGGTCCACTCCAGAAGTGGATCCTACAGACACGACACTCCTGGGGTCGTCGCTGCAAACCTCCCCTTCGTGCTGTCGCCAGTCTCCACTGTGAGCTGGTCCATTCCCTTCCAGAATCTGCAGAGAAGATCTCTTCTGGTCTCCAGACAGTGATGGTCAGTTCACAGTGTTCGCCATCGAACACATGCGGGCTGCCATCTTTAGTAAGGTAGACTCACCCGTCTGGCGATGCACAGGTAAGCCCTTACCTGTGTCGGGAGCCAGTCTGAAATCAAATGCAGTCACCGGGAGCAGGCAGTTCCGAGAACAGCCCGATGAAGGCCCCCGACAGCTGTTCTCTGAACTGCCTGCTCCCGGTGACTGCATTTGATTTCAGACCGGCTCCCGGCACAGGCACAGGTAAGGGCTTACCTGTGCATCGCCGGACGGGTGAGTCTACCTTACTAAAGATGGCAGCCCGCATGTGTTCTCTGGCGAACACTGCGAACTGACCATCACTGTCTCCAGAAGCACCAAGCACAACCTCCCTCTGCTCAATTCCTGCCCCTCCTCCCCTTCACAGGGAGAGAGTGTGATGCAATAAGTCATTTGCTAAGTGCAGTGTCAAACCTGCATATACAGTCTGCTATCACACTTGTAGGGGTCAAAAACAGCCATAAATTAGCTAATTACCAACTTCGCAAACAAAACAGGTAATTAATATTACTCTTATGGGCAGCTCCATGTAGATTTTTAGCATGTTATCCTTTGCTGCCATCTACTGACCAAAGTGAGAATTGCAGTAATTATACAATTTACACATGCAGAGTAATACATTTAGGCTGGTTTCACACGGGCGTGACGGATTGGCTCAGGATGCGTTCAGGGTGCGTTCAGTGAAACTCGCACTATTTTGCAAGCAAGTTCAGTCAGTTTTGTCTGTGATTGCGTTTAGTTGTTCCGTTTTTTCCGCACGGGTGCTATGCGTTTTGAAGCGTTTTTCACGCGCGTGATAAAAAACTGAAGGTTTACAAACAACATCTCTTAGCAACCATCAGTGAAAAACGCATCGCACCCGCACTTGCTTGCGGATGCAATGCGTTTTTCACGCAGCCCCATTCACTTCTATGGGGCCTGTCCTGCGTAACAAACGCAGAATATAGAACATGCTACGATTTTAAAGCATTGCAGAAGTGATGCGTGAAAAAAAACGCTCATGTACACAGACCCATTGAAATGAATGGTGCCGGATTCAGTGCGGGTGCAATACGTTCACCTACCGCATTGCACCCGCGCGGAAATCTCGCCCGTGTGAACTCAGCCTTAAGGTCCCTTGCCCCACGTCCTTACAGCAGACCCATTCAGTTCAATGGGTCCGTGTTCCACATTTTGCGGGCAAGTATAGGACATGTTCCATCTTTTTGCAAAACGGACATGCGGATGCCGAAAGCAGAAAGATCATCCGTGTGCATTCCACATCCATATACCCGTTCCGCAAAAAGATACAATATGTTCACAAAATGTGGACCGCGAACACATTGAAGTCAATGGGTCCGCAAAAAAAGTGCAGACTCCACACAAACTACATCTGTAGCTTACAGATCTGAAATCTGCAGACCGCAAAACGGATACGGATGTGTGGATGAGACCTAACACAGGTGACATTTGCTGCAGATACCTTGCTAATTTTGACCCAGAATCACAGTTGATGAACTAAAACCCCCACCAGCACATTCCTCACCTCAGTCAGGTTTAGACATCATTTCCTGGGATACATGTTACATTACTCGAAAATGTTCACAGAATGGGGTGGCTCTACCAATCCGTAGGATAGAAAAGGTGCTCACTATCTAAGTGTTAACTCCAAAAACACCAAGAGATTAGTAAATTGTAAAAATAAATAAAGATATGGCACTCAATATCTGGAGGACTGCTCAAAGCAAATTACTTTATTACTACTACTATAACAGTTCTCAATTATTAAAAGATTTAAAATGTCATACAAGATACGTAAATTGTACAGAAATTAAATAACAAAAGGATAAAACATCACAAATGACGATAAGATAAAAAAAAAAAAAAAATCACTTGAGGTATAAATGTGTATGTCAGACAGCTTGTAGGTGCTTTCTGAATTTCTGATTAGTCCACCACAGAAAAATTGGTTATCAGCACTATATAGGCTGTTTGTTGGTAATTCTCTGAGATTTTTGATAGTCACCAATTCTTCAGTTAGTAAAATAATAAGCGATTCTTGATGTTATAACGCAATGTTAGACTTTACGAAAGAGTCATATTATTCTTATAACACAGTTCTGAAATTTGTCAAATTGTAGAAATACGGGAATTATTAGCTCTGGGTGGCGTCCCACCTATTATCGAGCTGCCTTATTCCCTTACCTCCAACCTCTGAGTGCGGCTTTTTCCTTTTGGTCGCCGTTCCTTCAGCGTCCCACGTGTTCAGATTGGGAGGAATCTGGACCCCACATTACCACCATTTTGGCGTACGCAAGGACACTTACATTGAAGCTAAGGAAAATCTGAACACGTGGGACGCTGAAGGAACGGCGACCAAAAGGAAAAAGCCGCACTCAGAGGTTGGAGGTAAGGGAATAAGGCAGCTCGATAATAGGTGGGACGCCACCCAGAGCTAATAATTCCCGTATTTCTACAATTTGACAAATTTCAGAACTGTGTTATAAGAATAATATGACTCTTTCGTAAAGTCTAACATTGCGTTATAACATCAAGAATCGCTTATTATTTTACTAACTGAAGAATTGGTGACTATCAAAAATCTCAGAGAATTACCAACAAACAGCCTATATAGTGCTGATAACCAATTTTTCTGTGGTGGACTAATCAGAAATTCAGAAAGCACCTACAAGCTGTCTGACATACACATTTATACCTCAAGTGATTATTTTTATTTTTTTATCTTATCGTCATTTGTGATGTTTTATCCTTTTGTTATTTAATTTCTGTACAATTTACGTATCTTGTATGACATTTTAAATCTTTTAATAATTGAGAACTCTTATAGTAGTAGTAATAAAGTAATTTGCTTTGAGCAGTCCTCCAGATATTGAGTGCCATATCTTTATTTATTTTTACATGTTACATTACTCTCCTATTGATTTCAATGATAGACATATCTGAGTGTAGCTTACTGAAGCCCCCTTGTATAGGGATCAGTGGGGGTCACAGTTAATGGATCCCCAATGACTCAAAGACATATCTCTGTGGCATGCCAGAAGATGTACAAAAGTGTGCATACACTTTAAGGAAATCCATGAGATGTACCTGCTGTGCTATGAAAAGTAGTATATTACTTTATCCCCATTGTATGATCTTAGCTCTGCAATATTTGGGGACAACATTAAATGGGGCGTATAGTTTTAGAAGAGTTCTATATGTTATGTCAGTTTCATCTTATATATAACTGGAGGCTGTAGTGTTTGAATACATTTGCTTGCCCATACATGATACATTATGTATGTGATATGTTGGTTATTTTCCAGACTATTGCATGTATTATACTGTATGAATGTCCTGGGATATGACTCCTTCATCTTCTGTAGCTGAGGAGGTACAGAAGAAAAAACGGGTCTGACCCCAGATGTAATTAAGATGTAAAAATAATAGGTATTAGTGATGAGCAAAGCGAGCTTCCGATCCTACATCCGAAGTCGCTTCGCTCAAAACTTCGGATTAAAGGGGTTATCCAATCTCTATAATGCCTCCCAAAATGCCTGGGACCCTCATACTAGTTATACTTGCTCCGCTTCCCGACACCCGCGTCGCTCCTGATGCCCGCACGGCCTTCGCTGCATCTCCCCGTCGCGCGGATCAAAACATCCGGCGACAGGGAAGGGGAAGGCAACCAGTAGCAGGCCGCGACAAGGACGAGCCTCCCTAGCATCACCCGCAATACTAGGGAGGATCCTTCCTGTTGCGGCCTACTATTGGCAGCACCAGATCTGTCTCCGTACAGCATTAAAATGTACGGCCTCCGATGAAGCGAAGTCTTGCGAGACTTTGGTTATTAACTTCTGTATTTGATTTTTAAAGTGGAAATAAAGTCGGATAGGTATGTAGCCGTAGGTTTTCTGTAACTAATGCTAAAGAGATTTTAGCTTTTAGTATTGATGATCTATCCTCAGCATAGGTCCTAAATATCAGATCGATCTGACACCTGGGACCCCCAGTTGTTTGAAGAAGCCATGGCGATCAAGTGAGCCCTGTGGCCTCCTCGCAGCTCACCAAGCAAAGTGCCGTCCATTGTATAGCGGCTGTACCTGGTATTGTAGCTCAGTCCCATTCACTTGAATGGGACTGAGCGGCTCCTGTGCTGTGAACGTGATGTCACTAACCTAGAAAGAGGCCGCGGAGCTCATGGAATGCCACGGTCTCTTCAAAGAGCTGATCGGTGGGGTGACCAGAAGCATTTTGATATTGATGACCTACAGTATACTGAGGATATGTCATTATTATTAAACACACCCTTTAAAAAGCGCGTGCAGGTCCATGCGCCAGAACTGAAATCTACACCAGCAGGGAAGCTGGTGTCGATTATACCCGCAATCGCAATGGCATAGATTATATTAAATGTTCCAGACCGACCAAAGCCGGCCCTGTACCGCTCTGCCCCACTCCACCCACTTTTTGGAGAAGTGGCCATTGGGGTGCAAAACCTGCAAAAATTTGCGCAAGTAAAGAGTACGGTCAACTTTGCAACTTTTTGACTCCAATTTACTGGCATACATGGGTTGATGAATGGTGTCCCTTTGCGTATCAGTTTATTCTATGGTAACAAACTCCTTAAGGGCTCATGCACACAGCCGTTGTTGGCCAGTTTCCGTATTGCGGCCCTCAAACAGCGGATCTACAATATACGGGCACCGTATTGCGGACCTGTTTACTTGAATGGGTCTGCAATTCAGAAGGTGCGGTCCTGAATGAAGGCACGGAACCCCGCGGAAGCACTTTGGCATTCAGGCCTGTGCCTCGGCACCGCAAAAAAATAGAACATGCTTTAGTTTTTTGCGGTGCGGACGTATCACGGACCCTTTCAAGTTGAATGTATCTGCATCTGTCTCCGCCAGTACGGCACTATTTTGTGCTGCACTGTGTATTTGGTTCTGCTGGGGCAGCATTTTGTGCTACGCTACCGTATTGCTTACTCCGTCTTTTGTCAATTTGGACCCACCTACAACTACAACATGGGATCACTTTTAGGTTTCTTTTCCAGGGCCACTTTAAGTTCCCAGAATGCCCCTTTTCTGGCAGACTGTGCTGGTGTAGTGATATCATAGAGAAGCAGTGAACAGGCCCAGACACCTTTCCTTCCTTCATCCCTACTTCAGAATTCATAGGGGAATATATATATATATATATCTTTCTCTAGACAGTGGAATAGGAAATTGTGGGGCCATTACATACCTTATCATATGTATTTCTGGGGCTATATATAAGGGACTATTTTCTATGAATGGGAGGAAGGGGTTAACAAAAGCTGATTGCAATGCATCCTGGGAGATGCAGGTGCTTAATTGTCACATGTGACAAGCTACTGCCCTCCCGCCCGAAAGGAAATACTAAAGTCCTCCAGATAATCTGAGTAAAAAAAAAAGAGAAGAAAGTTGAAAAGTACACCAGAGATATAATGGTGTGCATTATTACAAATATTTACATTAGTATTAGGCCTAGTTCACACGATCGTTTTTTTTGCGAGTGTACGGGCCGTTTTTTTGTGTTCCGTATACGGTCCGTATTTCATTTCAATGGTTCCGCATTAAAAACGGAATGTGTTCCGTAAGCATTCCGTTTCCGTATTTCCGTTTTTCCGTTCCGATGAAAGATAGAACATGTCCTATATTTGGCAGCAAATCACGTTCCGTGGCTCCCTTCAAGTTAATGGGTCCGCAAAAAAAAAAACGGAACACATACGGAAATGCATCCGTATGTCTTCCGTATCCGTTCCGTTTTTGCTGAACCATCTATTGAAAATGTTATGCCTAGCCCAATTTTTTCTATGTAATTACTGTATACTGTATATGCCATACGGAAAAAACGGAACGGAAAAACGTAAAGGAAACGGAAACACAACGGAACTCAAAAACAGAACAACGGATCCGTGAAAAACGGACCGCAAAAAACTATAAAAGCCATACGATCGTGTGAACTAGGCCTTACATTTAAGGGATATCCCTTTTAATGGAAGGCAAATGCATGGAAAGAAATACTTGACCTCTAATGGTTCACTCACAATCAGGGGTGCTTTAAAGTGTCATTCATTTAATAGAAAACATAGAAACATAGAATGTGTCGGCAGATAAGAACCATTTGGCCCATCTAGTCTGCCCAATATAATAAGGTGTAATCAGCATCCGTTTCTAATATATCCCCTTGTAGACCTTCACGTGAATCATATATCGTGCATTTTTAGTGTTTCTTTGTTATTTTTCAGCTACTGTTACTACCCTGTCAGTCAGGGTCATTTATTATGACTCCCTATGCCCGATTTTGGTGTAAAAAAGACGCATCGCCCCATTTTGTAACTTTTTAAACGCTGGTGCGTTTAATTTTAAACTATCCCCAACAGCGGGGAACTGGCAGGGACTGGAGTAGATTTCCATCTGGGGGCATGGACTGCTAGAGGATGCACCTCATCAGAAATTAAGCGCATATTCTCCAGTAGTGCAGGGAATATCAAAATCATACCTCCCAACTTTAGAAAATCGCAAAGAGAGACAATAAGTGCGGCACGCATCGCTGCAATGTTTTCCATACTAGGCCACGCCTCTAACTCCGCCCAAAACATAATTACTGACCCCCATCAGAAGTGCAGCAGCTGGGGATCGGTTAGGTGAGTGTAAGTTCCTTTATTTTTTTACAACATGTGGAGCCCATCGGACAATTTTCTTTCTTGCGATTCAATATCCATTTAAAAATTAGCAAATAAACATCAGATTATAGATGTTTTAAAGGGAGTCTGTCACCACAATATGACATTATAGACCCCTTACATAGCGCTGTAGCATAACTATACATGAGTCAAATGGTACCTTTGTTGTGTTGTTCTGAAGTTCAACAGAGGCAAAATCGCAGTTTTATTCATATGTAAATGAAGGCTCACAAGTGCCCAGGGGCGGTGTTTGGGCTGTAAGTGCCCAGGCCACTCTGCCTTCTTCTTAGATAACTCCTCCCAGCTTCTTGCTTGGTCTGCCTGCAGCGTACTCAAGTTGTGTGCAGTAGGTGTTTCTGGGTGATGTAGTGCAATATACACTAACCTGGTACAGCTGACTCTCTGCAAGGGCAGGTATACGTAGAAATAGTTCGTGACGCCAGTGCCAAGTAAACGGTGGCACGCCGTTTGCGGATGCAGGAATAAATTGAGGAAACGTAGGATTAAAACAGAACTCCAACTTTAGTAGTTTTGCAAGCAGAGACAATAATGGAAATGCAGTTCCTTAGCATACAGTCGATTTTGCAATTCGGTCGATGCAGGCAATTCAGTTACAGCAAGGTAATTACAGAGTGTTGAACACAGGACTTGCAGCACAGGAGCTAGCACTCTATTTCTGTCTGATCCTGGAATATAGCATATCTTCACCAAGGCCCATTAACCTATTTCTGGCTTTATATCCTTGGCTATAGCTTTATAAGTACCTCCTCTGTCTTTCTGAGTACCTCTTGCTTTCCTGATCTTTGCCTCTGTCTCTCTCAGCTTCTGGAAACTTCCTCAGGCTCTAGAAACTTCTGAGCTGTGGTCTAGACTGACTTCTGCACTCCACACTAGATCAGGTTACACTGACTTTCCCTTCCTTGTCTGGGCCTTATATAAACTAGGGCTCCCTAGCTCCCTCTAATGCCTAAGAGCTGGAATGACACCCCTAGCCGGCCTGTACTTGCAAGTTTCATAGCAACAGGGAAATACATGCATTACATTACATGACATTTTATAAAACTGACATATACCAACTTCCCCATAATTAGGAGGGACGACAGCACACCAAGTGACACTTTGGTAGTGACGGGTATTACAGTCCCCGTACACTACATACCCCACTGCTTTAAGCTGAGTACGACCTCGTACTCCATCATGGGTCGCCCCAACTGGAATCTCTACCTGAAATAGAAAAAGAGACATGCAGGCATACATACATGTAATTAATCTGCATTTACATTTACATCAGGTCCAATTGGCAAAGGTGCAGGGTAGTGACAAGGGGCGTCGTTCTCTTCTCTCAGGATAGTGAATGGAACGGGGGCGCTGACCTGGCACAGCGTAACATTAGAACCAGGATAGTCCATGACAATGAATAAGTCCATGATAAAACAGTAGAAAACGGTATAAAAGTTCTTGGAGGCTCAAATAACAAACATGAGTACGTACCCAGGTTATTTCTTATTAAATCACAGAGGCTCTCATGCGGTGGAGTCCATCTCTGGGCACATTTCCTTAGTATGAAGTTGCACAATAAAATGACAGCATAATAACGGAACTACCCAGGGGTTTCCTGTGGGTGTAGCACAGGCAAGGGCTCACGTGGGGGAGTCCATTCTTGCGCACAAATGTCCAACAAGGTATTCCCAGTAACAACGGTTTGGGAGGAGACGCCACCAGAATAGTCAAAGTCTCCTAAACGGACTGGCGGGCGTCCCCTGGTCATCCGGGTAGACCTTCTCAGTACAGGGGTCTCCTCTTCCCTTAGCAACGAAGTAGAAGGGACAGGAGCAACAGGAGGGTCTCCATCAGCGAGACCCTGGTCAGGAACAACTGGAACAACTGGAACAACTGGAACAACAGGAACAACTGGAACAACAATATCCACAAGAGGGGAAACTGGATCCGGGGCATCTTGAACCGGCTCTTCTGGGGGTGAAGAAACAGCAGGGGCCGGAGCAGGCACCAGCAAATTCAACCAAGGTGTCAGAAGCCAATGCATGGGATCAGCGTCATACCTCAGATTACTAACAGCCTGCATAGGATCCTCGGGCTGTATGGCTGACTCTGACACCGGATACTCTGATCCAGAACTCTCGGCACTAGGTTCTGGCGTCAGGCAGAGTTTCAACCGGTTTCGGTGTACAATTTGGGATCCCTTGTCTTCCCGGGTGATCTCATAAGTGTGAGTTCCAACATTTGGGATTGCAGTGACAACATAAGGACTTCGCTCCCACTTACTGTCCAATTTGCTGGTACGACGGTTATTCTTTAACCATACCACGGCCCCTATGGTCAAGGGTTCTGCATGGGCTGCCTGATCATAGTCTCTCTGCTGTCGGTCTCTAGCAAGGTCCATACGTTCCTGAACAATGGCTTTGGCTGCATCCAATCGCCTTTGGTGCTCAGCAACCCAGTCTGTGTTAGGTAATGGGTTAATGCAATCAGGCACATGTATGTCCAATGAATGATCAGCAGGCAATGTCCCTTGGCGCCCAAACATCAAGTAAAAAGGGGTATACCCGGTGGAACAATGTATGGTATGATTGTATGTGAACATGAGCTGTGGCAACAGACTGGGCCAATCTCCTCTGTTCTCAGGAGGCACGGCCCTCAGCATCTCTATCAAGGTCTGATTCATTTTTTCACATAATCCGTTACCTTGAGGATGGTAGGCCGTCGTCCGGATCTTCTTACAGTTGTGTAAGCGGCACAGTTCATGGAACAGATGGGACTCAAAAGCAGGTCCTTGATCGGTGAGGATCTTTTCTGGACATCCATAGGGCAGGAGGAAGTGCTTCCAGAACATTTCGGCTGTAGTCTTGGCTGTCTGGTCTCTCACAGGCACTGCTACAACAAACTTTGTGAAATGGTCAATAATAGTCATGGCATAAGCATACCCTGAGCGACTAGGCTCCAGTTTTACATGGTCGATGGCGACAAGTTCAAGAGGACGGGCACTTACAATGGGTCTTAGTGGTGCCCTCTGATCATGGTGCTCACTTCGTTTCAAGGCACAGGCTACACACTCTCGACACCACTTTTCCATGTCTTCTCTCATGCCTACCCAGTAAAACCGCTGGCGGATAGTAGCTTCAGTCTTTTGGACCCCAAAGTGACCGGATTGATTGTGGTACATCTCCAACACCATACCTGCATCTCGTCGGGGTATGAGAATCTGGTGCACTCTCTCGTTGGACACTGGGTCTAGGCTTCTCCGTAGCAATAGGCCCTTTTGTATGAAGAGTTGATGGTGCTGTCTCCACAGTTTGATGAGCTCAGGATCTGCACTCTTACGCCGGATCCTCTCTGGGGCTCTGCCACTAGTAATGAAGTCCAACAACTCACCCAGCACTCTACTTTCAGACTGTAGTTTCACCCACCTTTCTTCTTTAGGTTCAGGCCTACTGGAGGGTGAAGGAACTGCAGCTCTGTTATTGGTAGCTCGAGCCTGATCCTGTTGAGCAAATTTGTTATAGAAAGCCGGCATCTCTACATCTTCCCAAGCATCTCGCACATCATCAGGAGCTGTCTCTGTGGGAAGCCTGGATAAAGCATCAGCGTTATCATTAGTACGTCCAGCACGATACTTTACAGAGAAATTATAGTTGGCAAGGCGAGAGGCCCATCTCTGCTCCAAGGCCCCCAATCTAGCTGTATTGAGATGTGCCAGAGGGTTATTGTCAGTGAATGCAATGAACGGGGTGGCGGCTAGATAATCCTTGAATTTTTCTGTCACCGCCCACACTAATGCCAGGAACTCTAGTTTGAAGGAACTATAATTCTGGTCATTTTTCTCAGCTCCTTTCAGGGAGCGGCTTGCATATGCTATCACTCTCTCTTTTCCCTCTTGGACTTGGGCTAACACAGCTCCCAGGCCTCGCTTGCTAGCATCGGTATAAAGATGGAAAGGCTTGCTATAATCTGGATAACCTAACACTGGAGGCTCGGTCAGTTTCTTTTTTAGCAATTGGAACGCTATCTCTCTTTTCTCATTCCACTCAATGGGCACAGGAGTTCTAGGACTCTTTTTGGGTTGCCCCCTCAAGAGCTCCTGGATAGGATCAGCTATTTGAGCAAAATGGGGGATAAAACGTCTATAGTAGCCGGCAAAACCCAGGAAACTCCTCACCTCTTTGACAGTAGTAGGAACCGGCCAATTACGGACAGCTGCTAATTTATCAGGGTCAGGTTGCACTCCCTCTCCGCTTACTACATGCCCCAGGTATCTTACTGCAGGTTTGAGCAGGTGACACTTGGATGGCTTTACCTTCAAGCCATATTTGATAAGGATTTCAAATACTTCTGCAAATGTTTCAGATGGTCCTCATATGTTTTTGAGTACACAATGACGTCATCAAGATACAGCAGCACTGTTTCGAAGTTTTTGTGACCCAAACACCGTTCCATTAGTCTCTGGAAAGTTCCTGGGGCATTACATAGCCCGAACGGCATACAATTGAATTCGAACAGGCCCATGGGAGTAGTGAAGGCAGTCTTTTCTCTATCTGCAGGGGCCATGGGTACTTGCCAGTAGCCACTGGTCAAGTCCAATGTGGAGAAATAGGCAGAGGAGCCCAGAGCAGTTAGTGACTCCTCAATGCGGGGCAGTGGGTATGCATCTTTGTGGGTTATTTGATTAATTTTCCTATAATCCACACAGAAACGGACACCACCGTCCTTCTTCTTTACAAGGACCAGGGGTGCAGCCCACGGACTACGGCTGTCCCGGATTACATTAGAGTCTTTCATCTCTTGGATCATTTCTTTTACAGTCTGATATGAGGTAGGTGGTAAGGGTCTGTACCTCTCCTTGATAGGAGGATGAGAGCCAGTAGGTATGGTGTGTTGTATGGCACTCACCTCTCTATAATCAGTGGCATGCTTACTGAAGGCCTGGTGGTGCTCCTTGACAAGCTGTATAATCCCTTCTTGTTGCCGTTGGGGGGTATTCTCGTCCCCGACATGGAGCTTTTCCCACCAGGGCACTTGTGGCTGGGTCACCGGCGAACATCTGCTGTCTGCAGCTGGCGGCTTTTCTGTCACTGGAAGACGAATGATGTCTTGGAAGGACACCTGGGACAGCTGGGCAACAGGGCAATGCTTAGTAAGCGCAACAGGATGATTACTCAGATTAATCAGACGGACAGGTACTTTACCTTGGGAGACGTTCACCAGGCACTTGGCAGCTCTCACATAAGGATAATCCTCCATCTGGAGTGGTTCCACCAGGGCTGGATAATCTCGGCCTTCGACTCCCAGGACAGCACGACACCACAAAAGAGTTTGAGAATTAGGAGGCAAAGTCACAGGCTTAATATCACGGATCCTGGCAGTACAAATTTCTCCTTTCCCATTAGCAAACCTCTGCTGGGCACTTAACACAGTGATAGTCTTTTGAATCACCCTCCTGGATGCAGAGGAAGCAGTGGGCAAAGTCTGATGTAATACAGCAAGTATTTCTGAATAACAGTTTTTGAAGACATTGGTGCCTAGAATGACAGGATGTCCTCCTCTGTCACCGGCCTGTACTACGATCACTCCCTGTTGAGGCAGGGTTACTTCTCCCACCTGCAGGGTGGGTTCCCAGTATCCATGAACCTTTACTGGTTTGCCATTGCTGGCGATAATTTCCACCCAGGATTCAGGCGGTTGGGTCAACTGGTTGGTGTCCCAGAACTTTTCAAATGCAGGCAGCTGAATAGTAGTGACCTGAGACCCAGTATCTAATAGGGCTTCAAAGGGGACCCCCGTTGATCTCTATATTGATTTTAGGATGGGATCCTACATAACGTGGCATCCAATTTGGATCCTCTGGACCTAGTGTTCTACCTCCCGAGGGGTGGTCCTCAGCCTCAGGGGTTGCCCGTTTAACTGCCAGCACGTGGATTCTGTGTGTCCCAGCTTTTTGCAGTATGTACACACGGGCTTCTTGCGACCTCTATTACGCCTCCCAGGATCCCTGGGGTGAGTCTCTTGGTAAGGAGGTGGGAACGGCCTAGGAGGTGACAGGAATTCTTCATCTAGCATTATGGGTTTTTCCCATTCCTCTATTTTTCTGCACACTTTCTCTAAACTTTTAGTGAGGTGATTTACTTGCTCTGTCAGCATGGCAATAGTATCGGTAGCTGACACTTGAACAGCTTGGCCGGCCTCAGCTCGGTTAGTGACAAGCGGTTTTGGCTTGCAGGCTGATGACTCAGATAGGGCGCTCAACTCAGGAGATACTGTGGACCCCAGAATTTTTATAGCCAGTTCTTTAAAGTCCAGAAAGGCACTGTTAGGGTGCTGGGCGGACAGCATCTTTAACTGGGTCCTTATTTGTTCACTAGACACCCCGTTGATAAATTGTTCCCTCAGGGTCTGGTCCTGGTTATCAGCCTCCTTGGGATCTATCTGAATTACAGCCCCTAAAGCCTCCTGAAGTGATAGGGCATAGTCACGGAGGGACTCACCGGACTTCTGTTTCTTGCCAAAGAAGTGCATCTTTATCTCTGAGGCAGTCCTAGTTTCAAAAGTGGCCCTGAGGCGGGTGAATATCTGTTCTAGAGTACTCCGCTCAGTAGCAGGCCAGGATAATACCTCCCTGCGGGCAGCTCCCTCCAGCTGCGCTAGCAGGATTTCCATTTGCTGGTCGGCATTTATAGGGTACAATCGGAATAGTGCCAGCAACTTTTCTTTAAAGTCCCTTAGGGTATGGGTCTCTCCCCTGTAGCGAGGGAACCATGGGGCCCCGAAATAGTAAGGCATGGTAAAGGGCATCATGCTGGGGGCTGTAGGATGATTAGGAGCCGCAAGCTCTCCCGGGGCCGGCTGCTCAGGCACTCCTGGCTCTGACATGGTAGTCTATTGAGAGGTGGCCGCTGGCGACTAAAGGGGCCGGAACAATCCCCTTCCCTCCGGTTACAAGTGCTTACCGGTATCGCTGGTCTTGCGCAGGCCAAGTCTCGCGAGGTTCCGGACGTCCTGAGACCGCGGTGACGCAGGAGAAGCAGGGCCGCGGCGGTGCGATGATGAAGAGGGGCGGGACTCTCTGTGTCTTTGCAGGGATCCGCCCACGAATGTCCTCAGCGGCGCGGGAAACTTTACTCCAGGCAGCCGGTGGCCATCTTTAGCAAAACGCTGTCCATTCACTGACAGCAAGCAGGATTGTAAAAAGTCCACAAAACCACACTCCAATGCGGCGATTTTCTTCCTCTGGGTAGCGCAACACTGCACAGCGCTTTTTAGAGGTTTTTGGTACACTTTGGGTACGATTTTCAGTCCACAAAGTCCACTTGAATAAAACAGGAAAATTGTCACTTTGGTCACAGGGCAACGGTATAAGGCACAAAGTTCACGCTTCTTGCACTAGAAAGCGTGCGTATCCTGTTCGTGACGCCAAAAGAGAGGTGCAGCGTACTCAAGTTGTGTGTAATAGGTGTTTCTGGGTGATGTAGTGCAATATACACTAACCTGGTACAGCTGACTCTCTGCAAGGGCAGGTATACGTAGAAATAGTTCGTGACGCCAGTGCCAAGTAAACGGTGGCACGCCGTTTGCGGATGCAGGAATAAATTGAGGAAACGTAGGATTAAAACAGAACTCCAACTTTAGTAGTTTTTCCAAGCAGAGACAATAATGGAAATGCAGTTCCTTAGCATACAGTCGATTTTGCAATTCGGTCGATGCAGGCAATTCAGTTACAGCAAGGTAATTACAGAGTGTTGAACACAGGACTTGCAGCACAGGAGCTAGCACTCTATTTCTGTCTGATCCTGGAATATAGCATATCTTCACCAAGGCCCATTAACCTATTTCTGGCTTTATATCCTTGGCTATAGCTTTATAAGTACCTCCTCTGTCTTTCTGAGTACCTCTTGCTTTCCTGATCTTTGCCTCTGTCTCTCTCAGCTTCTGGAAACTTCCTCAGGCTCTAGAAACTTCTGAGCTGTGGTCTAGACTGACTTCTGCACTCCACACTAGATCAGGTTACACTGACTTTCCCTTCCTTGTCTGGGCCTTATATAAACTAGGGCTCCCTAGCTCCCTCTAATGCCTAAGAGCTGGAATGACACCCCTAGCCGGCCTGTACTTGCAAGTTTCATAGCAACAGGGAAATACATGCATTACATTACATGACATTTTATAAAACTGACATATACCAACTTCCCCATAATTAGGAGGGACGACAGCACACCAAGTGACACTTTGGTAGTGACGGGTATTACAGTCCCCGTACACTACATGCCCTGTAAGCCTCTTGCATCATCTAGTCCGTGTACTGGCCAAGATCAGACGAGTGCGCAGATGACCATTGTGGGCAGCGGCATCGCCCCATGCAGTGCGCATGCAGCGGCGGGATCTCGTCTTAGGGCGGGCCAAGCAACAGGCTAGGGAGGGGTTATGTGAGAAGAAGGCACTTACAGCCCAAACGCCGCCCCTGGGCACTTGCGAGCCCTCATTTACATATGAATAAAACTGCGATTTTGCCTCTGTTGAACTTCAGAACAACACAACAAAGGTACCATTTGACTCATGTATAGTTATGCTACAACGTATAAGGGCAAATTGTAAGCAGCGTATAAGGGCAAATTGTAAGCAGCGTATAAGGGCAAATTGTGGTGACAGACTCCCTTTAAGGTAGAAATTGCATCAAATAATGAAGTTATGGCCTAATATACAGGTTGAAACCATACAGATAGTTTAGTAAGCAGCTATTTAGTTCATTTATTAATGCACATTTATGCATTCATTCCCCAGGTTAAAAAGAGGGACATTTAAGGATCAAAGAGCAGGGATCTCAACTCTCCCGGAGGTTCAGGGAGTCTCCCGCTATTAGATAGCGGCTCCCTGACACCCGCATGTGAGACAATATATCCCGGAAAGGTTTATCTCAGTCAGATAGCAGAGCAGAGAGATAAGAGAAGTGACAGGACAGAGTTTAGATTACAGGTTGAATTAACCCTTTAGGGTCAAATTGGCTTCTCAAGGAGATATATATGTTAAAGGCATTTCTTCTGTCTCATTCAGTAGCTATAGAACTATTGAGAGAGATGCATTTTTTTGAAAATACATTTACACATTTAACCCTCCATTTTAATTATATTATTTACCCCAGTGTTAAATTCACCTCCCCTGGATACTTTAATCATATATATATAAATATGATAATTTGGGGCAGGGTAATGAGCCTGGTCCTCCACACCATAGAGCAAAGTGTGCAGATACTGCAGATGTTTGGAAAATGTAATAAAAAGTTCGTGAAAAAAAGAAAAAAAGAAAACCTCCCTGAAATGAGAAGTGCACCTCCCTGAAATGAGTTTTTGCAAGTTGGGATGTCTGAAAGAGGAGCAGAGGTACTTGGGCATAAAAAGAGGGACTGTTCTCCAAAGAGGGACACTTGGGAGGCATGTCAAAATGGCGTAAAATGCTGTCTTTGATAAATGACCCTCATGAATCTGACCGTAATAGGACATGTTCTATTTTTTTGCGGAACGGAAATACAGGCATACGGAAAAGGAATGCACACGGAATAACTTCCGTTTTTTTTGCGGACCCATTGAAATGAAGAGTTCCGCATATGGTCCGCAAAAAAAACCCGGAACGGACATAGAAAGAAAATACGTTCGTGTGCATGAGCCCTTAGGGATAAGCGAAGTAAGCTTTGGATCCTAGATTCATTTTTCCATCGCATTATACACTGCACATATCCAGGGATTAAGGCCACCTCTGCAGTGCAGATACAAGCTTCTGCGCATGCGTACCTATGCGCACTCCAGTGGTCTCAGCCACCAGGAGCCTGGCCCTTTTTCCTGCTAATGGATTGCAGGGTGGTCATAACCATGAAAACGAACAAGGTATAATGTGATGGAAAAATGAATCTATCCAGCAAAGGAGACAATATGGACAATACATTAGTTAAGTACCTGGTATTAACTCTGTCTACATGATGAATGCCATTTGCGGAGGTGAGACAACCCCTTTAAGCCTCTGCTTTATATCTTCTTCATTCAATTCACAGAAAAATCATTTTGCTGTTCACAGTGTAAATTTTAGTTTTGAGCTCGCCTATAACTTTCTGCCCTCCTGTAACACTTCTCTGTACTCGTATTAAATGACAATTCTTAGAGGGGTATTCCCATCTTATAGTTGTTGTAGGAGAGTTAGCACATACACTTAGTGATGCAGCATACCGGGCCCACAGGGGAAACACATGAGTACGGTGGGCCAATGGGGGTAGTGATTAATTTACTCACAGTTAGTAGAGCCTCCCTGGGCCCGGCAGTGGAGTGGAGGGAAGGACACCAAATTATCCGGGGCCACTCTCTATTGCAGGGAACACCAGCCAGATGGAAGTATGATGGTGCGCTGGATGGTAGTGGGTATGTTTAGGGTGCTTTGGTGGCTGGGCCCCTGTGTTCGTGATGCCAGCACCGTAAGGTGCAAATGCTGAGAGTAGTAGAAAGGATGAGAAGTCAGTTGTAGTAGAAAACAGTTGAACATTTACTGAATCCATCGTCTCAGGGCAGTTGTTACAGTTCATCAATACAGCAATAGCAATAATCCAGATATTGGTTTAACTAGAATTCCTTATAACAGGTCTGGCAATTGTCAGTTGAGGAGTTCACTCAAGACTTTAGCTTTAACAGGCAGAATTACAATACTTGCTTAAATAGTTTTGCACTAAGTCAATCTCTAGCACTCAGGTACTGAATATAAGATTTCCTACTTATGTTGAGCAATCCAATAAGCGTGTTCTCCCCCTCGGCAGGCAAACTCTCCGCTACATTATTTCTTGCAGGATGCTCTCCTGAAATATTCAGGTTCACTATGTCCCAGAAGGCATTTAGTGGAAAAGGATATTTCTGCGCATCAATCACCCAGTTGTGTCCCGTTACATTAAATTCCTCTGGTCACTGGTGCTTGTGAAGTCCCTGGGCTAGACTCAGCTCTAATTCTTCACTAGACCTTGCTTTATATTCGTACATACAGTCATGTCCATAAATATTGGGCCATCCAACAACAATTCTAACATTTTTGGCCCTATACACCACCACAATGGATTTTAAATGAAACGAACAAGATGTGCTTTATCTGCAGACTGTCAGCTTTAATTTGAGGGTATTTACATCCAAATCAGGTGAATGGTGTAGGAATTACAACAGTTTGCATATGTGCCTCCCACTTGTTAAGGGACCAAAAGTAATGGGACAGAATAATAATCATAAATCAAACTTTCACTTTTTTATACTTGGTTGCAAATCCTTTTCAGTCAATTACAGCCTGAAGTCTGGAACGCATAGACATCACCAGACGCTGGGTTTCATCCCTGGTGATGCTCTGCCAGGCCTCTACTGCAACTGTCTTCAGTTCATGCTTGTTCTTGGGGCATTTCCAGTTTTGTCTTCAGCAAGTGAAATGCATGCTCAATCGGATTCAGGTCAGGTGACTGACTTGGTCATTGCATAACATTCCACTTCTTTCCTTAAAAAACTGTAGGTGCTTTTGCAGTATGCTTTGGGTCATTGTCCATCTGCACTGTGAAGCGCCGTCCAATGAGTTCTGAAGCATTTGGCTCATTATGAGCAGATAATATTGCCCGAAACACTTCAGATTCATCCTGCTGCTTTTGTCAGCAGTCACATCATTAATAAATACAAGAGAACCAGTTCCATTGGCAGCCATACATGCCCACGCCATGCCACTACCACCACCATGCTTCACTGATGAGGTGGTATGCTTAGGATCATGAGCAGTTCCTTTCCTTCTCCATACTCTTCTCTTCCCATCACTCTGGTACAAGTTGATCTTGGTATCATCTGTCCATAGGATGTTGTTCCAGAACTGTGAAGGCTTTTTTAGATGTCGTTTGGCAAACTCTAATCTTGCCTTCCTGTTTTTGAGGCTCACCAATGGTTTACATCTTGTGGTGAACCCTCTGTATTCCCTCTGGTGAAGTCTTCTCTTGATTGTTGACTTTGACACACATACACCTACCTCCTGGAGAGTGTTCTTGATCTGGCCAACTGTTGTGAAGGGTGTTTTCTTTACCAGGGAAAGAATTCTTCGGTCATCCACCACAGTTGTTTTCCGTGGTCTTCCGGGTCTTTTGGTGTTGCTGAGCTCACCGGTGCGTTCCTTCTTTTTAAGAATGTTCCAAACAGTTGTTTTGGCCATGCCTAATGTTTTTGCTATCTCTCTGATGGGTTTGTTTTGTTTTTTCAGCCTAATGATGGCTTGCTTCACTGATAGTGACAGCTCTTTGGATCTCATCTTGAGAGTTGACAGCAACAGATTCCAAATGCAAATAGCACACTTGAAATGAACTCTGGACCCTTTATCTGCTCATTGTAATTGGGATAATGAGGGAATAACACACACTGGCCATGGAACAGCTGAGAAGCCAATTGTCCCATTACTTTTGGTTCCTTAAACAAGTGGGAGGCACATATGCAAACTGTTGTAATTCCTACACCATTCACCTGATTTGGATGTAAATACCCTCAAATTAAAGCTGACAGTCTGCAGTTAAAGCACATATTGTCTCGTTTCATTTCAAATCCATTGTGGTGGGTGTATAGAGCCAAAAATGTTAGAATTGTGTCGATGTCCCAATATTTATGGACCCTGACTGTAGACTCACTTGTCTGTGCTGGGCTGCTGTGACTACTTGGTCTGTCCTCTCCAGGCTTGATCAGGGCCCCAGAGGAAAGAAGGCAGCTACATCTTGGACTGAGCCTGCTCTCCTCCTCCATTAACTTTCTTCTCCTCTATCAACACACACTTCCTGTATCAAACCCAAGCTATTTATATTTTGTGGCGCCAGCACCACCTAGGGGCAAATAGATGTATTGACAATGCCAGCCTTATATAGGAAATACAATACATTAAATATGACAGTTAGTAGCAAACTTTTAAAGTGCCCACATATAGCAATAGTGAGACACTGCATCGAGTTCTCACATCTAGCTAATGCGTTATGACTGGGGACTGTTACCTCCTGCTACATCTGTTATGTCACACTTTATTGTAGGTCTGACTTCTGAGACCCGATGGTCCTGAAAATGAAAGGCCCTATAATGCTGGTGTAGTTCTGTCTCCCCTTGTAAGTTTTCCATGCCCAGTGGCGCTCTGTCAACACTAAACTATAGTTCCCTGCACAGTGGGTGGCAAGGGTGCTGTGGTGCAGTGAAAAACAATAAAGGCTTTGGGGGGAAGGGGGAGTAGAAGTTGTACCTCCGCCGATCATAAAGTAACATCCTAGCGAGGTGCCGTTAGTTTATAAGATGGAAATACCCCTTTAACCCAAACGTTACGTAATATAAAATACAAATAAACTTGGAAGACAGAATTACCGCAAATATGTCTAAACATTTCACAACTGAACATACTTGAGATAACTTGCCATGTTCTGTCTCTGAAGCCTCTTTCTTTCCGGTTTTATTATCTTGTGGACGGATATTTTATATGGCTATTCAAGGACAAGGCATCTCCATTACATATTTTGAGTAATGAAAGGAATTAATGGTATAAACCCAATTGGACATTTTCATCCTGCACACACTGTGGGGTTTCGCTCTGGTAGATAGGGTAAGCGGACGCAGTACAGAGGCAAAAGACAAGTTCTTAACGCAAAACTTCAGTGTTTATTCACACTTGAGGCAAAATGCACAAAACAATGTGTTACTTTGCAGTCTTGGGGCCAGATTTATCATTACTCTGACAGCCCACTCCACTTTAACATATGGCTAAAGTCAGTTTTAGCCAAGTCAGATTTATGATCGGCCCTTTAAGACTGTAATAAATGTGGTTTGACGGTAGCAGTTTATCCGTCAGTAAGCAGCTTTACAAAAGTCGCACATCTTTACGAAAAAGTCGCACGTTTTTATGAAAAAGTCGTATGTTCTATTAAAAAGTCTCATAAGATAAGCATGGTCCTCACTGGAGTGAAATTGCGACTTTTTAAATAGTCCCAATAGTAAATCTGTCTAGAGATTCATTTACATAAGAAAACACGCCCACTTTCAGAAAACTGGCGAGCATAGTGCAGAGCAGAAAAAAGTCGCAAATTTGTGTGCAGTTTTAGCGTTTGGGACTTTTTTGGGGACTTTTTCACTCCATTATTCTGACCTGAGCTAATGATAAATCTGGCCCTTGGTGTTTACTTCACACACAATGGAAAGTACATCTTGGTGTTACTTCACACAAATTGGAAAGTTCATATAAGACAAGTCACCTTGATGTCAGTTCTGCCTCCAGCAGCCCACGTCAGGCTTTAGGGGGCCTGTTTCCTCAGCCCATGGGTCTCAGCCCTCCAACCTGGCACCAAGCCTCAGATGCCAACACAGAGATCGTGCTGCTGAGCCCAGCTGCCTATTTAAGGACAGCCAGGTGCTGCCAAAAACCTGCACCGGCAATTAAAATCCAGTCCGGTATTTTACCCCACCTGGCTGCAAATCAGCCCAGCAACACACGCTGGGAGGAAAATACCTGTTTTCACAGACCATTCCCCTCACTGTGTCACAACACCTACCTGTAGGTCACCCTTACTCTAGGTCAAACTAAGTTTGGTGGAGCACTTGAGCAAAACATTATCAGGAGCCTTGTTTTCAGCGGCAGTGTCATTTAAACTGGGCATTGGAAGCCCCTAAGCAATTGCCCCATTTTCTCTCCCTATTATCCCTCTCCTTTCATTTTTCACAGGACTTTGACTTCTGAGGAAAATTAAAGTATCAACCATCGCTCTTTATAATCTTTTCACACCTAGGCCTTTAACAATGATGAGAGAACATCCTCTAGATCTAGAGGAAAGAAGGTTTCACCATCAACTGTAGATGGGGATTCTTTACAGTAAGAGCAGGGAGATCATGGAACTCTCTGCCACAAGGTGTTGTGGTGGTAGATTCATTGTACGAGTTCAAGAGGGACCTGGATACATTTCTTGAAAGTAATATCACAAGCTATATGCAAGCAATAGATCAGGGATACCCAACCTGCGGCCCTCCAGCTATTACAAAACTACAACTCCCAGCATGCCTGGACAACCTACAGCAGGGCATTGTGGGAGTTGTAGTTTTACAGCTGGAGGGCCGCAGGTCAGGCATTCCTGCACTAGATTCTAGCTGTTGATCAGGGAATTTATTTTGATTGGCAGATTTGGAGTTGGGACAGAATTTTTTTCTCCTAATTTGGGGCAATTGGCGATCGCTGCGTTTTTTGTTGACTCTCCAGTACAAAGAAATAGAAATAAAAACATCACAAAAACTAGCCATTGCAAGCGTTTTTCAAAACAAGGCCCAAAGTAACCAACGTTTATAGGTGGATAATGCTGTTCTATACATAGCAGTATGATGGGGATAATAGATGCAACGTTTAGGCCCCTTGCAGACAAGCATGTGTCACGCTGCGAGTCCGTAGCGCAGCTCCCGGCCTGACCCCCCAGCACTGACAGGGTCACATAGCATTATATTGATTTATTATGCTATGTAACCCTTACAGTTCTGGAATGTATTAGATAACACTAACAGCATTATGTCAGTGTAATCTAATACATTCCAGAACTGTGAGGGTTACATAGCATAATAAATCAATATAATGCTATGTGACCCCCGTCAGTGCTGGGAGGTCAGGCCGAGAGCTGCGCTGCGGACTCGCAGCATGACACACCCTCGTCTGAAAGGGGCCTTAGAGACACTTGTGAAATACTGACCTCATGACATGTGTGGTAGGTTTATTTGAAGAAGTATTTTTTGTGTTGCCTGAAAGCCATTTACTTCTATCTCTGACCCTCAGCCAGAAGAATGCTTAAAAACATATAATGAACACACCCCAAGAGAAAACCCTTAGAGTTATTACTTACATCCCCATGTAATAATAATTCTGGAGCATCTATTCTTACGACTCGATGATGTGCCGTTCCTTTATTATTGACTTTATGAATGAATTGCCAGAAGTCTGCATTGAAGGTGGAGATGGTTGTCACCAGACGGAGGTGTGTCCCTGCACAGTCTGACACCGGCAGCTCTGATTGGATAGTGACAGACTGTGCAGGAACACACCCTCAACTAGTAACACCCATCTGGACCTTCATTGCAAACTGCTAATAATTAATTAGCAATACTAATGGAATGGCACAACAAAGAGTCATAAGACCTCCAGGATTGTTATTACATGGGGAAGACAAAACGGACATGTCAGGAGGTTACAGATCCTTTTTAAAGGCTATGGACTCCTTTCAGGAATTTTTATTACATTGGCTGTATTATATTTGTTTTATAACAAATTTTGCTCTCTTTGTCTTCTGCAGTCGGCTTATAATTTCATACATTGCAGGTTGCTCAGTCCAGTCAGTGTAAAATCCATCAGGCAAGCTCTCTGATGGATCAGTCTCCTGAACATAAATCTAAGCTAACATCTTTACAATAAAATAAACCTAAAAGGGAAGTCCGCTTTATCAGAGTTCAGTAAACCAGGGAAAGGGACTGCAGAGTGAACCATCAAAGAGCTCATCTGATGCAATACACAGAATGGGACTAAGCAGCCAACAATATATGAGGATGCATGCAGGCTGCAGAAGACAGTCATTTTTAAAAAAAATAAAAACAATTGCAGATATGTTTGGTATCCCATAACACAGCCAATAAAATTAAAATATCTTTTTGACTTTGTCTTTATTCAGGGGAGACCAACAGTGGTGTGCAGAAGATGTTGGGATGCCAGAAAACCATTGGGGTCATTTATCAAACTGGTGTAAAGTAAAACTGGCTTAGTTACCCAATCAGATTCCACCTTTCATTTTCTAAAGGAGCTGTGAAAAATGAACGGTTGACTCTGATTGGCTGCTATGGGCAACTAAGCCAGTTCTACTTTACACCAGTTTGATAAATGACCACCCCATGTTTTCACTTTTGTGTAGTAAATCCATTGCTGCCAGATCCTGTATGTGTCTTGTGTATTCTGTCATATGGTTGACCTGGTATTCCCAGATAAAGGTTTGAATGATCATGACACAGTCAGTACAATTCGGTTTCCGGTAAAGGTTATGGTAACGATGTGGTAGGCCTAATGTACTGTTTATGCATTCTTGTGCTCAGGAGTCAATGACCTACAACGCCTCATTATGAAGAGACTTCTGGTTTCTGTGACAACTCTGATTAACCTCCTGCTCCTGATATTGTCGGGATCTGGATATTGTCAGCACATTGCAGATGAGTCTTGTTCTGTTCAGATCCTTGTTCCTGGTTTAAAAGGTATGGCATCGCATTCATTAGCTTATTATCTGTATTGTAAAGTTTCTTTGTTTAAATAGCATTTCATGATTTTACAGAGAAAGTTTCTAAATGAATGTAGGGAGAGTCATTGAAAACATTTCAAGGAACGTTTGGTGACTGTATAGGGTAATGCACAAAATTATAAATATTAGCCTAAAAGGATGTATCATCAGAAAATCATTTTTTATAAACATATTTTTATTTTAATATTTTTTTTATATTTGTTATATATGTTGACAATTAAAAAAATATCTGAAAACATTCTAGTTTTCACTCTGGCCACTACAGCAAAACACAGTTGGCTGACACTTCCTGTTTTTGCCAACTCGTGTGACAGCTCTGCTGTATAGCTTGGGACAGAATCACCAGAGTCCTCTCATTATCATTAGAGGGTGTATGTTAATGACAGCTCTGTGGTACGTTTGTAGACCTAGGATAGCACACTGAAAAGTACACTGATATACACTCTGAAAAGGTGTAGTATACATCTCCGCTGTCAATAACTGGTCCCTGGGGGAGGAGTTTGTACCTTTTCACTTCCTGGAGACTGTATTAGTTTATTAACGTTTCTCTGTCAATTGACTTACATTTATTTCAACTGCCACAAAGCACTCATACCCTGCTATACTGTGTATACAGACAATACAATTATATCTATATGTCCAACTCATTTAGTGTTTTATTTTAAATTACAATAATCACATTTTAAAAGAATAAAAATAAATTTAAAAAAACTCTGAAAAAACACATCTAAGGACTTTTTGGGGGAAAATGCTTTGTCGCCTATAGCAACTAATCCCAGCACCACTTTAATTTCTTATTTTTGAAATAAAACATTGAAAACCTGTGCTGTGATTGGTTGCTATGGGTAACGGGGACAGTTTTTATTTTAGAAAGTTTTCATAGATTTGTCCCCTTATTTCTACTCTACAGACTTACTAATTAAGGCTAGTTTCACACTTGCGGCAGAGAACTCTGGCAGGCTGTTCTCTGAATCTGGCATTGCCAGATACTACTGCCTTCCTGCCAGACCCCATTGACTATAATGGGGTTTGGCAGAGATTCAGCCGCTACCCGGCAAATATGCAGAGAATCAGTTGGACAAAAAACGGTGCATGCAGCGTTTTTGTCCGGCAGATTACCATCATTGTTTGCTGCATCTGTCGGTCGGAATACGTGGCCACAGGAGTAAAATAAGCCTAATAGAGCTAAATTTGGTGCATGGTCTGTGTCTGGTATTGAAACTCAACTCATCTGAAGCCGTTTATAATAAAGTAATTGATGCAACCGTTTTGCTAGTAGTGTTACTTGCATGTCCACTGCACTCCAGAAAAGAGCCATTTATTGTGATGATATCGTCTATGCCAAATTTATAGGTGATGTTGGAGAAAAAGGAGAGAAAGGAGCACCAGGGAGACCAGGAAGAGTCGGTCCGCCAGGAGAAAAAGGTAATCATGCCTTCCTGCACATTCTCAATATTTATAGTATATGTATTTGGCAATTAATCATGTCAGTATGAGCCTCACTGAATGTGTTGGTTGGAAAGAAATGATAAGCCTTGCGGTGAAGAGCATGTTGGTTATAAATTTTCAGTTAACAATTAAGTGTCCATATATTCAGTAATATTTAAAAGGGGATACGGACTAAATGATGACAATCCCCATTGAAACCCAAACAGTAAGGCCTCCATTGACATACCACAAAAATATATAAAAAGGCCCTCACCGATGCCATCACATCACTAATCTATACAAGTAGGTCCCCATTGATGCAATCACTGATATACACAAGCAGGCCCTCACTGATGCCTCCACTGATCAACACAAGAAGGCCCACACCGATGCTACCACTGAATAACACAAGAAACCCCTCATCAATGCCACCACTGATCTACACAAGAATTCCCTCACTGATGCCACCACTGAAATACCTAGAAAGGTCTTCACTAATGCCACAACTGATAAACACAATAAGGCCCTCACTGATGCAGACACTGATATACAAAAGAAGGTCCTCACCAATACTACCACTGATATACACAAGAAGGCTCACTGAAGCAGTCACTGATATACATAAGAAGTTCCTCACCAATACTACCGCTCACATACACAAGCAGGCCCTCACCAATGCTACCACTGATTTACACAAATAAGTTCCTCACTGATGCCACCACTGAACATACAATCAGGCCATCACTGATGCCACCACTAAATACACAAGCAGGCCCTCACTGATGCCACCACTGAACATACAATCAGGCCCTTACTGATGCTGTAGTGGCCCAGAGGTACACTGCCACTCCTACATTCCTATTGCTAGCCTGTTTGCCTCCATTGTATTGGTTTACACCACCAACTATACCACCACCAGCCATTTTGTTATATGCCAAAAATTTTATTATATGTAATGTGCCTGGTTGTCCATTCCATTCTCCCCCCTTTTGGACAGACGTGAGATAGTCCTGCTTCCCACCGAGGAGGGGGTTGCAGGAAGATGTAGTTGGTTGAGAGTTGGAAGGAGACCAGACAAAATGGCGCAGTGAGGGGACTTTCTCCCCTCCTGCAGCAGGGGAAGCAGCTTGCAAAGCACCCCAACTCCTTGCAGTTCATGGACTGAATATTGCGAGGGGGTCAACGGCCAAAGGCACCCCACTCAATGGTACATGAACCTCAGGAGGGTCCAGTAGCCAGACTGAGGCCGGAGAATAGCACAGCAGAGAAAGAGAGAAATCAAAGTATTTAAGCTCACCTGCCAGTTTACCCTTAGCCTGCTGGAGCCAAGAGAAAGATCAAACATTGTTTGGATGACACAAGTTTATTCAAGTAAAACCGTTAAACTTTACCAAGTCTGGACTCTACTTATTCCACCAACTACAACGTCTTTATTGCTACAGAGCCTAACCCCGGGGAACGACAATATCCAGGTAGGAGCACCGTGACAGAAACTACTAGGACCACTGCATACCACTCGGCATTCTAAACACTGGGACTGGATCGTCCTGGGGGTCCGCCTGTTGCAATGCTATCACTGATATACCCTGAGAAGTCCATCCCTGAATGATTGTCATTAGAAAGCACACGGAAGGCACCCGTTACACAGGATTATACTTTCATGACAGTTGCTCCTTACAGAGGGAAGGGGCTAAAGGAAGAGAGTCAAGGCAAAAGATGCAGGAGCTAATGGACCCAATTACAGATACAGGGCAAATTAAATTAATGATTGTCCCCCTGACAGCTATCATGCTAAACTTCATGGGATCTGAGTGGTGAATGTCCTGCCTTGGGCACCAGAAGAGCTTCAGTGAATTAGCATCTTACTAAAATTCCAAGTTTATTTTGACTTAGGACACATAACAAAATTCAAATACAACTGCCATTGTATTTTACTTAGAATTTTAGCGAAATGCCAATTCTCCCAAATTTTGAATGAATCGGTACCTGGGAACCAGTCCTGCAGCTTTGAGTATATAAAGTTCATGGTACTGGGTAAGCTGATCTTTATACTTTTTATACCAGAAGAGCTTCTTTGCAGGCATGGATTAACTCAGGGATGGTTAGAGGTCTTTTCAGACATGGTGCAGAGCTTTATTACATCCAATCACATCCAATCACATGGTCCATCACCACAGTGATGGATCATGTGATTGGACCATGTGATCTGACATCACCACAGGTCCTTTAGCCGGCAGCTCATGATTAAAGAAGTAAGAAGAGACCGGCAGCTACGCGATCAAGAGGAGAAGGTGAGTTAATTATTTTTTATTTTTTAACCCTCAATTGACCACCTACTAAGCATTCTGTATTAAAGAATGCTATTATTTTCCCTTATAACCATGTTATAAGGGAAAATAATAACATCTACACAACACCGAACCCAAACCTGAACTTCTGTGAAGAAGTTCGGGTCTGGGTACCACAGTCAGTTTTTTATCACACGCATGAAAAACGCATTGCACCCGCGTGATAAAAACTGAACAACGGAACGCAATCGCAGTCAAAACTGACTGCAATTGGGTACCTACTCGCGCGGGTTTGCCGCAACGCATCCGGACTTTATCCGAACACGCCCGTGTGAACTCCTTACAGTGGAAAAGTTCAAAATTAAAAAAAAGTGTCTGTCTCTTAGGGGACATATTATGTGCCAAAAATACATATAATATACATTATGGAGTCCCCATTCACTTCTATGGGACGGCTCTGTAGTATTCATTTGAAAGCTGTCCCATAGAAGTGAACAGGGACGCCATACTTGTAATTACACCTGCTCACCACTGCAATTGCTATGGCGATCAGGTAAACAGAGCAGAGAAGGCAGCTTTCATGAGCACTGCCTTCTCTTCAGCTGAATGGCGGGGGTGCCAATTGTCCGCTCCCCGCTGATCTGATATTGATGATCTATCCTGAGGGTAGGTAATCAGTAGTAAAAAGCAGACAAACCGTTTACGGCCTTGTCTTTAATGGGTAAATATGGCTGACAATGCTGTCTGTCAAACAGTAACCTTCTGTGCCAGTATCTGGTTGAGCTTAAAGAGAGAAAGACCGCACGTGACAAATCAGAAAGAAATGATCCCGCATAAAGTATCAGAGAGGTTAGGCTACTTTCACACTCGCGTTTGGTGCGGATCCGTCATGGATCTGCACAGACAGATCCGTTCAGATAATACAACCGCATGCATCCGTTCAGAACGGATCCGTTTTTATTATCTTTAACGTAACCAAAACGGATTCGTCTTTAACACCATTGAAAGTCAATGGGGGACGGATCCATTTTCTATTGTGCCAGATTGTGTCAGTAAAAACGGATCCGTCCCCATTGACTTACATTGCGCGTCAGAACTGATCCGTTTGGCTCAGTTTCGTCAGACGGACACCAAAACGCTGCAAGCTGATGCATTCTGAGCGGATCCTTTTCCATTCAGAATGCATTAGAGAAAAACTGATCCGTTTTGGACCACGTGTGAGAGCCCTGAACGGATCTCACAAACGGAAACCAAAACGCCAATGTGAAAGTAGACTTAGTCAGTGCGGCAAATTCAGAGGAATATATTAACACCGCATTTACTACTTTATCTTTTTATACTTGTGCTGTGAGAATAGTAACATAAAGCTGACAAGGAGGTTTTATCGAGGATCCGCTCCCCTCACTATGTATTATGTTTCTGACATCTATAAACCGTGAGATTTCATACATCACATTAACAGGAAGCATCAGTGCTGCAGCTGCTTATACATTGCTTCTTTATCGGCTGCTACCTTGATATATGTCAGCGATGCACGAGAAAGTTATACCTGGGAAGAACACGAAGTAAACATGCACAAAACGCTCAAGATTTGTGCAATGTACTGGATACGTGTAATTGTTACCACTAGAGGGTGCTACAGTCTATATCCAGTCATTTATTTGTATTTATATACTGTGTTTCTGATTATTGTGCTTTATAAAGTACCCTTATATGATCCAAAGTGAGCGATGGGGCTCATAACAGAGCTAATTCAGTTTCATATGTATTCGCAACAGCTGTAGGTGTGTGTATGCCATCAAAGTATTTGTTTTGCATAAATGACTTCCAAAGCGTGATTTAGGCCTCATCCACACGACCGTTGTTGTGTTCCGTTCCGCAAAATGGAGTTCCGTTGTTCCGTGATCCGTTTCCGTTTTTTGTTTCCGTGTGTCTTACTTTATTTTTGGAGGATCACCAGACATGAAGGAAAGTAAAAAAAAATCTAAGACAGGTTTGCCATGCAAATGATAGGAAAAAAACGGAGGCAGATGACAATCTTGTGTGCCTCCGTGTTTTTTAGCGGTCCCATTGACTTTAATGGGTCCGCGAACCGTTTTCCCGTGAAAATAATAGGACAGGTTATATTTTTTTGACACACTGGAACCACGGACGTGGATGACAAACGGTGCATTAGCCGAGTTTTCAACGGACACGGAATAAAACAACGGTCATGTGCATGAGGCCTTAAGGTGGTTTCACACATATTGTTTTTTGATAAACACCGAAAAATAAATATCAAGCACACTGCATACACAGATTTATATGAAAATAAATCAATATTTTATTCAATCTAAGTTAAAATTTACAAACATATAATATGATATCGACAGATGAGCCACAACATAGGTCACATAGACAGTAATGGAAGCATGTAACATAAGTGAATATAAGTATAAACCAAAATATGGCACTGCAAATAATACATCGTAGTATACAGACCAAGTGCGCTCCTCCAAAAACACCCCGACGCGTGTTTCGCGTCCGCTTCCTCATTTCCCCTGAAATCTGTGTGCGCAGTGTATTTGATATTTATTTTTCATGTTTATCATTTAATTGCACCTGCCGGAGAGGAACAATCTTGGCCCGTTTTCTAGGTGTATTACTTAGCATTTTTTGCCGTATGAAATATAAATGACACTACAAACAATGAGTCCGTGGCATTGATTAAGAAATGCAGCATGCATCTGGAATTTTCTCATAGACTTCCCTATAGGACTTGAAAGATGACTGAAAAAAGGCATGAAGAAATGTAAAAAAAAGAAAAAAAAAATTGTCTAAGAATATTTTTTTTATGCCACACCTTTTTTATGGGATAACAGACTCCATTCTTTACAGGTTACAATAATAAAGGATCTGCAGAGAATTATCTTTAGTCTTTCTGTAAGGTGCATGGCAGTCTTTAAGGGAGATTTACCAATTTATAAATGAAACTACGGAGCAGTTAAAGGAGTTGTCTAGGCCCAAAAAGTTGTGGATGTCCGGGCATGGTCTGTGAGTAAGGCTAGATGCACACGACCATATGTGTTTTGCGGATCCGCAAAAAAAAGGATGACGTCCATATGGCATCCGTAACAATGCCTATCCTTGTCCGCAAAACGGACAAGAATGGGACATGCTCTATTTTTTTTGCGGGGCATCTTTTGCGGCCCCATTGAAGTGGACCAAACCACGTTCGTGTGCATGTAACCTAAAGAAAATGAAAAAAGTCACACACCTGCTCTTGTTGTGCTGGTTCTTGCGGTGCATCTATACCAGCCAATCAATGGCCTCAGCAGCCATGAGCAGTGTCGGACTGGCCCCACCTCCTCTGGTGGGGCCCACCCCTTCTACACTCACTGCACTCCTCCGGGTTCTCAGCTGAGCAGTGCAGAGATATAAGTGCAGTAAGCCGGATTGGGACTGATGCACACTGGCGCAATATTAATAGTTTTTGTTTGTGACGCCAATTGCAATGTGCGCAGGTTATAGTCTCAGGGCTCTTTAAGGTGTTATAACTCACGTACCAGGTGAGGAATGCCAGAGTGGGGATAATGTCTCTGTGTAGTGTCAACGGTGTCTCCTACCTTGGTACGGCTGGACTCCTGGATCCTGGCTCACTTGCAATAAATTGAGTGTTGTTAGTAGGAGTAATTGAGGAACTTTGGTAGCAGTAAATGAGATCCAGACTGGTAACATAATCCAACTTGTCTTTACTGAATGGCAGCATAATCCATACGAGTATAGCAATAGTCTTGGGTCCCAGCAGGTATTGGCAATATGTGGCAGGAATCAATATATGTTCTGCTTCTTATCATATGCCTAGTGAATCTGGCAGGTATCCATCTTCTGCTCTGTCTGTCTTCTGCTTGGTGTGGGCCTGACTAGCTGAGGAGGAATTTGGCTTCTCCTGGTCTCTGCATAGGTTACTCACAGGACTGCTCGCAGGGAATGGTTCGTCCTAGAGTTCTGTAGTTCTGGAGGTGCTGGTCCACAGTCGAGGCTGAAGGGCTCAGACTGGGGAGAGGGATCTTTGGCCTCAGCCGAGGCTGGATCCTAGGTTGGGATCCCTATGTCTGGGAGCTCCTACTAACGCAGCCTACCCCAAGCAGGGGTGGCTGGTACACTAACTAGAACTTCCCTTCCTCCCCATGAGACAGGACATGGGCCAGCCCACTTCTGCTCAAAGAGGGGGGAGCTAGACTGGAATGTACTATTCCAGTCCAGATATACTAAACTGGCTAAGGTCCTGCTACATACTGCTGCCACCTGCTGGTGTACATGGAAATTACAGCATAATATATAAAACAGGCCTAATAAATACATATAATTAAGAATGCAATGTTAGATTACACAGGATGACAATATACACACACCTAACATTTTGTAGCGGGGAGAAAGAGTTTAGTGACATACTCTGGGATGTTACATAAGCCCTTCCCACCAGCAATGTAGGACAATGTATAGAACTGCCTGGCTGATTCTTAGTACATCTAGGGCTCTGTACTGTGTGCTTCAAGACTATTCTGTCTCCCATCCCTCTCCAGCAATGTTAGTGCAGTCCGGCTTCCTGCTGCAGATACTGCTAACGAGGGGGAGGGGAGTCTGCACATTGACACAGGAAGCTGGACTGCACTATGTACGATAATCACATATAATTTCCCCCCAACCACAAATTGTAGGCTACATACACACGACAGTGAAAAAAAAGTCTGTTAAAAACATACACACTGTCAATATTTCATGGCCATTTTTCGTCCATTTGTGCATCCATTTTCTGGCCGTCTGCCCATTTTTAATGGCTGTTTTGCATCCGTTTTTCATGGCTGTTAAAAATGGCCATCAAAAATGGATGAATTTCATTGGCTTTTTTTTAATCCCAACCCCTGCAGTATACATAATGTCCCTCAGCAGTAATAATGTCCTCCATATTCAGGGGTGCACCTTGCCTTTCTGCTGCCTGAGGCGGAAACTGAAACATACAGGAGAATATAGCGCCACATACCTCTTACATCCAGTGATGTGTCCTCTGATGTACATGTTCTTTTTCTTTATCTTCTTTTATATTTTTAGAACACAGTGTTCTAAAAATACCTTTGCCCATCAAAAAGTGTCTCTGAAACTTATAGTGCTGTAAACATTCTCTGCTATGTGGTAACAGTGCACCCAATAGTAATAATGTCCCTCATTTTGCCATCAGAAATAATAATACCCCCATAGTGCCTTAAGTAGTAATAATTCCCCCTTGCAATGTGTGCCAGTAAAAAAAGGCTCAGGCAGAGTGATAATGATGACAGCCTCTGATAGGCTACAGGAACTAGGACTAAAGCCTGTTAGAGGTAACGGTGGACCCAGGGAGATGTCGATCCCGTGCCTTGTCGCAGTATTCGACTGTATTGCTGTCCTGAGTACAGCGATGCAGTTGAATATTAAGAGATGAGCGTTTTTTTGTAGCAGAAATTTTTTTTTTTTTAAATCACTCGGCTCATCCATTTGCAGACGCAGAGGCAGTCGCTCTTCTCTTGATTGTCACGTGGTGACGTAATAACACTGAGCGCAGGTCTTTCTGCAGGTCCTTCAGAATCAAGAGAGGAGTGACTGTCTGTGCGCATGCAAGTGGATGATGTACATGTTTTTAATGATGGCCGTTAGACAGGTGCATTCCTATCGAAGTGGCTGTTTTATAAATGGTTCCATTGATTGCAATGGCGTCCTTCTGACCGTTAAGAAAAAAAAGACATGTGAATAGCCCCACAGACTTTAATTGGTGTTAAAAATGGCAGTGTAACAGCCGTTACTTAAATGGCCATCACACAGCCATTTTTAATGTTGGTGCGCATGTAGCCTTATGCTAATTTCTCAAACTTTGGAGTGCGATATAACAAGTATTGAAGGCTGCTTGCAGCCTGTAATTGTGGGAGGGGCGCACTTACCCTATTTAAACCCCCTCCTACAAGCAGAAGGGCGCCCGGTTCTTGCTTCTGCAGCATCCAGCGCCTGACGTCACTTCCGGTCGCGTCTCCGTCGGTTCGTCATCCCGTTCGTACCTCCAGCAGCATCACCTGTCGTGAGTATCACCGCTCTGCGGCCCGGCCAGATGCGCCTTGCCACCGGCACCTCGTATCACTATCAACCTACCGGCAGCTCCGTCGGATCCGGGGGGGAGCTGACAGCGCGGCGGCTGCCCGGTTCCCGCTCTGCAGCTGCGGCGGCGCCACCATGCACGCGGCGACTTACACATGGGCACCACGCGGCTCGGTGCGCACCATGTGAGAAAAGCAAAATACCGGCGGTCAACATGTTGTGGGGCGGGGAGGGGCGGGGGGGGGGATGACAGCGCAGCGGCTGCCCGGTTCCCAATATCTGTGGTTATCAAGCCGTGGGGTCGGGGGGGAGGGGGGCCGACAGCACGGCGGCTGCGGTCCCCTCCCCGCAAGTTGTGAACCCGGATGGTTGGCGTAGTGTGTGTCAGGGGGATCAGGGTTTGAATCAGTAGGCCTCATCTCCCTGGGTCATACGCCTCAAAACATGTGCCATGGTTCATGGTACATGGTTCATGATTCGATCAGGCGCAAATGGTTCCCTGAATCGCTCAGGCGCAAATGGTTCCCTGAGTCGCTCAGGTGCAATGATTCCCTGAATCGCTCAGGTGCAATGGTTCCCTGAATCGCTCAGGTGCAATGGTTCCCTGAATCGCTCAGGTGCAAGGTCTCCCTGTATCGCCCGGGACAGTGTCGCCTTGAACCACTCAGGGCAATATCTCCCTGAATCGCTCAGGTGTTTTTTGTTCACTGATTAAGGGACCAGCAGGTCGCGGCCCTCGCCGTGCATCGGTAAAACACGGCTTATCTTTTTTCGTAAGCAGGGCCGCGGCCACCAGAGCTACAAGCAAGCTACCTGTCGTTGCGCCTATTTTCCCGGTTCAGGTAAGATACAGCCACAAGGCTGTGCTACGACCTGTCACTGCATTAGCTTTTCGTTGTCATGAGCTCCCGTTCATAGGTCTCTGTCTCAATACAGAAATCGGTAGCGTGGTTCCTTTCGTTTAAGGTAAGTAGCGGACAACGCTATTCGGTCAAGAGAAACTATTTTCCCCTGTAGCTCTCATTCGGGCACCCGGGAAGGGGGAAGGAAATCTCATCTGTCACCTTCATACCTCCTCCATGCAGCTTGAAGATGTCGCAGGTCCCTGAGTCAGAGGATAATCTGTCCTTGCCCGGGACCTCCGTGTCAGGCCGCGCCAGCAACCCCTCCCTGAGGAGCTGGACCATTCCAAAACTGATAGCAGAGCTCAGACGAAGAGGGATTCACCATCCTGCCACCGCGAGAAAAGCGGAGCTGTACCGGCTCCTAATGACGGCACCATCGGGTTCAAGTGAGGAGCCTTCTCCCTCATCAATCCAGCTGCAGTTGCAGGCCACCATCGCCAGTCTGGCAGGTTCGGTCGCGGATATCCAGACTAGGATGGGGGAGTGGGAGTCCCGGCCTCCTCCGGCCCTGCCTTCTCCAGCCCTTCCGGTCTTACCGTCTACGTCCCAGGATTTGGCGCCAGGTACGGTCCGTTTCAGACCCCAGATTGCCCCCTCGCATTACATTCCAGAAAACCTGAAAAGGGACATCCTGGCGGGGAGGGACGTCAACCTGGCGTCCATTCTCATTGCGTCACAAGACGTATCAGAGAACAAAGTCATCAACTGCGGGGAGGTCTCGGTGGTCCTTCGGGCCAAGGATACCCGCCTGAACCGAAAACTGTCGGTCCCCGAGTTTGTCCTGGCATTCAGCCTCTACCGAGATACCATCTGCGGCGTCCAGCCACACAGACGTGAGGAGCTGGACTCCTACCTATACCAAGTCACTGACTTAGGTTACAAATACGGGGGAAAGAACTTCTACGACTACCACAGGTCTTTTTCAGCCAAGGCGGCAGCCGCCCTCGCTCAGTTCCAGTTCATCACGGACTGGGCGAACTTGGACATGGAGCTGTTCTGCCGCCATTTTGCCGGGTTGCAGGCCCCCACGTGCGCTGCATGCCAGTCCATCCAGCACACGGCCGACTGGTGCCCCAATCTTCCCACCCCGGCCCGAGAAGGCTCCCAGCCAGACCCCTCTGGCACGCAACGGTCCCAGGGTTCCACCGACAAGCTGGGCAGGCCCATTACTTTCTTAGGCCAGAGTCAGGTCTGCAACAACTTTAATGCCGGGGGCTGTGGTTTCAACAGTTGTAGAGCCTTGCATGTGTGTTCCCTCTGCTTCAGGGCCCACCCCCGCTCCAGCTGCCCGAAGAGGCAACGTAAGGCTCTATGACTAAGCGACATCAACGTCGAGCTCTTGGGCATCCTGTTGCGGGATCACCCCGATCGCCAGTCAGTGGAGTTCCTCATCACCGGTTTCGAGAAGGGTTTCAATACAGGATTCATTGCCCTCCCTCAGGTTTCCTAGGAAGGAAGGAACCTACAGTCGGCCAGGCAGGACCCGGAAGCGGTGGCCACTCTGTTGCGGGACGAGGTTCGCAAAGGGTTCCTGCTAGGCCCGTTCAAAACCATTCCCTTTGCCGAGTGGAGGATCAATCCTATTGGTCTAGTCTCCAAACAAGCATCAAATAAAAAGCGTCTGATATACGATTTGTCTGCTCCACACATGTCGCCGATCCCCAGTCTCAACTCCCTGATCCCATCAGGGGAGTTCTCGATGTCCTATGCATCCATTGACGAGGCCATTCAGTACATCCTGCTGGCTGGGGAAGGGGCTTGGTTGGCCAAGGCCGACATTGCGGACGCCTTCAAACTACTCCCCATCCTTCCTCAGTTATGGCAGTATTATGGGTTGCATTGGACGGGTTTTATTTTGCTAACCGCCTCACATTTGGATCTAAAAGCAGCCCGTGGTTGTTCGACAAGTTCGCCTGTGCCCTACACTGGATCCTTGTCCATCATGGGGGGATGGACATGGTCATTCATTACTTGGATGACTTCCTAATCGTCGAGAGGCCCCAGGGGCCCCCATCAGGTTTGGAGAGCTTGCTCCAGCTGTTCGCCAGGCTCGAGGTCCCGGTGGCATCCGCCAAGACAGAGGGTCCAGGCACTGGGGTTACCTTCTTGGGCATTACTCTGGACTCGGTCCGCATGGAGGCCAGCCTCCCCGCGGCCAAGCTAGCCAAGATCAAGTCCGCCGTTTCCTCCGCAGCCTCTTCTGGAGTCTTGTCCAGGCAGGAGCTCCAGTCCCTGTTAGAATTCCTCACATGTACCTTCAAGATCATGCCACAGGGGAGGTCCTTCATCTCGCGGCTTCTCAATCTCCTCCTGACTGCTCCGGATCAGGACTCCACCGTCCGGCTGGACGGTCCCGCCATGGCGGATCGTCAGATGTGGCGAACCTTCCTGACCGGGTGGAATGGCATTTCTTTGTTCGTGCCATCCCCGGATGCGGCATCCCCCACGGTTTACACCGACGCCGCGGGCTCCCGCGGGTTCGCGGCAATCTTCTATCCGCACTGGTTGGTCGGCAGTTGGCCGGTGGAGCTCCTGTCCGAGGCTGAGGCTATGAGGTCCTCGCCACTATTGGAATTATACCCCATTGTGGCGGCTGCCCACGTTTGGGGTCCGCTCTGGGCAAACAAATCGGTCATCTTGAGGACAGACAGTCAGGTTCTGGTGGAAGTGATCTCCGAAGGGGAGGGCAAAAAATCTCAGGATGATGTCTATGCTGCGTAGGCTTGTCTGGCTGTCCTTGGAGTTTAACTTCCACGTCTTCGCTATCCATATCCAGGGAGCGCAATACGTGGCGGCTGACGCCCTGTCCCTCTTTAACCTCAATGTTTTCTTTCAGGAACTCCCAGAGGCAGATCCCGTCGGCGTTCCAGTTCCACCTTACAGTGCCCTCCTGCTGGACTAGAGCCCCTGATAGCAACCGCGCAGTCATTGGTCCGGCGGTCGCTAGCCACCAACACCGCCAGGAATTATGACACCGGGTTCAGCATGTTTAAACGTTTTGCTGACACTCATCCGCAGGGGGACGTGGACGAGGTCACTTTCATCATGGCCTTCATAGCCCATTGCCACTCCGACCGCCACCTCTCATACAATACCATCAAGCTGTATTTGGCAGGCATCCAGCACCACCGGATGCTCAGCGACCCCTCTGCCAGATCCATCTTTTCAAATCAGGCCATCAAAGCCACCCTCAGGGGCATTCAGAGAGTCAGCACGGCAGTCCAGGTGCGCAGGCAGCCGGTCTCAGGTGAGCTTTTCCGCAGGTTATCCATAGACCTGGATGGTCTTCCTTTTGGCCAATTTGCAAGCATCGTTACGAAAGCAGCCATGTATCTCGGGTTCTATGGGTTCCTCAGGCCCGGGGAATTCACCTGCAGCACCATCTCCCGAACAACCCTGCTAAGGCGACATCTCGCATGGCACTCCGACCACTTTATTTTGTCCATTCCGTTCTCCAAGACCAGTCAAACCGGTCCCCCCACAGAGGTGGAATTTTACCCTACGTCTAACTGTTGGTGTCCTATAAAGGTGCTCCAGGAGCTCCTGGCCTCCCTTTAATCTCCCGCTTTAGACGGCCCGTTGCTCCCGGTTAACGGAAAACCCCTGTCTTCTACCGTGTTCCTCTCCAATATCCGCACCCTGGCCGCAGGTTTGGGTTACAACCCTAGCGCAATATCCGGGCACTCATTTCGGATAGGGGTCGCGTCTGCAGCTTCCAGTCACCAGGTACCAGCGCACATCATTCGCAAGATGGGTCGGTGGAGGTCATCCTGCTTCTCAAGGTACATCCCGAATCCACGGGCGGAAGTATCCCGAGCCTTCTGTTCCTTGGCATTGTAGGTCACACAATACTTCAATAAATATCTCATACCCTGCAACGTGCCGGTTCTCTTTTTGCCCACTTATTCAGGCCTTACCTCGTCACTGGCATCGGGCACACTCCAGCCAGTCGGGTGGGGACAGTCCATAGGCATGCCTATTCTGTTTCTCGCGCAGCTCCTCCCACAAGTATTGAAGGCTGCTTGCAGCCCTTAATTGTGGGAGGGGCGCACTTACCCTATTTAAACCCCCTCCTACAAGCAGAAGGGCGCCCGGTTCTTGCCCTCCCTCCCATCCCCTTCTTAATACCTTCCTCTTGGGTGGCCCACTTATTCAGGCCTTACCTTGTCACTGGCATCGGGCACACTCCAGCCAGTCGGGTGGGGACAGTCCATAGGCATGCCTATTCTGTTTCTCGCGCAGCTCTTCCCACAAATACTATTAGCTGCTGAATCTCCTGAATCATGTCTGTGTTGTGTCTCTGTTTCTTTCTGTTCTCCTTTCTCCCCTCTTCACAGAGTTCTAAGGGATGATGAAATGTGATCCTTCAGTGAGAAGACAGCCTGTCTTGGTCTCACAAGATGCATTTCTCACAAATTTCAGAGACCGTTCGTTTAGAAAAGGGAGGGGGGCAGCTGATAACTTTAGAAAAGTCATTTTTCCCTGATATGATATATCACAATGTTTCTTATAATCACCTGTACTATAGGTTCATGCAAAGTTGCGTGAAAGTACAGAAACCAAATATTTGACAAAATACGTTCTTACAAAATTGTTACAAACAAGAATCTTCTAACTCTCCTATTCCCTTACGTCCTACCAGCAGCACAGATGGGGTTAACTACCCCCCGTGGACTGGTAGGACTGGCGGAATTTTAATGAGCCCAAGAACCAATAACAAAGCTTTACACCCCTACAAAAGGAGCTAACACCCCCCAGCCCACTGTGTTCTTTTCTATCCTCCGGACAGGTGGACTGGCGGTTCCCCTCAGTTTTTTGGGGGGAAGTGTTTGTTTGTGTTTGGTGTTTTTTTTCCGCCTACTTTGGTATTTTTTTCTCTTAGCCCCCCTTTACTATAGTTTCGAGGCTTCTCCTTTCTTACCTCCCCTCTTCTCCGTCTGGCGCATCTCCGATGGGCGCCGCCATCACCGGAGGTGACGTCGGACCGTTCGGGCTGACGTTACTTCCGGTTTTTGGTTTTCGGCTTTGGCCGAGTATATTCAGTTTTTTCGGCTAGATTTTTTGAGCACTGGCTGTATTCTGGCTGCGCTAGGGGAGAGGGAGTAGTTTAGCCTATTTTTTTCAGATTATAATAGGCTTATTTTTCTGTCTCAGATGAGGATCTAGTTACATTCTCCTAGGGGCGGGAGCTCCGCCATTGGGGGCAGAGCTCCGCCTATTTAAAGCTCTTTTTCTCTCTCAATCGTCCTCTGGCAGCACACGCTTTCTAAGCTAGCTCCCAGAACCCAGAAGTACCTGGTGCTTCTTCTGATATTTGCATTGCAGTTTTTTCTGCTGCGCTACTTCGGTGGGCCTCTGCTATGCCCTTTTCTCCTGGTAGTTGTCAAATTGTCAGAATGATTAATTATTTTTTCTTTGCAGTGATGGGATCACCTAAGGACCCGGAGACCCGTAAATCGTTTTCAAAGAGGAAGCATCTGGCCTGCTTTGACTGCAGTACGCTGCTGGATGATAATTGCCCTTTTTCAAGGTGCGAGGCTTGCCGTAGATCCCAGTCGGCCACGGAACCCACCATGCAGGAAATGTACCAGTGGGTCAAGGGTTATGATTATTCCATCAAGGGCGTGGTTAACCTGCTGGACGAGAGGCTTCCTGCCGCTACTCAAGCTCCCATGGATACCTCTGTGCCTGTGGAAAGACCCGCCGCAATTTCTTTGGTCTCCTCCTCTTCTGACGAAGAGGAGTTAACATCATGCTTTTTTCCACCAGAGAAAACTCAGAAATTGCTAAAGTCCATCAGGTTGGGGGACCATGATGTTGACACTGGGGAGTCCTCCGATCCCGCCGGTCGGGCACAGCGTGTCTTCAAGGCGGATGAGACCCTTCTTTCTGTTATGCGGATGGAATGGAAAAAACCTGAGAAAGGTCCGGTCCTGACTAAGAAATTCAGGACCATGTTTCCCATGGCAAACTCCTTGGTGGAATCGTGGGGTTCCATTCTCAAGGTGGACATGGCCATCGCCAAACTGTCCAGACGCACTCTGGTGCCAGCAGACGATGGGTCTAGTCTGCAAGACCCCCTTGATAGGAGGGCAGAGTGCACGTTAAGAAGAGGCTACTCGGCCGCTGCATCCTCTGCTTCGACCGCTATCGCGGCTACGGAAGTTTCTTTCTTCCTCCGGTCCCGCCTAAATCAAATCCAGACGGATGTGGACCAGAGGGTGTCCCGGGACGACATCCTGGCCGCATTTAAGACCATCAATCTGGCGACAGACTTTCTGTGCGACACGTCACAGTTACAGCTAAAATTGTCAGCTAAGTCCATGGCCCTGGTCTCTGCAGCCCGCAGGCCCTTATGGCTCAAACCATAGGTCGTGGATAACGGATCGAAATATAATTTGTGCGGTCTCCCCTTTGAACCTGACCGCTTGTTCGGCTCACAATTGGACAAGATTATGGAGGATCTTTCCGATAAGAAGGGGAAAAGTCTTCCCCAGCAGCCCTTTAGGGGACGGGGCAGATAAGAGCGCGGCGGTAGATCCGGCCAACAAGCGCAAAGTAGATCGCGTAGAGACTGGGGGGCGCAATGGAAACTTTCGAAGCGCCCTCGCAGAGGAGCTAAGGAGGCTAAGCCCTCCTGACTATGGGCCTCTCGCAGGCTCTTGGTTAACCCCCGCTACTCCTGCCATCCTTCCGGAAGATTTTCCTATTCCTTATCCCCTTGTGCCCGTCGGGGGCGTCTCACCCAGTTCAAGGATGTCTGGGCTCAGGAGATTCCAGACCCTTGGGTCATAGAGGTCATTTCCGAGGGCTACTTAATAAACCTCAAGTCGCCTCCTCCGGACAGATTTGTCATCAACCAGCGCCTACCGCCCGCCAGGCTGGCAATTCTGGAGGCCTATATCCAGGACTATATATATCCTCAAGGGCGCTCTGAAGGAGGTTCCGGAAGGAGAGCGGGGCTTAGGGATCTATTTTCCGGTTTTTCTAGTTCCCAAGAAATCCGGAGACCTCCGGATGATTATCGATTTGAGATTTTTCAATCAATTTATAAGGAAGGCAAAGTGTCGCATGGAAACTATCAGGTCAGTGATCCACGTTCTCAATCCTGGAGACGTGATGGCTACCCTGGACCTCAAGGATGCCTATCTTCACATCCCCATCCATCCTGGTTCCCAGAGGTATCTCAGGATCGCGGTCCAGGTCTCGGGGGTCCTCAGGCCACCTTCAATTTGTTGCCTTACCCTTCAGGATTTCCTCTGCTCCTATCACCTTCACCAAGGTGGTGGTTTCGGTGGTGGCAGCTCTGAGGCTTTAAAGGCTGACCATAATTCCTTACCTGGACGATTGGCTCCTAAAAAGCCTCCTCGGTTCCAGTTCTTACCCACCATCTTCATGTGGCTATCTCTTTTCTGCTCCGCCTAGGGTGGATCATCAACTGGCAGAAGTCGAACGTGAGCCCGTCGACTTCAGTAACCTATCTTGGCTTCATAGTAGACTCCGTTGGGATGGCCCTCCAGTTGACTCCAGAAAGAAGAACTCAGATTCTGGACCTGGCAAGGTTCCTATCTGTTCCTCGTCGAGTTTCCATCAGGACTCTCATGAAGATGTTGGGGCTCATGTCAGCGGCTGTGGAGGCAGTCCCTTGGGCTCTGTGGCACCTCCGCCCTTTACAATCGGAGGTCCTTCCCAAATGGGATGGCAGCCCTGCCGGGCTAAATTCCCTGTGTTCCCTGTCTTGTCAGACTCAAACCTCCCTGAGATGGTGGCTCCATCTCCCGGGGGAGAAGTCTATAAGCCAGCCATCCTGGGTCATCTTGACTACGGATGCGTCCCAAGTAGGCTGGGGCGCTCACCTAGACGGTTCCCCTGTCCAAGGGACTCGGTCTCCTCAGGAGCGGCTACTTTCCTCCAATCTCCGCGAGATTCGAGCCATCCGGCTAGCCCTCCTTCACTATGCCCCCAAATCCGGGGCTTAGCAGTGAGAGTACAGTCAGACAACATGACTGCAGTCCTGTACATCAACAAGCAGGGAGGCACAAGATCTCTACCCCTCCTTTCAGAGATCGGGGTAATTCTTCGGTGGGCAGAGTTGAACCTTTCCCAACTGTCTGCTATCCATATCCGTGGTTCCTACAATATAATCGCGGATCGTCTGAGTCGCGGTCTGCCGACAATGGAATGGTCCCTGCATCCGGAGATATTCAGGCAGATAATCCTCATGTGGGGTTTGCCAGAGGTAGATCTCATGACAACGAGGTTCAATGCCAAGGTGGAGAGGTTCTGCTCCCTTTACAGGGAGGACAACCCCCTGGTGATAGATGCTCTGTCGATACCGTGGAGGTTCAGGCTGGCTTACATCTTCCCTCCCTTTTCCATGATACCGAGGGTATTGATGAAAATTCGGCAGGATCAGGCCTCGGTAATAGCCATCATACCGTTTTGGCCCAAGAGATCCTGGTTTACCCAGCTCATTCAGATGAGTCGGGGACATTATTGGAGGCTCCCCCCACGGCAGACCCTGGTGTCATGGGACACTCACCTCTGCCCAGATCTGCACAGGTTCAACCTGACAGCCTGGAGGTTGATCAGTCCCTTCCCAGAATAGAAGGGCTTTCAGAGTCGGTCCTGAGAACGTTGTCACATTCAAGAGCAGAATCTACTAAGAAGGCTTACTCCAGAATCATGAGATTCTTCTCGTCATGGTGTGCTTCAAACCAGGTGGCGTCTGCAGATCCGCCCCTCTCTACGATACTTCAATTCCTACAGGACGGCCTAGACAGAGGCCTTGCTCCATCTACTCTGAGGGTCCAGATTTCTGCCATTTCGGCCTGTCTCAACAGACCCTATTCTCGGGACCCGCTCATCAAACGCTTCCTTAAAGGAGCCGAAAGATTGAAGCCTACAGTACTAAGGCCCATCCCTCAGTGGGACTTATCAGTCGTGCTCAGGGGTTTAGCATCTCCCCCCTTTGAGCCTCTGGAGGAGGTGGATTTAAAGTTTGTGACTCTGAAATTGGTCTTCTTACTGGCGGTAACCTCGGCCAAGAGAATCTCAGAGCTTCAAGCCTTCTCGGCCTCAGAACCCTATACCATCTTTCTTCAAGACCGGGTTCTCCTGAGATTCCTTCCATATTTCAGGCCTAAGGTCCCTTCATTTCAGAACATAAATCAGGTGATTTCTTTGCCAGTTTTATTTTCTCCTTCTACCTCCTCCAGGGATCCTGTCAAGCATCCATTGGATATCTCGAGATGCCTCCAGATCTATGTGGATAGATCCAAGGAGTTCAGGATAGATGAGAATCTCTTCATCCTGTTTGCCGGTAAGTCCAAAGGCTGCAAGGCATCGATTTAGTCGCTGGATTAAGGAGGCCGATAGAAAATCTTTTGTTTCTCAGGCTTTGGATCCTCCAGAGTTTGTGAAGGCCCATTCCACAAGGGCCATCTCTACTTCCTTTGCTGAAAGAAGTCTCCTTCCTCTGGAGATGATTTGTAGAGATGCCTCCTGGAGCTCTGAATCCACGTTCATCTCCCACTACAGACTAGACGCCAGGGTAGCGGAGTTTTTGGCCTTTGGGCAGGCTATTCTTAGCTCTGCCAGGCATGAGGGCCCTCCTTAGGGGTTCTTCTTGCTATCTCCCCATCTGTGCTGCTGGTAGGACGTAAGGGAATCGTTAATTTCTAACGATAATTTGTTTTCCCTTAGTCCTAACAGCAGCACACAAATTTCCCACCCTAGTAAGTTATTCTTGCTATAGACACAGTGGGCTGGGGGGTGTTCCCTCCTTTTGTAGGGGTGTAAAGCTTTGTTATTGGTTCTAGGGCTCATTAAAATTCCGCCGGTCCTACCAGTCCACGGGGGGTAGTTAACCCTATCTGTGCTGCTGTTAGGACTAAGGGAAAACAAATTATTGTTAGAAATTAACAATTTATAATTAAACCAAATTTGTGTACTTTGTGTTACCTACGTCATCTGTGATCTTTATTCTTGTGTATCATAAGACTGGTATTTGGATTGCTTCAAGTGTTATGCTTGGAACATTTTGTGACAGACAGGTGACTAGATCCACTCCGTGACACTTCAGTTTGACTGGACTGACAAAGTGCTTGTTAGGTCAGCTATCTGTGTCTGCCGCTGCCCTGCTTTCTTCTGCGGGCATAATACTTGTGCTCAGGGGCATAGCTATAGGGGGTGCAGAGGTAGCAGTCGCTACTGGGTCCAGGAGCCTGAGGAGGCCCAAAGACCCTTGTGCTGCATAAAAAGACACCAGTATTATAGAAAGTGCTTGATGGTCAAGTTACACCTGTGGCTGTAGGGAAGGGATTAGGTCAAAAAAGAAAAATTTAGCCAACTAAGAGAGGCCATAGGCCTAACTAACTGAGACAAAGTTCTTAAAAATAAAAATACAGCCACAAAAAAGGATATTTTTAAAATCATCCTAAAAGGTACATACCTTATGGCAGTGATGCTCAACCTGCGGCCCACCAGCTGTTGCCAAACTACAACTCCCAGCAGGCCTGGACAGCCTACAGCTATCAGCCTACAGAAGTGCATGATGGGAGTTGTAGTTTTAAAACAGATGGAGGGCCGCAGGTTGGGCATCCCTGCCTTATGGGAATAAAAGGTTAAGGAACAAGAAAAAAAACAATGTGGATAAATAGAATTGTAAAGAAAGCAATAAATTACAAAAAGAAAACATTTAAATCACTAAAACAGGAGGGTAGCGAGGAAGCATTGAAAAACTATAAAGAAAAAAAAATAGAATATGTAAAAGACAAATAAAAGCAGCCAAACTAGAGACCGAGAGATTAATTGCCAAAGAGAGTAAAACTAACCCTAAAATGTGCTTCAATTATATAAATGGTAAAAAGTATAAATCTGAAGGTGTCGGCCCTCTACAGAGTAATGAGGGGGGAGTTGCAGAGAGTGATGAGGGAAAAGCAAAGCTATTAAATATTTTTTTTTCTCCACTGTATTTACTGAAGAAAATAAACTGTCAGATGAAATGCAGAATGTAAAAGTATTACCCATTTAAAAGTGTCCTGTCTGACCCAGGAAGAAGTACAACAGCGACTAAAAAGATTAAAATAGACAAATCGCCAGGACCCGATGGCATACACCCCCGTATCCTAAGAGAATTAAGTAATGTCATAGCCAGACCCTGATTTCTGATATTTAAGGACTCTATATTGACAGGGAGTGTTCCACAGGATTGGTGCAATATACAAAAGGGGTCCAAAAACAGAGCCCGGAAACTATAGGCCGGTAAGTTTAACATTAGTCGTGGGTAAACTGTTTGAAGGTTTTCTAAGAGATGCTATCTTGGAGTATCTCAATAAAAATAAGCAAATAACACCATATCAGCATGGCTTCATGAGGGATCGGTGATGTCAAACTAATGTAAAGGGTTTTTCCCATCTTGCAAATTCATCCTCACCTGCAGCCAGCTCTGCTGTTTACTTCCTGGTTTCCTGCTTCTAAGGCTGGGCGGGCTTAGGCAGTTTGAGTGAAGGCCTGCCACGCCTCCTTATGACATCACACTGAGAACTCAGTCCTTGCGTGCTCGTTCATGTGGATAGTATGAGTCATCAGTCTGGCAGCTTGCAGTGTCTGTAAGGCCCCTCCCCCTGCTGGGGAATTATCACTCAGAGAGCAATTGTCAGAGAGCTAAGACAGTAACATGTGGCTGTCCTGCATTCTAATACATTTTTACACACAAAACCCATTCTGAGCAGCAAAACAATAATTCACTACTATATATCAGCCCAAAAGCATGTTAGCTAGTAGCCCCCCCTAAAATATTACCATCCCCCACCCACCAGCACTGATGCAGATTGTTTCCATTAGGCCTCATGCACACGACCGTTGTTCTGGTCCGCATCCGAGCTGCAGTTTTTGTGGCTCGGGTGCGGAGCCATTTACTTCAATGGGGCCGCAAAAGATGCGGACAGCACTCCGTGTGCTGTCCGCATCCGTTGCTCAGTTACGTAGCCACGCAAAAAAATATATAACATGTCCTATTCTTGTTCGTTTTGCCGACAAGAATAGGCATTTCTACAATGGGCTGCCTGTTCTGTTCCGCAAAAAACTGAACGGTCGTGTGCATGAGGTCTTAGAGGTCTACTACAGTTGTGTATACACCTTGGACCATGTATCTGTATGGATGCAAATACAGCTCTGCAGGGCCGGTGCAAGGATTTTTGCCGACACAAGCAAAGCTACATTTTGCCCCCCCTCTCGCAGCTCACCTGGCCCTGGTCCTGTCTGCAGCAGCTGGCTTCTCCTCTGTGTAGTCCTGGTATCTTCTCTATGCTTCAGACAATCGCTGGTTTGAGGACCGTATTTTTCGCCCTAGAAGACGCACCTAGGTTTTAGAGGAGGATAATAAGAAAAAAATATTTTTCATTACACTTCAGGTCGGACCAGCAATCAGACTCCCAATGTTAATCAGACCTCAGATCAGACCCCCATTGTCAGCCACCCTGTCCCCCATTGTCAGCCATCCTGCCCCCCATTGTCAGCCATCATGCCCCCCGTTGTCAGCCATCATGCCCCCCATTGTCAGCCATCATGCCCCCCATTGTCAGCTATCATGCCCCCCATTGTCAGCCATCATGCCTCCCATTGTCAGCCATCATGCCCCCATTGTCAGCCATCATGCCCCCATTGTCAGCCATCATGCCCCCATGTCAGCCATCATGCCCCCATGTCAGCCATCATGCCCCCATGTCAGCCATCATGCCCCCATGTCAGCCATCAGCCCCCCCATTGTCAACCTTCATGCCTTCATGTCAGCCATCATGATCCCCCATGTCAGCCATCAGCGCAAAAAATAAATAAAAAATAACTTACCTTTCCTGCTCCTGGATGCCGCCGCTCCTCACCACCAGCGCTCTCTCTCTTCTTCCTGGTTCTCGGCTCTCAGCGGTGAAGGCTGCGCACAGTGAGGTCACATGGTGCGCAGCCCTGCACAGCAGACAGCCGGGCGGAGGACCAGGAAGCGGTAAGTACAGATCCTTCACCGCTTCCCGGTCCTCCGGTACTAATGAAGCGCTTCCACCCCCCCATCTAACCAGCCGCTTGGTCTGCCTTATTATAGCGCCGGGCCTGCAGCTCTGATACATTTGTCTTCCTCTCCACTACCAGTAGTATGTTTGAATCACTTCATATCCAGCTATGCTACATCTGTCTTCCCCAGTCCCCTCTAGCACTGTGGCTGACCAGCTTAATATACAGCTCTGCTACATCTGTCTTCCTCTTCACTACCAGCACTGTGACTGAACAGCTTCTAATATAGCTCTGCTACATGTCTTCCTCTCCACTGACAGCACTGTGTTTGAATCCCTTCATATACAGCTCTGCTACACCTGTCTTCCCCAGTCCCCTGTAGCACTGTGGCTGAACAGCTTCTTATACAGCTCTGCTACATCTGTCCCCCCCTCCCCCTGTGACCGAACAGCTTCCTATACAGCTCTACTACATCTGTCTATTCCCCTCCCCCACCAGCTCTATGGCTTTGTAGCTATAGCTCCAAATGCTTCCCTGCTGTATGTTGTAGCAGAAACATACTAACTCATACTAGTAAAATAAGGTGTTACATCACAATACACAGTACTGCTGCATTTTCAAACAGCATAGCTAGGTATGCCGGTGTAGCACCTTACTTTATTTATTGGAGTGTTTCTGTGTGTTTCTATCTACTAAGCGGTACTTTCACACTTGCGGCAGAGGATTCCGGCAGGCAGTTCCGTCGCCGAAACTGCCTGCTGGATCCGGCAATCCGAACGCAAACTGATGGCATTTGTCAGACGGATCCGGATGCGGATCCGTCTCACAAATGCATTTAGATACAGGATCCGTCTCTCCGGTGTCATCCAGAAAAACGGATCCGGTATAATTTTTTTTTGCATTTTTAAAGGTCTGCGCATGCGCAGATCGAAAAGCCGGATCCGTTTTGCCGGAAAACTTAGTGCCGGATCCGGCACTAATACACTTCAATGTAAATGAATGCCGGATCTGGCATTCCCGCAAGTGTTTTTGGCCAGAGATAAAACTGCAGCATGCTGCGGTATTTTCTCCGTCCCAAAAAACTTAAAAGTGACTGAACTGAAGACATCCTGATGCATACTGAACAGAATACTCTCTATTCAGAATGCATTAGGATAAAACTGATCAGTTTTTTTCCTGTATTGAGCTCCTGTGACGGAACTCAATACTGGAAAACAAAAACGCTAGTGTGAAAGTAGCCTAAATACTGCAGGGCAGTATTTGCTGCTATAGCTAGAGAGTCACAATGCTGGGGGGTGGGGGGAATGGACAGATAAACTAGTGCAGTATATGAAGCGGTTCAGCCACATCGCTGGTGGGGGAGGGGAAGACACATATGTAGTAGTGACATCCTCAATGCTTGTGGGGGAGGGGTGGGGGCTGACATTTCAAAAAGTTGTATTTACAGCCAGTCAATCACACTGCTGATGTGAGAGTGTACTTTCTTCCATCAAGAGAAATAGCTATGTTAGCTATGTCTGGCTATACAGCTGTATAGCATCTGCCAGACTAATAATTATTCTATTTGGCAAACCATTCCCATGAACAATCAGTTTCATTATATATATATATATATATATATATATATATATATATACACACATACACACACTCACCTAAAGAATTATTAGGAACACCTGTTCTATTTCTCATTAATGCAATTATCTAGTCAACCAATCACATGGCAGTTGCTTCAATGCATTTAGGGGTGTGGTCCTGGTCAAGACAATCTCCTGAACTCCAAACTGAATGTCACAATGGGAAAGAAAGGTGATTTAAGCAATTTTGAGCGTGGCATGGTTGTTGGTGCCAGACGGGCCGGTCTGAGTATTTCACAATCTGCTCAGTTACTGGGATTTTCACGCACAACCATTTCTAGGGTTTACAAAGAATGGTGTGAAAAGGGAAAAACATCCAGTATGCGGCAGTCCTGTGGGCAAAAATGCCTTGTGGATGCTAGAGGTCAGAGGAGAATGGGCCGACTGATTCAAGCTGATAGAAGAGCAACGTTGACTGAAATAACCACTCGTTACAACCGAGGTATGCAGCAAAGCATTTGTGAAGCCACAACACGCACAACCTTGAGGCGGATGGGCTACAACAGCAGAAGACCCCACCGGGTACCACTCATCTCCACTACAAATAGGAAAAAGAGGCTACAATTTGCACGAGCTCACCAAAATTGGACTGTTGAAGACTGGAAAAATGTTGCCTGGTCTGATGAGTCTCGATTTCTGTTGAGACATTCAAATGGTAGAGTCCGAATTTGGCGTAAACAGAATGAGAACATGTATCCATCCTCTGATGGCTACTTCCAGCAGGATAATGCACCATGTCACAAAGCTCGAATCATTTCAAATTGGTTTCTTGAACATGACAATGAGTTCACTGTACTAAAATGGCCCCCACAGTCACCAGATCTCAACCCAATAGAGCATCTTTGGGATGTGGTGGAAGGGAGGCTTCGTGCCCTGGATGTGCATCCCTCAAATCTCCATCAACTGCAAGATGCTATCCTATCAATATGGGCCAACATTTCTAAAGAATGCTATCAGCACCTTGTTGAATCAATGCCACGTAGAAATAAGGCAGTTCTGAAGGCAAAAGGGGGTCAAACACCGTATTAGTATGGTGTTCCTAATAATTCTTTAGGTGAGTGTATATATATATTTTTTATTTATTTATTTTTTTCTAATAGACATCAGAAACAACAGGTTTTTGATTTGTAAATTTTGAAATTGAAAATGAAAGTTAGTCATTTTAATAATTCTAAATATTTTATTTTTTCAGGCAGCTTGCTTCAGGCAGTTAGTGGGTTGGTTTCACGACTCAACACGATGACACACTGTAAAGTGAGCAGGAATCGCAGCTATGTGGTACTGGATTAGGGGAAAAAAATATTTACAAAGTGTCACTATTTACTTTGTATGCTTTCAAACAATTTACATTACATTCGAACATTACATTCATTACATTGCATTCAAACAATTTACATTACAGTCCATAGTGTCCTCCCCCAGTGCCCATTCATTCCATAGAATTGTCCCCAGCGTCCTTCCATTCCATAGAATTGTCCCCAGCGTCCCTCCATTCCATAGAATTGTCCCCAGCGTCCCTCCATTCCATAGAATTGTCCCCAGCGTCCCTCCATTCCATAGAATTGTCCCCAGCGTCCATCCATTCCATAGAATTGTCCCCAGCGTCCATCCATTCCATAGAATTGGCCCCAGCGTCCCTCCATTCAATAGAATTGTCCCCTGCGTCCCTCCATTCCACAGAATTGTCCTGTCACGCCCTGCCCTGTGAGTGATTTGAGAAGATCTGTCAGACTTGCTGCACGTGAACCTTTCTGACAGATTGCTTTGTTGTGGCTTTGGGCAGGATCCCACCACCTCACAGGTTCTGCTCATTAGTTTGTTAGTGATGCTATTTATTCCTGCCTCTTGCGGTTTATAGTTTCTTCTGGAGTTCTCTGCTGGTGCTTTGTGGATCTTCTTCTCCCAGTCCATCTTCACTTAAGTCCTCCATCCTTCCCTTCTGTTGTTTGTTTTGGCTAGGCCTTAGGTAGACGTGGGTTCCTTCATCCTGCTCCCTAGCTGAGGGTTTGTATCAGTTGCAGCAGGGATTAGGTTTGAGTGCATGAACACTTCTACCATCGAGATTTGTTCATGTTGGTAGCAGTCAGGGAAAGGGCTCAGGAAAAGTCAGGAGGTGACCTTTCCCTGTTCCCTAGCTGTGGGGCCTAGTCTGTTGTTTTGTGTTTATTTTGTTGTGTTTGGTTTGCTTCTCTTCCCTCACCTTCCGTGACATGTCCCCAGCGTCCCTCCATTCCATAGAATTGTCCCCAGACAACCCCCTTTGATGGTTTATAATAAATAAAATAGTTGGTGGATAAGTGGATGATGTTATCCTGCTGCTTACATATACTGTCTTCTAGCAGGGCACGTCCTCTGTACTGCCGCTCGCTCGTATGGGCACGTCCTCTCTCCACCGCTCACTTGGAAGGCCGCGCTGCATACAGAGCCTGCGCGGCTCTGTATCAGATGCGGCAGAGAAGAAACAAGTTTAGCGCATGTCTGGCTAGCGTTCACGTTCCTGTGTGAATGACCGGCTGCCTGGGTGAAAAGTAAGTGTGGTCTGCGCAAGCGCGGCCCATAGATGCAGCTGTGGAGCAGTGGCCGTATCTATGGGTTGCCACATGTAAAAAATGGGGTAAGAGCGAAGGGAATTCATCAAAATGGCTGCATTTTAAATAATAGATGCTAATTACAAAAATAATCTATGGCACTAGTGGAAACTTTTGAAATATGATCTTCCAGATAGGAATACACCTTTAATCAGTTTCTACGAGGAGGTAAGTTCCAGACTTGACCGCGGCAAATCAATGGATGTCGTATATCTGGACTTCTCCAAAGCATTTGGCACTGTACCACATAAAAGGTTAGTATATAAAATGAGAATGCTCGGACTGGGAGAAAACATCTGTATGTGGGTAAGTAACTGGCTCAATGATAGAAAACAGAGGGTGGTTAATAACGGTACACACTCAGTCACTGGGTCACTGTCACTATTGGGGTAACACAGGGGTCAGTATTGGGCCCTATTCTATTCAATATATTTATTAATGATCTTGTAGAAAGCTTGCACAGTAAAATATCAATTTTTGCAGATGACACTAAACTGTGTAATTGGAGGCTTGGGCAGAGAAGTGGCAGATAAGGTTTAACACTGACAAATGTAAGGTTATGCACATGGGAAGGAATAATGCAAGTCACCAGTACATACTAAATGGTAAAACACTGGGTAACACTGACATGGAAAAGGATCTAGGAATTTTAGTGGACAGCAAACTAAGCTGTGGAAACCAGTGTCAGGCAGCTGCTGCCAAGACCAATAAGATAATGGGTTGCATCAAAAGGGGCATAGATGCCCATGATGAGAACATAGTCCTACCACTTTACAAATCGCTAGTCAGACCACACATGGAGTACTGTGTACAGTTCTGGGCTCCTGTGAAGAAGGCAGACATAGCAGAGCTGGAGAGGGTTTAGAGGAGGGCAACTAAAGTAATAACTGGAATGGGGGGACTACAGTACCCTGAAAGATTATCAAAACTATGTATAAATATATCAGGGGTCAGTACAGAGATCTAGCCCATCATCTATTTATCCCCAGGACTGTGACTGTGACAAGGGGACATCCTCTGCGTCTGGAGGAAAGAAGGTTTGTACACATTCTTTACGGTAAGAGCAGTGAGACTATGGAACTCTCTGCCTGAGGAGGTGGTGATGGTGAGTACAATAAAGGAATTCAAGAGGGGCCTGGATGTATTTCTGGAGTGTAATAATATTACAGGTAAGGCTACTTTCACACCTGCGTTAGGTCCGGATCCGTCTGGCATCTGCACAGACGGATCCGCACCTATAATGCAAACGCTTAGATCTGTTCAGAACGGATCCGTTTGCATTACCATGAACAAAAAAAAAAAAAAAAGAAAATTATAATTTTTTCTTTTTTTTTGTTCATGATAATGCAAACGGATCCGTTTTGACTTTACATTGAAAGTCAATGGGGGACGGATCCGTTTGAAAATTGAGCCATACTGTGTCATCTTCAAACGGATCCGTCCCCATTGACTTACATTGTAAGTCTGAACGGATCCGTTTGCCTCCGCAAGGCCAGGCGGACACCCGAACTCTGCAATCTGCGTTCAGGTGTCCGCCTGCTGAGCGGAGGACAAACGGTGCCAAACTGATGAATTCTGAGCGGATCCGCATCCACTCAGAATGCATTAGGGCTGGACGGATCCGATCGGGGCCGCTTGTGAGAGCCTTCAAACGGAACTCACAAGCGGAGCCCCGAACGCTAGTGTGAAAGTAGCCTTATACTTACTAGAGAGGGGCCGTTGATCCAGGGAGTTATTCTGATTGGAGTCGGAAAGGAATTTTTTCCACTAAAGTGAGGAAAATTGGCTTCTACCTCACAGTTTTTTTTTGCCTTTCTCTGGATCAACTTGCACAGGATAACAGGCCGAACTGGATGGACAGATGTATTTTTTCAGCCTTATAAACTATGTTACTATGTATGTTACTATGTTAGGTCAAGAATTTGGCATGAGGGGGGCTGTTTCAATTTTTGCCTCAGGCAGCACAAAGGTAATGTATTCCCTGGTACTAAGGAAAGGGGGGTCCAAGCTGAACTCGTGCCCCAAGGCTCATGAGCCTTTAGCTATGCCCCTACCTGTGCTACTCATCATGCTGCTGGCTCCATGCTTCTACCTTGTGCTACAGCCTTTGTCTCCTTACAGTGAGTGCACTCACCTCTGGCCTCTTAACGGGGCTGTGCTCGCGTTTCCAAAACCTTAACAAGTCAATGGCTTGGGTTCCCTGGATATGTCTCCAGGAAAAAAGTGCCTGAGCTTTAGGCCTCATGCACATGACCATTGTTTTGGTCCGCATCCGAGCCGCAGTTTTTGCGGCTTGGATGCGGACCCATTCACTTCATTGGGGACACAAAAGATGCGGATGTCCGCATCCGTTGCTCCGTTCTGTGGTCCACAAAAAAAATATAACCTGTTCTATTCTTGTCCATTTTGCGGACAAGAATAGGCAGTTAAATCAATGGCTGTCCGTGCCGTTCCGCAAATTGCGGAACGCACACGGACGCAATCCGTGTTTTGCGGATCCGCAATTTTCAGACCGCAAAACACACAACGGTCGTGTGCATGAGGCCTTAGGCACCCTAGTGAGCTGCAAAGGTGTTTTTATAGTCTTGTGCTATTGCAATTTACCTGCATTTATCCTGCGTTTGTTCCTGTCTGTGGTCCAGCTTGTACCTGCCCTTCCTGTGTGTTCCAGCATTTTCCAGTCTACCTGCCTTATCTGCATCTTCACTGTCATCGTGCCTGTCTGTTTATCCTGTGTCTTCCATCCTCTACGCTTCAAGTGTGCTGTCTGGATCTCAGAAACCTGCATTCAAGTCTTAGTGATTGTTCAGACTATACCTGCATTTTCTATATCCCAAGCTTCTGGTGCTTGCACTGCAATCCCTGACCCCTCTGGGTCAGCTTTCAGCTACACTGGGACTATACCAGGAAGTAGTAGTCCGCTTGCTTACCTGTAGCAAAGGCCATATCCCTGTACAGAGGTTAAAGGGGTTTTCAGAGATTTTTTTTCAACTGATCTCATCTGTAGGGGTTCGACACCAGGGATCCCCTCAGATCTGCTATTTGAAAAGGCACAGTGGGTCCACACTCACTGATCCATAAGAGTGCTGACCAAGTCTCTTTCTGTTGTTCTAAATACACTTGCATAGTTTTTGAAGGAACTCGGCAGGGAGGTTGTTCTAAACATCTTGGTGACCTAACCGCAGATATTCTGTGAATCTAGGCTTGAACTTCACTTTAAACACCTTCCCACATATAAAATATATAAAATATAACTTTTAGAATTGGAGCTCAAATTAAGCCCAGATCAGGTAATTTTTAAAATTGGAGCTCAAATCAAGCCCAGATCAGGTAGGTCCTACGGCACATTTAAGCAATATACTTGATACCTCCATCAGCAGGACTGATAATGTCATTGATGTTACTCACAGTTTGTAGAGATCTCCATGTCTTGGTAGAGATGTTAACCACCGAGGATCATAGATGATGGTCTAAGGTACGTATATAACAGGGAGAAAAAAACGGAATGTATGGACACGGGAATTCCTATTCTTTCCCTATTTGTCCCTTCCTAGTCCTCAGCCCAGGGACACCCCTTGATGGTATGGGTTCCCTGTCCTCGTACCTAGTCTGCAAGTCACCTATTTAAACCCTTCAATAGGACATATCACAGGCAGATAACATATGCTGAGAAAGTTGCTAATAAATGTACCAAAGGGAGCACTTTAAACAACAAATAATAATAATGCACAAAAAAAGAATCTCGACGCAGCGAAAAACATCCATTATAATATTTATCTATTAATACTGGCCACAGGGGGATCCTAATCATGTATGGGTCACCCCATGTGAGGTCGGTTTGCAATATGTAGGCAATCTATAGTAATGTTTCATAGGTGGTACATTGTTAAACTATAGTAAATCCTCCCCCTTTCCTACTCGCCCCCCTTTTTCCTGTATGTTTGGTGTGGTTGTCCTGCTAGAGAATAAATTTAAACTATTAACACTTTTATTTTTGATGGCATTCCCACTTTGTAGCATCTTTTCCACACCTGCCTAAAACTTTTGCGCAGTACTGTGTATGTATATATATATATAAAAATGCCGGCAGCGAAAAAACATAGGACGGGTGCTATGTCCCAGGGCATGTGCTCAAGGCCCAAATGTAAAAAACTAAAAAAGGACAGCACTCCAAAAAGAAATGAAATTTAGTCACCCATGTGGCAAAAAACAAGCGACGTTTCGGCTCAACAATAAAGCCTTTCTCAAGCATAGAACACAGTGCAAAGTGAAGTATATATAGACCAAACAATTCATCAAATCAATGTGCATGATACAAAACATTGAGATGAAGGAACCAATGTCTTCCTGAGGCCTAGCCAGGAAATACAACAAAAGGGAAGAAAAGAGGACTTTTCTCAAGACGGACTGGGAGCAGGAGATCCTCCAAGCACCAGCAGAGAACTCCAGAAGAAACTATAAACTGCAAGGGCTATAGTGAGAGGCGGAGATAAATAGCATCACTAACAAATGAGCAGAACCTGTGAGGAGGTGGGATCCTGCCCAACACCACAAGAAAGCAATCTGTCAGATAGGCTCACGTGCCGCAAGTCTGACAGATCTTCTCAGATCACTCACAGGGCAGGGCATGACAGTACAAAAAACGCTCTGATCTACCAGTACCCAAACACTTCTCAGATTTGGGGCACACTGAACATGATCTTAAATGTTGGATCATTGATCATGTCCCCTTACCCAGGAGAGGTGGCAATAGATTATTTCTGTTAAAAAAAAGAGAGATGTATTGGATACATACTCTAAACGGTGTTAAACCCCATGGTTAACATTGAATACAATCTTTGGAGTGTTACTTGATAGGTGACTTGCCCTCTCCCTCTGTAGGCTCTGTTCTGTTCTGCTCCTATATAGTGGTTATGTTGAGTTGGAACACTTTATTAATATACTATGTCTATATAGAAAAGTAATTGTCTTTTTTTCTCTTTTCTTCTTTCCAGTATACATGGATTATGATATGGGAGAACTGGGAGATGGGAGCAGGCGTACACAGCAGTTGGACCTATAGAAATCCCCTTGTTTATTTTTGTTTGTCACTATGTTTTTATTTCAGGTGTGGTTACGGTGGATTTAATGCGCACATATGTTTTCTGTTCATTAGGAGATCCCTTGACTTGGCTGCGATATACTGGTACCACTTGGTACACTCACTCAATGTGTACGGCACTAACATGTTGTACACGTTTGTCTGAGATGTCCACCTTGGTGAGGTTTCACCCCTCTGAAGAGGCGTGTCCTCTCCTTCATGTCGTATACATGTTAGCAGTTCTCTTCGAGCATTATGAGTTCCTTATTGGCTCGTATTAATATTCTGGGCAGTTCGCCAGATTCCAATATGGCGATGCTATTCTATTACGCTTATGTGCGTGCGCACACCACCACCTAATAGAAACATTACTTAAGATGGCTGTGTGGATAGCAGGTGTGAGGTGCGCATGCGTTAAATAACGTTGCGTGTCACTTCCTGCTTCCACACACCGATGACATAACCTGGAGCATGCGCATTGTGACAAACCACACGCTGAATGTGGCGTTACAACATATGAGACTTCTGATCCACCTGTTGGGTAGGATTTTATGTTTTCTTCTCCTTTGTTCTCGCCCCTTGATTATGTTTTTATTGGGTCATTTACACCACTATTATGCACATATGCACTTTATCATCTACATATGTGCAGCACGCCAGACCTGCAGGGTATTGCGAAGTGAGGTCACGGTTATGGGCAATCGAGGGTTGCTCACTGTATTGGAGGAGAACCCTGGGCAGGCATGAGGCAGTGAAGGAGAGGTAGACACAGTTCCTCTGGGGCACACTCGGTATGTAGGGACCAGGCCTGATGGTGGATGAGGTGCCCTGGATGTTACAGGTATTTTGAGTGCCTGGGGCAAGGTCCCTTTTGGATTCGTGACGCCAGTGCCTGTAACGGTGGCACACCGATTTATAGTTGGAATAAGTGAGGTACACAGGTGGTATAGTGAACCAAATGTTGCTTTACTTAACAGTCCAACTTTGTACATGCAGATGGTAATACAGTCCTTTAGATCACAAGCAGGCTTAGTTCACAAGATGGCAGGTATTGATCATGCAAGATACTCAGAGGGTAAATCCACAACACACTCAGAATCAGGTTGTACGTTTCCTCAGAAATAGTGTACACTGTTCCTTTCTAGAACTCCTGTCTGGTTTCAATCCCAAGGCCCGGATGCCTAAATGCTGGCTTAAATCCTTGGTATATATATATATATCTTCCTCTCGTATTAAATCCTTGCTTCGCTTCCTAAAGCATCTGCCCATCAGTGTTACTTATCTTTGCTTGTAATATCCTTGCTTGACTGGTGAAGGACTGTGGGTTTCTCCCAGGAGGTTCTGTCCTGCAACTGGGGTGTCTTCAGAGCTAACTGAGGCTCTCTTGGACTACAGGCCGGCTAGGACTCCTCGCTAGCCTCCTGGTCATAGCTAGCAGCCAGGGCTGTCAAGCTGCATGTCAGGAGGAGGCCCTCAGCATATCTCTGGCTGGTGCCTTCTTACTTCTGTCTCTGCAGACTCCTGACTCTGAACTTCCCTCTCCCTGTCTGGGCCTGAACATTTATACTAGGGGCTCCCTATCTCCCTCTAGTGTCTGGGATGTCTAACTACACCCAACTAGGCCTGCTTACACATTTACACAGGGGAACATTGCATATAAAAACACATTAGAAGATACATTAAATGCATAATAAAATATAACATTTCTGTCCCTTGTGAGTAGAAGTAACACGCACACCAATTGACCCTTGTGTAGTGCCCACCTTTACCTAGTGGGACACTACATATGTATGAATTCTGTATATTTTGCAGCATTGCTATTTTTATCACACTGTCGCATTATTTCTTATATGTGTTATGCAATCGATCACTGTTTTTATCACTATTTAAAATGTATATCTGTAGATTAATCAATCATGTAATTAATAACACACTGATGTTTTGTATCATGCACATTGATTTGATGAATTGTTTGGTCTATATATACTTCACTTTGCACTGTGTTCTATGCTTGAGAAAGGCTTGACGAGGGTATTGGTTATCCATGTTCGCCTCTACCATTACTTTCATACCCACCTTACTCACCTCTAACCACCATTACACTTTCCCGCCCCAGAGCCCTAATCCCAATAAAACTCGGACCACCAATTGGAAATGTAATGGCCACAGCAGCCGTTTATTAAATAACATTTACAACCATAACATAACATAATACAGTAAAAACCCCAATGGGGGGAGGTCCTTGAAGCCCCAAAACATCGAGCTGTCGAACCGGGGTGAGCCATTCTTGCCTCCAGCCGTACCGCCCAGCTCAAAGGCACCATCGAATGACCCCCCCTCGATTCACCACAACCGCTCGGTCCACCTGGGAGTCCAGCCCCCACCGTGGGGCCCCCCCAATTGTCCTCAGATTCCACCGTGCCCAACTCCAAGGACCCCCCCCACTGCCACCAACGACCGGACTTGACCACCTCAACTCCGGGCGTTCCTCCACAACCTCAGGGCCACCTCAATGCCTTCCTGCAACGCCAAACTCCACATATCCAGCCCCACCGCATTCAAATGCACTCCGTCCGATCTCCAAAAAGCCCCCGTTCCAGCCTCCAAATCCTTATGCCTAACTACCACCGCCCCGTTCCTAGCCATAAAACGCCCGACTGCCCTGTTCACCTTTATCCTCCCCTTATTCACCGCATCCACAGACCTAGCCTCCCTCCACATCTGCCGGGGAACAATATCCGACCATACGGTCACCATATCCGGAAATAACGACCACAACCGTAAGAAATCCCACTTGATCTCCTTAATCAACTCCCGGATAGGCTTCGCCGCCAAATCATTGCCCCCCGCATGTACCACCAACACATCCGGTGCCCTATCCATTCTCACCAACCTATGAATTTCAGGCAGCACCCCTTTCCAAACCATACCCCGCCTCCCAATCCACCTTACCACCGCAGACTCCCTGTCAAATCCTAGCTGTTGACCGTCCGGCCGAACCGCTGCCCGGACGGCCCCCCAGAAGACATAGGAATGCCCCACAATCCACACCAGAGCGGGCGCCGCATCTGTAACGAGAGAACAAAAAGAACAATACCGCAGCTTTGCACCAACACAACAAACCTAACACCAACCAACCCTCCTCACTTTATAAGCGATCCAAACGCACATAAGATTTAAACCTCGCCGATTCCCAACGGCCAATCCTCTTAATAACGTCCTCACCCATACCCCATCTAGCCGCTTCTGTCGCTGCCCCGATTCTAAAGGAGTGGCTAGAATACCCCACCTTATCCACCCCCACCCGGCTCAAACACCTTGAAAAAATAGCAGAAAACTGAAAGCGAGACAAAAAGGTGCCATCCGCATGAACCAACAACGGGGACCCGTCCCTACCCCTTATCCCATAATCCCGCAAACATTGAACCGGGCACATGTCACAATCCTCCACCCGGAAAAGCACCACCTTCTTCCCTTTACCCAACGTATCCGTCTTTGACCGCCGTATAATAAACTCTACCCTATCCTCAAACAACCCAACATCCCTCCTCAAAAGTCCCCCAACCCGACTCACCGACGAACAAACCAACTCCCCCACCCGCATAGCCCCAAAAAAGGCCAGCGAGAAAGCCAACCGAAACAACCGCGTTTCCCCCTCTGACCGACAAACCGTCTGCAACTGCCCCCCCAACTTAAGCAACAACCCCAACGAGACTGGCCTCCTCCCATCCACCCCAGCACCCATCCTCCTCCAACCTTTCAATGCCTGCACCACCAAAAATGACTTTGTCACATCCACCATCCGCCGAGCCTTAAAACCAAAAGCCAACCCGGCCATGTAACTGTTTATCTTGCTAACCGACCAACCCTGCTCCCTACCATGACCCAAAAACATTAGCAAAACCAACTCCGGCTCCTCAATCCCTCCTCCCAAAGCGGCACACCAGTCATCCCACACCCTCCAAGCCCTCATATACGTATCCCACGTACCCGGAGCTAATGACGCCCGAATAAGCCCCATCAATGCTCCTCCAGCAGCTCCCACAGGCAACCCGGACACTCCAATCCAACCGCCTCCGCCTCCGGAGCCAACTGCCGAAAACGATTCCACTGCGAACGAGAAAGGGCGTCAGCAATACAATTGTCAACCCCCGGCACATGCACCGCTACAACCCAAGCATTAAGTGACAAGCACTCTAACACTAACCTCTGCAGCAGCCGCACCACCAATGGCGACGATGCCGACAGCCCATTTATCGCTTGAACCACCCCCATGTTGTCGCAGTGAAAACAAACCTTTCTGTCCCGGAACCGCTCTCCCCACAACACAACCGCCAGCAGAATAGGGAACAACTCCAACAAAGCCAGATTCTTCACCCAGCCCCGTTCCACCCAAACAGCTGGCCACACTCCAGCGCACCATTGACCTCCACAAAAAGCCCCAAAACCTGAACCCCCCGCCGCATCCGTGAATAACTCAAAATCAAACGCCTCAACAACTCCCCCCATAAACAGCGAGCGACCGTTGTAATGGTCCAGAAAAGAACTCCAAACCTGTAAGTCCGCCCGCAGCTCCCTTCCCAACCGAATATAATGATGCGGAGCCACCCCCCCCCCGGTTGCCTGCGCCAACCGCCTACAGAACACTCGCCCCATGGGCATTATCCGGCAAGCGAAATTAAGCTTCCCCAACAGCGACTGAAGCTCCCTCAACTGCAACTTTTTTGCCCGAATCGCCCTAGCCACCAAACCTTTCAGATCTTCCAGCTTATCGCCCGGCAACCGACACTCCATCCTCACCGAGTCAATCACTATGCCAAGGAAACTCAATTCTGTTACCGGCCCCACCGTCTTACCTTCCGCCAGACCCCAAACCTCTCAAAAACCGAGCTCAACGTTGCCAACAATACCGGCGACCCCGGGGGGCCTATACACAAAAAATCATCCAGGTAAGGAATCAGCGATTCACAACCCGACGAGTCCACAACTGCCCACTCCAAAAACGAGCTGAAAGTTTCAAATTAAGCGCACGACAACGAACACCCCATGGGTAAACACCGATCCACAAAGAACCCCCCATCCCAAAAACATCCCAACAAATGCTGACAGTCCGGATGAACCGGCAACAACCTAAACGCCGCCTCAATATCAGTCTTTGCCATCAACGCCCCCGCCCCAAAACGCCTCACCCAACCGACCGCCGCGTCAAACGATGTATATACTACAGAACAAACCGCCGGGTCAATACCATCATTGACCGAGGAGCCCCTCGGGAACGACAGATGATGAATCAGGCGAAACTTATTCGCCTCTTTCTTAGGTACAACTCCCAGCGGTGACACCCGCAAATTGTAAACCGGTGGCTCTAAAAACGGACCCGCCATCCGCCCCAGCATCACCTCCTTCCCCAACTTCTCCCCCACCACCTCCGGATGCTCCCTAGCAGACTGCAAATTCTTCCTGAGCAACACCGCCTCACCCGGAACAAACGGAATTCGAAAACCTTCCGCAAAACCCAAAACCAACAAACCCGCCGCCTCCCTAATGGGGTACCTATCTAAGTACGGTTGCATCCTTTCCAGCCGAACCGGCGTCACCCCCTTTTCCAAAACCATCACCCCCTCTCTGCTTGCCTCCCTTAAAACACCGCGCTGCCCCATGATTCCCTCCACAGCCTGAGCATTCGTGCTTAAATTTACATTTAGGCCCGAACCTACAGGTGCCTTCATTGAAGGCAAAACACAGTCCCCTCGCTGAGGCAACCGCTGTATTGCCCGACCCCCCACTACTACCTTCCCCACGAAAGGGCTGCCCCGAACGCACTGGGGCCGTAACCTTCAGCCATAAGGCAATATCCTTATGGTCCCACCGCATCTCCGGGCGAACCGCCTTCCTCTGCTGGAACTGTTCGTCGTACCGCAACCACGCCACTCCCCCATACACCCGATACGCTTCCCCGATTGCGTCCAAATAACAGAACAACCCCGAACAAGCCTCCGGAGTCTTCTCCCCAATCACACTCGCCAATATCGCGAACGCCTGCAACCAGTTTGCAAACGTCCTCAGTATTAACCTATACCGGCGCTTCTCCTCCTCCTCCCGCTTACCATCTTCCCTTCGCATCCTATCCAGATTAAAGGGTTCCAAAGGAAGCAGGGAAAATATCTCCACATATTCCCCCTTCCAAATCCTCTCCCTCACCTCCGACTTCATATGCGCCCCCAACGGACCCTCAAAGCAAACATAAACCTCCCCTTTAGCCTTATCATCAACCCGAACAGAATCCTCCTCCCCCTCCGTTCCCGCCTGCGTCTGTACCGACACCCCCACACACGGCAACCCCCGCTGCGGCTCCACCGACGACCCTGCGCTCGCAGCCAAACCTTGCACGCCCCAGGCCTGTAACGGCGTCCCCCCAATCAACCCCCAACTAGCAACCAACCCCGCCAGACCCCCCAACAATTGCCCCAGGCCCTTACTCAACTCTAACTGGGAGACACCCCCCACCCCAGCTCCCACACCCTGCACTACCTGCGCAAGTGGACCCCATGCAATCTCACCTGGCTGCCTGGGCGCTGTGTTCCCATCAGCCGCAAGTCCTGACTCCTGAAGATCCCTCCTCTGCCTCACGCTGTCGCCGTCTCTCTGTCCCCTGGAACCGCTGGGACCAGGGACGTCCTCTCCCGGATAGACCATGTCGCTGGAACCTTCATCCTCACCCTGCCTCCTGGCAGGGCAGGAACGCGCGTTGCAACAGGATCCTTCCACGGTCTGGACCTCCTCACATCTCCTGGGATCGGCCGACTCCTGTCCCCTGGCTCTATGCAAACCAGGGACGCCGGGGTTAACGATGTCATCATAACTGCTCCTGGGGGCGGAGCCTCTCGTGCTGCTTGCAACCTGGGGCCTGCTGCTACCACCGGATCCACATGCAGCAGCCCCGCGCTGTATGCCGGACCTCCCACGCCGAGGGGCCGTCCCTGTGCCAGGAGTTACAGAGGCGCCCGCAGTACCCGGTCCCGCTCCCACGCCGTCGCCGCTTGCAGGGGTGGATGGCCGGGCCCGGCCACCCACAAGGCTCCGCCTACAGTGAGGATTCCTCCCACGCCGGGGCCTAAAGGAAGCTGGTGTCGGCGGCACCCGACGTGGAGGGTCCCGGGAGGGGCTCCTAATACGGCGCTGAGCCCGAGGGGGGGAAGTCGATGGGGAAAGGCGCGCCGGCGGCTTGGCCCGCCGCGGCCGTAACACAGGTGAGTGAGGCAAGACGGACACCTCACTCGGCCCCCCCAGCAGCAGCTGGATCTGCTCTTGAGCCCACGCTGGGCCCCTCACCTCAGCTGCTGCCCGCAACTCGCCGATCATGGCCTCCAGACGCTGCATCTCTCCGGTGATGTACCAGCTTTTTCTCTCTACCTAAAATGGCCCCTAGCCTTCCTCTTCCCTGCCTATTTAACCCCTTAACTCCACCCCCTCACACCACCTAACCTATCCTAACCTTTCTCCCTGCCAAAGCCCCCTCCCTCTCCCCTAGCCCGACCACTCCCCCCCCCCCCAGCTCACTAAACCAAACCCCCGTCATGGGGGCCTCCCCTAAAGGGGGCTCCGCCCCCCCTCAGTCCAGCCACTGCTTTATTGTTGAGCCAAAATGTCGCTTCTTTTTTGTCACATGGGTGAATAAATTTCATTTCTTTTTGGAGTGCTGTCCGTTTTTCGTATATATATATATCTTAGCTGCACAATGCATTGACAATTAGGATGTAAATGTACAGAAATCTGTCACTTATAGTTTTGTTTTCCAGGTGAAATGGGTGATAAAGGAGTAAAAGGAGGCATAGGACGTCATGGGAAGATTGGCCCTATTGGTTCTAAAGGTATTTATCTATTTAAAGGAGTTTTCCAATTTTTTTTTTTTTTTACTAATGACCTATCTTCAAGATAGGCAATTAGTATCTGATCGTTGGGTGTCCGACACCTGGGACCCCCACCGATCAGCTATTTGAAAAGGCAGCAGCGATCCTGTGAGCACTGCGGCCTTCTCCCTACTTACCAAGCACAGCACATTGTATAGCGGCTGTGCGTGGTATTGCAGCTCAGCCCCATTCACTTAAATGGGGCTGAGCTGCTCCTAGGCCACATACAGTGGGGGAAATAATTATTTGACCCCTCACTGATTTTGTAAGTTTGTCCAATGACAAAGAAATGAAAAGTCTCAGAACAGTATCATTTCAATGGTAGGTTTATTGTAACAGTGGCAGATAGCACATCAAAAGGAAAATCGAAAAAATAACTTTAAATAAAAGATAGCAACTGATTTGCATTTCATTGAGTGAAATAAGTATTTGAACCCTCTAACAAAAAAAGACTTAATACTTGGTGGAAAAACCCTTGTTTGCAAGCACAGAGGTCAAACGTTTCTTGTAATTGATGACCAAGTTTGCACACATTTTAGGAGGAATGTTGGTCCACTCCTCTTTGCAGATCATCTCTAAATCCCTAAGGTTTCGAGGCTGTCTCTGTGCAACTCTGAGCTTGAGCTCCCTCCATAGGTTTTCGATTGGATTAAGGTCCGGAGACTGACTAGGCCACTCCATGACCTTAATGTGCTTCTTCTTGAGCCACTCCTTTGTTGCCTTTGCTGTATGTTTTGGGTCATTGTCGTGCTGGAACACCCATCCACGACCCATTTTCAGTTTCCTGGCAGAGGGAAGGAGGTTGTCGCTCAGGATTTCACGATACATGGCTCCGTCCATTTTCCCGTTTATGCGAATAAGTTGTCCTGTGCCCTTAGCAGAAAAACACCCCCAAAGCAAAATGTTTCCACCCCCATGCTTGACGGTGGGGACGGTGTTTTGGGGGTCATAGGCAGCATTTTTCTTCCTCCAAACACAGCGAGTTGAGTTAATGCCAAAGAGCTCTATTTTGGTCTCATCAGACCACAGCACCTTCTCCCAGTCACTCTCTGAATCATTCAGGTGTTCATTGGCAAACTTCAGACGGGCCTGCACATGTGCCTTCCTGAGCAGGGGGACCTTGCGAGCCCTGCAGGATTTTAATCCATTGCGGTGTAATGTGTTTCCAATGGTTTTCTTGGTGACTGTGGTCCCTGCTAATTTGAGGTCATTAACTAACTCCTCCCGTGTAGTTCTAGGATGCTTTTTCACCTTTCTCAGAACCATTGACACCCCACGAGGTGAGATCTTGCGTGGAGCCCCAGAGCGAGGTCGATTGATGGTCATTTTGTGCTCCTTCCATTTTCGAACAATCGCACCAACAGTTGTCACCTTCTCTCCCAGCTTCTTGCTAATGGTTTTGTAGCCCATTCCAGCCTTGTGCAGGTCTACAATTTTGTCTCTGACATCCTTGGACAGCTCTTTGGTCTTTCCCATGTTGGAGAGTTTGGAGTCTGCTTGATTGATTGATTCTGTGGACAGGTGTCTTTTATACAGGTGACTAGTTAAGACAGGTGTCCTTAATGAGGGTGACTAATTGAGTAGAAGTGTCTAACCACTCTGTGGGAGCCAGAACTCTTAATGGTTGGTAGGGGTTCAAATACTTATTTCACTCAATGAAATGCAAATCAGTTGCTATCTTTTATTTAAAGTTATTTTTTCGATTTTCCTTTTGATGTGCTATCTGCCACTGTTACAATAAACCTACCATTGAAATGATACTGTTCTGAGACTTTTCATTTCTTTGTCATTGGACAAACTTACAAAATCAGTGAGGGGTCAAATAAATATTTCCCCCACTGTAACTGATGATGAACATGTCGTCACTCGGCCTAGGAAAAGAAGAGAGAACGCTGAAGTGCTCACAGGAGAGATATCGGTAAAAAATCTTGGAAAACCTTTTTAAGCCCGTAATATGTACATCTTATGACTTATGATGCCTTTCATTACAAGTCATAGGTTCTCATACTATGTTGAATGCTAATGTCTACTGAATTAATGTAAATTGTGCAAAATAAATGGGTATTACATTTTATTCCTGATAGGTGACAAGGGAGATGTTGGTGATATGGGTCTTCCAGGTCCTAATGGAGAACCAGGTATCTTTATGTTTCTATATCATGACATGTTGTATAGTTTGTGGTGTCATTTTCAAACGGCATGACAGACCTTCCTCAAAAGAAAGCCTCGTTGGCAATCAGCTGAACCAGTAATGTGTGGTTGCCCTATCACAGTTGTATTACGCCTAGAAGACACCTAGAAGACATGAGGAAAAAAGCGGTTATCCTGGGTGTTGTAGTAAATATTAATAGTTGCAATCAGCTCGCATCAAAGTTTGTGTAAGGAAAAAGAAAGTCCCTCTTCTCAGCCCCAGTCAGAGAGCCACACATCTGTTACCATCTTGGTTGAAGATTCTGAGAGACTCCCCCGTGCTCCCCAGTCTGCTCACCTTTTATTTACTAACAAAAGGTGTAAAAGGGGCTGGCCCAAGACAAGGATACAGGAAGTTATAACATGCAGGAAGTGATGTCAAAGGACAGGGCGGGGCAATCAATGTGGCTAGGCAGACAATGCACACGCCCCATCCCTGTCAGCATGGACCTCATTCAATACTGCTCAAAGGTGATCAGTGTCTAATAAAGATCATTTTACTGGTTCCCATAGGTTTGAAATTATCTGCGAGACATTGCTACAGCTATTGTCAGTATACGGTACTAGTATACCGACAAGGCAGATATGCATGTCTTAAAAGCAGACATTTCTCCAAGACACAGGGAGACAGATGACAAACTATAAAAACACACACACATCCTAAAGTAAAATGTCCGCATAATAAAATTTCCACAACATGGGAAAACCAATTCAATCCCTAGACGAGTAAAAATGTGACAGCATCCAAGTAAACACATTTAATCCCATCTTGGGATACTAGCTTTCAACTTCCAAAACTCTGGTCACGTACACATAGTGCTATTCCACTTTGATCACCCTGCCAGATACTTTATACATGATAAGACCAATGCAGTGTTTCCGGAGCATTATTTGTCCTTGACGTATGAAATACGCTCACATGTCCTTCTAGGTATTCCATGTGAATGTGGACATTTGAGGAAAGCTGTTGGTGAGATGGACATCCTGGTGACACAGCTGACCACAGAGCTAAAGTTTGTCAAAAATGGTATGTGTTACATTATTCAATCAATGAATGTATGAAAAATGTACAAATTTTTCTAAAAATGAATAAGGATGAGACAACATTTAGAGACTATGGAGATGACAGAATTAGTGCTACCAAGAGCACACAATGATCTGTAACCATGCACACCAGTGGAAGACGTTCTACTGACACAAATGCATTTTACATGGGTGTCAGATGCTCAGGGATTGATATGTTCCTATGGCAGAAAATGTACATTAGACTACACACATAATAATTTCCCCCCAACCACAAATTTTAATGCCGATCTCGGACATTACAGTCTTTAGATGCCATGATCACAACATCTCAATGGTGAAAAACCTGGAAGCGTGCGGCGATCGGGGCTGCCGATTATTGATTCTAATGGGCTGGGTCTCTCTGAAGAATCCCAGCGTATTAGAGCTGCAATTCCTATGTTGGCCAGCAGGTGGCAGGCCAATATAGGAAATCAGCAATTTAAAGGGCTTCTGTCACCCCACTAAACCTTTTTTTTTTTTTTTGCTTACTTATAATCCCCACACTGCGATTTATGCCTACATAATCAAATTAATCATTTTGGTCCTGTAGATTTTGTTTAAAACATGCTTTTAAAATATGCAAATTACCTTGCTACCAGCAAGTAGGGCGGCTACTTGCTGGTAGCAGCCGCATCCTCCGATCCTAAAGACGCTCCCTCGGCATTGTGATTGACAGGGCCAGGGAACGGAATCGTTCTCTGCTGGCCCTGCCTGTTAGCATTCAAAATCTGGCGCCTGCGCCGCGGCCGTACCTGTCTTCAATCGGCACACTCCATCCTCAATGCGCCTGCGCCGGGTGTAGATGTGACGTCATCGGCGCAGGCGCATTGAGGATGAAGCGGCCGAGCGAGGGCCTCCTCTCAGTGCGCCTGCGCCGATTGAAGACAGGTACGGCCGCGGCGCAGGCGCCAGATTTTGAATGCTAACAGGCAGGGCCAGCAGAGAACGATTCCGTTCCCTGGCCCTGTCAATCACAATGCGGAGGGGGCGTCTTTAGGATCGGAGGATGCGGCTGCTACCAGCAAGTAGCCGCCCTACTTGCTGGTAGCAAGGTAATTTGTATATTTTAAAAGCATGTTTTAAACAAAATCTACAGGACCAAAATGATTAATTTGATTATGTAGGCATTTATCGCAGTGTAGGGATTATAAGTAAGCAAAAAAAAAAAAAAAAGGTTTAGTGGGGTGACAGAAGCCCTTTAAGGTTTTCTATATTCCCTATGGGATTATATAAGTATTCAATAAAAAACTAAGTATTGGAGATTGTGGACTCCTAAGGAGGCTACAAAAAATAAAAATAAAAAAGTAAAATAATATAAAAAATATAAAAATTAAAATCATCCACCTTCCCTTAGAATACAAAAATAAATACATAAATAATAAAAAATATAAACATCATGGTCATCATCGCGTCCGAAAATGCCCGTACTATTAAAATATAAAAATATTTTTCCAATACGGCAAATGACGTAACGGAAAAAAGCATCAAAATGGCCAATTTGGCATTTTTTCCTCACTTCTCTTACCCCAAAAATTTTTATAATATGCAATCAAAAACAATCCAAAACGGTATGAAAAAAACTTCAGATCATCCCGCAAAAAATTAGCCCCCACACAGCTCAGTAGACATAATCATGCAAAAGTTATGGGGGTCAGAATATGGTAATATAAAAAAATTTTTTTTTAAAAGTTTTCATTTATTTTTTCAGTATCATAAGTGTCTGTTTAAACAATCCATTTTTCTGGTGGCTGAAAATTAAAAAAAATTATACTCACCTCATCCACTTGATCACTTAGAGGCCGTCTGTTCCCATCTTGATTGAAGAAAACCCACCAAAGGACCTGCGGCAAGTGTGAAGACGTCACCACGTGATCACACTGGCCGCGCACGGTGACGTCATCACTCTCACCTCTGCCCGGTTTTCTTCAATCAAGACAGAAGTGAATGTCCTCTCCGTGATCAAGTGGATACGTTGAGTATAATATATATTTTTTAACCGCAGATTAACCCCCTGAGCACCTGAATGTGAGTCTCAGATGCCGCAATCAGCGTTGAACGCAGCATTCTGATATGTTAAATCATGGGGGGTGGCGCAATCTCCGTTCCCTGTCATTGCGCCCGCTCTATACAATGAAAAGTGATTTGTGAGAAAGTATTTAGTAACGAATCAAATTTCTTGACAAAGTTCAGCGAAGATGCTGGATTGAATTTTTCAAAACTTCACTTATCTTTAGCTAAGACCTCCAGAACAAGAGATACTCTCTATAGCCATTATCTATTGTGGCTTATAGAGGAGGGTTCCCGAGAGGGTACCCCCCCCCCCCGCCTCTATGAACTCATAATTATCTAATAGGGTATTTGAAAATAGGTTTCTTTACAATTTTCTAATGTTGGTGTAGAAAATTATTACAAAGTTTGTACAGAGTTTGTCAAGGCAGCAGCTGAAAGGGTTGCCAACCATACATGTTTTTCTGGTTTTTTATCTACCTGAACTGCTGTGTTGTACATTAAGACTGTTATAGAAATACGAGTGCTCACTTTTCAGCACTGCCCTCCCCTGCAGTTGTTGCTGGAGTGCGAGAGACAGATACTAAGATTTACCTGCTGGTGAAAGAAGAGAAGAAATATATCGAAGCCCAATCCTATTGCCAAGGAAGAGGAGGAACACTCAGCATGCCCAAAGACGAGACAACAAATAGTCTGCTTGCCTCTTACATCAACCAGGCTGGCCTCAGCAGAGTGTTCATTGGGATAAATGACCTGGAAAAAGAAGGTCACTATATGTATTCTGACCGGTCACCAATGCAGACCTTCAACAAGTGGCGGCAAGGAGAACCTAATAATGCCTACGACGAGGAGGACTGTGCCGAAATTGTGTCCTCAGGAGGATGGAATGATGTCTCCTGTCTTATAACAATGTATTTTATTTGTGAGTTCGACAAAGAACATGTGTAATTTTTTTCCTATATCAATTCAAGAAGTTCTCCAGCTAAATACATACATTTATGGTTAAAGGGACTTTGTCAACTCAGAGCAGCCCTATTAACTACACTAATGCATGAATAGTATAGCTGACGCTAAGTTAAGCTCAGTCATTTTAATCTCTATACTCACTCACGCCCAGGACTACTCCTGGAGGCCTCACCATTATGTACATGGATGGTTTGTGGGTCCACAAAAGGACAGTGGGGGAAGTATAAAGATAAAATGACCTGAACTCAGCATTAGTTGTAATGTTCGTGCCTTAGTTTAGTAAATAGGGCTTGTCCAAGGGGATGGAGTCCCTTTAATACACCAGGAAGGGATGGAGAAAGATATGGTTTGAAACTTTGGACCCCTTCACTGTCCTTTCCTTAATTAACGGGGTTATGCCATGATTGATGTAAAAAAATTAAAATATTACATAATCTGTTACATGACAATACCTTTCTAACAAAGCTAGAACCAGCCCTGTACCTCACATGGGTTCATAGATTTCCACATTCACTGCTCTAATTGATCTGCTAGATTATCTCCAACCTAGCAGCTCAGGGGATGTGTCCTTTCTGCTGCAGCTCTCCCCTTGTAACTGCCACAGCTTCTAACAGAACATATGGCTGGTGGAAGCACGTTCGACCAGCTCAGTGAGACGAACCAAAAAATCAGGAAAAGAACAAACAGCAGGTGGCGCTATACAGATACATTTTATTGAATAGCTCACTGGCTATACTAAATTTTTAATTACATGCAATTACAAAAGTATTTAGATCCAGGTGCTGGATTGAAAAATGTATAATATGTTTCGTAACATAACCCCTTTAAGGCGCAATTCTGCCTTGAGCTGAAGACGTGAGCCAGGCTGGTTGCTAGGGACATGCTGCCTAATACACTGTTGCAAAGACTGTGGTTGGTAAGTGGCTTATTCATAGTTACCAGCCTGTCGGCTCTAAGATGACTGGGTATTTCCCATCTCAGGTTACAGTATTAAACAGATACAGTAATTCAGGTGGAGAACCTCTTTAAAGGAGTTATTCCATGGAAAGTATTACATTGCAATGAATAGGGCATTTAAAAATGAAGTATTATTGCAATAATAAATGTTTATGAACATTACATTTTCATTTTTGGTAGCTCCCCCTGCTGTTTCTACTGTGGAAAAAAAATTGCGGTCCACTTTCTGCATTCAGTGGTGGACTGACATGCTCAATAGCTTCCTTGCTTCCTTTCCCTAAGTGCTGGCATAGTGATCTCATAGAGAAGCAGATGAAGACTACATACACCTTTCAATCATTCATCCCTATTTCTAAATTTGTAGAATTATATAGCTTTATGTCTCTCTAGACAGTGGAGATGGAAATGAGAGGGGGAGGGGGCATAACATAACATAGTGTTATTTATTAGCGGAACTGCTGGGGTTGTAGTTGAGGGACTATTTTCTATGCAGAGGAGGAAGGTGTTAAAAAGAGCTGCCGTCCAATCTAAAAATGCCCAATCCCACCTAGTACCTTTTGTGTCCCCACACAGTAATTAATCTCCCTTACTGCCCCTTCCCAGTAATGTCCCCTTAGTGCCCCTTTCACAGCAGAATGCCTCCTTTTTTGTCCCCACACAGTAGTTTTGCCCCCTTAGTGCCCCTAAACAGTAGTAGTGCCCCATACAGCAGAATGCTCTGATAGTGCCTTCACACAGTAAACAACCCCCTTGGTGCCCACACACAGTAGTGCTGGCCCCTTAGTCCCCTCCTTAAAAAAATGTTGCCCCCTTAGCATTAATGAAATAAAAAAAATAATACTCACTTAGCCCCATACCCCCGATGAATGGAGAGATTCCTGATCTCTCTAGCAGCAGGCGCAATGCAGTGACATTATCGCTCTTGCTAAGCTGAGCTGGACAGGGTATAGGCCACTTTTTCATCGGGGGAATGATCCTTGGCCTGTGTGCTCTTTAATCTCCAGCTCAGGCATGATGAAGTCACCACATAACACCTGCTGCTAGGGAGAGCACATGCCTCTGAATGGTGGAGCTGCATCTTCAAGTTGCAGATACGGTTGAAATTGGGACATCCTTCAGCCGTTCCAGGACTATGGACAGCTGTTGAAATTCGGGACTGTCCCACTGGATCCAGGATGTTTAGGAGATATGCATTTCACCCATGAGATGCTTTGGTCAATCGCAACCATGGCATCTGAACGGTCATTTGGAAGGAGACGACGGAATCCCTGTCTTGAGATCATGGGAGCTGTTCTGTGGCAGCCTGGGGCCTTTTAAAGGTTCTAGGCTTGCCATAGTGAAGTTTCTACTAAGCCCTGCCAATGATTTTACCATAGAATGCAATGCTATTTGATTACAAGTAATCTAAGCATCACATGTTTAAAGGGGTATTCCAGTTGTAGCAAGTTATTCTCTATCCATGGTGTAGGGGATAACATGAAAACTGGGATCCTGTACTACTCGGGGCCCCCCAAAATGAATGGAGTGGCAGGCCGGGCATGCTAACTAACTCACTTGCCATTCCGGTTAAAGCCGAGTACAGCGTTTTGGATAGGAGATAACTTGCTATGACCAGAATACCCCTTTAAGTCATCTAGGGGATGGGAGCTACAAAAAAAGTAAAACTTTTTTTTTTTTAGTTTCTAAAAATATTTAAAAAGAGCAAAAATTCTAAATCCAAATCACCCCCCCTTTGCCATTTTAAAAATAAACAAAAATTTCCCAAAACCTCTTTGGTGTTGCTGCATCTGAAAATTCCCAAACTATTAAATAAAAACTTATTTATCTTGTATGGTAAATGTCAAAGCAGAAAAAAAAAAGCCTAAATTGCTGTGTTTTGTCCCTTCGCCTCCCCCCAAAATTTTTTATAAAATGTTACCCAAAAGTCATACATATCTCAAAATGGTATTGGTAAAATGTACAGCTCACCCCATAACTCCATAGATGAAAATATAAAAAAAGTTATGGGTATCAGAATAAGGAGATCCAAACAATTTGATTTAAATTTTTTTAAATATTTTTTTAAAAGTATTAAAACACAGGCTGTGATTAGAGGATATGTATGTGCTGCGGCGAGGCAAATTTAGTTAAGTACGAAGTCATGAGAGACTTCGATGAATAACTTTGGGCTTTGATTCTACAACTTTAAAAACATTTTAAAACAGTAATCCGAAGTCGGTACCGAAGTCGACTTTGGATTCCTGTTTTAAAATGTTTTTAAAATGGTTGAATCGAAGCCCAAAGTTATTCACCGAATTCTCGCGCGACTACGGACTTAATGAATTTTGCCTCGCCACAGCACATACATTTTAATGTTGTACAGAGACAAATCTCTGTACAGCATTAAAACGAAGTTTAGGAACAAATCGACTTTGGATCTTGGCTCCGAAATGCAATTTTCTCACTCCTACCTGTAATCATACCAGAATAAAGGTAACGTGATTTTTACCACCTCGTAAATGCTGTAAATAAAAAAACGATTTTCCATTCCCACCCTATTTATGGTTTCTCCAGCTCCCTAATACATTGTATGGAATTTTAAAGGGCACCATCACAAAGTACAACTTGCCCCAATTGCCCCAAAATTCTTTATTTGAATGGAAAAGTAAAGAAGTTCTGACTCTTGGAAGACAGAGAGATAAATACAAAAGCGAAAAATGAAAATTGTTTACAGGGCAAAGAGGTTAAAGCAGGTGCCTAAGATAAGAGAAAATGGTTTTGAACCAGGCGCAGTAGACATGTGAAGGCGGTCTTTTGTGTCCATGTAGTACAGTTCAAAGCGGAAACACCGGTGACAGTCATTAAGAAAAAGTAGCATCTTCTATTTTGTATTGCAGCTCACATTTAAGTTTCTAAGATACTCTGCAAATTTACTAATACTGTCTGATTTTTAGACTTTTAGACTTAGACCAGGCAGGCACATTCCAGGCAATCTAAAAATGTGCCAGATTTATTACAGTGGGTGATGCTGGATGATAAATCTGGCGCACCTTTAAACTGTCGAGTTTAAAGAGGCTTTGTCGCCAGGATATAGTAAACCTGCCTGGTAGGGCTCATCATGCTGATTAAAACTTTCTTTTGTCTGTACGATAAACAGCTACAGAGATATCAACATTTTTATTCATATGCAAATGAGAAGTTGGAGCACCAGCAGGCGAGGCTTAATCATTTGAGGACTGCTTTGTAACACCCCCTGTGCTCAGCACACTCCCCCTCCCCTGGATTGACAGGGCTAGACACTCTGAGGGCAGAGCTATGTCCTGGCATGTACATATCATATACTCTATGTACTATAGCTTCACCACACTGAGATCTGCTCAGAAAGCTAATCTACATATTTACTGCTTTATTCACAGGAAGAATATATGATTATAAAGACACCAGTGATATGTGATAGCTTATAATCATAGAAAAAACACATGTTTTTCTATATGGTAATATTATAGCTTGCTAGTATAGTGGTCTACCATGCATGTAGAGATCTTTGGTTCAAGTCCCAGGAGAGACATACATTTTTTTCTCTTTTATTTAACCCATAATAAAAGATCATACTATAATAATAATAATTCAAAAAAGGCCTTACTATATTAAGAATACAGTTTTGTTTTTGTTAAAACCTGTTTTTGGTTTATATACAGACACAATATATGATTATAAAGAAACCAATAATATTTATTAGCTTTCTAAAACAAACCTTATTCTCAATATGATAAGGATATAGACTTTTCTTATGAGATAAATGTGGAAAACAAAAAATATCTGAAGAAAAAAAACTTTGAAGTTTTTCACAAGATTCAAACCTGGGATCTCTACATGCAAAACCAATCATTTCTATGCTTACAAGCTATCACATATCACTGGTGTCTTTCATATATATTCTGCCTGCGAATAAAGCAGTAATTTATAGATTACCTTTCTGAGCAGATCTCAGTGTGGTGGAGCTATAGTACATAGTGTATATGATATGTACATGCTCACACAAAGCTCTAGGACAGGCATCCTCAAACTGCGGCCCTCCAGCTGTTGTAAAACGGCAACTCCCACAATGCCCTGCTGTAGGCTGATACCTGTGGGCTGTTTGGGCATGCTGGGAGTTGTAGTTTTGCAACAGCTGGAGGGCCACAGTTTGAGGATGCCTGCTCTAGGACATAGCTCTGCTCTCAGACTGCTGTCTAGCCCTGTCAATCAAGGTGGGGGGGGCGGGGTGCAGAGCATAGGGGGTGTTACAAAGCAGTGCTCGAAGGATTCAGCCCTGCCTCCTGGTGCTTGAAATTCTAATTTGCATTTGAATAAAAACACAGGTATCTCTGCAGCTGTTTATTGTACAGACAAAAGAAAGGTAGCATTATGAGCCCTACCAGGCAGTAGGGTTGATCCTGGTGACAGAGACTCTTTAAAGGGTGTCTATCAACAGGATTAACCCTGTAAACCAGGCACAGGTTGTTCCATGGTCGATCCTGCAGAATAAAATGATACTTGTCTTGTGAAAATTGGTTGCAGTGCTCCTGAGAAAAAAGTCTTTTGCTCTTTGTGTAAATGAGGGCTTCAATGCACCGAGGAGGCGTGACGAGCACTGGAAAGCAATTATGGAACCTATCTGGCAGGTTACACCTATTTCCCACAAAGCCACACACTGCATTTTGATTGCTAAATCTCCCCCTCTGTGTGTGCTTTCATGTGTGACTTGTGTTTGTTTCTGTGCTATTTAATGTCTTATCATAAGTAACCAGTTTTTATACCAGAATACTAGATACTGTAGATGTGTAAATACAGTGGAAATATGTAAATTATGCTATATCCCATTATATCCAGCTACTACATTGAACGTAACATAATATTTCACTGGCTATAACCTATATAGTTCCACTCACACAAAGTTGAGACCTTACTTTAAAAAAAAATAAAAAAATATTTCAATGTGCATTAACCAGTAGCCAATGTTGAATATAGAGAAGAGATTATCACAGATCAGATCAAATGGAGGTCTGTTTCTAGCGCATCCTTTTGGTTGCTTCCCACTGACTGAGAAAGGTGGTCAGCTCAATCTGAGCATACCTATATAAAGGGTGTCTGTCAGCAGTTTTGACCACCCTAAACTGCTGACAGTGCTAGATAGGGCCTGAGAAAAGCAGGACAGACATCCCTTTTGTGGAGCTTTTTTTTTTTTCTGCCAGATTCTGTTCTTGAAAGTGCCATGGAGGTGGACGTTCACTATGAAGTGCTCTCTGCATTGGACTGCTTCACAGCCTCTCCCTTCTGCTCTGAGTGACAGCTGCGCTGGTGTCCTGACAGAGGGGGGTGGCTGTGCAGCAGCTTCATTCAGAGAACAGAGAGCACTTCTCATTGAAGCTCCGCCTCCTGGGCACTTGCAGGAGCAGAACCTGGCAGAATACATTTTTATACTCACACTAGTCCTGGAGATAAAAGCTCCACAGAATGCACGGTATATTTGTCCTGCTCTTTCCAGCCTCTACTTCGTACTGTCTGTATTGTCAAACATGCTGAAAAACTCCCTTTTAAAGAGGTTTTCTGAGAATTTATACTGATGAGCTATCCTCTGGTCCGACACCCGGGACCCCCGCCGATTAGCTATATGAGAAGGCATACCGCACCCATTGTACAGAGGCTCTGCTTGGTATCACAGCTCAGCCCCATTCATTTCGGTGGTGCTGAGCAACTCCTAGGCCACGTGACCAATGAATATGGCATCGCATGGACTGGGCTAAGCTGTGAGAAGGCAGTGGTGCTTCTACGAGTGCTAGTGCCCTCACAAATAGATGATTGTAGGGGTCCTGGATGTTGGACACACACATTGATCAGATACTGAAGACCTATCCAGAGGTTATCAAAAGGTCTCAGAAAAGCCCCCAGTCCTCACTGCATGTATTGCTTTTGGCAATAGCTAGGTTTAGATAATGAAATGAACATGTTTATTGAACTGTTCAGATGTCTATTCAATGAATGCATCAATGAGACTGAACTGCCACATTACAATATTACCATATTCATTTAGGTATTTTCAAATTTTGACAATCTCAAGCACAAACTATACCAAATAAAAATCTGAAATCTTTGCTGTATTGGTTTTATATTTACATAATTCTAAATAAAGAAGTCTTATTATCTTCTTGTCTATAATTATATTAAATATGTTCATATACGTATAATTCTGTAATTGTCATGTGAAAATTTATAACAGAGACCAAAAAAACGGGATGGAAATGCATGATATAATTCTTTCTCACTATGGCTCATCATGGGTAATGTATGCAGATGTAATTCTGGGCATTTTACATGTACAATATAGTCCATGTTAATTGAGTTGCGGTCATAACTAACAAAATCCAGGAGACGAAAAATGATAATGACCCAACATTCATGACCATTATGATGCTGGTTTGGCAGATTTTCTAGGTCATTACATACTTTACTACTACTACCTAAAATGCCATTTTTACTATAAAACGGCACAGCACCAACTTAAAGAAATTCACACAGTTTTAAAGGGTCCACTTTATATTTAGAAATGTTTCATGCCATTCATTTTAGGAATATATTACTGAAGTGTTTGCATGGGACATGTCAAAAAACTGGAGATATGAAAACTGCAGCAAATGGTATCATTGAAACCTTCAATAAGCACTTCAGACACCTTCATGAATATTCAATTCAAGGGGTTATTTGGTCAATTAAACTTTTTCAAACAGTTTCTGAATTGTGGAAAATAATGAAGTAAGTCATACTCCCCTTAGCAATCCCTTGCCGCTCCTGTTCCGACATTTCCTGGTCTCTAGTTCTTGGTTATTCACAAGACATAGGAAACGATTGCTCGTTCAATCACTGGCCACAATGTCAGACACTGACTAAGACTACTTTCACACTGGCGTTTTGGCTTTCCGTTTGTGAGATCCGTTCAGGGCTCTCACATGCGGTCCAAAACGGATCAGTTTTGCCCTAATGCATTCTGAATGGAAAAGGATCCGCTCACAATGCATCAGTTTGCCTTCGTTCCGTCTCCATCCCGCTTTGGAGTCAGACACCAAAATGCTGCTTGCAGCGTTTTGGTGTCCGTCTGACGAAACTGAGCCAAACGGATCCATCCTGGTACACAATGAAAGTCAATGGGGACGGATCCGTTTTCTATGACACAATCTGGCACAATAGAAAACAAATCCGTCCTCCATTGACTTTCAATGGTGTTCAAGACAGATCCAACTTGGCTATGTTAAAGATAATACAAACTGATCCGTTCTGAACGAATGCAGACATTTGTATTATCTGAACGGATCTGTCTGTGCAGTAGCACACATGTTGTGGCTTCGTCAGGGGATGTGGGGTATAGGTGCTATAGGTATCCACCTATACCCCACATCCCCTGACGAAGCCACAACATGTGGCGAAACATGTCGGGAGGGGTGTTATAGTGTAGTTTCATTTTAGGCAGTTGCAGTGAGGAGCTTAGGGGACGCTATCAGCGGCATAGATAGGTGTAGTGGAACGTAGTGAGGGATAAAGTCACTAAGTATTGCTACATTGACCTCTATCAAGTGCAATAGAGGCTTCCATTGTAGCCATTAGCAGAAAACTATGCAGACTCCTGTGTAAAGTGTCGACCTATAGATATGGTACAACCAGCAGCAACCTTAAAGGGACAGTAACACTGTCGCTACAATTGTAACCCTCTGTACAGGGATTAAACAGGAGTGGCATTCTTAGTTTGACACAATCATCACACAGGTGGAGGAGTCCTAAACAAGGGTACTCCATTATGGATTATTAACAACATGGAAAACACAGTGAATATTATCCCCATGAATTAAGTTGGACGACATTAATCAACTAGGTACCCTCACAGAATAAATGTGAACAGACCACCAAAATTCCAATTGGAATACACTCCTATCTATGTACCCCAAAGGCATTTAGGAGTAAAGAGTAGGTTGCCGGTAGCAACCAGCTGTAACAAAAATTACCTTATACCTCACTGAACACTGATATTTTTAATTGTTTCTCCCCTTTTTTGTGTGTTTGTCTTTAAATGAATTAATAAAGATAAGATTTTAAATATCAGTTAGGGACCCCTAAAGGGATTTTTGGTCCTACAGACCATTTCAGTATTTGTAAAGGATGCAAGAGCTCAGATTGGGCCCCTCCTTCCCTCAGTGCTTTGTCCCCGGGGGCAGGGAATCACATAACCTTCCTGCTGCCTGAGGCAAAAATTGAAACGGCACCCCCCATGCCAAATTATTGACCTTGCCCCTTCCCTCCTGCCAGAGGTTTAACTTGACCAGCATGCACTTTCTATAATACCATTGTCTTCTTATGCGGCACAAGGGTCTTTGGGCCCCCTCAGGCTCCTGGGCCCGGTAGCAACTTCTACCTCTCCACCCCCTATAGCTACACCCCTGGTATTGAGCCCTCAGACACTGCTCTATAAAATAGCTCTCCTCCAGAAAGAAGAACGATGTCTCTGATACGTCCATATTAGTGTTAACAAAACGGAATTCTATCCGAATTTTAGGAAAAATTCGATACGAATCTGATTTTCCTCCGATTTTTTCTAAAATTGCTGCTGAACATGTTACAAAGTGAAAGTAAGAAGCCCGGGAACGAGGAATCACCCATAATGCCGTGCAGCCAGCCAATCAGCAGGGAGCCCCTGTGACATCTCGCACCCCTATAAAAAGCCTCATCCTGCCCAGTCTCTGCCATTGAACTGAGCATAGGGACAGATGTGACAAGTGCTAGGGAAAGCGTTTTGCAAAGCTTTTAATAGTATAATCTAGGATAGGGACAGTAGAGAGATCGTAGGGAGAGTTTTCAGACACTGTAGGCAGGGCATAGGGAGAGCATAGGGAGACTGCAGCACAGTGCAGGCTGTGTAAGCTGAAGGGATCCATAGGAGACAATGCAGTCTGCATCATTCCCCTGTGTAGGGCACAGAGCTATCTAATTGAACGGTGTACACCTTGTTTAATAGATAAGCAATTCTATTACGCCTTGATTCTCAAATTGAGGTGAATAAGCTGTGCAATATAACAGTTATTTATATACACTGAACAAAAATATAAATGCAACACTTTCAGTTTTGCTCCCATTTTGCATGAGCTGAACTCAAAGATCTAAAACATTTTCTACAAACACAAAAGACCCATTACCCTCAAATATTGTTCACAAATCTGTCTAAGGGCTCTATGCCGTAAAAATCCTGATCAGGATTATCCCAATGCATTCTGAATGGAGAGAAATCCGTTCAGGATGCACCAGGATGTCTTCAGTTCCGGAACGGAACGTTTTTTGGCCGGAGAAAATACCGCAGCATGCTGCGCTTTTTGCTCCGGCCAAAAATCCTGAACACTTGCCGCAAGGCCGGATCCGGAATTAATGCCCATTGAAAGGCATTAATCCGGATCCGGCCTTAGTGCTAAACGTCGTTTCGGCGCATTACCGGATCCGACGTTCAGCTTTTTCTGAATGGTTACCATGGCTGCCAGGACGCTAAAGTCCTGTCTGCCATGGAAAAGTGTAGTGGGGAGCGGGGGAGCAGCACACCCACCGTCCGCGCGGCCCCCGGGGTGCTCCAGAGCGACGCCAGGGCGCCCCCAACGCGCATGGACCACGCTATCGCATGGATCACGCGATCCATGCGCATGGGGCGCCCCGACGCCACCCCGGGAGCCGCACGGGCGGCAAGCACACTGCTCCCCCGCTCCCCACCACTACCATGGCAACCAGGACTTTAATAGCGTCCTGGCTGCCATAGTAACACTGAACGCATTTTGAAGACTGATCAGTCTTCAAATGCTTTCAGTTCACTTGCGGTGTTACGGATCCGGCGGGTACCTCCGGCAAGGGAAGTGCACGCCAGATCCCAACAACGCAAGTGTGAAAGAGCCCTAATCTGTGTTAGTGAGCACTACTTTTTTGCTGAGATAATCCATCCCACCTCACAAGGTGCTGATTAAAGAGCATGAATATTGCACAGGTGTGCCTTAGACTGCCCACAATAAAAGGCCTCTCTGAAATGTGCACAGTTTTGCCTTACTGAGGGGGGTCAGAAAACCAGTCAGTATCTGGTGTGGCAACCATTTGCCTCACACAGTGCAACACATCTGTAGCGTCCCACTAGGTAAAGGTGGGCACTACACAAGGGTCAATTGGGCCACGTCGTACTCCACCTCCTGTGGAACAGGGCCATTGTGTTTTATATGCAAAATGTCACTTTATTCATGTTATTTATGTGCATTTTCCTGCTTTAAACGTGTATCAGGCCTGTTAGGGTGTAATTCCTCCTCCAAGACAGTAGAGGGAGCTAGGGAACCCCTAATAAAAATAGTCAGGTCCTGTACAGGGAGAGGAGTGTAGAGTCAGAAGCCAGAAGACACTTTAGCCAGAGTGGGGCTGAGGTGCAGGCTCTGACATGCAACTAGACAGCCCAGGTTTCTAGTTGACACCAGAAGCTAGTAAGTGTGGATCAGCCTGCCTGAGGAATATTGAGTTAGCTCAGAAGATTGTCACCAGGGGAAGAGTTGCCTCCTGAGAAACCAAGTTCCCATAACCAAGCAGAGCAGAGCCAGTATTCCAGCTAGACAAGAGAGCTGAAGGGCAGAAGTATTTTACCTAAAGCAAGGATATATACCTGAGGAAGTTTTCTACCAAGGATAAAGCCAGCATTAGGGCATACGGGCCTTGGGATAAAGACAGCCAGGAGTTCTGAGGAATAGTGCACAGGATTTCTGAGGAGAAGTGCAGCCTCTGTGTATCTTGCAAGAACATTGTGCCTGCCATATATTTATAAAGCCTGCTTATTACTGCTGCTGTACCTGGAACTTACAAAAGACTGTATAAAGTTAACTGTTTCCAGTAAAGGAAGTTTTGGTTCACCACAACAACGTGTTCCTCACTTATTACCACTATCATCAACCGGTGTGCCACCTTTACAGGCACTGGCGTCACGAACCTTAAAGGGACCTTGCCCCCGGCACATTAAATATCTGCAACATCCAGGGCACCTCACCTACCACTGGCCTGGTCCCTATACACTGAGAGTGCCCGAGAGGACTTCTGTGCCAGCCTCTCCATCACTGCTGTACGCCTGCCCAGGGTCATCCTACAAACTGTGAGTAACCAAGAGGAACCCTCGTTTGCCTAGTAACCGTGACCTCACTATCGCAATACCCTGCAGGGCTGCGTATGTAGTGGCCCCACTAGATAAGCGTGGGCACTACACAAGGGTCAATTGGGGTTGTGCGTTACTTCTCCTCGCGGGAGACAGGAGTGTTATCTCTAATGGTGCATTTTATGTAATTTGTAAAGTATTGTTTGTTTTATGTAATGTTTTTCCCTGTCTTATGTATTATCAGGCCTAGTCTCTGTAGTTAGTCATCCTAGACGCTAGAGGGAGCTAGAGTAGCCCTGGTATAAGTATTCAGGCCCAGACAGGGAGAGGGAGTTCAGAGTCAGGAGTCTGCAGAGACCAGCTAGAAGGCACAAGCCAAAGCTTTCTCCTGACATGCAACTAGACAGTCCAGGCTTCTAGTTACCAACAGGGGACTAGTAGAGGGATCCTAGTCCACCTTCTGATCAAGAGAGCCATGGTTAGCTCAGAAGATCTACCCCAGGGGAAGAGGTTGCCTCCTGGGAGAAACCCTGTAGTTCCCACCAAGTCGAGCAGAGCCAACACGTCCAGCTAATACAAGTAAGCTGAAGGGCAGAGAGAATAGAGGTATGGAGCAAGAATGAGTACCTGAGGAAGATTATGTACCAAGGATAAAAGCCTACAATAAGGTATCCGGGCCTTGGGGTCAAAGCCAGACAGGAGTTCTAAGGGACAGTGTACACTAATCTCCGAGGAGTCTGTACAGCCTGATTCTGTGCATGTGGATGTTTACCCTCTGTGTATCTTGCCAAAGAACCCTATACCTGCCATAATTGTGAAACCCTGCTTGTGAAGTGTACTTGACATGCGGAACTGAGTTGCCATCTAACTGTACAAAGTGGAATTTATTACAGTAAAGCAAAGTTTGGTTCACCCTGCCATCTGTGTTCCTTGCTTATTAAGACCTTCCACCGGTGTGCCACCGTTACCGGCACTGGCGTCACGTACCTAAAAGGGACCTTGCCCCAGGCACCTAAACACCTGCAACACCCAGGGCACCTCATCCATCACCAGGCCTGGTCCCTAAATACAGAGTGTGCCCCAGAGGACTCTTGTGCCAGCCTCTCCTTCACTGCTGTATGCCTGCCCAGGGTTTCCTTATACAACTGTGAGTGACCCTCGCTTGCCATTGACCGTGACTTCACAATCGCATCACCCTGCAGGTATGGCATACCGCATAATTTGGCGTCACGAACAGGATTTACGGACATTCCTGCGCCATTGCGGATATAGAACTGTGTGCTCAAAATCGTCTTAAAGTGACAAGCCCTAATTGTTTTATTCAAAATTGCTGGGCCAAAGAACTGTCATAATTAGCGGTGTGAAGATAGTGTTTTCTGGACTGTTTGCTGCTTGTTTAAGCCACCGCTTGCTGTCAGTGAATAGACAGCGTTTTGCTAAAGATGGCCGCTGAGCTTGCTTGAAATTACTGCTGCGTCATCTTCATCCTGAATTGGCGGTAAAAGTTGGCGCCTTTTTGCTGAGAAGAGCGGGAAAAGGCTATCTGCAGGCGCCACCGCCCTGTCTGGACATTTGCATGTCTGCCGAAATGGACTCCGCCTCCCCCATACTGGAGTACCTGGGGGGCGGCCTCCCAGTGCAATGGGAGGATCTGTCTGAACTTATTGGCGCCGCCCTGTCGCTCTCCAGAGAAGGATCGAGCATGTTGCAGAGTGAAGACTGCTCTGCTGGGATGTCTGCGCCTGATTTGTTGGAAATGGAGGATGTTGGTGTCGAGCCAGAGGACGCTCCACCGGCCTACTCTCCGGGACCGGAGAGACCCGCCTGCCCGCCACTGGGGAAAGAACCGTAGAACTACTATGGCTCCTGGAGAGACTTCTTTCAGCCCTCGTTCAAGTGGTCAGCACTAATGGCAGAGATCCGGGAGGCCGCCATAAAGAGAAATACTCAAACTAAGATATACTACGAAGAACTGGCTAAGACCGTTCACGAGCGTCACACTAATACCCAACCCCGCCTGGAAAGGAGAAAGGGGTTGGTTGTGTCCTTTGATAAGAACCGTGGCTACGGGTTCATACAAGATTATATTACTGGCAGAGACTTATATGTCAACCGGAGGTCCGTCAAGCGGGATTACCTCCCCGAGCATCTGCATAATCTCCGCGAGGGAGAAGAAGTGGAATTCACCCCTGCCGAGAGCCTGCGAGGCCTATATGCTACTGCCGTGACCCGTCCCAAGAAAGAACCGGAGGACTGGGAGGCAGATGAGGACTATTCTGGCTGCGAGCGGAAACCTGTGCGCTCTCCAGAACCGGCCCATCACGCATTCCAAGAGCGGGGCTCTTTCATTGGTCCTAATGTATTTTGGCAGCCAACTGTGTTGGAGAAATGGGTGAGTCCCTATCCATCCCCCGAGCTGCCTCGCCGGGAAAAGACGATTCAAGACATGGAGAATCTGAAAGGACTCCGCGTTACCCTGGAGAATATCCGGAAGGGTAGGAGACCTGATGCGCCACCGGAGCCTGCAGCGGCCGCGTCCGATGCATCGTGTACTGTACCTGTGCCGGAGGCGACAGCAGAAGACAGCGATTCTGAGACCGAGAGCCTGGGTGACCAGATCGTCCGTCTGGAAGAAAAGTTGCGGGAGCTGCGCAAGATTGCCACCGCCAGGATCCAGACGCCGCCTGAGAAGGAAGAGGTAAGGGTGCCTGTCCCCACCCGTAAGCCACCTTCTGCTACCACCGCTCCATCGAGGCCCCCAAGAAGGCCCTCCAACCCTGTGACTTGCTGCGCAGAGTCCGTTATTCCAAAGCCCACCGGACCGCTTGCGGCGGCGGTATCTAATCCAGCACAGCCTACCATAATTATGCCTGGACCGGCGCGGTCCACAACTGTCCTTACCCCTAGGCCTATGGGGCCAATACCTATTAGGGGTCCCTTCATGTTGCAGCTACCTCCTAATGCTGTAATGTGGGCACATCCGCCCGTGGAGGATTACTACAGACCTTATTTGCCAGCAGAGCCGGGTGATTATGACATGCCCCTGTGAATCAGCCTGCTAGGCCTTTGATTTGTTTTGCCAAGGGATTATTTTCCGAAAATGTAACCCTTCCAGGACAGGAGTCCTTTGTTTTGGTCCTTTGTTGCTGCTGCCAGTTACCCACGGCTCAGTGGTAGTGGTCACCCACTGAAGTAAAGATGTCAGCAAAGCCATCGTGTTTCCAGGACCTCCTGCCTGCTTCTACTATCTCACACCAAGTTGTGCCTGTTCCTTTGTTGCACCTTTAACCCTTTAACCCCCCTTTTCAGGTTGATCAGGGGTATTACAGCATTCTAAGGAACCGTGCCCAGTGATAGACTCAAAAGTACCTGAGCCTCTGAGATTTTTACTCTTTTAAAAGAAAGGTGCCCAGAGATGGACTCCACTGTAAGTGAGCCTCTGTGATTTACTATTTTATCCTTCTGGTGACAGACACTCACATTAAATAAGCACAAGAACCTGGGTACGGACCCATATTTATTCTTTGAGCCTCCAAGAACTTTTAAATTGTTTTTTTTCTTGCTGTTCTATTAAGGACAATTTGCACATATGGACTATCCTGGTAGTAATGCTACGCTGTGCCAGGTCAGCGCCCCTGTTCCCTCATATAATCCTGAGAGAAGAGAGCGATGCCCCTTTTCACCGTTACTTGTACCTAAGCCAGTGGACTGCCTGATTTATGCATGTAATGTGCTTCTGCAAATGTAGATGTTTTTCTCCTGCTTTGCTTTTTGATCTCTTTTTCAGGTGCAGTATCCAGCTGGGCAGGGCCCCTCCATGTTGCGCCGAGGTCGGGCAACGTTAAAGCGTGGTGGTATGTAGTGGCCCCACTAGATAAGCGTGGGCACTACACAAGGGTCAATTGGGGTTGTGCATTACTTCTCCTCGCGGGAGACAGGAGTGTTATCTCTAATGGTGCATTTTATGTAATTTGTAAAGTATTGTTTGTTTTATGTAATGTTTTTCCCTGTCTTATGTATTATCAGGCCAAGTCTCTGTAGTTAGTCATCCTAGACGCTAGAGGGAGCTAGAGTAGCCCTGGTATAAGTATTCAGGCCCAGACAGGGAGAGGGAGTTCAGAGTCAGGAGTCTGCAGAGACCAGCTAGAAGGCACAAGCCAAAGCTTTCTCTTGACATGCAACTAGACAGTCCAGGCTTCTAGTTACCAACAGGGGACTAGTAGAGGGATCCTAGTCCACTTTCTGATCAAGAGAGCCATGGTTAGCTCAGAAGATCTACCCCAGGGGAAGAGGTTGCCTCCTGGGAGAAACCCTGTAGTTCCCACCAAGTCGAGCAGAGCCAACACGTCCAGCTAATACAAGTAAGCTGAAGGGCAGAGAGAATAGAGGTATGGAGCAAGAATGAGTACCTGAGGAAGATTATGTACCAAGGATAAAAGCCTACAATAAGGTATCCGGGCCTTGGGGTCAAAGCCAGACAGGAGTTCTAAGGGACAGTGTACACTAATCTCTGAGGAGTCTGTACAGCCTGATTCTGTGCATGTGGATGTTTACCCTCTGTGTATCTTGCCAAAGAACCCTATACCTGCCATAATTGTGAAACCCTGCTTGTGAAGTGTACTTGACATGCGGAACTGAGTTGCCATCTAACTGTACAAAGTGGAATTTATTACAGTAAAGCAAAGTTTGGTTCACCCTGCCATCTGTGTTCCTTGCTTATTAAGACCTTCCACCGGTGTGCCACCGTTACCGGCACTGGCGTCACGTACCTAAAAGGGACCTTGGCCCAGGCACCTAAACACCTGCAACACCCAGGGCACCTCATCCATCACCAGGCCTGGTCGCTAAATACAGAGTGTGCCCCAGAGGACTCTTGTGCCAGCCTCTCCTTCACTGCTGTATGCCTGCCCAGGGTTTCCTTATACAACTGTGAGTGACCCTCGCTTGCCATTGACCGTGACCTCACAATCGCATCACCCTGCAGGTCTGGCGTACCGCACGTACTGCACATCTCCGTCGCATAGAGTTGATCAGGTTGTTGATTGTGGCCTGTGGAATGTTGGTCCACTCCTCTTCAATAGCTGTGCGAAGTTGCAGAATATTGGCAGGAACTGGAACACGCTGTCGTATACGCCGATCCAGAGCATCGCAAACATGCTCAATGGGTGACATGTCCAGTGAGTATGCTGGCCATGCAAGAACTGGGATGCTTTCAGCTTCCAGGAATTGTGTACAGATCCTTGCAATATGGGGCCGTGCATTATCATGCTGCAACGTGAGGTGATGGTCGTGGATGAATGGCACAACAATGGGCCTCAGGATCTCGTCACAGTATTGGTGCATTCAAAATGCCATCAATAAAATGCACCTGTGTTCGTTGTCCATAACATACACCTTCCCATACCATAACTCCACCGCCACCATGGGCCACAACATTGACGTCAGCAAACCGCTCACCCACACAACGCCACACATGCTGTCTGCCATCTGCCCTGAACAGTGAAGCCGGGACTCATCCGTGAACAGAACGCCTCTCCAATGTGCCAGACGCCATAGAATGTGAGCATTCGCCCACTCAAGTCGGTTACGATGACGAACTGCAGTCAGGTCCAGACCCCGATGAGGACGACGAGCATGCAGGTGAGCTTCCCTGAGATGGTTTCTGACAGTTTGTGCAGAAATTCTTTGGTTATGCAAGCCGATTGTTGCTGCAGCTGTCCGGGTGGCTGGTCTCAGACGATCATGGAGGTGAACATGCTGGATGTGGAGGTCCTGGGCTGGTGTGGTTACGCGTGGTGTGCGGTTGTGAGGCTGGTTGGATGTACTGCCAAATTCTCTGAAACGCCTTTGGAGACGGCTTATGGTAGAGAAATGAACATTCATTGCACGGGCAACAGCTCTTGTAGACATTCCTGCAGTCAGCATGCCAATTGCACACTCCCTCAAAGGTTGCAACATCTGTGGCATTGTGCTTTGTGATCAAACTGCACATCTCAGAGTGGCCTTTTATTGTTGGCAGTCTAAGGCACACATGTGCAATATTCATGCTGTTTAATCAGCACCTTGATATGCGGCACCTGTGAGGTGGGATGGATTATCTCGGCAAAGGAGAAGTGCTCACTAACACAGATTTATGAACAATATTTGAGAGTAATGGGTCTTTTGTGTATGTAGAAAATGTTTCAGATATTTGAGTTCAGCTCATGCAAGATGAGAGCAAAACCAAAAGTGTTGCGTTTATATTTTTGTTCAGTGTATTTTATTACACAGCTTATTCACCCCAATTTGAGAATCAAGGCGTAATATAATTGCTTATCTATTAAACAAGATGTCTTTCACACTTGCGGCAGAGGATTCCGGCAGGCAGTTCCGTCGCCGGTAATGCCTGCCGGATCCGGCAATCCGGACGCAAACTGTTGGCATTTGTCAGACCGGATCCGTCTCGGTGTCATCCCAAAAAACAGATCCGGTATTATTATTTTTTTGCATTTTTAAAGGTCTGCGCATTTTTAAAGGTTTTGCCGCAACACTTAATGCTGGATCCGGCACTAATACACTACAATGTGAATTAATGCCGGATCCGGCATTCTGGCAAGTGTTCAGTATTTTTGGCCGGAGATAAAACTGCAGCATGCTGCGGTATTTTCTCCGCCCAAAGAACGTAAAAGGGACTGAACTGATGCATACTGAACAGAATGCTCTCCATTCAGAATGCATTAGGATAAAACTGATCATGTGACAGAACTCAATACCGGAAAACAAAAACGCTAGTGTGAAAGTACCCTAATATAGTTGTGTAATATAACCGTTATTTGGGTGCACACCTTATTTAATAGATAAACAATTTTATTATCCCTTGATTCTCAAATTGGGGTGAATAACTTGTGTAATATAACAGTTAGTGAGGTGTCCACCTGATTTCATAGATAAGCAATTCCATTAGGCCTTGATTCTCATATTGAGGTAAATAGGCTGGCTAATTAACTGTTATGGGGATGTCCACATTGACATTGAATAACTTATTTTACATATACAGTTACTGTTACTGTACTGTATGCCCAACAAAGAGGTGCCAGGGCCCTCCAAAGTAAGGGGCAGTGCCAAATATGTTGTTGGAGCCAGCAATAGTAGCAGCAGAAGAATGGGTGGTGGTAGCAGAAGCCACATACCACATGTGCAGAGCACGGCTGTGTCACGCTGTTTTGCACCTGACGAGCCTGGGCGACCGGAGTCACACAAGGGAGGAACTGCTCGGCATCATCAAACAAGAAATCGAATCCTGGCTGTCTCATCGCCAACTGACGAACGGAACCATGGTCACCAATACCAGGAAGAACATTGTGTCAGCACTATATCAAGGAGGGCTGACCAATCCGCCCTGCATGGCACACATCTTTAATCTGGTTGTAAACCAGTCCCTGAAATTTTCCATCCAACTGCAAGACATCCTGAAAATGGCCAGGAAACTGTGCATGCACTTCAGCCACTTTTACCCTGCAAAACAGTTCCTCCTTGAGCTGCAAAGGCAGAATGGTGTTCCTCAACATTGCCTCACATGCAGCGTTTCCGCAAGTTTGAACTACACCCTCCACATGTTGGACCGACTATATGAGCAGAGGAAGGCAGACAGGTATACTCCCCTGTGTAACATCGACGTTAGCCAGTGGCAGCTCATGCGACACCTGCCTTTGGCTCAGGCCCATTGAGGAGGCCACTTTATTTGTCAGATGCCAGGACTTAGGGATGAATGATGTCATTCCACTCCTTCATGTCCTGGAGCAGATGCTGATAAATCTGGCTGGCCAGGGGACAGGAGACGTGGCGCCTACATTTCATGGCTTCCTGAGCCCTGTGGGGGCTGAACTGGCAGAGGAGTAGGAGGACATTCACGCACAAGCAATGTATACAGAAATGGGTGGTTTATCTGCACAAGTGACAGGAGAGGAGTAAGAGGAGCTGGAGGGTGATGAGGAAGACCAGGCAGATTACCCTGACAGACCGTAGCAGTATGCAGTGGAGTTGGAGGCGGGGAGTCATGTTCTATCTTTTGCTGTACTGACATACGGATGTGGAAAGCAGACTTATGACGTCCATTTGTGTAACGCCCCAGAGGTGCATTACCACTTCTGCTGTTCGCTACTATCTTCTATCATTAACCACGTGTCATCCTATGTATTTATTTCCAGGTCCTGCTTAATTTGCATCTCCTATTTTGCAACTGTTTGTGTTCACATGTAATGTGCCTGGTTTACCAGCAGATGGCAGCAAGTATGGCAAAGCTACAGGTACCTAGAGTGAAACCTTCCTTTCCATTCTAACCCCCCTCTCTGGTGTGTCCCACTTGCTGCAGGAAGGGAGGAGACTAGTTAGTCTAGTTTGCCCCCTGATAGGGGAAGGCAGCAGGTGCACGTCCCTGTTGGAAGAGCCCTGTATAGGCCAGCTGGAGCACCTTCAGCTCAGCTGGACATGGAGGCAGAAGCTGGAAGCCTCTGGAGCCAGGAGTAACGTTTCCCTGGACAGTTTAGAGACAGACTACAGAAGGTAATTGCAGCCTACAGCTAAAGCTAAATTATACAGCTATCCTGTCAGTACAGCAGAGTAAGAGAGCAACTGATGTAGCAGAGAGGAGTTTGTCTGCCACAGTTAATGCCAAAGCCTGCTGGGAACCAAGACAAAGACGGAAACTGTTTGGAGAAATGTTTAATAAAAGTAAAGCTGTTATCAATTTCATCATAAGGTCTGGACTCAATTTATTTAATCACCCCCTTCATCAACAAACCCCCTTTTCATTTGCTGCGGAGCCAATGCCTAGGGTCTAGTCTTCCATTCGTCTCCAGATCTGATACGGACCAGGTTATAGGCGCCTCGCAGGTCTAACTTGATAAAACATTTTGCCTGTCGCACTCCCTCCAAAAGCTCGGGGATCAATGGTAGAGGATAACGTTTTTTGATTGTAATTTTGTTACGTTTTCAGTAATCAATGCAAGGTCTTAGAGAACCGTCCTTCTTCTTAACAAAGAATATGGGAGCCCCCGCCATTGAGGAAGATGGGCGGATAAACCCCTTAGCCTGATTTTCTTCTATGTAGTCCTTGAGGGCTTTTAGTTCAGGGCCTGCCAAAGGGTAGATGTTTCCAAAAGGTATAGATGCACCAGGAAGCAATTCTATAGGACAATCGTAGGGTCTGTGTGGGGGGAGTTTGTCCGCATTTTGTTTATCGCAAACGTCCGCAAATTCCTTATATACAGAGGGTAACTCTATTACCTTATTATCTTGAGCCGGATTTTCTGAACCTTGTTCAGACTGAGCTGTCAAAAGAACATCCTCCGCTGGGAAGCTTATTTCTTTGGTTTCCCAGTTGATAACAGGGTTCTGTGCTTGCAACCAGGGTAGCCCTAGAATAACAGGGAAATGTGAAGAAGAGATCAATAGAAACTATAGGACTTCACGGTGATGGGGTGTTATAATGATTTCAAGTGGTTCTCTCTCTTGATCCACTGGCCCTGAGCTCAGTGGAGATCCATCTACGGTCTCCATTACTACGGGTGAGAGTTAGTGTTGAATGAGCACCACAGTGTTGGGTGCTCTGGCTGAGCACATCGGGATGCTCGGGTGCTCTGAGCACCCGAGTATAATGGAAGTCAATGGGAACACCCGAGCATTGAACCAGACAGCCCCTGAAGAGGGGCTGGTGTCTGGTTCATTGGAAAATGTCAGTAATTGATGGAAACACCACCGAAATGGTTCGGGAACAGCATGGGGAGGATGTCTGGATGCATCTTGGACTCCCAGGTCGCGGCTGGGAACGATGTTGTCTGATTAGTACGCCACTTTTACAGACTGACAATAATACGCACTAAACCGAAGGTAAAATCGATTTTAGAGGAAAAATTGTTAGGAAACATTCTTCCCTATATATTTACTTGAATATAAAGTGCAAGTTCAGCCAAACATTTTGTTGATTTTCGGAACTGGGGCCATGATTAAGAGGGACGGCCGGTGGCATCCGTATTGCGCCGCTAGAGGTGAAATTTGTGGACCGGCGCAAGACGAACCACAGTGAAAGCATTTGCCAAGAATGTTTTCATTAATCAACAACGAAAGTCGGAGGTTCGAAGACGATCCGACAGGCGATCCGGCGGCGCTATTCCCATGACCTGCTGAGCAGCTTCCGGGAAACCAAAGTCTTTGGGTTCTGGGGGGGAGTATGGTTGCAAAGCTGAAACTTAAACTAATTGAGGGAAGGGCACCACCAGGAGTGGAGCCTGTGGTTTAATTTGACTCAACACGGCAAACCTCACCCGGCCCGGACGCGAAAAGGATTGACAAATTGATAGCTCTTTCTCGATTCTGTGGGTGGTGGTGCATGGCCGTTCTGAGTTGGTGGATCGATTTGTCTGGTTAATTCCGATAACCAACGAGACTCATCCGTGCTATATAGTTACGTGACCCCCGGCGGTAAGGATTGTGTTGATCAGACTCTTATGGGAGAGTGCCTGCTGCTTAGCTGACCATTGAAAAAATTATGGTTGAGGGACTGCAGATGAGCTGACCATCGTAAACATTATGGGCGAGGGCCTGCTGCCGCTTTGTTGACTCTAGATAACTTCTGCCGGATCGCACGTCCCCGTGTACGTCGATGATCCATTTGGATGTCTGCCCTATCAACTTTCGATGTTCTTTTATGCGCCTTTTATGTGACCACGAGCAACGGAGAATCAGTGTTCGATTCCGGAAAGCGAGCCTGAGAAACAGCTACCACATCCAAGGAAGGCAAGCGAGGGCGCGCAAATTACCCACTCCCGACTCGGGGAGGTAGTGACAATAAATAACATCACAGGACTCTTAAGAGGCCCTGTTATTGGAATGAGTAATAAAAAATTACAGGGAATATCACTGGTATTTAGGATGAGGAAATGTTATACAGGAGAGGTACCACAGGTAATGTCACTGTTCGCAGCGTCTACGCAAAAAGTACACTGTATGTCACAGATATGCGAGGGCCTGCAGGTGAGCTCACCAGCGAAAACATTATGGGTGAGGTCCATCCTCCGCTTTGTTGACTCTAGATAACTTCTGCCTGATCGCACGTCCCCGTGACGTCGACAATCCATTTTGATGTCAGCCCTATAAAATGTGAAGCAATTATTTAACAAGGACCTTCTGGAATAACACCCTTTTTCTTGTCCTCTCCACCAGAGGAATTAGAGAGGATAAGTTCTCTTTGTAGCTGGGGTTGAAAAGGGTGAACAATCAGTAATCCGTGTTGTCTAAAATGCGTATACCGCGCGGGTCACGGGAAAGGCAGCCTAACATGAAGTCAGCCATGTGTGCCAGAGTACCAGGCAAGACTTCGCTGTCGTCATCAGGAGGTGAGCTGACCCTGTAAAAGATTGTAGGTGAGGGCCTGCTGCCGAGCTGAGCATTTAAAAAAATTTGTGGACGAGGGATTGCTACCGAGCTGACCACTTAAAGAATTTTGTGGACAAGAGCCACAGCTCAGTCTGGTCTTTTATCCCCTGCCACAGCTCTGCGGCGGTGTGCTGTTTGTCACCTAAGCAAATAAGTTTCAGCACGGCCTGTTGCCGCTTCCTCACTGCAGTGCTACACTGCTTCCAGCTACTGGCCGATGGCTGACTGGTGCTGAAAGATGATAATTCAGAGGTGGAAGTGGACCAGGAGGCAGAGGAGGAGAAGGGGGGGTTGCAGCCACTAATGTAGGTGGCGGCGGAAACCCTGATGGAAGTAGGGCCCACAATCCTTGGCGTCGGTAGCACCTGTGCCATCCCAGGGTACGACTCGCTCTCGGCCTCCACAACGTTCACCCAGTGTTCTGTCAGGGAAATGTAGCGTCCCTGGCCGAAAGCGATTGTAATGTCACTGAATGAATGTCACAGATATTTAGGATGCGCACACGTTATACAGGAGGTATAGCGCAAGTAATGTCGCTGCCACCACCGCCTAAAAAAAAATGTCATTGAATGAATGTCACTCATATTTAGGATGCGCACACGTTATACAGGAGATTTGGCGCTGGTAATGTCGCTGTCACCACCGGCTAATAAAAAATTTCACTGAATGAATGTCACTGATATTTAGGATGCACACACGTTATACAGGAGGTATAGCGCAAGTAATGTCGCTGCCGCAACCACCGCCTAATAAAAAATTACACTGAATGAATGTCACTGATATTTAAGATTTGCCACCCGGGGCAGGTCCTTTCTCTGGCACCCCCTACGAATACTTTAAAAAAATGGTACCCCTTTACAGTAGTATTGCCCTCATTGTACAACCTTCACAGTAGTTTTGTCCAGATATGTGCCCTCTCATGGTAGTTATACCCATATTGTGCCCCTTCAAGGTAGTTATGCCTTCACTGTACACCTTTCACAGTAGTTATGGCCACATTGTGTCCCTTTAAAGTACTTCATTGTGCCCCCTTCACAGTTGTAATTCCCTCTTTGTGCCTCCTTCACAGTAGTTATGTCCTCTCTGTGCCCATTTCAAAGTAGTAATGCCCTATCTGTGCCCCTTCACAGTTGTAAGGCCCTCTCTGTGCCCCTTCAGAGTAGTTATGCCCACTCAGTGCCCCATAACAGTTATGCCCACCCACTTTACAAGAGTAATGCTCTCTGTGCCCCCTTCACAGTAGTAATGCCATCTGTGCTACCTTCATAGTAGTAATTGCCATTGTGCACCTTCATAGTAATAATGCCCACTGTGCCTCCTTCACAGTAGTAATGCCCATTGTGCCCACTTCATAGTTATAATGCCCATTGTATCCCATGTATAGTAGTAATGCTCATTGTGCCCCCTCCAGTGTAGTAATGCCCATTGTGCCCCCCTAATACTGCACTTTGTAGTAGTATTGCCCTCTGGCCCCCTTTGTAGTAGTATTACCCTCTGTGCCCACTTTGTAGTAGTAATAATGCCCTCTGTGCCACCTTTGTAGTAATTTTGCCCTCTGTGCTATCCATCACTATTGTGGCCAGAAAGAGTCCCTGTGGGTTTTAAAATTCGCCTGCCTATTGAAGTCTATGGCTGTTCGCTCGGTTTGCCCGTTCGCAAACATTTGCGAAAATTCGCGTTCGCTATTCGCGAACGGAAAATTTTATGTTCGCGACATCTCTAAACACCACTAAGGGGTATGTGGGATTAGAGATCTAAGCACTGACAACACCATATGCAGAGCAGTCCCAGTAGTGCCAGTCTGCTTCTTGGTTGTTATTTTCAATACAAGTCTATGACAGACTCAAATTGCAACAATGTTTCTGTACTCCACCGCTCCCACTAGTTCAGCTAGAAACTGTATTAAAGTAAAGCAGTCAGAGGCCCTAGTGGTCTGCAGATTGGAACCAGCGTTCAATAGGAGAGACTCTGCCAGACTGCATGAGTGACCAGAAGAAGATGCTGAGATGGGGATACTCTGCTACAGATCCTGAGCTACTAGCCCTTTGGCCAGGGGACTAGCCTTCTGAGAGACAGTGTAGGACAGCTAGCTGGGGCCATTCATCAGCACGCTACTAGAGGGGAGACTGGAGAAGCCAGCACACTGGTTCACCGCAAACCCTAACTCTCTGGACTTATTTCCCATTGAGGTGCGTGATGCCCTACCATTCTCCCCTGACATCAATCTGTAGACAATGGGGACCATTTATCAAAGGCTGGCTTTTTACGCAGGTCCTGGATAGCCCTTGTGCTGCTAGAGGAAGCGCCTAATTTATGACGAGACGCAGCCTGGCCCCCAAGGATGGAGTAAATACGCCTGTGTGATAAAATGCTGCATGATTGTTTTCAAAGTAGCAAACAGGGGTCTTGTGACTTTTCTTTATACCAAAACTAGCGTAGGGATGTTAGTTAATGACCCCAAATCTCTTTCTATTTTTGTGACCTCATTAAGTTAGGAGGGCATTTATTAAATTTGCTACACCACTTTTTGGTGTAAAAATGTCACAAATGATGTTGCATCTTGTGCATTTTTTGTGAGTGTTGGTGTCATTTTGTGACTTTTGATGAGCCTCGCCATTTTTAAAAGTGGAGTAAAAATTTGGTTGGGATTACAGATTAGAACACTTTTATGTCTTATCATGTGCGACTTTTTAAAAAGGCACATCTCCACGCCAGGCAAACCTCTGACGTACTTTCACTGACAGTGTCAAAATCACATCACATCACAAATTTAATAAACCCAAGTGCTGTCTTCAGAAATTTGGTGCAAGTGCACAAAGCAACTCCAGTCTAAAAAATTGCTTCAAATACACCTACGATAATAAATTACCCTCTTAGTACACAGTTCTCATCACCTGTATCAGATACCATTTGATATTTTAAACAAGTCACCCAATCCTCCCATGTTCATATTCTCCTTCATGATTTTATTGATGATATAGATTGGTAGAGAGAAAGTAATGCTATCAATAGTTTGACAGTGGAGTTGCCAGAGTGGCATATTGGTGCCACCAAAACGGAGTGAGGTGAGAAAGAAAAGTTTGAGAAAGTTGGGTTTTTCCTCTTTTCCTCAGAACTAGGCTGTTAATGAGGCTTATGGTAATTAGCAGCCAGCTCTAGGACCCGCACCAGCCTCTAGAACTAGGCCCTGAAAGCGCATGCGCTATTTATGGAACTCCCCTAGAAGTGAATAGAGAGGTTAGCCCTTTTGTGCGGTGCGCACTCCATTCACTTCTCGGCAGTGAGATGTCAGTGAGTGTGGATCCCTGACTCTGAAATGTTTCTGCTCATTAAGGAGTGGCTAACACCACACATTTTGTCGCATTAGAGTGTTTTATGTGTTTATTGTGGTTGTTTAGTGATGCTTGTAATATTCTATTATCTCTTTAACATTCATTTTTGCAAGAGGATCAATAACCAGGGTAAATGATTGACAGGTTAGTTGAGGAATGTATGTTCCTGTATTTATTTAACCAGTGTGATCTCCCAGTGCAGACGGTATTACTGAGAGTCACCGAGGATCCTAGTGCATGAGCAACCCCTAAGAATAAGGTAAGACCGAATGACAATCTTCTAAGTGGCAAGACAGGCAAAAAGATTGTGCTGCCCATTGAAGTGAAGGGGCGATTATTCAATCTAAATAAAAGAGCCAACATCTGCTGTTTTCTGCTCCTTTTAGTAGAATTGGGTGAGATTTGTAATTCGTTTTTCTAGACATGTGGATTCCACAATAGAAGATGTGGCTAAGGTTTGAGGCAGCAGCACATAGCAATGGAACTAGTATGCTAGAACTGTAATTTTGGGGTAATCCAGGGGTGATTGGTTTACTGCATTCTATAGGCCACCATAATCCATCCTTCAGGGGTCATGGAAGCAAAGAAACAACAGCAGATTTTGCTGCATTATCCATTATTCTGGCCACCCTTGGAAACTAATCATATCAGTAATATTACAAAACATTTTTTTAACATTTTCTAATGTGATTGCACCTAGAACTTTTTGTAAAATGCATGAAAATTTGCCTCACTTTTGGCACATCTAGTTTTAGAAAAATCCACTCACTTCTTATCCATTTCAAACTATTCACTTGCCTAAGATGTGAAACGTGTAAGCAGTCAGTCTATGCTGTTTGAAACTAATAAAGCTGCATTTACATTAAGTGACCTACTGTTGTCATCTCCTCCAGCGTTATTTACCATCCAGTTCAGACCACTATGATGACTTCTCCCAGTTAAGAGTTGTCTCCGCAGAGTTTGCCACCCAGATGTCTTAAGCTTCTTGCTTTACCAACACATGGGCACCCGGCACCCTACATGGTAACACAAACACCACTTAGTGCCACACACTCTGCCCTAAATATAATAGCAGAATACACAGCACCTCTGAATACAGCGATGTCACTTACTATGCCCCCTGAAAATAAAGTGCCACACACACAGTGCCCCTAATGGTAGTGCCACAAATTTATTGCCTCTCTATAGCAAAATAGTGACACATGCTCTGTGTCCCACTCTCATTTCCCCTTGTATATAGTGCCTCTTGCTCTCTGTATTATAGTCTGTGCCCCCTTTATATAGTAACTCCTGCCTGTGCCTACAATCTATAGTGCCTCTTGCCAGTGCCCCCTGTATTATAGCCTGTGCCACCGGTATATAGAGGCTGTTGCCTCTGGCCCCTGTACTACAGTATGTGCTTCCTGTCTATAGTGCTTCCTGCCTGTTGTGCCCCCTATATATAATGCCTTCTGCCTGCTGTGCCCTTCTTTATATAGTCCCCCTACTTGCTGTGCCCCTCTGTATATAGTGCCTCACTGTATACAGTGCCTCCAGCATCCTGCCTGCTGTGCCCCCATGTGCAGCGTACTCAAGTTGTGTGCAATAGGTGTTTCTGGGTGATGTAGTGCAATAGACACTAACCTGGTACGGCTGACTCTCTGCAAGGGCAGGTATAGGTAGAAATAGTTCGTGACGCCAGTGCCAAGTAAACGGTGGCACGCCGTTTGCGGATGCAGGAATAAATTGAGGAAACGTAGTATTAAAACAGAACTCCAACTTTAGTAGTTTTCAAGCAGAGACAATATTGGAATCGCAGTTCCTTGGCATACAGTCGATTTTGCAATTCGGTCGATGCAGGCAATTTAGTTACAGCAAGGTGATTACAGAGTGTTGAACACAGGACTTGCAGCACAGGAGCTTGCACTCTAATTCTGTCTGATCCTGGAATATAGCATATCTTCACCAAGGCCCATTAACCTAGTTCTGGCTTTATATCCTTGGCTATAGCTTTAATAAGTACCTCCTCTGTCTTTCTGAGTACCTCTTGCTTTCCTGATCTTTGCCTCTGTCTCTCTCAGCTTCTGGAAACTTCCTCAGGCTCTTGAGCTAACATATTCCTGTTTCTGCATATGGGAATTCAGGAGGGAATCTTCTCCTGGACAGCAGGCTTCAGGCCTGGACTTGTCTCAGACATTGTCTAATCTCCAACTGTAGATTACAGACACTAGACTCCGTCTGCCTTCTACTTCCCTGACTGGGCCTTATATAAACTAGGGCTCCCTAGCTCCCTCTAATGACTAGAAGCTGGAATGACACCCCTAGCAGGCCTGTACATGCAAGTGTCATAGTAACAGGGAAACACATAGCATTGCATTACATGACATTTTATAAAACTGACATATAACAACTTCCCCATAATTAGGAGGGATGACAGCACACCAAGTGACACTTTTGTAGTGACGGGTATTACAGTCCCCGTACACTACATACCCCACTGCTTTAAGCTGAGTACGACCTCGTACTCCATCATGGGTCGCCCAACTGGAATCTCTACCTGAAATAGAAAATAGAGACATGCAGGCATACATACATGTAATTCATCTGCATTTACATTCATATCAGGTCCACTTGGCAAAAGTGAAGGGTAGTGACAAGGGGCGTCGTTCTCTTCTCTCAGGATAGTGAATGGAACGGGGGCGCTGACCTGGCACAGCGTAACATTATAACCAGGATAGTCCATGACAATGAATAAGTCCATGATAGAACAGCAAAATGGATAAAACAGTATAAAAGTTCTTGGAGGCTCAAAGAACAAACATGAGTCCGTACCCAGGTTATTTCTTATTAAATCACAGAGGCTCTCATGCGGTGGAGTCCATCTCTGGTAACAATACTTTTAAAAGAGTAAGAATCTCAGAGGCTCAGGTACTTTTGAGTCTGTCTCCGGGCACGGTTCCTTAGTATGAAGTTGCACAATAAAAGGACAGCATAGACAAGTGCTGTAATACCCCTGATCAACCTGAAAAGGGGGTGAAGGGTAAAAGGTGCAACTAAAGGAACAGGCACAACTTGGCGTGGGGTAGCAAAAGCAGGCAGGAGATCCTGGAAACAAACGTGGCCTTGCTGACTTTGTGATTTCAGTGGTCAACACCTACCACTGAGCCGTGGACAAACTGGCAGCCGCAACAAAGGACCAGAAACGTAGGACTCCTGTCCTGGAAGGGTTAATACCCTCATTCATTGAGGAAATAAATCAAAGGCCTAGCAGGCTGATTACAGTGGCATATCATAACCACTTGGCTCCGCTGGCAGGTATCGTCTGTAGTATTCTTCTACAGGAGGGTGTGCCCACATAACAGTGTCAGGGGGCAGCTGTAGAGTAAAGGGGCCCCTAATAGGTATTGGCCCCATAGGCCTAGGGGTGAACCCTCTGGTGGACCGTGCCGGTCCTGGCATGATCACTGCAGGGTGTAACGTGCTTGGCACCGCCGCAGCAAGCGGTCCGGTGCTCTGGGTGCAGCAGTTTACGGCAATCGCGGGTCCGGTCTGGGGCACTGACGGAGCGGTGGCAACAGAAGGCGGTCTACGGGTGGTGACAGGCACCCTTACCTCATCCTTCCTTGGCGGTGTCCGGATCCTGGCGGTGTGTATCTTGCGCAACTCCCGCAACTTCTCCTCCAGCCGGACGATCTGCTCACCGATGCTCTCTGTGTCGGAGTCGCTGTCATCTGCTGGCGCCGCCGGCGCAGGTACAGTCACCGATGGCGCGGACTCGGCCTCTGCAGGTTCTGGCGATGCGTCTGGTCTCCGACCCCTCCGGATGTTCTCCAAGGTAGCATGAAGTCCTTTCAAGTTTTCCATATCTTGTATGGTCTTCTCCCGACGAGGCAGCTCGGGGGAAGGATAGGGGCTCACCCATTTCTCCAACACGGTTGGCTGCCAGAAGACATTAGGCCCAATGAAGGAGCTCCGCTCCTGAAAGGCGTGATGGGCCGGCTCTGGAGAGCGTTCAGGTTCCCGCTCGCAGCCAGAGTAGTCTTCTCCTTCTTCTGCCTCCCAGTCCTCAGGTTCTCGCTTGGGACGGGTCACGGCAGTGGCATAAGGGCCTCGCAGGCTCTCGGCAGGGGTGTATTCCACTTCCTCTCCCTCGCGGAGGCTATGCTGGTAAGAAGGGAGGTAGTCTCTTTTGACAGACCTTCGATTCACATAGAGGTCTCTGCCAGTAAGATAGTCTTGGATGAACCCGTAGCCACGGGATTTGTCAAATGACAGCACCACTCCCTTTCTCCTTTCCAGGCGGGGTTGGGTGTACGTATGCTTCTCATGTATTGTCTTAGTTAGTTCCTCATAGAGGATTTTGGTCTTTGTATTCCGCTTTATAGCGGCCTCTTGGATCTCCGCCATCAGGGAGGACCATTTGAAAGATGGTTGGAAAAAGTCTCTCCACGAGCCATAGTAGGGCTCGGGTTCTTTCTCCCTTGGGCGGCAGGCGGGTTGCTCCGGTCCCGGAGCGTAGGCCGGTGGAGCCTCCTCTGGCTCTACACCAACATCAGGCACTTGCGGTATTTCAGGCGTCGACATTGCAGCACAATGATGCTCACTTTTCAACATGCTCGATCCTTCTGAGGAGAGCGATCGGGTCACATCAATTAAAGCAGCCAGCTCCTCCCATTGCACTTGGGAGGCCGCCCCCCAGGTATTCCAGTATATGGAAGGCGGTGTCCATGCTGGCAGACATGCAAATGTCCAGATAAGCAGTGGCGCCTGGCCTTGAACTCCTTCCCGCTTTTTCCTCAGAAAGGCGCCAATTTTTCCCGCCTTTTCGGGATGAAGATGACGCAGCAGTAAATTCAGCAAGCTCAGCGGCCATTTTTAGCAAGAAACGCTGTCTGTTCACTGACAGCAAGCAGGATTGTAAAAAGTCCACAAAACCACACTCCAATGCGGCGATTTTCTTCCTCTGTGTAGCGCAACACTGCACAGCGCTTTTTAGAGGTTTTTGGTACACTTTGGGTATGATTTTCAGTCCACAAAGTCCACTTGAATAAAACAGGCAAATTGTCACTTTGGTCACAGGGCAACTGTATAAGGCACAAAGTTCACGCTTCTTGCACTAGAAAGCGTGCGTATCCTGTTCGTGACGCCAAAAGAGATGTGCAGCGTACTCAAGTTGTGTGCAATAGGTGTTTCTGGGTGATGTAGTGCAATATACACTAACCTGGTACAGCTGACTCTCTGCAAGGGCAGGTATAGGTAGAAATAGTTCGTGACGCCAGTGCCAAGTAAACGGTGGCACGCCGTTTGCGGATGCAGGAATAAATTGAGGAAACGTAGTATTAAAACAGAACTCCAACTTTAGTAGTTTTCAAGCAGAGACAATATTGGAATCGCAGTTCCTTGGCATACAGTCGATTTTGCAATTCGGTCGATGCAGGCAATTCAGTTACAGCAAGGTGATTACAGAGTGTTGAACACAGGACTTGCAGCACAGGAGCTTGCACTCTAATTCTGTCTGATCCTGGAATATAGCATATCTTCACCAAGGCCCATTAACCTAGTTCTGGCTTTATATCCTTGGCTATAGCTTTAATAAGTACCTCCTCTGTCTTTCTGAGTACCTCTTGCTTTCCTGATCTTTGCCTCTGTCTCTCTCAGCTTCTGGAAACTTCCTCAGGCTCTTGAGCTAACATATTCCTGTTTCTGCATATGGGAATTCAGGAGGGAATCTTCTCCTGGACAGCAGGCTTCAGGCCTGGACTTGTCTCAGACATTGTCTAATCTCCAACTGTAGATTACAGACACTAGACTCCGTCTGCCTTCTACTTCCCTGACTGGGCCTTATATAAACTAGGGCTCCCTAGCTCCCTCTAATGACTAGAAGCTGGAATGACACCCCTAGCAGGCCTGTACATGCAAGTGTCATAGTAACAGGGAAACACATAGCATTGCATTACATGACATTTTATAAAACTGACATATAACAACTTCCCCATAATTAGGAGGGACGACAGCACACCAAGTGACACTTTTGTAGTGACGGGGACACATTTTGTAGTGACGGTCCATTGTGCCTTCTGCCTGCTTTGACAGACACACACCACACAGAGTATGAGCATATTCACCTGTTCCCAGCCCCACAATGTCCCACAGTGATGCAGACCTTGCCTCTTCTGGAGCCAATTCTGCTCCTGCGGAACATTAGAAGAGGCAAAACATGGCGGGGGATGGAACTAATGGGTCCCTTCTCCCTACAGCACTGCCAGCTGTTCAACTGTATCTGTGCCCTAAGGACGCAGATACAACTGAGTGTAGCGGCACCGGAAACCAAGTGACTAGGAGAGGGGGCCCAATACGTTTGGCTCCTTCCGGCCTAGTGAAGTTCCCCACCGGGCCCTGCAAGGAGATGAGAAGGCACAAGTTGATTGTGTGTGGGGGTCGGGCAGCAGCTGCTATGGCAATAGTTCTGCCTCTGCTCAAGGCTCTTTCCACTGTCTGAGAGTAGGTTCACACAGACTTCTTTGCAGGAGGTTTCGAGGCAAATTTTCCTGCAGATTTTTCAGCCAAAGCCAGAAGTGGATTAAAAAGGAATAAGGAATATAAAGACTGACTTATATTTCTCCTTCTTCTTATATCCACTTCTGGCTTTGGCTGAAAAACCTGCAGGAAAATCTGCCTAGAAACCTCCTCCAAAAAACATCTTCTGAATATACCCTAATCGAGTTGCAGTGAAAAGTATAGTAAATTATCGGGGAAGGCCAGGAGTGCAGCCTGACACGTGATGTGGATCTCAGACTACCACAACTTTAACCGTCAACCTAAAAAGCAGAAAAGCAGTCTCCAGTGAAGTAACACATGGGGAACTCATCACTGCTGTGGCCAGTGACCTGCATCAAACTGGGTAATGATGTGGGGAGACCAGAGAACTGCAGTGCTGGAAACCAACGGCAAGAAGCAGTTAGGTATGATTCCCTCCCCATATGCAGCCACGTTGGGGGAGTCTGCTTGTGGGTAAACAACCCCTTTAAGTTAGAGCTTTAGACACAATTCATTACTAATTATTAATAATTCTGTTTATATGAGGAATCTTCCACCTGTGCTAAAATTAATGGTTTGCTTTATGTTGTAAGAACCACCAAGATGTCTTCATCAACAAGAGAACATGAAGGTGAACAACGTGCTCCAGAATTTGTACAGATGAATAACCTGGCCTGCGAGAGTGTTGGAGGGAAGGTAAATTACAATGAATGGCGTGCTTCTTGTGCACTTAAGAGGTGACAGCAAGGAATACATCCCAGTGGAGGAAAGTTAGATCTTAGACAGCAGCTACCGCTATGGCGGACTCCAGCTGCCCATGTACTGCAAAGGCTACTGAGGTGGACATTCGGTATATTTCTGGGTGGGCTTCTCCCAGCAAAATCAGCTATATCCTAGCATGTCTGGTGCTAGGTTTGCATCCCTCAGCTGATCCCATATGATAGGGGTAGTCTGTGGTGAGATACTATCGTTTTAAGTCTAGAAGATACAGTTAATCATAGAGACCAACTAAAAGAATTTCAACCAATCATGACAAATGGTGCTGATAATCTTTGCCTCCACTGTGGTGAAATAAATATTTCCATCCTAATTTTTTTTTTCAAGCTCTCTCCATAAACTTTATTAGCACAAACGGAACACCACACTCTACTCCTTCACCTTAGGGACCATGTATTACATGGTTGGCTATACAAGGTAATATATACCTGCGACTGCCGCAAGAGAAATGTGATTCGTTGGCAGCGTTCCCTGCAAATCAGTGGTTTCCGCTGCTGGGCCATAGGCCATCAGCTAATTGGTGGTAGGTCCTCGGTTAGAGATGAGGTTGTCCTAAAGACATAGGACAAATTTGAATGCAGTAGCACTGTCTTGTTCCAGATGACCATTCATGATAAAGACCACCATGGCTCCATGCTGCTCATGTGCTGCCATATGATGCCTACCTACGCTATTGTAACATGGATATATTCTCCCCTAGAAACAAAGCATCTGATGGAGCATGCCCCTATTCACATGGAATCAGAAAAAAATTCTATATCTTTCTATATAAACTTTGGGGCATACTGAGGTATAATATGAACTTATAGTGCAAAAGCCTGTGGGGTAGTGCTGTGAGGAGGATGGGAGTGGTAGTAGATCCAGAAATGATAGTTGTACACATGGGTCACATTGGCAATCCTCACAACGATACCCCAAGGGTCGTGCAGTGACAGGAGGGCACACCTTTTCTTCTTTCAAGGCACACCCTGATGTTGGGGTGCCATTGTTGTTGGGTGTTTCGGCAAGGTGCAAGGCAGGAGTGGGGATTAAGTGGCTGCCGAATGGTTGAGGAGTCAGTAAACAGGCCAGTGGTAATAAATAAATAAGTCTCTCTTTACTAAAGTGCCGGATAGGAGTAGTAGTACATCTAACAGTATCAAGGCATAGTTCCGAGCAGTTGACACTGCAAATCTTCCCCAATAGCGTATGGAGAGCAGCAATGATGGCTGTTTTGGTGCTAACCCTCTCTGTCTCTCCAAAGTCTCTCTGCAGAACCTAAGGCTGGCAATGAGGTTCTTAGTAGGTGTTTCTGTAATTCCCAGTCTGAGAGGTACAGAATTGAGATACGGCTTGCCAAAATGTCTCAAAGTGTGGTAGGGTGTGTTAGCAATATTCCTTCTGAACGCAGTAACGTCTCTCTTTCTGCCATAGACTAGTATGATACCTTGCTGACTGACTCCAGTGAATAATCTTGTAGAATCGGGACCTTCCAGCTTTTCCTGTCTCTGAAGCACTTAAAGCAGTTGTGCTTTAGCTGTAGAAGGTGATGATTCCCTGAGTTCAGGCCTAGTTCCGGGGAGTAAGCATATGTAGGTCCTCTCTCTTCCTCTGCTAAGCTCAGATTCTCAACTAACTAGGGTTGGAACCAGGTCCATCTCCTAGCATTCTAAAGGGGCTAAGTCAAGGTGTTAACCCTGACTTATCCATACTATGCTGTTTTTGTTTTGTTTGTTTTTTATTCTGAAGTGCATTTAGACCAAGCTGTTAATGTGGACCTGTTCTAGCAGACACCAGTTATTAAGAGATGATAAATGATAGACTAGTACAGAATCTCCCTTGTAAACACAAGGGTACAGAGTATTCTGTCCAGTGATCCCAAAAAACTGCAAACAGAGGAAAGTGAAGTGAAACATTAACCTGCTGCACACTTGAACTTGACTTCTGCTACCTATGACCATGTATATGTTCTCTTCCCATAGTCTAGCATTAAGTGGGCAATTGATTTATGAGTCCTGCTATAAGTACAATTAGAATCTTCTAAACAGGAAAACCTATTGCCATTTATAAAATGAAGTAAAATGAATGTGTCTTGCTTATTACATGGTCGGGTATGCATTTCCAAACTACAATAACATTATACATTCATTTTTGCAGGTGTTATTTGCTACTGATGACTGGTTTGCTGTGGCAGAAAATCTTTTAAAAGTGAGTTTTTACTTTAGTATTGTTTATATTGTTTCGCGCTTTTTTTGGTACTTTTTTTGCTGGCATATTTTGCCACATTTTTAGGCAACTACGCCATTTCCAGATGTTGCATGGACAAGTAAGCATTAAATGCATTTTTTTTCTTTGTGGTGGTATTTTTTCACCATTGAGGTGCCTTTTTTCGGGTCAATGGTGTTTTTTTTCAAATGCCAGCATGTTCTGGGCCTGGTGTTTTTTCACCTCTGTTTGGTGATTTTCTACCACAGACCTTCACTGTTTTTTAAATTTGTTTTTGCAGATTAAAAAAATGCATGTACAATATGTGCTGGTGCTTTTTAAATAATTTTATGTCATTTTTTTTACTAGTGCTTTTTCTCCCATAGAGTGTTACAGAGGAAATGACATTACAGGGGGGTAACATACTTTCCTCTGTATAGGAACGCCATTAAAAACACCCGGTGTTGAAACACACTATATGGGCAAAAACGACTCGAAATGCACTAGAAAAACACTGATTAAGGCCTCATGCACACGGCCGTTGTTGTGGTCCGCATTCGAGACGCGTTTTTTGCGGCTCGGCTGTGGACCTATTCACTTCAATGGGGCCGCAAAAGACGCGGACAGCACTCCGTGTGCTGTCCGCATCCGTTGCTCCGTTCCGTGGCCCCGCAAAAAAAATATAGAATGTCCTATTCTTGTCCGTTTTGCGGACAAGAATAGGCATTTCTACAATGGGCCGCCCGTTCCGTAAATTGCGGAAGGCACACAGGCGGCTTCCGTTTTTTGCGGATCGGCTGTTTGCGGACTGCAAAAAACTTCAAAAAGTCAGGCATTTTTTAGATCTTTTCTGGCCCCCAAAAATGTCATGACCAATACTGTGTGTGGCAGCATTTTTTAGCTGCTCATCCATATGAGAGGAAAGACAACTGTGCACACCGATATCATTGGGCTCAGTTCATGATCTTTGTAAAGATCATCTTGATTACTAGCCAATAGCATAGCACATGTCTTGGGAAAGAGGGATCAAGTATGTTGGATTCAGCGACTTGCTCACCTCTCTCTATTCAAATAAACTTGCACGCTCAAGCTAAAATATGTGGCAGTGGCGAGTAACATGTGTATGGCCAGGTTTAGCGCTTATCTTATTTATACTATTTTTATTTTGTTTTTTTTTTACCAGAAAAGCGATCCAGAATTCAAAGTTGGACTCTTTACAGAGTATGGGAAATGGATGGATGGTTGGGAGACTAGGAGGAAAAGAATTCCTGGTGAGACACAGAGGGATTCGTTGATGAATGGTCATTATACAGACAATTAAATTAAAGGGGTTTTCCAGAAGCATAATATTGATGACCTATCCTCAGTATAGGTTATCAATACCTGATTAATGGGGTCTGACTCCCAACACCCCACTGTTCAGCTGTATGAAGAGACTACTGCCTACTGCCTCCTCATGGCTCACCAAGCATAGCACTGTATACTGTATAGTGGCCGTGCTTGATAATAGCCCCTGCCTATTCACTTAAATGGAACTAAGCTGCACATAGGCTATGTGACTAATAACCATGACGTCAGTGACCTAGGAAGAGGTTGTGGTGTTCACTGGAACCCATGGCCTCTTCAAACAGCTGATCAGTGGAAGTGCTGGGAGTCAGACCCCCGCCAATCTAATATTGATGACTTATCCTGATGATAGGTCTTCACTATTCTACTCCTTGAAAACTCCTTTAACCCCTTAAGGACCCTTGCCGTACATGTACGTCACAGCTGGACGTGACTTAAGGACCAGGGACGTACATGTACGGCAGGCTGATCGGGCGGGTGCAGGAGCTGCGCCCGCCCGATCAGCAGCACGGACCCGGCAGTCACTGACAGCCGGGTCCCTGCTGCATACGCCAGCATCGGTAAAGGCACCCATGCTGGTGTATTAACCCCTTGTATGCCGCAGTCAAAGTTGACCGCAGCATTCAGAGTGTTTGCGGAGGGTAAGGGTGCCCTTTTCATCTCCAGCGGGGACACAATGGCAGAGAAGGCAAGCCTGATGCCTTCCATAGGCATCGGGGCTTGCCTCCTACGGAAGCCTGTGAGATCCAGCCCTTAGGCTAGGTCTCACAGGCAGGCTGTCAGCATAAAAGCTGACAGCCAATGCATTACAATACAGATTGTATTGTAATGCATAAGCAGAGGGGATCAGACCCCAGAAGTTGAAGTCCCATAGTGAGTCAAAAATAAAAAGGAAAAAAAAAGGTTTTTCATAAGAAAAGAAAGTTTCAAGTAAGAAAAAAACAAAACAAAATAAAACACATAAAATTGTGAAAAAAAAAGACATATTGGGTATTGCCACGTCCGTAACGACCGTCTCTATATAAATATAACATGTTCCCCTCCTCACCTGAACGCCCTAGAAAAAATAAAATAAAAACTGTGCTAAAACAACCAATTTTTTGTCACCTTACATCACAAAAAGTGCAACACCAAGTGATCAAAAATGCGTATTCCCCCCAAGATAGTACCAAACTGTCACCTCATTCCGCAAAAAATGAGCCCCTACATAAAACAATCGGGCAAAGAAAACCAAAAAACTATGGCTCTCAGAATATGGAGACACTAAAACATGATTATTATGCAAAACTTAAATAAATAAAAAAAGTATACATATTAGATATCGCCGCATCTGTAAGAACCTGCTGTATAAAAATATCACATGAACTAACCCCCCAAGTGAATACCGTAAAAAAAAAAAAAAAAATGTGTAAAGAAAATTCCATTTTTTGTCACCTTACATCACAAAAAGTGTAATACCAAGCGATCAAAAAGTCATACGCACCACAAAATTGTAACAATCAAACCGTCATCTCATCCCGCAAAAAAATAGACCCTAGCTAAGACAATAGCCCAAAAAAATAAAAAAAACTATGCCTCTCTGAATATGGAGACACTAAAACATGATTTTTTTTGTTTCAAAAATGCTGTTAGTGTAAAACTTAAATAAATAAAAAAAAGTATACATATTACGTATCTCCGCGGCCGTAATAACCTACTGTATAAAAATATCACATGACCTAACCCCTCAGGTGAACACCATAAAAACTGTCAAAAAAGCTATTTTTTGTCAACTTACATCACAAAAAGTGTAATAGTAAGTGATCATAAAGTCATATGCACCATAAAATAGTACTACTAAAACTGTCACCTCATACCAAAATAAATTAGCCCCTACATAAGACAGTCGCCCAAAAAAATTAAAATAAACTATGGCTTTCAGAATATGGAGACACTAAAAATATATATATTTTTAAATGCTTTATTATGTAAAACTGAAACAAACAATGTTTGTCATATTTGGTATTGTCGCATCCGTAACAACCTGCTCTTTAAAAATAGCACATGATCTAACCTGACCAGATGAACATTGTAAAAAACAAAAAATAAAAACGATGCCAAAACAGTATTTTTTGTCACCTTGACTCACAAAAAGTGTAATATAGAGCAACTAAAAATTACATGTACCCTAAAATAGTACTAAAAAAACTGCCACCTTATCCCATAGTTTCCAAAATGGGGTCACTTTTTTAGAGTTTTTACTCTAGGGGTGCATCAGAGGGGGCTTCAAATGTGACATGGCAACTTCCCAGTGAAATCTGCCTTCCAAAAACCATATAGCATTCCTTTTCTTCTGCGCCCTGCCGTGTGCCCGTACAGTAGTTTTCGATCACATATGGGGTGTTTTTGTAAACTACAGAATAAGGGTAAATAAATATTGAGTTTTGATTGGCTGGAAAAAAATTGATTAAAATGGAAAATCTTCCAAAAACTTGACATTCTGAAATTTCATCTACATTTTCTTGTAATTCTTGTGGAACACCTAAAGGGTTAAGAATTTTTGTAAAATCAGTTTTGAACACCTTGAGGGGTGTAGTTTCTAAAATGGGGCCATTTATGGGTGGTTTCTATTATGTAAGCCCCACAAAGTGACTTCCGACCTGAACTGGTCTTTACAAATTGGGTTTTGGAAATTGTCTTAAAAATTTTAAGATTTGCTTCTAAACTTCTAAGCTTTCTAACATCTCAAAAAAAGAAAATGTCATTTATGTCATTTACAAAATGATCCAAACACGAAGTAGACATATGGTAAATGTAAAGTAATAACTATTTTAGGAGGTATCACTATCTGTTTTAAAAGCAGAGAAATTGAAATTTTGAAAATTGTTTTGTAAATTTTGTAATTTTGAAAAATGTTTGGTAAATTTTGTATTTTTTTTTATAAATAAAAATGAAATATTTTGAATTAAATTTACCACTGTTATGAAGGACAATATGTGATGAGAAAACAGTCTCAGAATGGTTTGGATAAGTAAAAGTGTTTTAAAGTTATCACCACATAGAGTGACACATGTCAAATTTGCAAAAAATGGCCTGGTCCTTAAAGGTAAAAAGGGTCCTGAAAGGGTTAAAGGGATTGTCTGCTTTCCTTGATTTCTATGATATGTTGTGAACTTTGCCACAAATTCAGTTACTTATCCGCTGCAAAATCTGCATGTATTACAACCCTAGTTCCAAAAAAATGGGACACTGTGTAAAATGTAAATAACAGTAAATAAAAATGTAACATAATGATTTCCAAATCTCAGAAAACCCATATTTTATTCACAATAGATCATAGAACACATATCAGATGCTGAAAGTGAGACATTTTACCATTTCATGAAAAAAAAGAAACTCATTTAGAACTTGATTGTTACTAAGGCACATGATTGGGTATAAAAAGAGCATGTTAGACAGGCAGAGTCTCTCAGAAGCAAAGATGGGCAGAGGTTCACCAATCTGTGAGAAAAATGTTCCCCAATGTAAAATTGCAAAGACTTTGAATACCTACCATCTACAGCACATAATATCATGAAAATATTCAGATAATCTTGAGTAATCCATGTGTGCAAAGGACATACAAATGGTCAATATTGGATGCTTTAGATCTACAGGCCCTCAGACAGCACTGCATTAACAACAGGCATGATTCTGTAAATGAAATCACTGCTTGGACTCAGGAACACTTCAGAAATAATTGTCTGTGAACACAGTTCGCCGTGCAATCCACAAATGCAAGTTAAAGGATAACTGTCACATTTAGACCCTAATTTCAATTTTCATATATGTAGTTACTAATAACATGATATTCCAGAATCAGTTACTATTAGACTGACTTACCCCATATTTAATAAGATTCAGCCCTTAGCAACCAGTCTGCATAAAACTGCAATTTCACTATTCAGTTAAGATGGCCGCCACTGCCCTCACCCTGAGGCTAATCCCGCCTACCCTTACTAGCCAGTAACAATAGCCCCCCAAAAGTGTCAGCAACCAGAGCCCTCCCCACTAAAGGGTTAGGCCTCTTTCACACTACCGTTTTTTTTTTCCGTTTTGCGGTCCGTTTTTTGCGGTCCGTATACGGTCCGTATACGGAACCATTCATTTCAATGGGTCCGCAAAAAAACGGAATGTGTTCCGTATGCATTCCGTTTCCGTATTTCCGTTTTTCCGTGCCGTGAAAAGATAGAACATGTCCTATGTTTGTCCGCAAATCACGGTCCGTGGCTCAATGCAAGTCAATGGGTCCGCAAAAAAAACTGAACACATACAGAAATGCATCCGTATGTCTTCCGTTTCCGTTCCGTTTTTTGCTGAACCATCTATTGAAAATGTTATGCCCCGCCCAATTTTCTCTATGTAATTACTGTATACTGTATATGGCATACGGAAAAACGGAACGGAAAAACGGAACAGAAACGGAGACACAACGGAACCCAAAAACGGGACAACGGATCCGTGAAAAACGGAACGCAAAACACTGAAATGGACATACTGTAGTGTGAAAGAGGCCTTAATCTCCTGCAGCACAAAGGGGTCCTCTTGCCACATGTTGCTTTCATGTATACACTGAGCAGACGGCAGATCTCCCTTCCCTGGTCTGCGCTGCTCCAACTCTGCATTCTCCAGCTCTGCTGAGTGAGGGAGCGTCTGCCAAGCGCAGGGACAGGGAGAAGTGCACACAGCCCAGGCACTGTTATCAGCTGCTGGGGAGGACCTGGCTTTAACCATTTACTTACAGTCCCTGGCTGTCAGTAATCTGACCCTGCACGCAGCGTCCTCCGTCCTTCAACAGATAGACGGACCATGCCTAGCAACCCTATTTTAAGCACAGGGGTATTAAGGGGTAATTGAATACACAGTGAAAAGTTGAAATAGGGCCACCAAGGAGATATTACACACCACAATCCAATACTCCCCAAAAAAAAAAAAATACGACAGTTACCCTTTAAAGCTGAATCATGCAAAGAAGAAGCCATATGTCAACATGACAAAACTTATTTCATTGAAGGCCTTGCATATTTCACAAGACAATGGTAAACCACATACTGCATCCATCACAACAGCATGGCTTCACAGAAGACAGGTCTGAGTGCTGAACTGGCTGCCTGCAGTCCAGACATTTCACTAACAAAAAACATTTGGTGCATCATAAAAATGAAAAATCAGACAAAACACAGAACTGGTCAAAAGCTAGAATCCTAAATCAGACAAGAATGGGACAACATTGCTCTCCCAAAACTGCAGCAATTGGTTTCCTTAATTACCAGACTTTACAGACTGTTGTTAAAAGGATGGTAGACAGGCCCCTGCCCCAACTTTTTTGAGATGTGTTGCTGCCATCATTTTCTAAATGAGTTAATTTTGTCATGAAATGGTAAAATGTCTCCCATTCAACATCTTATATGTATTCTATGATCTAGTGTGAATAAAATATGGGTCTATGAGATTTGCAAATCATTGCCTTCTGTTTTTATTTACATATATTTACATTTTACATGGCGACCCAACATTTTTGGAATTGGGGTTGTACATTCAGAGTTTGCTATGGATTTTGTTGTGGATTTGTATTACTGTGCACTGGCGACAAACTCAACTCCACTGGCTTTAACTGAACTTTACTGAAGTCTTAATTTAAGATCAAAAAAGCAAACGTATGAAAGTAATAGCAGTTGTGATGAATAGCTTTTCAGTGCTGCATAAGGCCTACCAGCCAGTGATGGTCTCTCTTCAGCAGCGTGCCTGCGGGCCAGGAGACTCCCTCTCTGTCCACGCGTGTTCTAAGACCTCTAAATATATATGATTAGTTGGGCAGTGATCCGCTATGGAAGAATAGGAGCACTACGAGATTAGAAGCAGGTCCAATGTGCCTGTTCACACTGTGTCAAAAAAAGCAAAAGTATCTCTGACTCTAAAAGTCTCTTCCAATAGTAACACAGTAAGGCCTCTTGCACATGACTGTGTGTTCCCCGTGGCCATATTACGCCCCACATACGGCGGGTCTGCAATACCAGGGGCAACGGCAGTGTGCATTCCGCATCATGAATTCAGACCCATTCACTTGAATGGGTCCGAAAATCCGGAGATGTGGTGCTGAACGGAATGGAACCACGGAACAGAACCACTACGGAGTGCTTCTATGGGGTTCCGTTCTTCCGTTCCGCAAAAAGATAGAACTTGTTCTATCTTTTTGCGGAACAGAGGGATCGCGAAACCCATTTAAGTGAATGGGGTCGCGATCCGCATGCGACTGGCCCACGGTCGGTGCCCGTGCATTGCGGACCGCAATTTGCGGTTCGCAGCACGACCACGGGCGACACAGAGGCCTAACACAGAGATCTTGGGGACTCCCCACCACCACCTCAGAAGAGATCGAGGGTAAGAAGGCCTCCTATTCAGTCCTGTATCTCCTTCCAGCGACTCCACATACACGCCCGTCACAGATGTCTCTCAATCACTGCTTGCCACACCATCGGTAGGGAGTTACTCCCAGCTAAGCGCAGAATAGATGTTCACTTGCTCATAGGTTTTCACATCATGCAGTGTTATATCTTATCCAGCAGGGAGTCACTAGGCGGAATAAGCAGACTGACTGGGACAGTTAAATAATTTATACTCCCAAAAGTCCAAAGTATAAAAGCATGTAGCAAACACTGTTAAAATGTCTGCCCCAGGGTTTCACCCACTATTGGCTTCTTCCGGACGAAACCCTGGTTTGGGCATTTTAACAGTGTTTGTTACATGCTTCTATACTTTGGAATTTTTGTCTCTTCAAAGAACGAAGTTCTCGTGAGACTTTTAACAAATTTCTATTCCACGCAGCCCATGCATTTGAATCCTGTACGGAGACAGATATCCATACAGCGTTCAAATGAAGGTTTGAACAAAGCGACTTCGGATCTATGATCCAAAGCGCGCATCGCTCAACCCTACCAGTGACCACATGTTGATCCCTCCTTGGTAGGAGTGAGCTGGTCCTGCTTCCTGCTAGGAGGGGGAATTCTAGGTAGGAACATATTCTTCTGTGAGACCATCATTCTAGAGAGAGACTGTCAGCAACTGTCAGGACACCTGAGAAGCTACAGCGTGCTTAGTCACCAGAGTGACCAGCAATCTCAGCTTTACAGACCCTGCTACAGGTGAGGGAATACAATTTAGACACCCATTACCTAAACAACATTCAGGCCAGACTAATTTCAAGCCTGCATTATACCGTGGACACCTATATCCACAAGTGGCAGCTTATAGCTGTTAGCCTGATGTACAAGAGCGCGTTATCAGCAAGACAGACTATCTGAGGTACCTTAATTGCCATTTTGCCAGCCAACATATCTCATCATCTGGGGATAGAAATTGCATTTTGTACCAAACACTGCTGGATGTACTGTAAGTTATCTTTTGCACTTGGTAAAAAGAAACTTTCATCATTTTATTTCTGGCTTGTATTTTCAAACCACCTTTCCATTGCACCGATTCTCATGTAGTAACAGCCTGAGAGAATACACTGTGACACAACATCTCATCAGGGCCGCTACCACTTCCATCCTGTGCACTTGCCCTTCAGGTTCTCACTGCAGGTATAGCACTGCTTTATCTTAGGGCCCAAAAGAATTACTCCTGGCATTTCTGAGACCACTACATGTAAGCACTGTAATACATAAGCATGTTACTGTGAATTTGACACATGCAAAAGATGTGTTAAATTCAGCTCCATTCTCCACTCTCTTGGTGCCATGGAAGAGGCAAATGTATTTCTCATGTGACAAATATGTTTTTTCAGTGTTTGACAAAAATGAAGGTTCATCAACCAAACCAAACAGCGTCCAGAGCCATTAAGACTGTGCATTTCTGCCTAGGTCACGACTGGTGTATAATCGAGCTGGGCGTTCCTGGAGTCATTCATGGGTTTCATGTGGACACACGCTTCTTCACTGGAAATTATGCACCACGCATTTCAGTTCAGGTTGCATGTTTACAAGGTACCTTTCATTTCAGTTGAATCTACTGTTCTTTACATGTATTTCTGATTATTTTGGTGATGTTGTAATTGATCTATTAGGCCCTTTTCACACTGAGTCTCTTGCCAATGGAATTTGGCCATATCCCTTCTTGGCGCAGTCCCTGGGTGGCCACCTCTGGAAACTGCAGCGGGTGTCCACTTACGGTTTAGCTTCATTCAATGGGGCTAAACCCAAGTGGTCTGCAGCATTTACACTTAAAAATTCACATAGACCATAGGGAATAGATTTTCTCAATAAGTGGCTATTTGTTAAACACTTTATATCAGTCAATTAATTACATCATTGATATATATAGCAAGATGGCAGGCAGGTTCTATGAGGACAGGCAATTATGAGGTTCAGTTAGTGAAATTAAGGAAAGGAGGAAAAACACAGATTACATATCAGCCTTTCAATTAATTATAGAAATGGGCCCCATTTTAAGCTAGGCTATGGTCCTATGGTAGTCTTTTAAATTAATCACATCGCAAACATTTCCTTGAAGAGGTTTTCTGAGAAGACTATGTCTGTTAACAGATATGCTCATCTAGTTGCTTACCTCATGTACATCTTCCTCCTTTTTTATTCAGTTTGGACTCTCCTGACCCATTTTCACCATGTAACTAAATCCCTTTGATTTGTTTCCGTCTTGTATGTAGCACTTCCTGTTGCTGTGTCCAACCAAACCCATGATGCACTTCTTCTTTCCCTGGCACAGCTCCAGCACCTCCCCTAACAACACCCAACTAGTTTATAGCTCCTCCAACCCAGCTAGATACATAGACACTCCCCTAGCACTGCCCCTGTTGCCTCCTTGACACGCCAATAGACATGACATCACAGGGAATACGGAAGAGCTGCATGGACATGGTCATATGACCACAGTCCAGAACAGGAGATAGGAGCACCAAGGGTAAAAGAAATACATTACAAAATGAAAGCTACCTTTATAAGTGGTGATTATAAAGTATGTTGATATAAAATGGAAACCTCTTTTAATTTATGGTTCACATGTAAAATGTATTTTTTGAAAAGGATATAGAGCATCATGAGGGGGCGTGTACAATTTCAATATGCAGAGTCTGTCTTGTCTAGTATTTTTTGCTAAACCTTTTTTATCACATGTACAATGCTGCATGTTCAAACATTTGTGTCTTCAAAGAAAAGATATTGTTGCCTCCAAGAGGGGACAGAATTGGATCTGCTGCAACTGAAGAAGATTTTAAAGCCGTTGAAAGGGTAGGAGAGACATGAATAATAGAGGCATAAGAGGATTTATATGAAAATGGGTATACATTTGTGGAGGCCCCAGCTCATATACTTTGAACTGCCGCAGTACATGTACGTCAGAAGTCGGGTCTTTAATGGTGTTGCCCGCCACGTTGCTGCTGTTTTAAACAGCAGACACCCAGGAAAAGTCTGCGACCAGCAAAAATGCCAAGGGATCGGGGAAGCCGTTCATTCTCTCTAATAGCCTGGATCTCTCTGAAGAGTTCCAGACCAATAGAGCAGTAGTTCTTATTGGTCCCTGTAGGTGGCAGTGCTTCATAGCAGTTTACTGAATTTCCTGTAAACTACTGTATTCACATATGTGTATGAGAGGAATGATCTAAAAAGATCTATTACAGCCTAAATGTATTTATCTCATACTCTTAATGTCATAATGGAAAAAAACACAAAATGGCTGATTTACTATATTTTGTCACTTCACCTCCCCCAAAAGATTTACTAAAAAGTAATATAATGGTATCATTAGAAAGTTAAGAAAATCTGAAAAATGAGCCTTCACACAGCTCTGTAGAAGTAACTATAAAAAAATTATGGGGGTCAGAATAAGGCAATGCTATATAAATGTGGTATCAATATAATCTTAATGACCCAGAGAATGAAGGTAATAGCTCAGTTTTACCGCATATCATAAAAATAAAACCCATAAAACTATTTGGATTTTTTTTCGTTTTTTACATATCGTATGCAATAGTAAATGGTGCCAATAGAAAGCATAACTTGCCCCGCAAAAAATAAAATAAAAAAGACCTCATACGTCTATATAAACAGTAAAATAAAAAGTTATGGCTGAAAGAGTTAAAATGGTCATGGATAAAAGACACAAATATTTTTTTTTTTACAAAGTTTACTGCTTCAGTGGTTTTAGATATTTTTGTCAGATGTTTCTATGGTATAATAGAGCAGTTCATGTTTGTTTTTAATTTTATTGACAAATACACTGCCTGCCCAAAAAAAAAAGTCGCTACCAAAAAAAAGCCTTTAGCTTTGATTACGGCACGCATTCACTGTGGCATTGTTTCGATAAGCTTCTGCAATGTCACAAGATTTATTTCCATCCAGTGTTGCATTAATTTTTCACCAAGATCTTGCATTGATGATGGCAGAGTCTGACTGCTGCGCAAAGCCTTCTCCAGCACATCCCAAAGATTCTCAATGGGGTTAAGGTCTGGACTCTGTGGTGGCCAATCCATGTGTTTCACAATTTGAGCCCGATGAATCCTGGCATTATTATCTTGGAATATGCCCATGCCATCAGGGAAGAAAAAATCCATTGATGGAATAACCTGGTCATTCAGTATGTTCAGGTAGTCAGCTAACGCATGAACAACAAATCAGCCATTACAATACCAGCCTGTCTCTATCATCTATATAAGTCATGCTCAGCTGTTCTTGGTTAATGCATGCCTTTAGGAACAGGGTTATGTGCATACCTGTTGCATAATTGCACTTTAAATCACACATGTTGTTTTGCCCATTTTCCTACATAGTGCAATGAGCATTGGGATGTGGTTACAACAGCCATATGGCCACACGCCTCTCAGTTACCGCTAGTGATCACTAGCAGCCACTGGGTAAATTGGTACAAAACCCATCTTGGACTGATAGTTTTAGTTTTCTTTCTGTCCTGACACCGTAGTTTTAAAACAATGAAATAAAGAGACAATTTTATAAAATTTAGTAAAGATCCCTAAAGGGATTTTTTTGGTCTATTGACCGTTGTTCATTTGCATTGATATCCCGAGGATCTCCAATAGGGCTTTTTTGTATAGTTTGAACATTTAATTAGGGGTTACCCCCCTTTAGAGATTTTGGGAAAATAAATTTCCGTTTAATATTAATGTTATGGCAGGCTTCTTAGCACAGGGTATTGATAAAGATCACTTTACACAAGAGGCTAACCAGGTTTTTTCGAATCAAAAACGATTCCATTAAATAATACAGATATCGAAACAGGATTTAAAAATTTAGGCAAAACTTACAAACAATACTATCGGTCATGGTGGGAAATAGCTAGCCTAGAAATATACCTAAATCAAAAAATTGTATATAGGGGCCTGAGAAATACACTGAGACCCAATATCCATACTGAGGATCCAGATTACATCAAAGGATGGGATCATGTTCTGACTGAAAACTCACTAAGGCTTATGACATATATGGTTGAGTATGAAAAACCTCATTTTGAGCGAATTTCGGAACAGCTCAATCAAGAGATAAAAGAAATACTCACGTTTAGCCAACATTCCGACTTTAAAAACCAGGAAACCAGGTTGCAAAAAAGCCTGGAAGGTCTGAAAGAAGAAATAAAAGAAAGGAAACATTGGAAATATATCCGTGACAAGCTAGATTTCGATACTGACCGCATATATAGTTGGAAAAATAAGCAGAATCCAACAGTGAGAAATACTAGATATACCGACTATTCAGAATCTGAAACTTCTGGAACAGAAACAGGAAAGAGCAAGGATTTTAATAGAGGTGGTACTAAGAGAAAGGTCCGATACAATAGATACCGCAACCTGAAAAAAACAGGAAACCCCACCACCAATATCTCAAAATGTACCCAAGTGATACAAACTGGAGAACCCTCTTTATTGGGTGGCTTTGTGTTCTCCAGTGCCAGTGGGACTGGAGCTCAGGCACCAGCAGACAACACAATCTCTACAAGGCCAAAAATGATGATAGAAAGACAGAACACCCCAGTGACAGTATCACCGTCTTTAACACATAGGTGCAAACACTACCAATATGACAGTGCAACAGAATATGAGTCCAGCATTAACTGGCCAGCCAAATATTTTCGAAACACCCCCTATAGCCCCCCTTTTTTTTTAGGACAGAGCAATGTCCAATTAAGGGACAGGGACAAATGGGGCTACAATGCGAAATAGGTCCAAATGGCGATACAAGAGGCCATCAAAGGCCGGAATTACATGTGACCCCAGGGAGTCGTGGGTCCCCCTTTATAGGAGCTGATGATGTAGATCAATCATCGGACATGCAGGATACGACCCAAGTCATTAATCTGACTACACTGTCCCTAACGGAGTCACTGATTACACTTTTAAAAGGTCTCACATTCACACCGGTACCACGTTTTGACAAGTTTAGTTGGGTGAAGGATATTAATTTATTTGCACAGAAATTAGCACTGCACAAACAATTTGTCAGTATGTCATCTGATACGGGTAAGTTAATCCAAAAAGAACAACAAACATTGCATACCCTGGAAAGTCTTCAGATGGAAAGTAAGGGCTATTGCATTGATATTGTACCTCCATTGACAGACCTGAAACCAAGATCTAGATGGACCCCACCATTCTCACAGTTTAAAAACATTGAGACCTTTGTTGAACTGGTCTCTCAAGATATCGACAAATTTAAAACAAAACCGGATATTTTTCCGGAAAACCTGACAAATGAGGAATATGTGGCTCTTGAGGAACTAAGGTCAAACAAGAACATAGTCATTAAATCAAGTGACAAGGGGGGCAACATCGTCATTCAAGACAGAACGGAATATGACCAGATGGTTAATAGGTTATTGATGGACAAAGAAATATATGAGATTCTAAAAGAGAATCCCGCAAATAGATACCTCAATGAATTACATCTAATCCTAAAGACAGGGAGAGAGAGATGCTTGATATCCAAAGAAGAATTTGAATTCCTGTATAATAAAAGTCCCACTATTGCGACGTTCTATGCACTTCCAAAGGTGCATAAGAAAAAGGTCCCAATACCGGGACGTCCAATAGTGTCAGGGAATGATGCCTTGACACAACTGGCTAGTGAATACGTGGATGCTGTGTTGAGACCATTTGTAACATCACTACCGTCCTATATTAAGGACACCACTGATATCCTCACCAAAATTAGTGGTATAACACTATCCGCATCCACTTTACTAGCAAGTTTAGATGTCGAGGCTTTATACAGCAATATTGGACATGAGATTGGCATAAAGGCCATCAAATATTTTCTGGACACCAAGAGCACTTGTTTTCACGAACATAATGAATTTGTACTGAGCTTACTGAGATTCATACTCACCCACAATTATTTCTTATGCAATGGGGCCTTTTATCATCAGATGAAAGGCACCGCTATGGGGACACCTTGTGCACCGACTTTTGCTAACTTGTTTTTGGGGTGGTGGGAGGATCAAATAGTATTTTCAGACACCTATGCACATTTCACAAGTCACATTTTATTTTGGGGTAGATTTATTGACGATGTTTTGTTATTTTGGGATGGCGACAAACAAGAGTTCATAGAATTTGTGGACCAATTAAATATCAATAATATAGGTATGCATTTTACCTGGGAGATTCATCCAAATACCATTTGTTTCCTGGATTTAACAATTAAGAAAGATAAAAATGGGCAGATTTTAACAGAGATTTTTCGGCATAGCCAACATTGACGAATAGCCTCCTCCATTGGACAAGCTGGCATCCGACACCATTGAAAAATGGGATACCGGTCGGTCAATATTTAAGGGCCAGAAGAAACTGTACGACAGAGGAAGCCTTTAAAAAGGAGTCGGGCGAATTATATAAACGTTTTTGAGCAAGAGGCTATCCGCGAAAAACCCTTAAAAAAGCCTTCAATCGAGCAAAGAGCTTTTATCTCAAAAAAAGAGAATTGATTCCATGCAGGAAACAAAAAAGATAAGATGTATTGGTACATACGATCATAACCATTTGCAGATAATAAACATCCTTAAAAAACATTGGAAGATACTTACCGGTGACCGAGATTTGAATACAGTCATATCACCATATCCGAGTGTGACCTACAGAAGAGGACAAAACCTGAGGGACAAATTGGTCCACAGTTTTCTCCCTGCAATGCAAAAAACAAGAAACCTGGTTAAAATCAAACACTGTGGGGTCATTCCCATGTGGTAATTGCACACAGTGCAAATATGTACCCAAAGTCAAGAAGTTTAGAAATCCGGTGGACGGGCGAGAATGCACCATAAGAGAGTTCTTCAACTGTCGGAGTAGTGGGATCATATATGTGGCCTCGTGTTCCTGCCCTAGTTTATATGTAGGAAAAACAATACAGGAATTTAGGAGAAGAATATCAGGACACATTAGTGCCATCAATACAGAAAAAGACACTTCACTGTATAGACATATTACATATGCCCACAACAGTAATTTGAACATCTTGAAATTCTGGGGTTTGACCAAGATCAAATTGGGCCCCAGAGGGGGTAACCTGGACCAAAAGTTGCTTCAGGAAGAGGCAAGATGGATCCATAGGTTGCGGACCCTCAGCCCAAATGGCCTAAATGAAGGATTTTCGTATACGGCCTTTATTTAACATTTCACATAGTAAAGATCATGATAACCTATTTATGAGGAATACTGCCAAGAGTCAGGCAGGTATAGAACGATGTGCCTAATTGATTGCAGGTCATGGGATCACTAGGTAATCATATAGCCATCCATACCCATATACCCTTCGCATCCGAAGACCCTTAAATAATACTTTGACTGCATTTGATAAAGTGAGTATGGTCTGCATGTATTCTACATTACATTGACCATGAAATAACAGCATTGTGGCTCTCTACAAAAATGAGTATGGGCTGTATGTATTCCATACAGTACTGGCCAATAATTGAGACCTCTCCTGGCCAAATACAGTTTGGTATAGTCCAGTTATTGGTCTTTACATATCAAAGTCACACAATCCTGTGATATGGGGTGATTGGCCTCCATACACTGATGCCATATATTTATACAATGCATGTTACAGTATGTAACCATATTACAGCATGGTAACTGGTTTTATACACTGTTACCATAGAGTCAATAGACCTTTATTCAGGTACATATACATAAGATCATATGTACATAGTATAACATGGATAGACAGGAGGGCCATCAGTAAGAACAATTCTGTGCTAGCTCTATATATATTCCCCCCAACATGGGTGAAAATAGATCAGTGACACCCAGATGATTAACTCACAAATTTGAGTACCATAGGTGGGGAGGAGATAGAACGGCGACGGGAGTTCAGTGTGGGTTAAAATGGGAGTGTACGCAGGAATACCTCACAGTGATGCGCCCGCTCCAGTCAGCAACATGTGCCGGCTGGTTAGTAACGTGCACCAGCCAATTTGCATTATCGCTTCATCATTGGATGCTGACGGCTGGGGGCGTATCCCAGACATGCATATCAATCGGGATTGTGTAGCGCGCGCACGCTAGTACCCCACATCCCCTGACGAAGCCACTTCTGTGGCGAAACATGTCGGGTGGGGTGTAATCGTGCTGCGCTTTAGTTTTAGACAGTCCAAGCGTGGAATTCCAGTGAGCGATGTGTCACTGAGGGCAAGTCAGCTAGACATATGTGTGGTTATCGAATCAATGGAATCACTGCACAGTACAGAGAGATAAAGACAGGGGCGGCATAGAGAATAGTGTTCAGTAACAATGTATGCCATTGAGTCATGCGTTCCTTACACATTGTAGCAATTGCAGGGCAATTGACCAAAGTGCTATACCTGTGAAATAAACAGGCAAAGATTAACCACAATAAACGTTGTGTGGTTGGACTTTAGCACTATTCAGTCATCCAGAAGCCTGCCTTCTATGTGCATACGCATGAACAACAAATCAGCCATTACAATACCAGCTTGTCTCTATCATCTATATAAGTCATGCTCAGCTGTTCTTGGTTAATGCATGCCTTTAGGAACAGGGTTATGTGCATACCTGTTGCATAATTGCACTTTAAATCACGCATGTTGTTTTGCCCATTTTCCTACATAGTGCAATGAGCATTGGGATGTAGTTACAACAGCCATATGGCCACACGCCTCTCAGTTACCATCTTGGACTGATAGTTTTACTTTTCTTTCTGTCCTGACACCGTAGTTTTAAAACAATGAAATAAAGAGACAATTTTATAAAATTTAGTGGAGATCCCTAAAGGGATTTTTTTGGTCTATTGACCGTTGTTCATTAACCTCATTCTTGGCGCACATACTGTTGCTGAACCTAAACCTGACCAACTGCAGCAACCCCAGATCATAGCACAGCCCCCACAGGCTTGTACAGTAGGCACTAGGCATGATGGGTGCAGCACTTCATCTGCCGCTCTTCTTACCCTGATGCGCCCATCACTCTGGAACAGGGTAAATCTGGACTCAGACCACATCACCTTCTTCCATTGCTCCAGAGTCGAATCTTTATGCTCCCTAGCAAATTGAAGCCTTTTTTACTGGTTTGCCTCACTGATTAGTGGTTTTCTTACAGCTACACAGCTGTTCAGTCCCAATCCCTTGAGTTCCCTTCGCATTGTACGTGTGGAAATGCTCTTACTTTCACTATTAAACATAGCCCTGAGTTCTACTGTTGTTTTTCTTCGATTTGATTTCACCAAACGTTTAAGAGATCGCCGATCACGATCATTCAGGATTTTATTCTTCCTCGAATGCGATGGGTCCCCACTATCCTTCCAGTTTTTAATAATGTGTTGGACAGTTCTTAACCCAATTTTAGCAGTTTCTGCAATCTCCTTAGATGTTTTCTCTGCTTGATGCATGCCAATGATTTGACCCTTCTCAAACAGACTCTTTTCCACGACCACGAGATGTGTCTTTCGACATGGTTGTTTACAAAATGAGAAGCAACTCATTGCACCAGTTGGGGTTAAATAACTTATTGCCAGCTGAAAGATAATCTCCCATGTAGTAATTATCCAATAGGAGGCTCATAATTATTTGCTTAGTTAAATCCAGGTGGTGACTTTTTTTTTGGACAGGCAGTGTATATCAAGTTTTTGGAAAGACTCAATATTTCCAGTGTTGACTCTTCTATTTCAAGACTTCTGCAATTCGCTCTCACATGCTGGATATCTGCAACAAATTCTGACTAATGGCAACCCATTCTTGCCTAATCAGAGCTTGGACTTTATCACAATTTCTGTGGTTTTGTTTGTCCACCCGCTTCTTGAGGACTGACCACCGGGTCTCAATGGGAATTTCCTGGCCATGGAACCAAAATTTTAATGTTTTGTCCACCAGGACACCTAGATATCACCTTTGCCTTAAGACATGGAGTCCCATCGTGTTCATGACCACATTGCTCCTGTGTGGTTGGGAGAAGTTGCTCTTGGAGGATGTTTTGATATAGTTTTCTATTCATGGCAGCGTTCTTAGGCAAAATTATAAATGAGCTACTCCCTTGGATGAGAAGGAACCCCACACATTGGAATGGTCTCAGGATGATTTACCATTGACATGCACAATGAAACAAATGCTTTTGCAGGATGGCCTGGTGCTAAGAAAGGCAGCAAAGAAGCCACTTCTCTCCAAAAAAAAAACATCAATGACACATTGACATTCTGCAGGATGTACAGGGATTGGACTGCAGAGGACTGAGGTAAAAAAAAATTCTGATGAAGCCTCGCTCTGACTATTTGGGACATCTGGAAAAATGATTGTCTGGAGAAGAAAAAGTGAGTGCTACCATGAGTTCTGTGTCATGCCAACAGTAAAGCATCCTGAGACTATTCATGCTTGGGGTTGCTTCTCATTCAAGGGAGTTTGTTTACTCACTCTTAACTTCTCACAACAATGTATTGGGGAGTTTATTGCTGTAAAATTTTATTTTCTTTTTTGCCTTTAAGAAAATCATATGCATCATCAGCTCATAAGAAGTGAGTGCCAGCCTGGTAGATTAGTTCACATCACCATTTATTTTTCTGTTCTTCTGAGGAGCCGTTATTTTGAGCATCAGTTATGATCATTTGTGTCACTTCCATCAGAGATCAGTTATTTTTGACCGTAAAAAAAGTCCTGCATGCATTCTCCCATCACAAATTACTGATCTCTGACGGAACTGACACAAACTGATCGTAACTGATGCTCAAAATAACAGATCCGATTTTTATATTCTGACGGATCAGAAGAAGGGAAAGCTAAATAGTGATGTGAACTCAGCCCAGGGCCGGCTACAGGTTCATGTGGGCACTTGGGCAATAATGCCTTAGTGGGCCCCATTAAGGCATTTTGCAAGATGCACGTGGCAATAAAACTGCATGTATTATAATTATATAATAAATAATAAAAAATAAAAAATTAGGCAGCACTCCAGTTCCAGTGAAGGGTGTTTGACCCTTGTGTGTGAATAAACACTGAAGTTTGCTTTACAAACAGTTTTTTTTCCTCTGTTGTGCGTCCGCTTACCCTGCCTACCGGATCGAATGCCCACACAACATACACAAAAGACGCATTACTCCTTTGCCGAGATAATCCATCCCACTGCACAGGTATAACCCTGTTATAACGGAAAGCCATAACGGACTCCATAACGTTAGTATGAACCCACCCTTACACTGTTAGATACAAACTTAGCAGTTCTGCTCTGCATCTAGGACGTAATACATAAAGGTCCAAAGTTCCTCAATTCACCTTTGGGCTCTTTCACACCTGCGTTCTTGTCTTCCGGCATAGAGTTCCGTCGTCGGGGCTCTATGCCGGAAGAATCCTGATCAGGATTATCCTAATGCATTCTGAATGGAGTGAAATCCGTTCAGGATGCATCAGGATGTCTTCAGTTCCGGAACGGAACGTTTTTTGGCCGGAGAAAATACTGCAGCATGCTGCGCTTTTTGCTCCGGCCAAAAATCCGGAACACTTGCCGCAATGCCGGATCCGGAATTAATGCCCATTGAAAGGCATTGATCCGGATCCGGCCTTAAGCTAAACGTCGTTTCGGCGCATTGCCGGAGCCGACATTTAGCTTTTTCTGAATGGTTACCATGGCTGCCGGGACGCTAAAGTCCTGGCAGCCATGGTAAAGTGGAGCGGGGAGCGGGAGAGCAGCATACTTACCGTCCGTGCGGCTCCCGGGGCGCTCCAGAGTGACGTCAGGGCGCCCCAAGCGCATGGATCATGTGATCGCATTGGACACGTCATCCATGCGCATGGGGCGCTCTGACGTCATTCTGGAGCGCCCCGGGAGCCGCACGGACTGTAAGTATACCGCTCCCCCGCTCCCCGCTCCTACTATGGCAACCAGGACTTTAATAGCGTCCTGGGTGCCATAGTAACACTGAAAGGTTCCGTCTTCAAATGCTTTCAGTACACTTGCGTTTTTCCGGATCCGGAGTGTAATTCCGGCAAGTGGAGTACATGCCGGATCCGGACAACGCAAGTGTGAAAGAGGCCTTAGCCTGTATTCAGCAAAGTAAGGATGGGTTCACACTAGCGTTATGGAGTCCGTTATGGCTTTCCGTTATAACAGGATTATAACGTAACATAATGGAATCCATAGGATGGAATGCAAAACGGAAGCCTTTAAGAGGCATTCCGTTTTGCTCCGTTATTATAGAAGTCTATGGGAAAACTTAACAGATCCGTCTGGGTCCCGTTATGCAAGACGGAAAACAAAGTCCTGTCCTGTCCAAAGTCCGGGTCTTTGTTTTCCGTCATGCATAACGGGAACCAGACGGATTCGTTTTGATTCCCATAGACTTCTATTAGGACGAGAGCAAACGGAATGCTTTTTAAAGGCGTCCGTTTTGCATTCCGTCATAATGCAAGTCTATGGGCAGCAAAACGGATCTGTCCTTCCATCTTATGGATTCCGTTATTTTCCGTTATTACCCTGTTATAACGGAAAGCCATAACGGACTCCATAACGCTAGTGTGAACCCACCCTAACCCAAATGACTTATTGTTGTTAATTTACATTTTTTTTATTTTATTGAAAACAGATTAAAAAAAATATATATTTCATATTTAATTTGCATTGTAGTAAATATACACAACTTTCTTTCTAGCTACATTCAGAAAAATGGGAATATTTACTTAAAATGACAGAGCTCACACCAGGATATGCGGAATCGTGCCACAGCTACTTCCATGTCACTTCAAAAGAGAGATGGACGCATATTCGACTCAACATGTACCCAGGTAAATGGAGATCTGCATGATAGAATACATTGATTAAAAGGGTTGTCCAGGAAATATTTTTTTCTAAATGCTGGGAATGCTTCATGGTGGGAGCACACGTGGTATAAAAATCCATCAGAAAATATGCATGTGGTTTTTTACTTGTGGATTAGGATGGTGGATTTCTTTGTGAATTTGGATGCAGATTTCTGTGTGGATTTTATTCTTATTGAAATGAAGAGCTGCAACACATCATTATTTACGCTGCTATTCCACACCGGAACACAGGGCAGGGATTGACACTTTTCAACCACATAGGATAAGATCGGAGAAGTCTTTATGCTGTGTATTCTTTGGCAGATTCTTCAACCATGTGTGAATACCCCCCTAGGGTAGGATTACACATGGTGGATACGCTGCAGATTTGCACTTGCTGCATATCCACAGCATTGTACACTACCAGCAAAGTATATGAGATTCTATGAAATCTTATCCACACGCTGTATAAAAAATCAGCAAGGTAAATTGAACTGCAGACTTGAAATATGCAGCCTGTCCATTTATGGTGCAGATTTCCATCACAAATTTCACTCATGGGAAGGGTGCACCTGCAATCCACAAAAAAAACACATTAAAGGCTATGTACACTATCGGAGACAATTTTTATTTATTATTGCATTTTACTCATTTTTTACTAAAAATCATATTTTCAATTGACCTTTATTAAAAATATTGAGCCATTCTTTCACAAAGGGTTAATTGTTTCTCTAACTGTGCGACTGCTACTTTCAACCATCTAATAAACCTCATATCTAAACTACTAAGAGGTCCTAAACACTTATTTGAGCCACATTCTTATCAGTAAGGTAAGAACTGAGCTACAATGAGTGTTTATAAGGTCAGAGAGCAGAGATAAGGAGCCCGTCAGCTCACGGAAGGGAGAGAAAATCCAGAGGCTGCTACTAGAGCATCTCAGCTCTGCACAGAAAACAGGGCTCCATATTTATAATAAAGACCAATTGAAAACATGATTTTTAGCTCAAAATGAGCACAATGCAATAAAAAAAATTGATCCCAAAGGTGTACATGGCCTTTAAAAAAAATGCAAAAACTCATGTCATTTTTTGCCATTGTCCATGCAACAAAATCCACAGCTAACTTGTCTTCTGTATTTTGTTTCCCATGTTTAATTTCCTGCTGCTCCAGCTCTGCTGTTATGGTGGCCCTCAGTAGTCTCTGATAGCTTCCTGCTGTGCCATCTACCCATATAACTGCTGCAGCCAATCACTGACCTATGCACTCATGCATTGTACTTACAGTACAGATGAACAGATGAGACCACTTAAGCCCGTGATTGGTGATGGGGTGGCCAAGTTCACATTTGCAGAATAGACATAATATTATGTCATTTTTGTATCCAGTAACCAGCACTTATATACAAAAATTATACCTCAATGCACCAGGTGCGTATGTGCAGAGATATGTCACACCTCCTATAAATTTATTTACCGTATGTAGACTGAGTATATATAAAATTTAACTTTTACTATGATTTCACTTAAAAAACGTTGGTGGTAGCAGTGAGACAAAGACAATAGACTTACATACATATAAACACTTATTGTGCCACCTTATAAGACCACAGTGAGGTAGTACTGGGTGGGTCTTACCCCGTCCTGTAGATACACGGTCAGGGTTGATGGGTGGCGGCAATGCTCCAGTGTGGTCACAGGCACTGGTGTCCAGTTGTTAGGATAATATGGCAATCTGGATACTCCTATAATGCCCTGGTCTAGAGCCCTCCCTATATGGATGGTCAGGGGCTATCCTCATAGACCTGCCTCAACGACACGGAGCACTCGCCCCGACAGGGACAGGTTCCGTATGGGGTCGCCCCTGTCGGGGCGAGTGCTCCGTGTCGTTGAGGCAGGTCTATGAGGATAGCCCCTGACCATCCATATAGGGAGGGCTCTAGACCAGGGCATTATAGGAGTATCCAGATTGCCATATTATCCTAACAACTGGACACCAGTGCCTGTGACCACACTGGAGCATTGCCGCCACCCATCAACCCTGACTGTGTATCTACAGGACGGTGTAAGACCCACCCAGTACTACCTCACTGTGGTCTTATAAGGTGGCACAATAAGTGTTTATATGTATGTAAGTCTATTGTCTTTGTCTCACTGCTACCACCAACGTTTTTTAAGTGAAATCATAGTAAAAGTTAAATTTTATATATACTCAGTCCACATACGGTAAATAAATATCCAGTAACCAGACCTTGTCATTTGCTTCTAGACATGTTATTTCCTAAGTACATTAGGTACTATTAGAGTAGAGCCAAACTTGTCTCACCACAGGCAGCCTCTTTCATCTGAGCACTACTGCCACAGGTTCAGCTTCCAAGACTACCACCAGTGCTTCAGAAAAAAAAAAAGATGGCAGCCGTATCACAGATGAAGCACATGTCACTTATAAATGATTTCTTAGGGAAATACTCTTGCTAAAGTGAGACCCCAAGACAAGAGAAAAGAGCTGTAGTGCAAAAATAGCACAGTCCTACGTCAGTTGCAAGGATGCTGGGATTTTATGCATATTTCTGTGTTTTGAACATTTCAATGAAGCCATAAGGGAGATATCATGCGTCTAATTTGTATCTTGTGATATTACTAAAACTCTGTTGTGACTCCTCGAGTACAGCAGCTGACTCCATGTGTGATCTAATATTTCCAAGATGGCGGAATAACTCGCTTTAAAGTCTATGGCATCGGACAGAGAGATTGGTCTTTATGTGGCCCAAATGACCTGGAGGACCTTCTTTCGATGGCTAATGGAAGCGTGTGTCTTGGATACAGTGATGCACATTACGGCCATCCCCGGAATCTCATAGGTATATGTATATAAAATCAATTGCATGGCCCCCTGTGGGGAAATATTGAACATCTTTTTTTTTACATTTTATTATTGTCATTGACATGTAGGCCTAGGAAGAGCGGCTGACATGGGTGACGGGTGGGAGACAGCAAGAAGACTTGATCGGCCTCCCATTCTAAAGGTAACCAAAAAACAGCTTTTTATTAAACAAAAATAAAAGTTCTACATACTGTTAGGCCTCATGCACATGGTCAAACTACATACCCGTAGGGAACGTGTTGTTTACATTACAACCATGGGACGTCACGTTCTCCACCAGAAGCAATGTTTACCAGTTAAAAAACAATGGGGCAAATTTATCAAACTGTCTAAATGAAAAAATATTTGTTGCCCATAGCAGCCAATCACAGGACAGCTTTTATTTTTTACAGGGGTTAGAAAAAACTAAAGCTGCACCATGGTTGTTTGCTATGGGCAAGAATTATTCTTGTAGCCTTTTTCAAAAATCTGCCCCATAGTTTAAAAAAATAGAGTTGGACATAGAAAGATGTGTCTCCTAGATGGCTCCCATCCGGCTTCTAGCCATCCAGCTTGGTTTAAGTAACAAGTCCCTCGCTATATGGCAACCATGCTTGCCTCTTTATAAAACTAGGATTTCTCTAAAATGCCACTGCTTTTCAGAGTAAAATGTAGTTCATTGTAATAAGGGAGCTGGTTTGTATCTTGATAGTTGCCAACAATCCCGAATTTGCAAGGGTTGTCCCTAATTATCAGAGACAATCCCATCAAATTTGTGCTTAAACGAGTGGGGCTTATGTAAGCCATGCCCACAAGTGGGCATTGTCAAGTGGATCTGGCCATTCCTTAAATGCCCTGATTTTACCAACAGGAAGTATGTATTTTATGCTGTCCACAGTTCTGTAGAAAGAACATGAAGGTACATTATTGGCTAATAGTTTTCTATGGATGTCATAATCAAGATCCATTTAGTACAGAGTGCTGTCATATGTATCAGGTCACATATGGAATAATGGAATTACACTCTGTCTGGTTGTAGATCAGAAATTTTTTATCTTTTGAATACTTTAACTCTAGAGCAATTCCACTTGACATGGGTTCGTTCTAAGCTCTTGACATTTCAAGATAATTCACAAATTTTCTGGTAAAGAAGTTTGTCTTTTACTTTGGAATATTGTTGTAAATGTACAGTATGAATTATAAGCCATGGATGAAATGTGTGCATTATAGGCTGATAAAAAAGGCATACTCCAAGTCCCGGGAAACGAATGGACAGTGTTTCGGCTTGGCCATCCTGGTCTAATAACACACCTAGAAATAGACACTAACCACTTTAAAGGTAAGTCTACTGTAAAGTGGAGATGTTTCATCAATGTGATTCAAAGATATTTTCCAGATATAAATATATTCATACATACAGTCAATTAGTTAAACTACTCGATCACTCAAATCTTTGGCTACCTTAAATGGACACTAGCAGCCTATATGTGAATATACTGTGTGATATTTTAAATACAAAACATGTGGCTAGTTTTCTGGCTCTAACTTTTTGAAGTGACTGAAGTAATCTACTTCCTGTCCTGCTTCTTTAACGACTTCTTTGTTTGGACTTAACCAGAGAGTCCCCCTGTAGTCACTCAAGTAGAACATCACACTTTTCACTAATCAATGCAATACTCTTCTGTGGCCATCTTTATCTAGCCCTATCAAAAGTACAATACAGCTGTCATACTGGCATCCTAATGTAATGGACAGTGGATGTGGACCCACTATTCCAACTCACCAGTTTGAGTGTGGGCTAAACCTAAGGGCATTGTCCTGGCAGGTCCCTTTGCTTTCACACTTTAACGCCTGTTCATGGATCTGGACTTCGCTGCAGGGGACCAACCAGGTCACTACCTCCTGGAGTAGTTGGGTGCTGACCCACGGGGGTCAGAGACAAGGGACCAGGCAAAAGACATAAAGGGTTATTTACTAACAGAAATACGCTTGTATTTCTGGTGCAGATTGTGGCACAAAGGTCCTTTGTGCCGCAATTGGCGTGTGGATCAGTACATCCTTCCCTCTGTTAGAACTGCCTATACTTGTCCACAAAATTGAGAAGAATTGGATATGTAGATGAATATGTTCTTTTTTTATTTTATTTTTTTTAACAGACATACATATGCGGACAGCATACGATTTGCTGTCTGTATCTTTTGTGGTCCCATTGAACTGGATGGGTACACATTTGATCCACAAAAAATGAAAATTGGATGCAGACCAAAACTACGGTTGTGTGGATGAGCCCTAAAGTCTCTTAACAGGAACGCTGCTGCCTTCACAAACATCTGATTGACGGGGTCCCAGGTGTCGGACCCCCTCCGATCAGATACTGATGCCCTATTATGAGGATAAGAATATAGATGAAACATGACCAGCGTCTTCCTTTGTGCAAGATTTATTTCCAACCAACACAGCAGACAGGCAACATTTCGGCTTCACACAAGCCTTTCTCAAGCCATATTAAAATCCACAAATTGTGAACATATCTGCTTCCCACAAGGGGATGTGCCAAATTTTCCCCCAATAAACGCTTAATATACATTTATACCTCATCATATGTATCATCATACAGTGTTATCCCATGTAATAAATCACCTTATACATCTTCCTCTCACCAACATTAGTGCATAAGTGGCCGCCACCGTCCGTCTCCTCAGCGTTCCTGAGGATTCACTGCGCATGTCTCCGCTCTTTGCGTCTTACGTCACAATCTCTCCTACTGCGCATGTCACGTCCCTTCTTTTCATTTTCACACAACTTTATTGGCAGGGACAACGGCATAACAAACATTGTTTTTACGCATTATCTATGCTATCATATCTACCGCAATGTGAAAATGATGCCAACATAAAGTAGACATATGGTGAATGGTAATAACTATTTTATGAGGTATCACTATCCATCTTAAAAGCAGCAAAATTAAAATTTAGAAAATGTCAATAGTTTTCACACTTTCTGTAAATATCAACTCAAGTTATTACCACATTACCCGATATGTCATATTTGCAAAAATAGGCAGTGGCCCTATTGGCCCTGCATGGTTTTTCCCACATTGTTCCTATTGGGAGGATTCACAGTAATCTTTGATATCTTCACACTGTTTTATGTATATTTATTTAAGGTTACGTTTTTGGAGTAGCCTTCGACCTGTTTCATACTGCCGGCAGTAGTTCTGGCAAACTGTTTTGGCAGAGAATTGGAAATGTCTGTGAATAATATTGGTCTAAACATTCCAATCTGTAGTGGTGATACATAGACACTACTTATCTCTTCCTGCAGTATGTCACAGGTCACTTTTGCTGGAAGTCCCTTCTATGTCAACCACTGATTGATTGACGTGCAGTACTCATAGAAAAGAGGTTCTCCAGCAGCTGCAGAATGTATTAAGTAGTTGTGTGTCCCAGCTTCTTCAGCACAATATACTGTAACCCCCATCAGAAGCTGTAGACCCAACCTGTGACTTTCCAGCTGTTGCACTTATCAGGACACAGCTGCAGAGCCAAAGGTTGGAGATCAGTGAGGTAGACCTTTTATTATGAAAAGGATGAGGAGGTTTAATATCCGTCAGTTAATATTTAGACAAGATTCTCTCCATTTCTTCCTAAAAGGGGTTCTGCAAGTAGCTGTGCTCCTACAAATTATGGTTCTGTGAACTGTATAAATTCACTTGGATGTGGGCTAGACTTCTGATATTGCTAAAATTTATCCCAGGGAGCGTTATCCAAGAAATAATACTACACAGCTTTACCCTGAAGCCACTGAAGCACAGGGCTAACAAAGTCTATATACTGCCAGCCTTTATCGAACAGTCTGTGATAACGTTCCTCAAACCCACTTTACTAGCCCTCCCTTTGTGTACCCTTTGACAATAAGAAGTAAACTTGTATGTACAGTATATAGGGTCATATTCTGCTGGCCGTAAGCAGTTTGGTATCAGCTGATGATATAATATCTGTGGGCATCATCAAACCCCAACTGGTGTTCAAAGGGACAAATGAGGATTGGTAATGTTGAATTTTTCTGCCAATGCCTAAGATGAGTGATCATGATCAAAGGTGATAACTGTCAGCTGGGCAGCTTATCACATGACTATGGTCATCAGTAGTCCAGTATATTGCACTTCAGCATTTCCCATCTCTATTGACCAAATGCCACTCAATTGTCATGTCCATTACAGGTAATGCACCAAACTCGTGTAAAATTGAAGCCTGCGTTCTGACTCCAAAAGAGGAAGAAGAGAGAATCAAAGACAAATGGTCTCTGACACCAGATAACAAATGGAAAACACTTCTACCTGTGACCCAGGTACGTATAAATGTTTGATAAATCCAGGCATATTGTAGACCTCTCTTCCAAAAGCACTGCTCATTGGCGTACATGTATTCCACTTCCAATGCAAAATATGTAATGGAGACCCTACCAACTGTGTGTCGTTATAAAATATGATTTTTTTATTTTATAATACAAAAATAGATATGAAAATGCTATATATAGCTTATATCAGGGATGCTTAACCTGCAGCCCTCCAGCTGTTGTAAAACTACAACTCCCACCATGCCCTGCTCTAGGCTGATAGCTGTAAGCTGTTGGGGCATGCTGGGAGTTGTAGTTTTGCAACAGCTGGAGGGCCGATGGTTGAGCATGCCTGGTTTATATCAAACAAAAATAAATAAAAACATACCAATCACGTTCCATAGCTCCATTTTTAGTGCAAACAAAGACTAAAAGTAGCAGCACAGTGCCATGCAAACACTGGGAACACAAATATATATAATTACATTACTACTATATCTTCTATATGAAAATTAGAAGATTTTTGTGCATATTTTGATCAAAATTGTGTTGGGCCCATCTACCAACAACAAGGTGGCTTCTAACAGATGGGCCCTACACTATCAGACTTGCCTCTCCTGGACTGTTGGCCTACGAAAGTTCAGGACAATGTAAAATCCAGCTCTATTATACTCTAATTAAAAGCCCTGGGCAGATGGAAAGGATCGCATGGTCCAAAAGTGGGAAGAAACTCCCCCAAATGTACAATGCAAACAAAAAGTTAGACCAGCACCCCCAAACAATATTAAAAAAAAAAGAGGGTTCAGGTGCACTCTACTATGGCTATAATACAAATGCAAACAAGTACTACAAGTAGCATCACACTGCCATGAGCAAAGACATATGCAAACACTGTAAGCAGGGATAAATGTGAATTGCATTACTACTATACTTACTATATGAAAATGAGAAGATCCTTTTTGATCAAAATTGTGTTGGACCCATCTACCAGCAGCAAGGTGGCTTCTCAAAGATGGGCCCTACACTATCAGACTTGCCTCTTCTGGACTCTTGGCCTACAAAATTCAAGGCAATGTAGAATCCATCTCTATTATACTCTGATTAGAAGCCCTGGGCAGATGGACAAGAGTGCAAGGTCCAAAATGGGGAAGCAACTCCCCCAAATGTACAATGCAAAAAAAAAAAAGTTAGACCAGCACCCCCAAACAATATAAAAAAAGGGGTTCAGGTGCACGCTACGATGGCTACAATACAAATGCAAACAAGTACTACAAGTAGAGGCACACTGCCATGAGCAGAGACATATGCAAACACTGTAAGCTAGACCAGCACTTCCAAACAATGTGAAAGAAAGGGGTTTCAGGTCCATTACTAGTACAGGTCACAAATTGACTTTGCCGGATTATTGCTAGGGGCTCAACTCCACCATTGTGTACTAATTCCTCTATATGAGCGTTATTATCTTTGGTATCCACAAATGTGCACTTCATATTAAACTCGAATTTCTGAATTGTTATTTCAGCTTCATCCTCACAAGAGACATTTTATTGAGGGAACGTCTTTATCACTTCAAGAAGTCATAACTCATGTGAAGATCACCATTGCTCCAGACGGCGGTGTAAGCCGATTACGGCTCTGGGGTTTTCCTCGACAGTTGCCTTGAGACAATGAATACCATTCCGCCACTAGAAGGATTGTCTATGTAGATCCCCTCATTTAGATGAATTTCAGACATTTTAATAGCATTAATGTGAAAATAAATCTGCATGACATAGCTGTAATTCGATAGTTCAATAATATGATACTCTGTGTGTGTCTGTATTCAGTTCCACCGGCTAGGGGAAAAATAAAAGTGCAAAAACTAAAGATTTTCTACAGGAATGACTTTTTCTTATATTAGCTATGCAGTGACACTGTGTGACAAGGCTGCATATTACCACCGAAAGTGTACATATCAACACAAGCAGATGCTATGGGAAGGGGCATTTATAGATCTCATAGGGCCCCATAGCAAAACCCCCCTTCCCCCCAGTGAGATTTCTGAAAAATTTTCATCTTATTCTGTTGAGTAGAGCATTTTTGTAATAATAAAAACTGGCATAAATACAATGATAAATCTCCCCATACAGCGCTAAATCTCTGCTCCCCCTCACATATTACAGAATTGGTTTCATGTAACCATCACTAGGGTAAGCTCAGTGCTTAGGAATTTATGGTTACCATTGTACTCAGTGGAAGCTGTAAAATCTCTGTGTAGCGAACTCCAGACAGTAGCAGTTGCAGGAAAAAGAAAATTCCATGAATCTATGTCAGGAATAGGTGAAGCAGTTCTGCACATGGCTGCCCTTAAAGCAGTCACATGGTCTGCCTCCATGGTAAGCACACTGCACTACATAGTGGCCCCCAGCATTAATAATGTCCCCCAGCATGATGACGCGACTATGCGCTACCCAGCGCACATGGTGGCGTCATCACTCTGGCAGCGCAAATCTTTCCCCATCAAGAGAGGAGCGACTGCCTCTTCAAGTGCAAGTGGATGAGGCGGGTCATTTTTTAAAATTTATTTTAACCCCTAAAAGGCCATTTTCCACTAATGTACCCATTTTTAACAGCTGTTAGATGGGTGCAGTCCCATTGATTTCAATACGGTCCGTCTGGCTGTGCAAGGGGCCAAAAATACGTTGCGCTATTTTTTGAAGGCCATTATTCACTGGCTATGTGAATAGCCCCATTGACTTAAATTTTAATATTTTAATAGTACGAGCGTTTTTTGCATGCGTTGATACCCATGATGTGTATTTTTTTATGTTTTTATTTTTATTTTGGGGAAAGATGATTTAAATTAATTTTTATTTTATTTTATTCTTACATTTATAAGAACAATTTTTTTAAAAAACTTTTTATAGTTCCCCTAGGGAACTATAACAAGCAATCATTGGAGTCTGAGGATTTTACTGTTGTTTCTATAGAAATGACTATGCAGCAGCCTCCTGTCACACAGGAGGACAGGGGTTGCTACTAACAAGCTCCAACTCTCCCAATCTCCGCCGGGGGGAGTTCGGCATCTGAAGTGTTTAATGTCCGCGACCGACATTACCGCCGGTCGCTGACATTAGCCACAGGTGCCAGCTGTATGAAACAGGAGGCACCCCGAGGCTATAGCGCCCGCTCTGCACGCAAGCGGGTGACATTTTTATATGCCCGACTGCCAACATATTTTTATGTGGGGCGGTTGGGAAGGGTGTAACCTATATACATTCAACACTGCTGGTCGAAACACAGTTCGGTTCACTTCCAAAAGTGCAGAGATCTTTTAGTTAAACGATACTTAAAATATAAAAGGTAATTACACCTCTGGGTACAGTCAGATGTGGCGGATACATTGTGGAATTTAGGTGCAAAATCCATAGCATTTTACGGTATCAGCAGAGCGGATACAGACATGAGGTGCAGATTTTAAATTTGCAGCATGGATTTCACCCTTTGCAATGCCTAGGGTGAACTCCATGGCAAATCCACCGCAAAATGCGCAACAAATGCACATGTAACACATACAGATTTTGCCACAGATGTAATGCCGATTTTGCTTCAAAATTGTGGTGAAATTCACAGTAAAAAAAATGTGCTTTGTACTTGAACCTGTCACCTCTCCTGATATTTCTATTTGTATTCCTCGTGTAATAACAAATCTGGAACATCTTTTCTTATGTATTATTCCTTCTAAAAGTTTATGAAATAACAGCCGGCTGTCTGAAATGAATGTGCATCTGGGTGTTACCTTTTTTTTGGGGGGGGGGGGGGGGGGGGGGGGTGTCCCTGCACGATCTGGCACTATCCAATCAGACTGTGTCAAACTGTGCAGGGAAACCCCTCAAATGGTTACACCCAGTTGGACCCTCATGACAAACGTCTGACAATTACATTTCTAGAAGGAATAGTAGAGACACGACACAACATGGGGTTATATGAAAAGATACCAGAATTGTTGTAACATGGGGAATGCAAGTACTTACTGAAACATGTCAGGAAGGCAGTCTTTTACAAACTACTATTCTATTCAGGAGGGGGCAGATTAAAGGGAAACTATTGGAGGTTTTATAAAAATGAAATATCATTCAAAATGTCCCTGGATCATTGCATAGCAACCTGCCCAGGTCTGTACATTGTCTTCTTCTTACTACATCTTCTACAGGCTGTTTCCTGTTAGTTTGCGCTCTACCTGTGACATGCATGCTGCTGCACCTCTCCGGGGCCTGCATGTGGTCCACCTGTTGATATCATGCAATACAGTAAGTGAGACTTTTCAAGGTGTGCTCAGAACAGCGGAGTAAAGCATTGCTTTGTAGGTGTGTTCAGGGCATGGCGTAGACTGGTCAGGGGATGTGTGAACTGATTTCCTGTGGAATATGGGGGCGTTGTGTAGGAAGGGTTCTTGTTTAAGGCTTCTTTCACCCTTGCATTGTTAATTCCGGTATTGAGATCAGGCAGAGGATCTCAATATTGGAATTAAACGGATCCGTTTTGATTTCGCACATCAGGATGCATCCGTTCTGTTAGGATGCGGTTATGTGAAATCAAATGGAAAAATAGGATCCGTCGCTAAATACATTAAACGTCAATGACTTACATTGTTTTTAGTGACAGATGTTTTTTTTCCCCGATTTTATGACCAGACACAAAATGGCAGCTTGTGTCGGTTTTTTGTCTGGTCACAAAACGGAATGCTGACGGAACGGTAGACATCCTGATGCATCCTGAACGGATAATTTACCATTAAGAATGCATAAAGGACTAAACTAAACGGAAAATTTTTTTTTTCCGGGATTGAGATCCTCTGCCGGATCTCAATACCGGAAAACAACAATGCAAGTGTGAAAGTAGCTTTAGCTCATGAAATTTAAAATCCTAAAAATATCCCCGACAACCACTCTGCATGTAAATGATTACTATTATTTGATTTATTAGTGCAATGTAATTAGCAAAGCATATATTGCACAGCGTCACCTAACAGGCTACGTGTATTGAGACGCGGCTATCTGTCCTGAGTGGGACTGCTTTCTGTTAATATAATGATTGTTTTTCTTAAACTCCTGGCATATAAAGTTACAAGGGCGTGATAGGAGACGTCCTGATGACCTCCCAGGCTAACCAGCTCAATCGCTCTTATCTTACGACTGGAACAATTCATTTTAAAACAAATCAAACTAAAGTGAAGCTTGTATCAGGAGAGAAAGAAAACAGACAAATGTCAATTGTCAGTTACAGCGCCTGTTAATACAACAGAACCAGAGTGAGATAGAGAGACCTGATACTCCCCTAGGAGTCCAGAAGTAATGAAGTCACTGAAAAGTTTGCAACTCTATTAGGAAAGTCATGTAGAAGAGAAACAGCATTTACTACTTTTATGCTACATTTCCTATTATCATTTTTGTGACTCGCCCTAGAAAACAGAGGGTGGGTATTAATGGTACACATTCAGATTGGGTCACTGTCACTAGTGGGGTACCTCAGGGGTCAGTAGTATAGGGGTCACTGTCACTAGTGGGGTACCACAGGGGTCAGTAGTATAGGGGGTCACTGTCACTAGTGGAGTACCACAGGGGTCACTAGTATAGGGGGTCACTGTCACTAGTGGAGTACCACAGGGGTAGGTAGGGATCACTGTCACTTGTAGAAGGCTTGCACAGTAAAATATCAGTTTTCGCAGATGACACTAAACTGTGTAAAGTAATTAACACTGAAGAGGACAGTATACTACTACAGAGGGATCTGGATAGATTGGAGGCTTGGGCAGATGAGGTTTAACACTGACAAATGTAAGGGTATGCACAGGGGAAGGAATAATGCAAGTCACCCGTACATACTAAATGGTAAAACACTGGGTAACACTGACATGGAAAAGGACCTAGGAATTTTGGTGAACCGCAAACTAAGCTGTAAAAACCAGTGTCAGGCAGCTGCTGCCAAGGCCAATAAGATAATGGGTTGCATCAAAAGGGGCATAGATGCCGTGATAAGAGCATAGTCCTACCACTTTACAAATCACTGGTCAGACCACACATGGAGTACTGTGTACAGTTCTGGGCTCCTGTGAACAAGGCAGACATAGCAGAGCTGGAGAGGGTCCAGAGGAGGGCAACTAAAGTATTAACTGGAATGATACGAATAAATAATTGGCCTGCTGCTATATTAAAATACTAAAATCAAACACTTTTAACCATGATATAAGCTGTAACATACATACACCACAGAGGAAGAAACTAATTCAGTTTCGAAACGCATCTGGTGAGCAAGATCCCAAAAATCTATTTCCATATTGTCTGCAAAACAGGACATACTTAGGGTACTTTCACACTAGCGTTTTTGTTTAGACCTTTAAAAATTAGAAAAAAATGAATACCTGATCGTTTTTTTCGGATGACAACCGAAAAGACGGATCCTGTATTGCAATGCATTTGTGAGATGGATCCGCATCCGGATCCGTCTCACAAATGCATCCATTTGCGTCCGTATTGCCGGATCCGGCAAGCAGTTCCAGCGACGGAACTGCCTGCCAGAATCCTCGGCCGCAAGTGTGAAAGTACCCTTAGAATATTGGAGCTTTGTATGACTACCAAATACGCTGGGCGACTCCCTATCATCACTTCGCATGCACAGAAAATCACAGTGCCGGCACTGGCGCAAGGTCTGAATCACAAGTACAGAAACCATTAGCTGGAGGAAATACCAGATTTCAACACGTTTGTAAGGTTCGTGGAATCACATCTATTTGTAGAGCGGACCGAGACGTCATACTGGTAAGCAGCATCTATGGGAGTCTGTTACACGGATGTCGGATGCGATATGAGAGAGGTACAGTGGATATAAAAAGTCTACACACCCTTGTTAAAATGTCAGGTTTCTGTGATGTAAAAAAACAAGACAAAGATAAATCATTTCAGAACTTTTTCCAACTTTAATGTGACCAATAAACTATACAACTCAATTGAAAAACAAACTGAAATCTTTTAGGTGGAGGGAAGAAAAAATATAAAAATAAAATAATATGGTTGCATAAGTATGCACACCCTTAAACTAATACTTTGTTGAAGCACCTTTTGATTTTATCACAGCACTCAGTCTTTTTGGGTATGAGTCTATCAGAATGGCACATTTTGACTTGGCAAGATTTGCCCACTCTTATTTTCAAAAACACTCTAAATCCATCAGATTGCAAGGGCATCTCCTGTGCACAGTCCTCTTCAGATCACACCACAGATTTTCAATCGGATTCAGGTCTGGGCTCTGGCTGGGCCATTCCAAAACTTTAATCTTCTTCTGGTGAAGCCATTCCTTTGTTGATTTGGATGTATGCTTTGGGTCGTTGTCATGCTGAAAGATGAAGTTCCTCTTCATGTTCAGCTTTCTAGCAGAAGCCTGAAAGTTTTGTGCCAATATTGACTGGTATTTGGAACTGTTCATAATTCCCTCTAGCTTAACTAAGGCCCCAGTACCAGCTGAAGAAAAACAGCCCCTTGGCATGATGCTGCCACCACCATGCGTCACTGTGGGTATGGTGTTCTTTTGGTGATGTGCAGTGTTGTTTTTGCGCCAAACATATCTTTTGGAATTATGGCCAAAAAGTTCAACCTTGGTTTCATCAGACCATAACACCTTTTCCCACATGCTTTTGGGAGACTTCAGATGTGTTTTTGCAAAATGTAGCCTGGCTTGGATGTTTTTCTTTGTAAGAAAAGGCTTTCGTCTTGCCACTCTACCCCATAGCCCAAACATATGAAGAATACGGGAGATTGTTGTCACATGTACCACACAGCCAGTACTTGCCAGATATTCATGCAGCTCCTTTAATGTTGCTGTAGGCCTCTTGGTAGCCTCCCAGACCAGTTTTATTCTCGTCTATTCATCAATTTTGGAGGGACGTCCAGTTCTTGGTAATGTCACTGTTGTGCCATATTTTCTCCACTTGATGATGACTGGCTTCACTGTGTTTCATGGTATATCTAATGCCTTGGAAATTCTTTTGTGCCCTTCTCCTGACTGATACCTTTTAACAATGAGATCCCTCTGATGCTTTGGAAGCTCTCTGTGGACCGTGGCTTTTGCTGTGGGGTGCGACTAAGAAAATTTCAGGAAAGATCAACTAGAGCAGCTGAACTTTATTTGGGGTTAAGCAGAGGCACTTTAAATGATGGCAGGTGTATGCTGACCCCTATTTAACATGATTTTAAATGTGATTGCTTAATTCTGAACACAGCTACATCCCCAGTTATAAGAGGGTGTGCACACTTATGCAACCACATTATTTTAGTTAGTTTTTTTCCCTTCCCTTTACCTAAAAGATTTCAGTTTGTTTTTATATTCAGTGGTACAGTTTATAGGTCACATTAAAGGTGGAAAATGCCCCCTTACAGTAAATTGCCCCCTTACAGTAAAATGCCCCCTTTACTGCCTCGTTAGAGTAGAATCCGTGACCAACCTTTGCCTGTCTCTGGATTTGACTCTTCACTGCCTGACCTGACATCTGCCTGTTTCGCATATTGATCGTGAGCTGCCTGCCCTGACCCTGTAGCTACCATGGAAGCAGGCTGCTACCTCCCGGAGTAGTCTCTGTTTGATGACTGCTGATCCATGGGGGTCAAGAGAAACAGTGTGGAGCACCAAGGAAAAAAAACAAATGCAAGGTTGCCAACGTGCCCAGCCATTGTCTGGTAAAGATTAGCATACACTGGCCCTTTAAGGGCTGGGGGAATACGTGTGCACCCTATGGGCAGAGGTAGAGGCAATGAACAGGAAAACAGGCCGCAGCCTGCCCAACCACCAGACCCATTGGGAAGAATAGAGTGGGAGGCGAGTCCACGCTGCTGGGACCTGTCAGCACATTTCTGCCTATAAAACTGGCTGACCTAATGCATGTGCACTTACCTATGTCCCCACATTGCTGATGCAAATGAGCATATAGCAACAACGGGGTTGTTGCCATTACACCTACAGACTCAGCTCTCTCTTCAACTGCTGCATTCTCTGCACTTTGATTGACAGGGGCAGCCAGTGTTAACATGATCACGCCTTACCTTGTCTTCTCCTAAAGTCTTGTGCTGCTCCATGTGCTTCAGTATCTGATGCAGGTGGAGTACAGGAAAGAGGCTCGCAGTGTAGCTGTCCTAGGTTGCTAATATAGCTTATATATTTATACAGCTAAACCTGCCAATAACCTTAATACAGTTCCTATGTTTGTGTGTTAAAGACAAAAGCAGAGTTATTACAGTGACTTCATGTTTGGATGTCATATAACTGTTATACATATTGTGTTCACAGAAGCAGAAAAGATAATATGCCTTTAAGATTCATTATATAATGTAAGGTAAGCTCAATGACACAGCAGAAACAACAGAAAGCATAGAGTTAAACTGTTGTTGCTGGACAGGTGTCTAGACCAATCATAGCCAGCCTCACACACAGCAGGAGTTTTTACCAATCACAGCCAGCCTCACACACAGCCTGTGTGGGAAATTCCCCTAGCTGGAATCATTACACCAGAGGAGAGAAGCTGAACAGACATTCACTCGACTAAGAGCTGTGTTTTATGGAAGCAGAGAGGCCAAAATAGGTATTTAGAACAGTTATAAAATGTTCCTACTGTTAATATAGTGATTAGAACTGTATACTGAACCAGTTATATATGTGTTTACTTACAGTTCCACCAATTGCAAACTACAAAGTTCACAATCCAAATTCAAATTCCATATTGCAATCCAAATTGCATACAACCATACCAGATCATACTCAACCAATCTGCAAATAGTTACTGCTAACTGCATACTGCAAATTGCGACCAAATTCAGCAAGTAGAACTATTAGACCTCAGATATACCTCTCAGAGAGATCATAAAGTGCTGAAATTACTTAAAGGGAGAGTACAGATACTGAAGAGAGAAATATATCCACCATGTTATGTTAAGTGACAAGATTGAACAGTTGAATCACCGTCTTATGCATGCCGCCATTTTGTGATATCTTTTCAACACGTGTTATGTACATGGACTATCTGCTGCGGAGGCGGCAGTGTTATTTATGAAGAAAAGTTGAAGTTAATAAAGAAGTTATTTCAATCATTTGGTGTGCTCTTTAAACCTACTGTTTCCATAGAACGGCGCTAGAGTAATTACAGAGTAATAGACAGTCTGGTTAGACTAAAAAGTCAGAGATATCAGAATTCTTCTAATGCCATAGCGCAAAAGGCACTTCATAGAGCTTCGCCTATCACACTGTGTGATGTGTGTAATGTTTTAGACACATCCAGATACATGACATCCAACAACTCACTCCGGTCCAGTGAAGATCTTACGCTTTATTCCTTATCAGCCTCATAGTTCACTTAAAGGGGTAGTCCACTTTTTATTTTTTAATTTACAGTGTGTGATAGGAAATCAATAGCAATACAATCATGCACATATTTAAACTTTAGCTTCCATACCTTAATTATATCAGGTAGCTGACCCCCATGTGTGCACGGATCAGTCCTATTCAATGTATCCATGGCATCCATCCTGTGACCCCTGACATAAGAACAAGCAGCAGTGTAACATGACATACATGTACTGGGTCAGCATACAGGACACATTCAGCTTATATGAGACTAGTGACGGAGTCATAATTTACATTGTGGTTATTACAATAACTACATTACTCTGTGCACTTACATGGCTGTCTCTGTCCAGGAGAAGTTGTAAAATGGCTGTTTGTCTCAAGATGATGTTGTTAATAAAGTTAGAATTCACTGATGGTGGAGGAACGCTATACTTGAAATTAACCTTTATTATTTATTTGTAAAAACAGTGTGTGACACTGCAATGTCTGTTCCAGTGCTGGAGGGCTGTTACACACCTTCAGTGAGGCAGCTGCACCTACTAGCTACCTAACCTACCAGCGCATTCTATGTGTTCCTGATGATTTGCCACCAATGAAACGCGTCAAGTATGACGCTTTAGATGTAGGTTACTAGTTCCTAATAGGCAGCTCAGGGTGTTTTTACTAGTCTTATGCTGTGCTGCACTGCACCTGGGCATTTAAGGTGCATGTATGCCTGACATGCTTTGCTAGGTTACTGGCTCACATTAGGCTACTTGGGGCTTTGGTTGCCCCCCAAACAGTGAGCCTGTACACCCTGTTCTTAGGGTGATATTCAGCGGTCTGGCAGTGACACCCGGTTATGAATGTTTCCAACTAATTGCCCAAGTTAGGATATTTGCACCTGATCTGCTTATTCAAGACTTATATACTTACAGTCCTCTGGATATCTCAGTTATAGGCATTTAATCCTGGTGCTTGTATGTAGGTACTCAGGCTTTATGTGTATCCTTCCTCCTAGTGTAAAGAAACCTTCAGGGAAGTCACAGCACTCTCAATCTGGAATCAAATCCTTATGTTTATTCACACCGAAAAATACAGCAACGTTTCGACACACAGGTCTTTCTCAAGCTACATATATGTAGCTTGAGAAAGACCTGTGTGTCGAAACGTTGCTGTATTTTTCGGTGTGAATAAACACAAGGATTTGATTCAAGATTGAGAGTGCTGTGACTTTCCTGAAGGTTTCTTTACATTTGAGAGGTCTCTGAGGCCGGGACCTATCGCCACGAGCACCGCCGCCATAACACGGACTAGTTGTTCCAGTAAGTGGTGCTGTCCTATTTCATTCTTTATCTTCCTCCTAGTGTGTCACACACTGTTTTTATAAATAAATAACAAAGGTTAATTTTAAGTATTGCGTTCCTCCACCGTCAGTTAATCCATTTATGTAGGTACGCAAACACATTATTAACAGAGTCACGGGCTAACGAAGATATTTCTTTAGCACGTGACTCTGTTAATAGAGTTTAGTGAAAAAAACAGCACAAAGAAGAGACACAGGGAGAACAATGTTACATCTGTAGCACCCCAGAGTTGTGTTACTACACGCCTGTACCCCGCTACTATCTTCTAAGAGCTTTTACACTGTCATCTGATGTAATTTACATTATGTCTTCACAAATGTGAATGTAAAACCATGTTAAATACAATTACTGTTGTAATTTTCCATGTTTACCAGCAGGTGGCAGCAAATCCATTGGCCAGGTATTAGTTTCAGTTTAGTATATCTAGGCTGGAATGGATTATTCCAGTTTAGCTCCCCTCTGTGGAGGTGTGGACTGTTCTCACACCTTGCAGCTTGGGTGGAGAAGTAAGTCAGAGTCAGTGTAGCCCACCCCCTGCTAGGGGTAGGGTGTGTGTGTAAGGAGATCCCCTGTATAGGGAGAAAGTAAGGATCTTGATCACCTCCCCAGACTGAGAACCTTCAGCCTCAGCTGGATGAAGAAAGCAGACAACCTCCAGAGTTCCAGGAAGAAAGCATTCCCTGAGAAACCATCTGAGAGTAAGTCCAGAGACCTAGGAGAAGCCATATCCTCCTCAGCTAGTCTGTCCCCACAAAGCAGAAGTTACAGAGCAGTGCAGAAGATTCATTCCTGCCACATTTTCAGAGCTACCAAGCAGACAAATTATCCTGCAAGCTCACATTTAAAGTGTAGAAGTATTTATTCCTGCCAATGAGTGCTAAAACCTGCTGGGACCAAAGACCAAAGCTGTACACTGCTTGGATACAAGTTATCTTCAGTAAAGAAACTTTTGAACTTCACCGGAAGGTCTGGACATAATTCCTGCTGCAAAATTCCTCTATTACTCCTACTATCACTACACTCAAATTTATTGCAAGTGAGCCAGGAGCCCAGCCGTACCCAGGTCGGAGACACCATTGACACAATTATCACCACCTATAGAGACATTATAGGCCATTACACCACTCTGGCATTCCTAATCTGGGACGTGCGTTATAACACCTTGGAAGGGCCCTGGAATAGTACCCTGCGCACGCTGCAATTGACATAACAAACAAACTATAGACTATTAACCACCCGTATCCTGACCCACTGCATAAGTGTCGTCAGCCTACCCCATATCCTGCTCGCTGCAAAAGGGGCGTAACGAACAGGATCGAATTGTGTGCCAATAGGATCGGATTGTGTGCCTATCCCTGCTACAAGGCCTACAGACTGTGCCAAAACACTGAAAATAGACTTTGTTGCTTTATTGCGGTGCCAGCCAGCGCAAAACCGTGCACACCGGCACTTCAGGGGTTAATTCGCCATATCCTTGTAATGGAGCCGCTTCTTCATGCCCTTTGGAAGCAGGAAAACTCAAGAACGCCCTCTCAGGAGCGCAAAAATGATAACTACGCCCCCCTAGAAGCGGAAAAACTAAACACTGCCCACTAAGAACTTTGCAATGTGAGCCAAGAGAGTGAAGACTCCTCCCTCTGGGCTCCACCCTTATTTCCTGCATTGATCCTGACCAAGCAGCAGAGGAAGATGGCGCTCCCACAACCCAAGTGGGGAGAAATGATTGTCAACGGGGAAACAGACTTCGACAAGTATCCACAGGAGATCCGGGTTTCCCAATTGGTCCAGAGGAGCAGCCCCTCTGTCTTTGCTATGATCCCGGAGGCAGTGGATCCCTCCACGGCTGCCGAGTTAGCAACCAAGATGGCCATCGCACTCAAACCCACTCCCGCAGAAGATCTCACCTGTCAAGTTGTCCAGGCACTGGAGGCGCCTATACCGTCAAGCGCTTCACCGTCATCGTCAGCGACCGACGTCCCGGCCCAGGAACCAGCTGCGTCCTTGGAGTAGTTGACCGCCGCTCTGGAGACAGCCGCGACCGCCAAAGATGACCAGCAGGAGGCACCAGAACTGGCCGCCCGGCCGCGACATCAGGTAGTAGCAGTCCCGCTCCCTGAGGCCCCGGTCCAAACCATAGCTGCCCCTGCGCAGCCCCCGATGGGTCCTGACACTACAACTAAGCCTGAACAGGCTCCGCTCCGCACGCCTGCTGGCGCAGCGGAGTCGGGCGGAGCTCTCACTCCGTCGCCCAGAAAAAACAGCCCCAGGCCAGGCCATCTTAACTCCGCGGTCCCGCTGGAGATAACCGGTCACACCCAAACCCCAAGGGAATACAAGAAAGCAGTAGAAAAGTGGGTCAAGCAGGTCCTGGATGACCCTCGGCCCGGCGACCCTAAGCTTACCAGACGCACTGGGACAGTACTCTGGTTTTCTGTGGAGCGAGGAGTGGGTTTTCTACAAGACAATTACTCCGGAGCCGAGGTATTTGTGGGCCGCCGCTCTTTTAAGCGCTCTTTCCTGCCGAAAGCCTGTATGTGGGCGACCAGGTGGAGTATACTCTAATGCGGTCCCTTCAAGGCCCCTTTGCCGCAGGAGTGACTTTGTTGGCCAAACCATTATCCCCTGCATTTACCCCAGAGACCTGGCAGCAAGACCCAGGCTCTGCAGGGAGGGTCCGTTGTCTACAGGAGACCCCAGATGGCAGGTTGCGATTCAGGGAACAAGCCGAGCCAGAAAGAGAGCCACTAATCCCTGACCTGGTCGCACCCTCAACTCTGCGGGTGGGTCAGATAAACCACTCTGTTTTAACATTCAATCCCAGGGTGCAGCCATACATCCTGCCCTGGAAGCTACCACAGGTACCCCCAGTTTGCCTCCCAGAGCCTGTCCAGCCAGAGGTTTTGCCCACCTCTGCACCGGCTAGGGATCCCGGCTTGCAGCATGTTGCAGCTGCATTCTCCAGGCTGACTGCTCAGCCAAATTCCAGGGACACCACTAGAGGGCAGTGGCGAACCACTATAGCTGCTAAAATGAGCTATCAAAGGCAAGAGCGCCCCCTGATGAGATTTAGTCGCTCCAGCAGTGAGGAGGACCTGGAAGTCCTTCTCTAAATGCCCCTTCTCACTCTTAAATAAAGAACTTATGGGAGCCACAACATGGATTGCACTTGAAGGGTGAAGAACTGTTGGCCATTTGTTCCGTGTGTGTTGCCCTTGTTTGTTCTTCACCAGGATGGACATGGTTTGTGAGGACTCCCCCCATCTTCAATAACCTTTTATGCCCCAGTTCACATTGTTTTATATCCTCTCTCAGGTTACTTGAGAGCCTCATGGGATTATGGTTCTCCTCATGCTGCTAATTCATATGTGTTTTATATGACATTTTATATAATCCCATAGATTACAATTGACTTTTATTTGTTTCCAGAGGATTCCAGGAAACTTATGGACTTTTCTTTAGGTCCACATCAAGCACTTCAAGAAAAAGGACTCAAGTTATATTTGAGCGTATTATTGATTATTGATTGCTCTACTAAATGCCTGATGTTTTTGCACTAATGTTTACAGGTTAAGCAACGTTCAAGTATCTTATGCCCATTGTTTGTATTCTTTTCCAGGTGCCGCAATGTGACCTTCATGCACTTCTTGTGATATTGCACTAACTTTTGCACTTAGCCAGATCGGTAGCACCTTACTTCTGTGTCCCTTGCTTTATAGCTCATGTCTTTACCCCCTTTAAACGGACTGCCTATCTAGACGCTGAATACTAATGGCCTACACGATTTGTTATATACCCATAGGTACCCAGGATAGGACCAAGTGGTAAGTCCCGGCAGGTCCAGCAACTACACGGGTAACCCCGCTGCTTCGGGAATGGTTAGAGGAGTTTTTGACCCCTCCTTCCCGTCTGTTATTTGTTCAGGATTGCTCCGATCCTGAGGTCTCTTCCAGGAGTTCCATGGGACTACTATACCCTCCTCCTGTGACTGCCAGAAGCGTTTGGAGAAGCTAATACCTCCCCCTTCTGTGCTGTGCCTTTGCCTAAAGCGTAGGCCACCGCCTTAGAGACACTTTTAGCTACCCATAGTCACCATAGTGATCATGCTATAAGCCTTATATTTTGACTTTGGTGCAGGGAAGAGAATACAGGATAAAGCCACCCTTCCATTTGCCGGCATTTCATTACATAATTGTGGGACTACAGAGTAAAGACACCCCCGTGCTTTCTTTGGTATTCGGATCCAAAATACTTCAAAGTCAGTCAGTAGTAAATGCTTAGTGCAGACCTTTGGTTCACTGGTTATACCGAGAGAGAAACTGTTACTTAGGACACCCTACTCATGCGGGCAGGAACCTCAGGGTAGCCATTATATGTTTTGTTTTTGTATGTCTTTATGTGTACCACATGCAGCACTTTGTATTAAATTGGGTACCCCAGAGCTTGTTCTCTCCTCCTAAGCATAAGCCGAGGCTGGCTTAACTGAAAGTAAGGGGGAATGTAACACCCCAGAGTTGTGTTACTACACGCCTCTACCCCGCTACTATCTTCTAAGAGCTTTTTTCACTGTCATCTGATGTAATTTACATTATGTCTTCATAAATGTTAATGTAAAACCATGTTAAATACAATTATTGTTGTAATTTTCCATGTTTAACAGCAGGTGGCAGCAAATCCATTGGCCAGGTATTAGTTTCAGTTAAGTATATCTAGGCTGGAATGGATTATTTCAGCTTAGCTCCCCTCTGTGGAGGTGTGGACTGTTCCCACACCCTGCAGCTTGGGTGGATAAGGAGTTTAGAGTCAGTGTAGCCCACCCCCTGCTAGGGGTAGGGTGTGTGTGTAAGGAGATCCCCTGTATAGGGAAGAAAGCAAGGATCTTGTCTCGGCTGAGATATTGATCACCTCCCCAGCCTGAGAACCTTTAGCATCAGCTGGATGAAGAAAGCAGACAACCTCCAGAGTTCCAGGAAGAAAGCATTCCCTGAGAAACCATCTGAGAGTAAGTCCAGAGACCTAGGAGAAGCCATATCCTTCTCAGCTAGTCTGTCCCCACAAAGCAGAAGTTACAGAGAAGTGCAGAAGATTCATTCCTGCCACATTTTCAGAGCTACCAAGCAGACGAATTATCCTGCAAGCTCACATTTAAAGGGACACTGACAGGCCCAATAAGCATATTTAGGTATATATATGACAGCACAGGTCTTATAAAGTGTATTAAAATCATCTAAGTATCCCCCCTGTCCACCTTATAAATACAGTAAACTGAAGTTTTATAATCTGCTTGAATCGTCTTCAATCTGCCCAAGGGGCGGCGTTTCATCTCCACTTGCGCCCAGCCAGCCTCGCCCCAACTGCCGTTTTAAAGCGCCGCCCAGCTCATCAATATATTCACTTAGCTGGGCGGCTTCTGCTGTCCCCGCTCTGAAGCGCTGCGCTGAACAGTGCCCGGCGCATGCACATAATGCAGAGGCTGAAGCGGCCTCTAAGATGCAGACTGTACACAGGCGCAATGTGATCCCGGCCAATGAGGGTGCCGGGCGCATGCGCTGAAGATGAGACGGAGGGCCGATACCCATAGGATTGTATTGGGCATGCGCCGGATCTTGTGAAGTCGGGGACAGTAGTATCCGCCCAGCGAAGTAAATATTGATGAGCTGGGCGGTGCTTCAAAACGGCAGTTGGGGCGGCTGGCTGGGCGCAAGTGGAGATGAAACGCCGCCCCTTGGGCAGATTGAAGACGATTCAAGCAGGTTATAAAACTTCAGTTTACTGTATTTATAAGGTGGACAGGGGGGATACTTAGATGATTTTAATACACTTTATAAGACCTGTACTGTCATATACACTCACCTAAAGAATTATTAGGAACACCTGTTCTATTTCTCATTAATGCAATTATCTAGTCAACCAATCACATGGCAGTTGCTTCAATGCATTTAGGGGGGTGGTCCTGGTCAAGACAATCTCCTGAACTCCAAACTTAATGTCAGAATGGGAAAGAAAGGTGATTTAAGCAATTTTGAGCGTGGCATGGTTGTTGGTCCCAGACGGGCCGGTCTGAGTATTTCACAATCTGCTCAGTTACTGGGATTTTCACGCACAACCATTTCTAGGGTTTACAAAGAATGGTGTGAAAAGGGAAAAACATCCAGTATGCGGCAGTCCTGTGGGCAAAAATGCCTTGTGGATGCTAGAGGTCAGTGGAGAATGGGCCGACTGAGGCTACTTTCAGCGTTCGGAGCGGATCCGTCTGATGTTTCATCAGACGGATCCGCTCCTATAATGCAGACGTTTGCATCCGTTCAGAACGGATCCGTCTGCATTATAACTTAGACATTTTTCTAAGTCTGAAAGTAGCCTGAGCGGATCCGTTCAGACTTTACATTGAAAGTCAATGGGGAATGGATCCGCTTGAAGATTGAGCCATATGGTGTCATCTTCAAGCGGATCCGTCCCCATTGACTTCCATTATAAGTCTGGACGGATCCGCTCGCCTCCGCACGGCCAGGCGGACACCCGAACGCTGCAAGCAGCGTTCAGGTGTCCGCTCACTGAGCGGAGCGGAGGCTGAGCGCTGGCAGGCGGATGCATTCTCAGTGGATCCGCCTCCACTGAGAATGCATTAGAGCTGAACGGCTGCGTTCAGAACCGCTCGTGAGCCCCTTCAAACGGAGCTCACGAGCGGACACCTGAACGCAGGTGTGAAAGTAGCCTGATTCAAGCTGATAGAAGAGCAACATTGACTGAAATAACCACTCGTTACAACCGAGGTATGCAGCAAAGCATTTGTGAAGCCACAACACGCACAACCTTGAGGCGGATGGGCTACAACAGCAGAAGACCCCACCGGGTACCACTCATCTCCACTACAAATAGGAAAAAGAGGCTACAATTTGCACGAGCTCACCAAAATTGGACTGTTGAAGACTGGAAAAAATGTTGCCTGGTCTGATGAGTCTCGATTTCTGTTGAGACATTTAAATGGTAGAGTCTGAATTTGGCGTAAACAGAATGAGAACATGTATCCATCCTCTGATGGCTACTTCCAGCAGGATAATGCGCCATGTCACAAAGCTCGAATCATTTCAAATTGGTTTCTTGAACATGATAATGAGTTCACTGTAGTAAAATGGCCCCCACAGTCACCAGATCTCAACCCAATAGAGCATCTTTGGGATGTGGTGGAACGGGAGCTTCGTGCCCTGGATGTGCATCCCTCAAATCTCCATCAACTGCAAGATGCTATCCTATCAATATGGGCCAACATTTCTAAAGAATGCTATCAGCACCTTGTTGAATCAATGCCACGTAGAATTAAGGCAGTTCTGAAGGCAAAATGGGGTCCAACACCGTATTAGTATGGTGTTCCTAATAATTCTTTAGGTGAGTGTATATACCTAAATATGCTTATTGGGCCTGTCAGTGTCCCTTTAAAGTGCAGAAGTATTTATTTCTGCCAATGAGTGCTAAAACCTGCTGGGACCAAAGACCAAAGCTGTACACTGCTTGGATACAAGTTATCTTCAGTAAAGAAACGTTTGAACTTCACCGGAAGGTCTGTACATCATTTCTGCTGCAAAATTCCTCTATTACTCCTACTATCACTACACTCAAATTTATTGTAAGTGGGCCAGGAGCCAGGAGTCCAGCCGTACCCAGGTAGGAGACATCGTTGACACAATTATCACCACCTATAGAGACATTATAGGCCATTACACCACTCTGGCATTCCTAATCTGGGACGTGCGTTATAACACCTTGGAAGGGCCCTGGGATAGTACCCTGCGCACGCTGCAATTGGTATCACGAACAAACTATAGACTATTAAACACCCGTATCCTGACCCACTGCATAAGTGGCATCAGCGTACCCCGTTCCTGGTCACTGCACATCTGGGTTTACACAGACAAGGACAGACATGATGAGAAGCTGCACATAGTAATACTGCATATACAGTATGGTGGAGATTCATCAAAACTGGTGTACAGGAAAACTGGCTTTGCCCATAGCAACCAATCAGATTCCATCTTTCATTTTCTCAAGGAGCTCTGGGAAATGAAAGGTGGAATCTGATTGGTTGCAATGGGTAACTAAGCCAGTTTTAATTTACACCAGTTTTGATAAATCTCCCCCTATATGTTCTGCTCCACAATATACGACTACTCACCTGTTGGATACCAGAGGGACACATACCTGACGCTATGTTTAGCATTACACAGGACTAAAATGGTTTGTGTCATTTTCTTCTTGAGATATAGGCTACTATGCAGATATAATAAAGTCTAGAATTTACCTCCTCATAGAAGCTGATCCGATTTGCTTGACGTGACCGATCACTCATAAACCCATCCTGATAAGGAGTTATGTTTTTATCTTCATTGTGATATTCCAGCATCTCTTAGCCTTCAGCTATTTTACCAAGAACACACGTTCCAATTATAAGTCTGTAGTTTTCCGGGTTTCCACTTTACCCTCTTTTTGAATATTTGCCCCCCATTTGCTATAAATCATTCTAGAGGAACCCTGTCAATATAAAGTACTTAAATATTAGAAATGGTCCTTCTATCACTTTACAGCATGCTGCGGTCTTTGTCCTAACACTAGTGTGAAAGTAGCCTTACACACCCATTGAGTCTTATCTCACATCAGTCTTTCCTATCTATCTCTCATACACTCCTCTGGACCGTTATCGGATGTCTATCCTTTCCTATCTCTCTCTCACACACTCCTATGGACCGTTATCTGATGTCTATCCTTTCCTATCTCTCTCTCACACACTGAGAGCAGTAGTAAGGGAGAGAATAAGTGCAGCACTCACCAAGTTGCTGAAAAAACTTCAAGGCGAAGACAACAGGCAGGCAGGGGAGCGGAACATGCCCATCACTGGGGATTGGCGGTGACGGCCGTTTTGCGTTGAACTAGCGCTTCATCGGACCGCTATGACGTCTCTACGCACAGAGCGTGCTACAAATAGGCGTCACCTCGACCATCACCATAGTGACAGCAGGACGCTCCATGTACAAACAGAAACTTTTAGGAAAAGGACATCTGTGTACACATAGCACATCAATACATACAGGCACCAATATAGCCAAAAATAGTGACAAGTGAGAAGACGGGCAAAGACATGGGAGTAGGAGTAGGAGGACAGAGTTGGCAAGTAAGCGTCCCAATAACTGGGCTATAGGAACACCGCCATGTCATTTTTGTGATTCAAACCTTGGGGGCCAGTAGCATTGGTTTTTATGATCCACCGTGCCTCCCGCTGCAGCAAGAGACGATGGCGGTCACCACCCCTAGGGATGGGCCCCACTGCCTTTATGCCCGCAAAAGAGAGGCACCGCGGATCCCCACCATGTGCGGCACATACATGTTCCATGAGACGGGGAGAACCTCGACCTGTTCTAATCGAGCCAAGGTGCTCACGTACCCGCTCAAAAAGTGGTCTAATGGTTTTCCCAATGTAAAACATTTGGCATACACAGACTATGGCGTACACTACGAAAGGTGTATGACATGTAATGAAGTCCCTCACCTTATGTATAACACCTCCTAAATGCAGAATCTTACTCTGTGAATTGCGGGGGCAAAAGGCACATGTACCACATTTATAATTCCCCACTGGCTTATTGCTTTGTAGCCAATCCATTCATTTTGATTGCTTGACCACACTGTGAGCTAGTTTGTCTTTAAGGGTATGACACCTCTTAAAGTTTATTAAAGGCCTCTTAGATGTCAAGTCCCCCAATCTAGAATCGACCTTTAGCAGGTCCCAATTATTAAAAACTGCCTGTTTCACAATGTCAGCGGCAGGGCTAAACTTGAATGCAAAGGCAAACCTGTCACTTTCACGTTCCCTGATTCGTTCGAACAAGAGGTTATGACGAGTGTGATTGCGAGCCCGATGCAAGGCTGCAAGAACGTCTCTCCGCAGGTAACCCCTCTCTAAGAGTCGCTCCTTCAACTGGTGAGCTTGACGAAAATAACAGTCAGTGCTATTAATTCTGCAGAGCCGGATGAACTGCCCAAAGGGGACAGCATCCTTCACCGTAGAGGGATGGAAACTAGTCTGGTGGAGCAGCGAGTTGGTAGCAGTGGGCTTACGAAAACTAGTAGTACACAAGGCACCATCCACGGCGGTGACTCGCACGTCTAAAAAGTCCAGCGAGTCACCGCCGAAGTTCAGAGTAAACTTCATGTTCATATGGTTGGTGCAAATAAGATACTGTACAAATTGCTGACAAACCTCCTTGCTGCCTGACCAGACCAAGAATACATCATCAACATAGCGTAAATACAAGTGGATATATCTCAGAAAGGGGTTATCCACAGAGAAGACATAGGTCTCCTCAAATACTGCCAGGTATAGGTTAGCGAACGTACATGACACCGGCGTGCCCATCGCTGTTCCCAATACCTGGCGATACCACTGTTGGTCAAACTGGAATACATTGTTGGTAAGTATCAAATCCATGGCTTCCTGGATGAATTTGCAAAAGATGTTGACAAAATACCAAATAGGATTCCTAGGAAATTTATGAATAAGCTTATCTAGAATATTTCTAGGTAAGAACTGCACGTCAATATACTTGCTAAGTAGTTCTTCCAACCTAACAAGTATAGATGGAACAGGACTCTGTCAGTTTTTCATAAACGCTCCTATCATTGAGCTGCCTAGCAGCTTTTTCCAAGTAATAATCCTTGATCATCAGGACCAAGGATTGTCGGCCGGCTTGATATCAACGTCATCCAGCCCAACTAGCCACTTTAGGGCAGACCATTCCTCTCGAGTAGTATTAGGGGGTGCTACTCAGGGGAGGGCTGTCAGCCTTAGTCCTGGGGGCAAATCCAGTCAAGTGGCCCATTTTAGCCCCGCCCATTATGTAAAGCCCCTCCTACATATAATAGGCCACTCCCAACAAACACTGTACAGATGAAATTCTATTGTTGAGGCCTGTCTCTACACATCATACGTAGAGGGGAGGACCTGCCTGCTTCACATTATACAATAAACAGCAGGCTACAGCCAGGAAGCTCCTCCCTTCCAGATCCTGCTCAAGGCTTGTGGTTCCCCCCACCATCTGCCACCCGCCTGTGGCCTGCTGCCCCCTTTGGCCGTCCTCACCCAGCTTTGAATCCTCCTTCTGCAAATGGCAGAAGGAGGAGCCGGAGCATCTCCTCTCCTACATAGCACCACATACCTCTTACATCCAGTGATGTCACCTTTGTTGTAGACGTTCTCTTTCTTTATCTTCTCTATTCAGACCAGAACGCCATGATGATTTTTGTGCCATCTCCCGTCTCTGCAGAGATTGAGAAACAGACATTAGTTTCCCACATTTCCATCATCTTCACATCTTCTGAACAGCCTTTCCTGCCACCCCCAATACTATACTGCAGAAACAGTATCTGGAAATACTACTACCACACAGATAGTGCCCCCAATACTGTGCCCGCTGTGCCCCCAATATTATACTGCAGAAACAGTCCCCCTGGAAATACTACTACCACATAGATAATTATTGGCACACAGTGCTCTAAAAAATAACTGCGCCCAGACACTAATAGTATAAAGATAATGTCCCCCAAAAATAATTGTGCTAAGCTGATACTATGCCAGGGTGCCCCCAAAGTAACAGTGCTTCCCAAAATCCCACCAATAGAAATAATTCTCTGCCAGAGCACACTTAGTAGTAATAATGCCCCTATAGTGCCCTAGTAATCATGTTCCTCATAGCCCCCCAGTAGTAGTAAAGCTCCCCATAATACCCCCTAGTAGTAATAATTCTCCCTATAATATGACAGTACATGAAATATCCCCGCTTAGTGCCCGCAGTTGAGCTAATGTCCCCATAATGTATGCCAGTATAAAATACCCCTATATAGTGCCCCAGTAAATGCCCTCATAGTGCTCCTCTCTCCCTTCCCCATAGTCTCCCCCACAATGTGCCAGTAAAAAATGCCCCTTCTTAGTGCCACCATATGACCCAATAGTGCTCCACTCCCCAATAGTGCCCCCAAATAATGCCCCATAGTGCCGCTCTCCCCTATAGTGCCTCCCATAATGTGCTAGTAAAAAATGCCCCCTTAGTGCCACCAAATGCCATAGTGCCCCCCATAATGTGCCAATACAAAAGGCCCCTTTAGAGCCCCACTTCCCCATAGTGTCCCCAAATAATGACCCTATAGTAACACCAGATGCCCCATAGTGCCGCTCTCCCCTATAGTGCCCCCATAATGTGCCAATAATTAAAAAAGCCCCTTTAGAGCCCCCAGATACCCCCATAGTGCTCCTCTCCCCCATGGTGCCCCCCATAATGTGCCAGTAAGAAATTCCCCCATAGTGCCCCCCCATAGTGCCAGCTCCTCCCACAGTGCCAGCTCCCCTCATAGTGCAAGCCCCCCCCATAGTGCCAGCCCACCCCATAGTGTCAGCCCCCACCATAGTGCCAGCTCCCCCCATAGTGCCAGCTCCCCCCATAGTGCCAGCTCCCCCCATAGTGCCAGTCCCCCCATAGTGCCAGCTCCCCCATAGTGCCAGCTCCTCCATAGTGCCAGCCCCCCATAGTGTCAACCCCCCCATAGTGCCAGCCCCCTTATAGTGCCAGCCCCCCCATAGTGCCAGCTCCCCCATAGTGCCACCCCCTATAGTGCAAGCCCCCCATAGTGCCAGCCCCCCCATAGTGCCAGCTCCCCCATAGTGCCAGTCCCCCTATAGTGACAGCTCCCCCTATAGTGCCAGCTCCCTCATAGCCATAGTGCCAGCTCCCCCCCATAGTGCCAGCTCCCCCCCAAAGTGCCAGCTCCCCCATAGCCATAGTGCCAGCTCCCCCCGCAAAGAAAACAAAACACTAATACTTACCACCATCAGTCGCGATGCAGGCCTCTTCCGGCCTGTGTCCCTTCTGTGTGCTGCCCGGCTCAGGCGGCGCGATGATAATGATGTCATCGCGGTGCCTGAGCCGGCCTCTGAAGAGCAGGGGAGGGACACGCCTCTCCCTCCCCTGCCCCACAGCACAGCCATCTGTATCGCTGTCCTGAGGACGGCGATACAGATGAATATGGAGATGAGCGCTTCCACAATAGAAGCGCTCATCTCCTACTGCCCGCCGCAATTACATCCAGGGCCGCACGGCCTGTGTTTTTTTTGTTAAAGACGGGCGGCCCAGAAGCGTTTTTTTTTAAGGCGGGCTGGGGGGCAATTGCCTCCCTGCCCCCCGGCCCAGCCCGCCCCTGGTGCTACTGGATACACCAGTGCACGTACATCCCTAAGAACTCTTTTATGGAAGAGGTCAATGGCAGAGCCGGCCGGCATGGGAGGGAGGAAAGTGGACCTGATGCCACCCAAGAACCCACTACGATCGATATGAGCAATATCCCCTGCATTCTCAACATCAGCCAGAAAAGTGACGCAATCAACCTCCTCCTGACTAAAACGCTGTTTAAGATGGAAGTCGGCACATGTCATCAAAGCAGGGACCTCACCAGGCAAGGGTGGGGGACCAATGTGAGAGGACTCATTAAACATTTTCTTCAAGAACAATTTACGTACGGCCTTATACAAATCTATTTCAAAATCTACCACACTAAATTGCTTTAGCAGGCTGTATCCCAGTCCTCAATTAAGGAGTGAGAGACAGCTTGGAGGCAATTCGTATGGCGTCAGGTTGACCACAACATTAGGGGAATCACAATTGGGGGATGATAACGGAGGAGTCTCTACTGCTTCCATGAGACTTGTCTCCTCCTCCTCATCGACTTGCGGATGTAGTTGCCTTTTTCTTTTGCCGCTTCCAAGCCCCCTTCTAATTATTTTGCTAAAGGGGGACAACTGTTGACTGGAACGTGGGCCCCACTCTCCGATTGGCTGGAGTCAGAATCGGTAGTCCAGAAATCACTCCTGCCTCGGCGTTGATTACGCCTGGGGTGGCCCCTCTTTTTGTTCCAGTCAAAGACCTTATCACATTCATAGTCATTCGTGTCTCTCAAGAACTTATCTCTCTTGCGTTCTTTTATCTCCATCTGGGTCACCGTTAATTTTTTACTCAGTCTTTTTTCAAAGTTGGTATACTGTGTTTCTGTTAACCTCATTTTGAGTTCCGCATGTGCTTTCTCCAACTCCTGCACCACTACATCGTACTCCTCATCACGCATTAAAACCAAAATTAGGACTTGCATGGAAAACTCTAGATGCATAGTCTTCCAAGTTTCAATGAAGGTCTCGTCATCCTCATATTGGAGCATATCTTTGTATACCCATAGTCCTCTCGAGACTCGCTTGCAATCTTTATAAGATTTCAAGGACTTGATTGTCCAAAACAATCTCACTTCTTTGTCAGACAATTGGAAGATTTTAGCTTCCAAGGATTTTGTGCTCATCGAGTACACATAGTCCTTCTCATTACAAACAGTGAAAAAGGCATCCGCTCCTTCTTGGCTTCTGTATAAGCTGGTGGCCGTATCTTCGGTTGCCGTAGCAGGCAGGGGTGGCGAATCATTACTTGTGTGCTCAGCCGTGTGGGAAGTCATGATAAATCAATGAATAAAGAGCAAAGTAGAAAATGGCGGCACTACTTCGAATCGCTGAAACAACCCCAATAGACGGTCAAACCACGACCATTCAGCATTTAAGCAACATCCTCTGTGGTGCATGGCATACCAGAGAAACAGGTTCAAATGAGAGCAGTAGAAAGGGAGAGAATACATGCAGCACATGCAAAACAGGCAGGCATGGGAGCAGAACATGCCCATAGAAACATAGAAACATAGAAACATAGAATGTGTCGGCAGATAAGAACCATTCGGCCCATCTAGTCTGCCCAATATACTGAATACTATGGATAGCCCCCGGCCCTATCTTATATGAAGGATGGCCTTATGCCAGTTTGCTGTCTAAGGTGAAGACAGATAAGTCACAGGGGCCTGATGAGATACACCCAAAATTATTAAAAGAGCTTAGTGGTGAACTGGCAAAACCGTTAACAGATTTATTTAACCAATCATTAGTAACAGGAGTCGTCCCGGAAGATTGGAAATTGGCAAATGTCGTGCCCATTCACAAGAAAGGTAGTAGGGAGGAATCGAGCAACTATAGACCAGTGAGTCTGACATCAATAGTAGGCAAATTAATGGAAACCCTATTAAAGGATAGGATTGTGGAACATCTAAAATCCCATGGATTGCAAGATGAAAAACAACATGGGTTTACTTCAGGGAGATCATGTCAAACAAATCTTATAGATTTTTTTTGACTGGGTGAATAAAATAATAGACGGTGGAGGTGCAGTATCTAGATTTTAGTAAGGCTTTTGACACTGTCCCACATAGAAGACTTATCAATAAACTGCAGTCATTGAGCATGGACTCCCATATTGTTGAGTGGATTAGGCAGTGGCTGAGTGACAGACAACAGAGGGTTGTAGTCAATGGAGAACATTCAAAACAAGGTAATGTTACCAGTGGGGTTCCACAGGGATCTGTACTGGGACCGATTTTGTTTAATATCTTCATAAGTGATATTGCAAAAGGCCTCGCTGGTAAGGTTTGTCTTTTTGCTGATGACACAAAGATATGTAACAGGGTTGATGTTCCTGGAGGGAAACGCCAAATGGAAAAGGATTTAGGAAAACTAGAAGAATGGTCAGAACTCTGGAAACTGAAATTTAATGTGGATAAGTGCAAGATAATGCACCTGGGGCGTAAAAACCCAAGGGCAGAATATAGAATATTTGACACAGTCCTGACCTCAGTATCTGAGGAAAGGGATTTAGGAGTAATTATTTCAGAAGACTTAAAGGTGGGAAGACAATGTAATAGAGCAGCACGAAATGCCAGCAGAATGCTTGGATGTATAGGGAGAGGTATAAGCAGTAGAAAGAGTGAAGTGCTTATGCCGCTGTACAGAACACTGGTGAGACCTCACTTGGAGTATTGTGCGCAGTACTGGAGGCCATATCACTGGGGATCGGCGGTGACGGCCGTTTCGCGTTGAACTAGCGCTTCATCGGACCGTTATGACGTCTCTACGCACAGAGTGTGCTACAAATAGGCGTCAAAAATCTATCAATTAACTGGTATTCTTAGATATCAGATTTGGGTACCCTATAATTGCGTCACAAAAACCAAGAAAAAAGTGGGTAACCTTTAAAATATAACTTTTATTAGTATATATCTATAAAAAGCCCATCTGTGAAATAGTGCAAATTAAATCAACGGGATAGAAATACCCCGATTTGGGTAGGTTTGTGGTTATCTAGGGAGGGGAAAGGATAGTGGGGGAAGGGGCTGCTGGGTCTCTGCCCGTATTACACACCCTAGTAAAATGATCCCTATCCAATCCACCGCACACCTCCTATACCGTCCCTATGTCCTTCCCTAAACAGTGCAATGACTGCCCAGCTTCGTCCTGAAGGGGGAGGAAAGAGGGGGGCAGGAGACCCTAAATCACAAAATCAGCTACACCAATAGTTGTGTACCCAGGTCCCTGGGACACACAATACAAAGCTTGGATTAAAATAACCTTGCGTCCTGCATAACCAGGCACTCAGGTGTCACAAGTGATGTATACACCCAATTTCAATGGTATATGATCGATGCCAGAATCTATGCTTCCAAGACACCATATGACAAATGGGCATCACCACGACCATCACCATAGTGACAGCAGGACGCTCCATGTACAAACAGAAACATGTTAAAACCATATTAAGAAAAGGACATCTGTGTACACATAGCACAATACACATAGCACAATACAACACAATCAATACATACAGGCACTAATATAGCCAAAAATAGTGACACGTGAGAAGACGGGCAAAGACATGGGAGTAGGAGGACAGATGGTCGGGGTGACGCCTATTGGTAGCACGCTCTGTGGGTAGAGATGTCATAGCGGTCTGATGAAGCGCTAGTTCAGCGCGAAACGGCCATCACCGCCGATCCCCAGTGATGGGCATGTTCCGCTCCCCTGCCTGCCTGTTGTCTTCGATTATGAAGGAATAAAGCCTTCAAGTTTTTTCAGCAACTTGGTGAGTGCTGCATTTATTCTCTCCCTTACTACTGCTCTCATTTGAACCTGTTTCTCTGGTCTGCCGTGCATCACAGAGGATGTTGCTTGAATGCTGAATGGTCATGGTTTGACCGTCTATTGGGGTTGTTTCAGCGATTTGAAGTAGTGCCGCCGTTTTCTACTGTGCTCTTTATTCATTGATCTCTCTCATACACTCCTCTGGACCGTTATCGGATGTCTATCCTTTCCTATCTCTCTCTCACACACTCCTCTCGACCGTTATCTAATGTCTATCCTTTCCTATCTCTCTCTCACACACTCCTCTGGACCGTTATCTGATGTCTATCCTTTCCTATCCCTTTCTTACAAACTCTTCTGGACCGTTATCTCATGTCTATCCTTTCCTATCTCTCTCTCTCACACTCCTCTGGACCGTTATCTGATGTCTATCCTTTCCTATCTCTCTCACACACTCGTCTGGACCGTTATCTGATGTCTATCCTTTCCTATCTCTCTCTCACACACTCGTCTGGACCGTTATCTGATGTCTATCCTTTCCTATCTCTCTCTCTCATACACTCCTCTGGACCGTTATCTGATGTCTATCCTTTCCTATCTCTCTCTCACACACTCGTCTGGACCGTTATCTAATGTCTATCCTTTCCTATCTCTCTCTCACACACTCCTCTGGACCGTTATCTAATGTCGATCCTTTCCTTTCTCTCAGACACTCCTCTGGATCGTTATCTGATGTCTACCCTTTCCTATCTATCTCTCATACACTCCTCTGGACCGTTATCTGATGTCTATCCTTTCCTATCTCTCTCTCACACACTCGTCTGGACCGTTATCTAATGTTGATCCTTTCCTATCTCTCTCTCACACACTCGTCTGGACCGTTATCTAATGTTGATCCTTTCCCATCTTTCTCTCAGACACTCCTCTGGACCGTTATCTAATGTCGATCCTTTCCTATCTCTCTCTCTCACACACTCCTCTGGACCAGTATCTGATGTCTATCCTTTCATATCTCTCTCTCACACACTCGTCTGGACCGTTATCTGATGTCTATCCTTTCCTATCTCTCTCTCACACACTCGTCTGGACCGTTATCTAATGTTGATCCTTTCCTATCTCTCTCTCACACACTCGTCTGGACCGTTATCTAATGTTGGACCTTTCCCATCTTTCTCTCATACACTCCTCTGGACCGTTATCTGAGGTCTATCCTTTCCTATCTCTCTCTCTCATACACTCCTCTGGACCGTTATCTGATGTCTATCCTTTCCTATCTCTTTCTCACACACTCGTCTGGACCGTTATCTAATGTCTATCCTTTCCTAGCTCTCTCTCACACACTCGTCTGGACCGTTATCTAATGTTGATCCTTTCCCATCTTTCTCTCAGACACTCCTCTGGACCGTTATCTGATGTCTATCCTTTCCTATCTCTCTCTCACACACTCGTCTGGACCGTATCTAATGTTGATCCTTTCCTATCTCTCTCTCACACACTCGTCTGGACCGTTATCTAATGTTGGACCTTTCCCATCTTTCTCTCAGACACTCCTCTGGACCGTTATCTGAGGTCTATCCTTTCCTATCTCTCTCTCTCATACACTCCTCTGGACCATTATCTGATGTCTATCCTTTCCTATCTCTTTCTCACACACTCGTCTGGACCGTTATCTAATGTCTATCCTTTCCTAGCACTCTCTCACACACTCGTCTGGACCGTTATCTAATGTTGATCCTTTCCCATCTTTCTCTCAGACACTCCTCTGGACCGTTATCTGAGGTCTATCCTTTCCTATCTCTCTCTCTCATACACTCCTCTGGACCATTATCTGATGTCTATCCTTTCCTATCTCTTTCTCACACACTCGTCTGGACCGTTATCTAATGTTGATCCTTTCCCATCTTTCTCTCAGACACTCCTCTGGACCGTTATCTGATGTCTATCCTTTCCTATCTCTCTCTCACACACTCGTCTGGACCGTATCTAATGTTGATCCTTTCCTATCTCTCTCTCACACACTCGTCTGGACCGTTATCTAATGTTGGACCTTTCCCATCTTTCTCTCAGACACTCCTCTGGACCGTTATCTGAGGTCTATCCTTTCCTATCTCTCTCTCTCATACACTCCTCTGGACCATTATCTGATGTCTATCCTTTCCTATCTCTTTCTCACACACTCGTCTGGACCGTTATCTAATGTCTATCCTTTCCTAGCTCTCTCTCACACACTCGTCTGGACCGTTATCTAATGTTGATCCTTTCCCATCTTTCTCTCAGACACTCCTCTGGACCGTTATCTGAGGTCTATCCTTTCCTATCTCTCTCTCTCATACACTCCTCTGGACCATTATCTGATGTCTATCCTTTCCTATCTCTTTCTCACACACTCGTCTGGACCGTTATCTAATGTCTATCCTTTCCTAGCTCTCTCTCACACACTCCTCTGGACAGTTATCTAATGTTGATCCTTTCCTATCTCTCTCTCACACACTCGTCTGGACCGTTATCTAATGTTGGACCTTTCCCATCTTTCTCTCAGACACTCCTCTGGACCGTTATCTGATGTCTATCCTTTCCTATCTCTCTCTCTCATACACTCCTCTGGACCGTTATCTGATGTCTATCCTTTCCTATCTCTCTCTGACACACTCGTCTGGACCGTTATCTAATGTCTATCCTTTCCTATCTCTCTCTCACACACTCCTCTGGACCGTTATCTAATGTCGATCCTTTCCTTTCTCTCAGACACTCCTCTGGATCGTTATCTGATGTCTACCCTTTCCTATCTATCTCTCATACACTCCTCTGGATCGTTATCTGATGTCTATCCTTTCCTATCTCTCTCACACACTCGTCTGGACCGTTATCTAATGTTGATCCTTTCCCATCTTTCTCTCAGACACTCCTCTGGACCGTTATCTGATGTCTACCCTTTCCTATCCCTCTCTCACACACTCCTCTGGACCGTTATCTGATGTCTACCCTTTCCTATCCCTCGCTCACACACTCCTCTGGACCGTTATCTGATGTCTACCCTTTCCTATCCCTCTCTCACACACTTTCTTCACATTAGTTCTTGCAAGGAGTGTGCTGCATGCCAACTTCAGGATAGGTCATCAATATCAAATCGACTCCCTGCGTCCTTTTTCACTATTTAACTGCACGCCATCCAACCTGTAGCGGCAATGCAATGTAACTACAACTGCTCTTGCCATTCACTTGAATAGGATGAGCAGTTGTAGTTGCACTGCACCTCCGCTACAAGTTAGGCTGCCTTCCCATCACCGTTTTGTTTTCCATTCTTCTGATCCATCAGAAGAACAAAAAAAAACAACTACAAAAAAAAGATAGTTTATTGTCAGTATCCGTTTGTGTCAATTCCATCAGGGATACGTTATTTTTGACTGGAGAAAAATTTTTCCTCACAGGATTTATCTTCTATCCAAAATTACGGATCTCTGACACAAATGGATGCAAAATGAGCACAACGAATACTGAAAATAAAGGGTCCCCCTTTTTTCTGTTCACCTGACAGATCAGAAGAATGGAAAACAAATGGCAATGTGAATGTGGCCTTAGATGGTATGTAGTTAAACAGTTATGAGGATGCATTGCTTGCTGGCGACTTCTTCAATCAGCTGGTTGGCGCGGGTGCTAAATCACCGTTCTCTGTGTCTAAGCTGAAAAGCCCGAGATTGTTGCATAATCTTTCAGAGCTACTTCATGATGCTTATAAAGCATATTAAACTGCAGACTAAGGGCTCATGCTTACAGCCGTTGCGGTCCCTAATCCACATTCGTGCGGATTCTGCAGATGGATCCAGACTGATTCAACTTGAATGGGTCCGTGATCCGTCTGTACCACAAAAAAATAGAACATGTTCTATTTTTTGGCGGTACGGAGGCACAGAGTAAAACCCCACGGAAGCACTCTGTAGTGCTTCCATGATGTTCCATGCCTCCGTTCTGCACTGCGCCTTCCAGATTGTGAATTCAAGTGAATGGGTCTGCATCCGTGATTCAGTGCAAAAATGGCCGAGGCCCATATATTGCGGACCCGCTATTTGCAACCTGCAATACGGGCACGGATGACACACTAAGTTTGAGAGCAGTTATTGAAGAGTAAGAATAATACTTTAGACCAGGGATGCTCAACCTGCGGCCTTCCAGCTGTGGCAAAACTACAACTCCCAGCATGCGTTAATAGCTGTAGGCTGTGCAGGCATGCTCAGAAGACCGCAAGTTGGGCATTCCTGCTTTAGACAATTGCACTGCCCGTTCATAGATAAAATTATATGCCACTTCTATAGATCTCTGTTATCTCCCTAGTACACATTTAGAGACGATAGCTGATTAAAATTACTTGGCTTCTTCAAGGTGTAACGGGACATTAAGGGTGTTGATATTAACCACTTCACCACAGTTGACCATTAAGCTCATTACTATTTACCAAATTACTGTATGGCGGTGTTATTCAGTCTCTGATATCCAGTCACTTTATTGTGGTATGATTGAGTTAACATATGGTGCTATTATTCCCACACTAGACATTATGCCCGTTACAAAAACGGGTGCCAGACTTGGCCGGTGCGCAGAGCAATCATCACACTGCGTTACATGGTCGGTGCAGACGGCGGGCGGGGCGGCGTTGAGCGGCCGGCGCTCAGGGTGTGGTCGGTGCGGACAGTGGGCGGTGCGGATAGCGTGTGGGGGCGGCGTTGAGCTGCTGGCACTCGGGGTGTGGTCGGTGTGGACAGTGGGCGGTGCAGACGGCATGTGGGGGCGGCGTTGAGCTGCTGGCACTCGGGGTGTGGTTGTGTGGACAGTGGCTGGTGCGGACAGAGTGTGGGGGCGGCGTTGATCAGTGACTGGTGGCACTGACTGATGTCTGAGACAGCTGGCACTGACTGGTGGCTGAGACTGCGGGCACTGTGACTGGTGGCTGAAACGGCTGGCACTGACTGGTGGTGCTGAGACTGCTGGCACTGTTACTGGTGGCAATCACTGATGGCTGAGATGGCTGGCACTGTCTTTTCTAGTTACACCACTGCTTAAAGGGGACCATGTAACAGTGTGTATAATGATTTTACCTTCCAGATATTCCCTAATAGGGACAAAATATCCTGACTAAAAGAAAAAAGACAGAAGACGTGAGATAATGAGGCAAATATACTAAAAGGTCTGGTAGATGGAGACCTCCACCTGACATTACAAGTCAGAAGCTGCCAAGTGCATGGTGGGTATGTCATAAATGAAATTGACCTACATACCCCTTTTATTCTACTCCAAACATAATTGCCCCTCTGTCTGCATGTGACAGCTCACAACTAAAGAAATAGCAGCTCTATGAGTCAAGGAGCTAAACACTGAGATTTTTACCCTAGAGAGCCGCTATGCAGAACTGGATCACTGCATGATATCTGCCCCCTCCTCCCGAAAAATATAAAAAATTTATGTACATATATGTATATAAGAAAAAGTACAATATAGGCAAACTGAAGAGACCCATTAAAATCCAGATATGCTTTTAATGTCTTGATTAGTGGTCCCTTGGCCGAGCCCATGGGTTGTTATCAGCTGCACAGTCTCCAGCAGACCATGAGCTAGACAAGTGGGAGTACAGGTCGTAGACTGCAGGGAAAGCGCAGCTTATTATCTCCACACACTGGTACTGAATCTGTCTAAAAGCTGAATTATCACACAATGTTCTCATCTGGAATACAAGAGGGAAAATGTAAACTGAAGTGCTGAATCTTGTGGTAATGCAAGGTAATATATATATATATATATAAATCTGCAGAGTAAGGGGGTCATTTATCATTTGTGGCTGTTTTTGTGTCACTTTCAAGTCTCTCTTTGCTTTGTGCAATGTATGAACTGGTGCACCTTAATAATATCATAATATATCTGGCAGGAGTGCAATGTGGTTGCTTTAGGCATGGCGTAGGTTGTTTTATTTTGCAACTTTTGCAAAAGCAGCGCATAGTAAATGAGCCATAATCCAGGTCTAATCTCACTTTTAGCTCTATAACATAGACCACTGTGAAAAGTGAAAATGTCTCAGAATTGACCAAATGTCGCAGACAATGTTGCAGTTCCCATGCTGCAAATCCACTGTGTCCCAATATTTATCTGTCCTGTGTGGATACAACATTAGCCTAAGATGAAGATACCGTACTGTGTGTATACATATATACACTCACCTAAAGAATTATTAGGAACACCTGTTCTATTTCTCATTAATGCAATTATCTAGTCAACCAATCACATGGCAGTTGCTTCAATGCATTTAGGGGGGTGGTCCTGGTCAAGACAATCTCCTGAACTCCAAACTGAATGTCAGAATGGGAAAGAAAGGTGATTTAAGCAATTTTGAGCGTGGCATGGTTGTTGGTGCCAGACGGGCCGGTCTGAGTATTTCACAATCTGCTCAGTTACTGGGATTTTCACGCACAACCATTTCTAGGGTTTACAAATAATGGTGTGAAAAGGGAAAACATCCAGTATGCGGCAGTCCTGTGGGCAAAAATGCCTTGTGGATGCTAGAGGTCCGAGGAGAATGGGCCGACTGATTCAAGCTGATAGAAGAGCAACATTGACTGAAATAACCACTCGTTACAACCAAGGTATGCAGCAAAGCATTTGTGAAGCCACAACACACACAACCTTGAGGCGGATGGGCTACAACAGCAGAAGACCCCACCGGGTACCACTCATCTCCACTACAAATAGGAAAAAGAGGCTACAATTTGCATGAGCTCACCAAAATTGGACTGTTGAAGACTGGAAAAATGTTGCCTGGTCTGATGAGTCTCGGTTTCTGTTGAGACATTCAAATGGTAGAGTCCGAATTTGGCATAAAACAGAATGAGAACATGTATCCATCATGCCTTGTTACCACTGTGCAGGCTGGTGGTGGTGGTGTAATGGTGTGGGGGATGTTTTCTGGGCACACTTTAGGCCCCTTAGTGCCAATTGGGCATCGTTTAAATGCCACGGGCTACCTGAGCATTGTTTCTGACCATGTCCATCCCTTCATGACCACCATGTACCCATCCTCTGATAGCTACTTCCAGCAGGATAATGCACCATGTCACAAAGCTCGAATCATTTCAAATTGGTTTCTTGAACATGACAATGAGTTCACTGTACTAAAATGGCCCCCACAGTCACCAGATCTCAACCCAATAGAGCATCTTTGGGATGTGGTGGAACAGGAGCTTCGTGCCCTGGATGTGCATCCCTCAAATCTCCATCAACTGCAAGATGCTATCCTATCAATATGGGCCAACATTTCTAAAGAATGCTATCAGCACCTTGTTGAATCAATGCCACGTAGAATTAAGGCAGTTCTGAAGGCAAAAGGGGGTCCAACACCGTATTAGTATGGTGTTCCTAATAATTCTTTAGGTGAGTGTATATAGCTCAGTGGTTAGCACCTGCATCTGCATGGAGTTTGTATGTTCTCCCCGTGTTTGTGTGGGTTTCCTCCGGGTTCTCCGGTTTCCTCCCACACGCCAAAGACATACTGATAGGGAACTTAGATTGTAAACCCCATTAGGGACAGTGTGATGATGTCTGTAAAGTGCTGTGGAATATGTCAGCGCTATATAAGTGCGTAAAATAAATGAGTAAATAAATATACTTTTATAAACCACATGGACTATGACAAATAGCGTTATAGGGGTTGGCGGCTTGTCAGATATTGATGACCTCTCCACTCGACTGCTGAGTTCTCCTCACTGTTCACCGGCAGCAGCGAGCAGTGTAATTCCAGCTCCTCCGTCCCATTCACTTCAATGTCATTGGTCTGTCCTAGTGAATAGGAGGGAGGTGTCCCATTGAAGTAAATGGGGTGGATGAGCTGTAATTACACTGCTTGCTGCTGCAATGTTGATGGCAAGACGGTAAACAATGAGGAGAACACAGCGCTTCATACAGCTGATCGGCGGGGGTGACGGGAGTCGGGCCTCTGCCAATCTGATATTGATATCCTATCTTGAGGATAGGTTATGAATATAGGATAAGCAGACATCAAGACATCTGTGTTTTGTGGATGGAAATCTGAACAGCTGTCTGAATCCACCCCTAAGAGGGTGCTTTTTTCATACTATTCTTTATGAAGGTACTCTGATGGTGCTGTTACATAATGGGGAGAAGGTCTATGTGTGTGCAGGATTTACTAAATAAGGCCTCATGCACACGAATGTTGTTTTGGTCCGCATCCGAGCCGCATTTTTTGCAGCTTGGATGCGGACCCATTCACTTTAATGGGGCCGCAAGAGATGCAGACAGCACTCCGTGTGCTGTCCACATCCGTTGCTCCGTTACGTGACCCCGCAAAAAAAATTAAAATATAGAACATCTCCTATTCTTGTCCGTTTTGCAGACAAGAATAGGCATTTCTATTATGGGCGCTCGTTCCGTTAATTGCGGAATGCACACGGGCAGCTTCCGTGTTTTGTGGACCTTAAAACACAGCACGGTTGTGCACATGAGGCCTAAATAAAATTTCTGCAAAGTGCAGGGCTGGACTAACCCAGAGGGGAACATGTGAATTTACTGATTGGCCCCTATGGCAGAATTGGGCCCCCATGCCCCTACGTAAATGGTGCATGGCACAATGTACTGGATGTACTAACTACAAATAGGCAGCAGCTAGCAAGCTTATCTTCTTGTAATAAATAGGATACCTGCTGGGAATTGTACTTTTCCCAACAGATTGCAATTCCACAAGGAACTTTTATTAAAGGGACACTTCAGTCAGAAATGGTTATATTTTTTTGTACTTAATATTCATAGAACACATTTTCTTTAGACTTTTTGTCTGTCTTTTAAATATAAAATATTTATAGCATACCACACAAATGATATGACCTCTGATATAGACAGGTAAACTGTTGCCAGTTTACTGTTGCTGTGAGGGGAAGATGTTATCTGAAGGATAATCCTCATGATAATAGTAGATGTATCATTGTGATACAGCATAACAGTTATTGTTCTCTTGATAGGCCTAGATAACGTCGTCTCCAGAGTATTTTGTGAGAATGTTTGCTGTGCTAAAAGTCCAAAGGAGGAAATTAAAGAGCCAGGACAGGAAAAAGAACACAAGGAGTGACAAAAAAATTATACCCATAAAATCATCCACCACCGCTGTTAATATGAAATAACATTTTCTTTTATGGAAGTGTCCCTTTAAGGGTGCATTCACACGTCCGCAAAATGGGTCCGCATTCGTTCCGCAATTTTGCGGAACAGGTGCGGACCTATTCATTTTCAATAGGGCCGGAATGTGCTGTCCGCATCCACATTTGCGGATCTGCACTTCCGAATCCGCACTTCCGTTCCGCAAAAAAATAGTCCAATAGTGCAACTGCGGACCAGAAAAGGCATTTTCTATGAGAGTGCCGGCGATGTGCGGCCTGCAAAATGCGGAACGCACATTGCTGGTGTTCGTGTTTTGCGGATCCGGACGTGTGAATGGACCCTAAGGCTGAGGTCACACATAGTAGTCACAGGGCAGACGCAATGCATCTGAAAACTACATATGCTGCCATGCTGTATTATGGCAGATCTGCTTTGTTTAAAATTGATTGTTAATGGCTGTTCACCTGTCAAACTGCACAGCCATTAACACAATTTGAAAAGTTTACCATTTGGCACTAAAGCTGCTTGCCTATGAGATCTTTGACTACTTTGTGGCCATTACGTGTTATCTTACCATTTACAGGATATGCCCTAAATGCCATCTCTGAATACATTACTGCTCATCTGCTAAATGAGGCTCCAGCAGATACCACCCAACACTTTCTTCATGTACTTAAATTGAGATATGGCCATAGGCAAAAGCAACCACTGTTTCATTGAAGTGTTTGGGGAGAGCAGCGGAGGAAAATATGGGAATGGCGATGAGGTGATAAATGCATGCGGATGTATTGTTTTCCTACAGAATGTAATTTACTGCTGGACTCTAGGCACCCCTGTCTGACCAGGAGTATGTCAGCCATAAATGCACGGAGTATGTGTTAAGGCTGGCCGCAGGCCTGGATTTGTGGGAGGGGCCGGTACCTGTCTTAAGCAGTCTGGCTCTCCCAGGCAGCACGTCGGCATTCGGACGTCTGCTACTTCCGGGTGTGACGTCATCAGCAAGCGTCCTGCACGAGTCGGATCTCAGAGAAGCCGGGTGTACCTTTCACTTCAGTCTGCAAGCTGTTCAGGTCGTTTTCCAAGATAACTGGTTTGTTTCGGGAGCGTGGCAACGTGGAGGAGGGGAGGAGGGTAGGAGGGTGTGTAAAGAGGGGGAAGTGTGCCGGAGGATCGCTTCTCCTCACTGCGTTCAGGCACGTGCAATTCAAGTTTTGGCACCAATGGGCAGCATTATCACATAGTTGGAGCTCATTGCCTGTCTCAGCATAACCTGTATCTAAGTTCATACAGGGGCTGCGAGTCATCTGGGCTCAGCAGGTTAAACTCTGGCAGCTGGGTCCTGGTGCCATTACTGAGTTGATTACTTACAAGGTTGCTGCTTGTGCACATGTTTGACACTCATCACATACACTACATACATACCTTATACACATAGTTCGCACATCAGGCAGTTTGACGGAAAAAAAAAAAAAAAAAAAAAAAAAAGGGTACAAGTGGATTGTTAAATAAAGTAAAAAAAAAAAAAAGAGTGGGTTGTTCAAATAAAGAAAAAAAAAAAAAAAAAGGGTACAAGGGGATTGTTAAATAAAGTAAAAAAAAAAAAAAAAAAAGAGTGGGTTGTTCAAATAAAGAAAAAAAAAAAAAAAAAAAAAAAGAGAATTTTTTGGGATTAAAAAAACAAACAAAAAACCTTTATCCACCAAGCTTCATCCATACACCTCTAGCATAGGTACATCCGCCAATACAGCTACACGCTCGCACGACATACACAACCCGTGTCATCTCGTAGACTAGTGTCATACGTCATACGGTCTGTTTTCCACAAATCCTATACTTACATACATCACCTACCACGTCTGTAGGTTCTTTAGCCCGCAGTATTCGTTTTTAATTAATCTGCCACGTCACAGATTCACACAAACTCGGGCTCGCTTCATACGTCAGTGGAAACGACTATCATACTCCCTGTCAGCCTCGAAGGCTTTTCGTTCAATCGTTTCACGCTGCTGGGGGGGGGGGGGGGGAAGGGGAGGGGCTTAGATTCCGTCATCTTGTTTGTCAGCTTACGGGCAGCAGGTCGTAGGGTTAACAGGTTGGTTTTTTTTTTTTTTTCCTCTTCTCTTTTTCTTTCTTCGTTTTTTTTTTTTTTTTTTTTTTTTTTTTTTTGTTGTTTTGTGGTGTTTGTTGTGTTGTTTGCAGTGGTCTACTCCATCTGCAACTTCAGCCAGTGCAGGCTCCGGCATGTCTGTGTCACATGTTTTAGGGCACATCCGGTCACGGTCTGCACATTGAAGCCGGCGTGACTGAGCCGGGTGAATGTGGAGGCACTAGACCAGCTGCTGCGGCTTCATCCGGTTCAGCCGTTCCGTACATTCCTGGTGGAAGGGTTTTCACGGGGGTTTCACACTGGGCTCATCACCTTGCCCCAGCAGACTCATGAATGCCCCAACTTGCAGTCGGCTTCTAAACATGCTGGTCTGGTGGATTCACTCTTGGCAGTTGAGCTGGACAAGGGTTTCATCATTGGTCCTTTCCAGTCCCCTCCTTTCTGCACTTGGAGGGTGAGCCCGGTGGGGGTGGTGCAGGAAAAATATTCCAATAAATTTCGTTGATTTATGATTTGTCTGCTCTACATTCTTCCCACGTTCTTAGTCTCAACTCGTTGATTCCGTCCGAGGAATTTTCCTTGAAGTATACTTCCGTAGACCAGGCTATCCAGGTCATTCTTCAGACAGGCATGGGGCTTGGCTGTCCAAAGCAGATGTCTCTGATGCGTTCAAACTGCTGCCCATTAGCCCATCTCTCTGGCAGTGGCATGGCATCAAATGGAGAGATGCGTACTATTTCGCCACCAAGTTGACGTTTGGTTCCTAGAGCAGCCCCAGTCTGTTTGACAGGTTAGCGCAGGCACTGGAATGGATTTTGTTGGAACAGGGTTGCCAGAATGTCATTCACTACCTGGATGATTTTCTGTTGATCGAAGAACCCTCACAGGCACCTCTTGACTTGCAGGTTCTCTTGCAGGTCTTCAAGGAGTTAAACATTCCAGTGGCCGAACACAAAACAGAAGGGCCTGCGCAGGTTGTCACGTTCTTGGGGATCCCTCTGGATTCACGTGCCATGTCAGCCAGTCTGCCACAAGACAAACTCGACAGAATCAAATCAGGTGTCCGTTCCTTGCTCATGTCTCAGGTTTGCACCAAGAGAGAATTGCAGTCTGTTGGGCATGTTATACTTTGCCATGAGGATCATTCCTCAGGGTAGATCATTCATTTCAAGATTGCTAGTCTTATTACAACAGACCAGTGATTTGGACGCATCAGTGCATCTTAATGCGAACGCCCGAGCAAATCTGTTCATGTGGGACAGATTTCTCACTGGGTGGAACGGCATTTCCATGTTTATTCCGAGGGCCACTTCTGATTCTCCACACGTATTTTCAGACGCGGCTGCCTCGGTAGGTTTCGTGGCCATATTTGGCTCACATTGGTTCGCCGGCTCATGGCCCACACACGTGCTACAGTTGCCGGGGTTTTCTCAGATGTCGGCATTGTTCGAGATCTATCCTATCGTAGCAGCTGCTATAGTCTGGGGGCATAGGTGGTCGGGTCACACGGTGGTTTTCCACACTGACAACATGGCGACCGCAGAGATCATTAACAAGGGCAGATCTAAATCGTTACTCATCATGTCTTTCATGCGTAGATTGACCTGGATAGCTCTGGAACAGGGGTTTCATTTTCATGCCCTGTTTTTGGACGGGGTCAGCAACGTTGCAGCTGATGCTTTATCTAGTTTTGATTTTTCTCGCTTTTTCTTACAGAACCCAGAAGCAGACTCAGTGGGCACCCCGGTACCGGACTGGCGGCTGCTGGTCTTGGATTAGACTCTCTGATGGTGGTCGCCAGTTCACTCATTACCAAGTCTTTGTCGGCCAGTACGTTGCGGTCGTACCGCCGAGCGTGGGTGGTTTTTTCGAACTTTAAGTTGGCATATCCTAGAGGTGACACAGGTCAGGTCAAGTATATGGTGGCTTTCGTGTCTTATTGTCATTCGGTATTGGCTTTATCCTACAACACCATTAGGCTATATTTGGCTGGGGTGCAGCATTTTTTGGCACTTCAAGAGCCAGACAGACCCTCTATATTTTCACCCGATCAAGGCCATCCTCAGAGGCATTCAAAAAAGCCAGGTCACGGTCAAGTTGGTCCGTCGACCTATTAAGGGGGACACGTTTCGTAGCCTGTCGGAAGTTCTCACATTGTCACCATTCGGAGTCCTTCCCAGCCTGGTGATCAAGGCGGCGATGTACTTGGCGTTTTACGGGTTTTTAAGACCAGGTGAAGTGACACAGGCCAGACAAGGGGCGGTGGCTCTCCGCAAGGGAGATTTAGTCAGGATGGGCAGTAACTCATTTGCAGTTGCCTCACAACAAAACAAGGCAGGTAGGTCCCGGCCATGTAGTTAAGTTCTTCCAGACCACAAACGCATGGTGTCCAGTGACAGTCTTGGACAACCTCTTGCTGGCCCTTAGTCTTCACAGCCCCACCGACCCATTACTTCCATTCCCTGTTGGTCCACTGACGTCCAGCCAGTTCATCAAACATATTTGCATCCTGTTGACCAGTGTAGGATTGAATCCGGCTCAATTCTCGGGGCATTCTTTCCGCATCGGTGCAGCATCTGCAGCGTCCAAGCATGGAGTCCCTGTGCATATAATTAAACACTTGGGGCGCTGGCGCTCGGGGTGCTTTGTACGGTATATCCCGGAGCCACAAGCGGAGCTGGTCCAAGCATTCAGTACATTGGCAGAGTAGCACCTCAGGCCAATCCTTCCCTCACTGGTGGGTTTTGCCCCCTTTTTCAGGCATACCGACCTAGTGAGGCCAAGGCACACCTCAGGCCAATTAGGTAGGGGGGTGGTGGTTGGGCATCTTCCACTCGTTTAGATCCTGACCACAAGTGTTAAGGCTGGACGCAGGCTAGCCTGGATTTGTGGGAGGGGCCGGTACCTGTCTTAAGCAGTCTGGCTCTCCCAGGCAGCACGTCGGCATTCGGACGTCCCCTGCCCACCCATTCCCATTCTTCATTCAGTCATTCAACCATCACATTCAGGGTATGCCCCCTTTTTCAGGCATACCGACCTAGTGAGGCCAAGGCACACCTCAGGCCAATTAGGTAGGGGGGTGGTGGTTGGGCATCTTCCACTCGTTTAGGTCCTGACCACAAATGCATGTTATCACTGGCACACTTTCACTAAATGACCAGCCACCCGCTGAGTAGAAGTGGTATCACACCATGCTATGCTATGCTTTTTAAGGGCTCATGCACACGGCCGTTGCCCGGCGGGTCCGCAATACACAGGGCACCGGCCGTGTGCACCCCGCATCACGGATGTGGACCCATTCACTAAATGGGTCCGCAAATCCAGAGATGCGGTGCAGAAGCAGGGACCGGAACCCCACGAAAGCACTACGGAGTGTTTCCGTGGTGTTTCTGGCCGTGCTTCTGCACCACAAAAAAGTAGTGCATGCACTACTTTTTGCAGTGCGGACCGTTGGATGTGGATAGCGGACCCCATTCAAGTGAATGAGTCCGCAATCCGCATGCGGCTGCACCACAGTCGGTGCCCGTGCATTGCGAACCAGAGCCCTTACGTTCGTGGGTATGAGCCCTAAAGCTGAGAATGTAGCACGTACCCTCTGGGATTACATCTGGTAGTAGGCAGCTCCCATCATGACCAGTGGAGACACGTTCCTCTTTCCAACTATGGAGGATACATGAAAACCAAGCATAACTATCCTCAGTAGGGCTCCTGGGAGGTTGATGTTCCCAACCCCAGTTCTTGACAGCTCTGCCACTGCAACAGGATATGACACAAATATAAGTAAAGTTCAACTTGATTACACTCATTCAGTGTATTTTACATGCCCTGCAACAAGTTCTTCAAACATGTGTCCCAACCCTGACTTATCCGATTTTTTTGTATGGGCACTAAACATTCATAGTGATATTTATAATGCCTATAAAAAGTCAACCATTTTATAAATATACAATACTGTGCAAAAGGCAGGTTCTAGGCAGGTGTGGGAAAAATGCTGTTTTAACCCCAGAAGGACCAGCGCCGTACATGTATGGCACACTGATCGGGCGGGTGCAGCAGCTGCGCCCGCCCGATCAGAAGCAGGGGTCCGGCAGTCATTGATAGCCGGACCCCTGCTGTATGCGCCGGCTTTGGTGAAAACACTGATGCCGGCGCATTAACCCTTGCACATGCGGTATCCTGCCGGGTGTAGGGTGTCCATCGGATCCCCGCGCTACTGTGACGGGGACCCGATGGCAGGGAAGGCAGCCCAATGCCTTCCTTAGGCATCGTGGCTGCCTTCTGTGAGATCCAGCCCCCTGGATCTCACAGGCAGGAAGCTGTTAGTGTATTACAGTGTGTAATACACTTACAGCCAATGCATTACAATACAGAAGTACAGTATTGTGATGCAAAAGTTGAAGTCCCAGAGTGGGACAGTAAATAAAGTTAAAAAAAAGTTAAAAAATGAAAGTTTTACAAAAAAATTAATAGTTTCAAGTAAAAAAAAAAAAAAGCGTACTTTTTCCGAAAACAAAGTAAATTTTTTTTTGTAAAAAAAAGAAAAGTAGACATATTAGGTATCGCCATGTCCATATCGACCTGCTCTATAAAAATATCATATGACCCATTTTTTTGTCACCTTACATCACTAAAAGTACAACAGCAAGCGATCGAAATGGCGTATGCCCCCCAAATTAGTTCCAATCTAACCTTCACCTCATCCCGCAAAAAATGAGCCCCTACCTAAGACAATCGCCCCCCCCCCCCAAAAAAAAAAATCTATGGCTCTCAGACTATGGAGACACTAAAACATTTTGTTTCAAAAATGCTTTTATTGTGTTAAATGTATTTTTTTTTAAAAAGTAGACATATTAGGTATCGCTGCGTCCGTAACAACCTGCTCTATAAAAATACCACATGACCTAACCCCTCATGTGAACACCGTAAAAAAAAATCAAATAAAAAACGGTGTCAAAAAGTCATTTTTTGTCACCTTACATCACAAAAAGTGTAACAGCAAGCGATCAAAAAGTCATATGCACCCCAAAATAGTGACAAAGTGTCATCTCATCCCACAAAAATGATACACTACCTAAGACAATCGCCGAAAAAATAAAAAAACTATGGCTCTCAAACAAAAGTGTTAAACTTAGATAAATTAAAAAAATACACATATTAGCTATTGCCACATCCATAATGACCTGATCTATAAAATATCCCATGACCTAACCCCTCAGGTGAACACTGTAAAAAAAAAAAAACAACTGTCAAAAAAGCCATTTTTTGTCACCTTGCATCTGTAGTGTACGGGGACTGTAATACCCGTCACTACCAAAGTGTCACTTGGTGTGCTGTCGTCCCTCCTTAGTTATGGAGAAGTTGTTATATGTCAGTTTTATAAAATGTCATGTAATGCAATGTTATGTGTTTCCCTGTTACTGTGAAACTTGCAAGTACAGGCCTGCAGGGGTGTCATTCCAGCTTCTAGTCGCTAGAGGGAGCTAGAGAGCCCTAGTTTATATAAGGCCCAGACAGGGAAGCAAAAGTCAGTCTAGTGGAAAGCTCAGAAGTTTCTAGAGCCTAAAGAAGCTGAGAGGGACAGAGGCAAAGTGCAGAGAAGCAAGAGGTACTAAAAATAACAGAGGAGGTACTTTCTAAAGCTATAGCCAAGGATATAAAGCCAGAACTAGGTTATTGGGCCTTGGTGAAGAGTTGCTATATTCCAGGATCAAATAGAAATAGAGTGCAAGCTCCTGTACTGCAAGTCCTGTGTCCAACACTCTGTAATCACCTTGCTAAATCTGTAATTGCCTGCATCAACCGTATTGCAAAATCGACTGTATGCCAAGGAACTGCGATTCCAATATTGTCTCTGCATGAAAACTACTAAAGTTGGAGTTCTGTTTTAATACCACGTGTTCCTCAATTTATTCCTGCTATCCGCAAACGGCGTGTCACCGTTTACTTGGCACTGGTGTCACGAACAATTTATACCATCACCTGCCCTTGCAGAGAGTCAGCCGTCTCAGGTTAGTGTCATTGCACTACTACACCCAGAAACTCTATTACACACAACTTGAGTACGCTGCACCTCTCTTTTGGCGTCACGAACAGGATACGCACGCTTTATAGTGCAAGGAGCGTGAACTTTGTGCCTTATACAGTTGCCCTGTGACCAAAGTGACAAATTGCCTGTTTATTGAAAGTGGACTTTGTGGACTGAAAATCATACCCAAAGTGTACCAAAAAACTCTAAAAAGCGCTGTGCAGTGTTGCGCTACCAAGAGGAAGAAAATCGCCGCATTGGAGTGTGGTTTTGTGGACTTTTTACAATCCTGCTTGCTGTCAGTGAATGGACAGCGTTTTGCTAAAGATGGCCACCGGCTGCCTGGAGTAGAGTTTCCCGCGCTGCTGAGGACCTTCGTGGGCGGATCCCTGCAAAGACACAGAGAATCCCGCCCCTCGTCATCATCGCACCGCCGCGGCCCTGCTTCCTCTACGTCATCGGGTGCTCAGGACGTCCGGAACCTCGCGAGATTTGGCCTGCGCAAGCCCGGCGATACCGGTAAGCACTTGTAACCGGAGGGAAGGGGAGTGTACCGGCCCCTTTAGTCGCCAGCGGCCACCTCTCAATAGACTAACATGTCAGAGCCAGGAGTGCCTGAGCAGCCGGCCCCAGGAGAGCTTGCGGCTCCTGATCATCCTACGGCCCCCAGCATGATGCCCTTTACCATGCCTTACTATTTCGGGGCCCCATGGTTCCCCCGCTACAGGGGAGAGACCCATACCCTAAGGGACTTTAAAGAAAAGTTGCTGGCACTATTCCGACTGTACCCCATAAATTCCGACCAGCAAATGGAAATCCTGCTAGCGCAGCTGGAGGGAGCTGCCCGCAGGGAGGTATTATCCTGGCCTGCTACTGAGCGGAGTACTCTAGAACAGATATTCACCCGCCTCAGGGCCACTTTTGAAACAAGGACTGCCTCAGAAATAAAGATGCACTTCTTTGGCAAGAGACAGAAGTCCGGTGAGTCCCTCCGTGACTATGCCCCATCACTTCAGGAAGCTTTAGGGGCTGTAATTCAGATAGATCCCAAAGAGGCTGATAACCAGGACCAGACAATTTATCAACGGGGTGTCTAGTGAACAAATAAGGACCCAATTAAAGATGCTGTCCGCCCAGCACCCTAACAGTACCTTCCTGGACTTTAAAGAACTGGCTATAAAAATTCTGGGGTCCGCAGTATCTCCTGAGTTGAGCACCCCACCTGAGTCATCAGCCTGCAGGCCAAAACCGCTTATCACTAACCGAGCTGAGGCCGGCCAAGCTGTTCAAGTGTCAGCTACTGATACTATTGCCATGCTGACAGAGCAAGTAAATCACCTCACTAAAAGTCTAGAGAAAGTGTGCAGAAAAATAGAGGAATGGGAAAAACCCATAATGACAGAAGAAGAATTCCTGTCACCTCCTAGGCCGTTCCCACCTCCATACCAAGAGACTCACCCCAGGGATCCTGGGAGGCGTAATAGAGATCGCAAGCGGCCCGTGTGTACATACTGCAAAAAGCTGGGACACACAGAATCCACGTGCTGGCAGTTAAACGGGCAACCCCTGAGGCTGAGGACCACCCCTCGGGAGGTAGAACACTAGGTCCAGAGGATCCAAATTGGATGCCACGGTATGTAGGATCCCATCCTAAAATCAATATAGAGATCAACGGGGTCCCCTTTGAAGCCCTATTAGATACTGGGTCTCAGGTCACTACTATTCAGCTGCCTGCATTTGAAAAGTTCTGGGACACCAACCAGTTGACCCAGCCGCCTGAATCCTGGGTGAAAATTATCGCCAGCAATAGCAAACCAGTAAAGACTCATGGATACTGGGAACCCACCCTGCAGGTGGGAGAAGTAACCCTGCCTCAACAGGGAGTGATCGTAGTACAGGCCGGTGACAGAGGAGGACATCCTGTCATTCTAGGCACCAATGTCTTCAAAAACTGTTATTCAGAAATACTTGCTGTATTACATCAGACTTTGCCCACTGCTTCCTCTGCATCCAGGAGGGTGATTCAAAAGACTATTACTGTGTTAAGTGCCCAGCAGAGGTTTGCTAATGAGAAAGGAGAAATTTGTACTGCCACGATTAGTGATATTAAGCCTGTGACTTTGCCTCCTAATTCTCAAACTCTTTTATGGTGTCGTGCTGTCCTGGGAGTCCAAGGCCGAGATTATCCAGCCCTGGTGGAACCAATCCAGATGGAGGATTATCCTTATGTGAGAGCTGCCAAGTGCCTGGTGAACGTCTCCCAAGGTAAAGTACCTGTCCGTCTGATTAACCTGAGTAATCATCCTGTTGCGCTTACTAAGCATTGCCGTGTTGCCCAGCTGTCCCAGGTGTCCTTCCATGCCACTGATTATGGAGAGGTGAGTGCCATACAACACACCATACCTACTGGCTCTCATCCTCCTATCAAGGAGAGATACAGACCCTTACCGCCTACTTCATATCAGACTGTAAAGGAAATGATCCAAGAGATGAAGGACTCTAATGTAATCCGGGACAGCCGTAGTCCGTGGGCTGCACCCCTGGTCCTTGTAAAGAAGAAGGACGGTGGTATCAGTTTCTGTGTGGATTATAGGAAAATTAATCAAATAACCCACAAAGATGCATACCCACTGCCCCGCATTGAGGAGTCACTAACTGCTCTGGGCTCCTCTGCCTATTTCTCCACATTGGACTTGACCAGTGGCTACTGGCAAGTACCCATGGCCCCTGCAGATAGGGAAAAGACTGCCTTCACTACTCCCATGGGCCTGTTCGAATTCAATTGTATGCCGTTCGGGCTATGTAATGCCCCAGGAACTTTCCAGAGACTAATGGAGCGGTGTTTGGGTCACAAAAACTTCGAAACAGTGCTGCTGTATCTAGATGACGTCATTGTGTACTCAAAAACATATGAGGACCATCTGAAACATTTGGCAGAAGTATTTGAAATCCTTATCAAATATGGCTTGAAGGTAAAGCCATCCAAGTGTCACCTGCTCAAACCTGCAGTAAGATACCTGGGGCATGTAGTAAGCGGAGAGGGAGTGCAACCTGACCCTGATAAATTAGCAGCTGTCCGTAATTGGCCGGTTCTTACTACCGTCAAAGAGGTGAGGAGTTTCCTTGGTTTTGCCGGCTACTATAGACGTTTTATCCCCCATTTTGCTCAAATAGCTGATCCTATCCAGGAACTCTTGAGGGGGCAACCCAAAAAGAGTTCTAGAACTCCTGTGCCCATTGAATGGAATGAGGAAAGAGAGATAGCGTTCCAATTGCTAAAAAAGAAACTGACCGAGCCTCCTGTGTTAGGTTACCCAGATTATAGCAAGCCTTTCCATCTTTATACCGATGCTAGCAAGCGAGGCCTGGGAGCTGTGTTAGCCCAAGTCCAAGAGGGAAAAGAGAGAGTGATAGCATATGCAAGCCGCTCCCTGAAAGGAGCTGAGAAAAATGACCAGAATTATAGTTCCTTCAAACTAGAGTTCCTGGCATTAGTGTGGGCGGTGACAGAAAAATTCAAGGATTATCTAGCCGCCACCCCGTTCATTGCATTCACTGACAATAACCCTCTGGCACATCTAAATACAGCTAGATTGGGGGCCTTGGAGCAGAGATGGGCCTCTCGCCTTGCCAACTATAATTTCTCTGTAAAGTATCGTGCTGGACGTACTAATGATAACGCTGATGCTTTATCCAGGCTTCCCACAGAGACAGCTCCTGATGATGTGCGAGATGCTTGGGAAGATGTAGAGATGCCGGCTTTCTATAACAAATTTGCTCAACAGGATCAGGCTCGAGCTACCAATAACAGAGCTGCAGTTCCTTCACCCTCCAGTAGGCCTGAACCTAAAGAAGAAAGGTGGGTGAAACTACAGTCTGAAAGTAGAGTGCTGGGTGAGTTGTTGGACTTCATTACTAGTGGCAGAGCCCCTGAGAGGATTCGGCGTAAGAGTGCAGATCCTGAGCTCATCAAACTGTGGAGACAGCGCCATCAACTCTTCATACAAAAGGGCCTATTGCTACGGAGAAGCCTAGACCCAGTGTCCAACGAGAGAGTGCACCAGATTCTCATACCCCGACGAGATGCAGGTATGGTGTTGGAGATGTACCACAATCAATCCGGTCACTTTGGGGTCCAAAAGACTGAAGCAACTATCCGCCAGCGGTTTTACTGGGTAGGCATGAGAGAAGACATGGAGAAGTGGTGTCGAGAGTGTGTAGCCTGTGCCTTGAAACGAAGTGAGCACCATGATCAGAGGGCACCACTGAGACCCATTGTAAGTACCCGTCCTCTTGAACTTGTCGCCATCGACCATGTGAAACTGGAGCCTAGTCGCTCAGGGTATGCTTATGCCATGACTATTATTGACCATTTCACAAAGTTTGTTGTAGCAGTGCCTGTGAGAGACCAGACAGCCAAGACTACAGCCGAAATGTTCTGGAAGCACTTCCTCCTGCCCTATGGATGTCCAGAAAAGATCCTCACCGACCAAGGACCTGCTTTTGAGTCCCATCTGTTCCATGAACTGTGCCGCTTACACAACTGTAAGAAGATCCGGACAACGGCCTACCATCCTCAAGGTAACGGATTATGTGAAAAAATGAATCAGACCTTGATAGAGATGCTGAGGGCCGTGCCTCCTGAGAACAGAGGAGATTGGCCCAGTCTGTTGCCACAGCTCATGTTCACATACAATCATACCATACATTGTTCCACCGGGTATACTCCTTTTTACTTGATGTTTGGGCACCAAGGGACATTGCCTGCTGATCATTCATTGGACATACATGTACCTGATTGCATTAACCCATTACCTAACACCGACTGGGTTGCTGAGCACCAAAGGCGATTGGATGCAGCCAAAGCCATTGTTCAGGAACGTATGGACTTTGCTAGAGACCGACAGCAGAGAGACTATGATCAGGCAGCCCATGCAGAACCCTTGACAATAAGGGCCGTGGTATGGTTAAAGAATAACCGCCGTACCAGTAAATTGGACAGTAAATGGGAGCGAAGTCCTTATGTTGTCACTGCAATCCCAAATGTTGGAACTCACACTTATGAGATCACCCGGGAAGACAAGGGATCCCAAATTGTACACCGAAACCGGTTGAAACTCTGCCTGACACCAGAACCTAGTGCCGAGAGTTCTGGATCTGAATATCCTGTGTCAGAGTCAGCAATACAGCCCGAGGATCCTATGCAGGCTGTTCGTAATCTGAGGTATGACGCTGATCCCATGCATTGGCTTCTGACACCTTGGTTGAACTTGCTGGTGCCTGCTCCGGCACCTACTGTAGCTTCACTTCCGGAAGAGTTGGTTCAAGATGCCCCGGATCCATTTCCCCCTGCAGTGGATATTGTTGTTCCCGTTGTTCCGGACCAAGGTCTCACTGATGGAGACCCTCCTGTTGTTCCTCTCCCTTCTACCTCGTTGCTAAGGGAAGAGGAGACCCCTGTTTTGAGAAGGTCTACCCGGATGACCAGGGGACGCCCGCCAGTCCGTTTAGGAGACTTTGATTATTCTGGTGGTGTCTCCTCCCAAACAGTTGCCACTGGCAATACCTTACTTGACATTTGTGCGCAAGAATGGACTCCTCCACGTGAGCCCTTGCCTGTGATACACCCACAGAAAACTCCTGGGTAGTTCCGTTTTTATACTGTTTTATCTATTTTACTGTTCTATCATGGACTTATTCATTGTTATGGACTATCCTGGTTATAATGTTACGCTGTGCCAGGTCAGCGCCCCCGTTCCATTCACTATCCTGAGAGAAGAGAACGACGCCCCTTGTCACTACCCTTCACCTTTGCCAATTGGACCTGATGTAAATGTAAATGCAGATGAATTACATGTATGTATGCCTGCATGTCTCTATTTTCTATTTCAGGTAGAGATTCCAGTTGGGCGACCCATGATGGAGTACGAGGTCGTACTCAGCTTAAAGCAGTGGGGTATGTAGTGTACGGGGACTGTAATACCCGTCACTACCAAAGTGTCACTTGGTGTGCTGTCGTCCCTCCTTAGTTATGGAGAAGTTGTTATATGTCAGTTTTATAAAATGTCATGTAATGCAATGCTATGTGTTTCCCTGTTACTGTGAAACTTGCATGTACAGGCCTGCAGGGGTGTCATTCCAGCTTCTAGTCGCTAGAGGGAGCTAGAGAGCCCTAGTTTATATAAGGCCCAGACAGGGAAGCAAAAGTCAGTCTAGTGGAAAGCTCAGAAGTTTCTAGAGCCTAAGGAAGCTGAGAGGGACAGAGGCAAAGTGCAGAGAAGCAAGAGGTACTAAAAATAACAGAGGAGGTACTTTCTAAAGCTATAGCCAAGGATATAAAGCCAGAACTAGGTTATTGGGCCTTGGTGAAGAGTTGCTATATTCCAGGATCAGATAGAAATAGAGTGCAAGCTCCTGTACTGCAAGTCCTGTGTCCAACACTCTGTAATCACCTTGCTAAATCTGTAATTGCCTGCATCAACCGTATTGCAAAATCGACTGTATGCCAAGGAACTGCGATTCCAATATTGTCTCTGCATGAAAACTACTAAAGTTGGAGTTCTGTTTTAATACCACGTGTTCCTCAATTTATTCCTGCTATCCGCAAACGGCGTGCCACCGTTTACTTGGCACTGGCGTCACGAACAATTTATACCATCACCTGCCCTTGCAGAGAGTCAGCCGTCTCAGGTTAGTGTCATTGCACTACTACACCCAGAAACTCTATTACACACAACTTGAGTACGCTGCACCTCACAAAAAGTGTAATACCAAGCGATCAAAATGTCAAACGCACCCCAAAATCATACCAATCAAACCGTCATCTCATCCCACAAGAAATGAGACCCTACCTAAGACAAAACATGATTTTAAAAATGCTGTTATTGTGTAAAACTTAGATAAATAAAAAAAAGTATACATATTAGGTATCGCCACATCCATAAGAACCTTCTGTATAAAAATATACCATGAACTAACCCCTCAGATGAACACCGTAAAAAACGGTGAAAAAAAAGTGTAATACCAAGCGATCAAAAAGTCATACACACCTGAACTGGTCCTTAAAAAGTGGGTTTTGGAAATTTTCTGAAAAATTTCAAGATTTGCTTCTAAACTTCTAAGCCTCTAAAAAAGAAAATGTAATTTACAAAATGATCCAAACATGAAGTAGACATATGGGAAATGTAAAGGTAACATCTTGTCACGGATGGTGTTGCAGAAAACAAGAAGTAACAAATAAAGATCCGACTGACTTGATCCCAAACTAAGGAACAAAAGGGTGAGCCCTATTAAAGCCCTAGAGCTCTCCCTGACTGCTCAGCCCATGCAAAGATCTCAATGATAGAAAGTTGCATGTCCACGTACCTCGACTGAGTGACACCTGCAAACCCTATAATATTGAGGGGACACGACCACCGGCTCCCTGCACTTAATACGGAGGGAGTCAGGGTCACCTAGAATCAAGCCAACAGGAAAACACAAATACAGAAATAGACTTATCTGAGAAACCAGCAGTAGTACTTCAAGCAGTGAACACAATCCAGGAAGTAGTATAAACCGCAAAGTGAAGCAGTATGGGAGGAGATATAAAGGGAAGCAATCACTGCTAATAGAAGACAGCTGGGAGAGGGAGAAGAGATGTCAAAGCGAAAGCAAAACAAAAGAACATCATGCAGGAGGTACTGAAGAACGTCTGTCAGAACTTCTCAGAGATTTGGCGGTGACAGTACCCCTCCCTCTACGAGTGGACTCCGGACACTCAGAGCCCACCTTCTCAGGATTAGACCTATGGAATGCCCTGAGAAGACGAGTGGCCTTAATGTCCGCCACTGGAACCAACATCCTCTCCTCAGGACCATAACCCTCCCAATGAACGAGATACGGAAGAGAACCGCGGACAATACGAGAGACCTGAAATTCAAGATTACCATCAACCACAATCGGAGGAGGAGGCAAAGAGGAGGGTACAGTGGGTTGGCCATAAGGTTTTAATAGGGACTTGTGAAAAACATTATGGATCTTCCAAGTCTGAGGAAGATCAAGACGGTAGGCAACGGGATTGATGACGGACAAGATTTTGTAAGGCCCAATAAACTTAGGACCCAACTTCCAGGAGGGAACCTTAAATTTGATATTCTTAGTAGACAACCAGACCAGATCACCAACATTCAGGTCCGGACCAGGCACGCGTCTCTTATCCGCCACACGCTTATATCTCTCACTCATACTCTTTAGATTATCCTGAGTCTTTTGCCAAATAGATGACAAAGGCGAGGAGAATCTCTCCTCATCAGGTAAACCAGAAGCCCCTTCTCCAGAGAATGTCCCAAACTGCGGATGAAACCCATATGCAGCAAAAAATGGTGACTTATCAGAGGACTCCTGACGACGGTTATTTAAAGCAAACTCAGCAAGGGAGAGAAAAGAACACCAATCCTCCTGATTCTCCGCCACAAAACAGCACAGATATGTCTCCAGATTCTGATTGACGCGCTCCGTCTGGCCATTCGACTGCGGGTGGAAAGCAAAAGAGAATGACAACCGAACCCCCAAGCGAGAACAGAAAGCCTTCCAGAATCTGGAAACAAACTGCGTGCCCCTATCAGAGACTATGTCTGAAGGAATACCATGCAATTTGACAATGTGATCAATAAATGCCTGCACCAGCGTTTTACTATTGGGCAACCCAGGAAAAGGAATAAAATGCTAAAACCACCAGAATCACAGTCTTCCCCAAGGAATGAGGCAGGTCCGTAACGAAGTCCATGGACAGATGTGTCCAAGGACGGGAAGGAATGGGTAACGGGAGGAGAGGACCCGATGGCCGTGAATGAGGGACTTTGGCACGAGCGCAGGTCTCGCAGGCTGCCACAAAACCCTCAACCTATTTACGAAGAGCCGGCCACCAGAATCTCCGAGCAATGAGATCCACTGTGGCTCTACCCCCCGGGTGCCCAGCAAGGACAGTATCGTGGTGCTCCTTGAAAACCTTGTGTCGTAAAGCGAGAGGCACAAACAACCTCCCAGGAGGACAAAGATCAGGAGCCTCTGCCTGGGCTGCCTGAACCTCTGCCTCCAATTCAGGATAAAGAGCAGACGCAACCACCCCTTCAGCCAAAATGGGACCCGGGTCTTCAAAGTTCCCCCCTCCCGGAAAACAACGTGACAGGGCATCCGCCTTCACATTCTTAACCCCAGGGCGGAACGTGACAACAAAATTAAACCTTGAAAAGAACAAAGACAATCTGGCCTGTCTCAGGTTCAGACGCTTGGCTGACTCCAAGTAGGCCAGATTCTTATGGTCGGTAAACACGGTAATAGGGTGTCTGGATCCCTCTAGCCAATGGCGCCATTCCTCAAAAGCTAACTTGATGGCCAACAACTCCCTATCTCCCACATCGTAATTTCTCTCTGCGGAGGAGAGTTTCTTCGAGAAAAAGGCACACGGTCGCCATTTGGCAGGAGAGGGACCCTGAGATAAGACCACACCCACCTCAGAAGCATCCACCTCAACAATAAAGGGCAGAGAGATATCAGGTTGTACCAAGATGGGAGCGGAAGCAAAACTCTCTTTGATACAAGAAAAGGCCTTACGCGCCTCTACCGACCAGGAGGAAAAATCTACCCCCTTTCTAGTCATATCAGTGAGTGGCTTAACAACAGAGGAATAATTCAAAATGAACTTCCTGTAATAATTGGCAAAACCCAAAAAGCGCATCAGCGCCTTCTGATTCTCAGGAAGCTCCCAATCAAGCACAGCGCGGACCTTCTCAGGGTCCATGCGAAAACCAGAAGCGGAGAGAAGAAAACCCAGAAATTGAATTTCTGGAACCGCAAACACACATTTTTCCAGTTTAGCATACAGTTTATTCTCCCGCAGAATGAGCAAGACCTGATGTAGATGGTCCCTATGAGTTTTGAAATCAGGAGAAAAAATCAAAATGTCATCAGATACACTAGTACAAATTTCCCCATTAAATGATAAAAAATGCTGTTCACAAAATGTTGAAAGACGGCTGGAGCATTCATCAAACCAAAAGGCATAACCAAATTCTCAAAATGGCCCTCAGGGGTATTGAAGGCCGTCTTCCATTCGTCCCCTTCTCTGACCCTGACCAGGTTGTATGCCCCTCTTAAATCCAACTTGGAAAAAAATTTAGCCCCAACAATCTGGTTAAACAGGTCCGGGATCAGAGAAGGCGGATGAGGGTCACGAATTGTGATACTGTTCAGCTCCCTGAAATCCAGACATGGTCTTAACCGCCTCAGGACCGCCGTACGCAGGATTGCGTCCTGGCGGCGGCCCTGCTATTCTGGGTGGACGCATATACGCGTCCTCTCGCGAGAGGCGAGATTTCCTGTGAACGCGCGCACACAGGCGCGCGCGTTCACAGGATCGGAAGGTAAGCGAGTGGATCTCCAGCCTGCCAGCGGCTAATATACCTGCTACCTGGTCCTCTGGTGGTCCCTTTTGCTTGGATCGACCACCAGAGGACACAGGCAGCTCAGTAATAAGTAGCACCAAACACCACTACACTACACCCCCCTGTCACTTATTTAACCCCTTATTAACCCCTGATCACCCCATATAGACTCCCTGATCACCCCCCTGTCATTGATCACCCCCTTGTAAGGCTCCATTCAGACGTCCGTATGTTTTTTACGGATCCACTGATACATGGATCGGATCCACAAAACACATACGGACGTCTGAATGGAGCCTTACAGGGGGGTGATCACCCCATATAGACTCGCTGATCACCCCCCTGTCATTGATCACCCCCTGTCATTGATCACCCCCCTGTAAGGCTCCATTCAGAAGTCCGTATGTTTTTTACGGATACATGGATCGGATCTGCAAAACACATACAGACGTCTGACTGGAGCCTTACAGGGGGGTGATCACCCCATATAGACTCCCTGATCACCCCCCTGTCATTGATCACCCCCCGTAAGGCTCCATTCAGACGTCCGTATGTTTTTTACGGATCCACGGATACATGGATCGGATCCGCAAAACACATACGGACATCTGAATGGAGACTTACAGGGGGGTGATCAATGACAGGGGGGTGATCACCCCATATAGACTCCCTGATCACCCCCCTGTCATTGATCACCCCACTGTCATTGATCACCCCCCCCTGTAAGGCTCCATTCAGACGTCCGTATGTTTTTTACAGATCCACGGATACATGGATCGGATCCGCAAAACACATACGGACGTCTGAATGGAGCCTTACAGGGGGGTGATCAATGACAGGGGGGTGATCAATGACAGGGGGTGATCAGGGAGTCTATATGGGGTGATCACCCCCCTGTCATTGATCACCCCCCTGTCATTGATCACCCACCTGTCAGGCTCCATTCAGACGTCTGTATGTTTTTTACAGATCCACGGATACATGGATCGGATCCGCAAAACACATACGGACTTCTGAATGGAGCCTTACAGGGGGGTGATCAATGACAGGGGGGTGATCAATGACAGGGGGTGATCAGGGAGTCTATATGGGGTGATCACCCCCCTGTCATTGATCACCCCCCTGTCATTGATCACCCCCCTGTAAGGCTCCATTCAGACATTTTTTTGGCCCAAGTTAGCAGAAATTTTCCACTAACTTGTGTCAAAAAATAAAATCTCACATAAACTCCCCATACCCCTCACGGAATCCAAATGCGTAAAATTTTTTAGACATTTATATTCCAGACTTCTCACGCTTTAGGGCCCCTAAAATGCCAGGGCAGTATAAATACCCCACATGTGACCCCATTTCAGAAAGTAGACACCCCAAGGTATTCGCTGAGGGGCATATTGAGTCCATGAAAGATTGAACTTTTTATCTCAAGTTAGCGGAAAGGGAGACTTTGTGAGAAAAAAAAAAAAATATAAAAATCAATTTCCGCTAACTTGTGGCAAAAAAAATAAAATTCTATGAACTCGCCATGCCCCTCATTGAATACCTTGGGGTGTCTTCTTTCCAAAATGGGGTCACATATGGGGTATTTATACTGCCCTGGCATTTTAGGGGCCCTAAAGCGTGAGAAGAAGTCTGGGATTCAAATGTCTAAAAATGCCCTCCTAAAAGGAATGTGGGCCCCTTTGCCCACCTAGGCTGCAAAAAAGTGTCACACATCTGGTATTGCCGTACTCAGGAGAAGTTGGGGAATGTGTTTTGGGGTGTCATTTTACATATACCCATGCTGGGTGAGAGAAATATCTTGGCAAAAGACAACTTTTCCCATTTTTTTTATACAAAGTTGGCAATTGACCAAGATATTTCTCTCACCCAGCATGGGTATATGTAAAATGACACCCCAAAACACATTGCCCAACTTCTCCTGAGTACGGCAATACCACATGTGTGACACTTTTTTGCAGTTTAGGTGGGCAAAGGGGCTCACATTCCAAAGAGCACCTTTAGGATTTCACAAGTCATTTTTTACACATTTTGATTTCAAACTACTTACCACACATTAGGGCCCCTAGAATGCCAGGGCAGTATAACTACCCAACAAGTGACCCCATTTTGGACAGAAGACACCCCAAGGTATTTCGTGATGGGCATAGTGAGTTCATGGAAGTTTTTATTTTTTGTCACAAGTTAGTGGAATATGAGACTTTGTAAGAAAAAAAAAAAAAAATAATCAGCATTTTCCGCTAACTTGTGACAAAAAATAAAAAATTCTAGGAACTCACCATGCCCCTCACGGAATACCTTGGGGTGTCTTCTTTCCAAAATGGGGTCACTTGTGGGGAAGTTATAGTGCCCTGGCATTCTAGGGGCCCTAATGTGTGGTAAGTAGTTTGAAATCAAAATGTGTAAAAAATGACCTGTGAAATCCTAAAGGTGCTCTTTGGAATGTGCGCCCCTTTGCCCACCTAGGCTGCAAAAAAGTGTCACACATGTGGTATTGCCGTACTCAGGAGAAGTTGGGCAATGTGTTTTGGGGTGTCATTTTACATATACCCATGCTGGGTGAGATAAATATCTTGGTCAAATGCCAACTTTGTATAAAAAAAATTGGAAAAGTTGTCTTTTGCCAAGATATTTCTCTCACCCAGCATGGGTATATGTAAAATGACAACCCAAAACACATTTCCCAACTTCTCCTGAGTACGGCAATACCAGATGTGTGACACTTTTTTGCAGCCTAGGTGGGCAAAGGGGCCCACATTCCAAAGAGCACCTTTCGGATTTCACCGGCCATTTTTTACAGATTTTGATTTCAAACTATTTTGCACGCATTTGGGCCCCTAAAATGCCAGGGCAGTATAACTACCCCACAAGTGACCCCATTTTGGAAAGAAGACACCCCATGGTATTTCGTGATGGGCATAGTGAGTTCATGGAAGTTTTTATTTTTTGTCACAAGTTAGTGGAATATGAGACTTTGTAAGAAAAAAAAGAAGAAAAAATCATTTTCCGCTAACTTGTGACAAAAAATAAAAAGTTCTAGGAACTCACTATGCCCATCAGCGAATACCTTAGGGTGTCTACTTTCCGAAATGGGGTCATTTGTGGGGTGTTTGTACTGTCTGGCCATTGTAGAACCTCAGGAAACATGACAGGTGCTCAGAAAGTCAGAGCTGCTTCAAAAAGCGGAAATTCACATTTTTGTACCATAGTTTGTAAACGCTATAACTTTTACCCAAACCATTTTTTTTTACCCAAACATTTTTTTTTTAATCAAAGACATGTAGAACAATAAATTTAGAGAAAAATTTATACACTGCGTGCAGAATTATTAGGCAAATGAGTATTTTGACCACATCATCCTCTTTATGCATGTTGTCTTACTCCAAGCTGTATAGGCTTGAAAGCCTACTACCAATTAAGCATATTAGGTGATGTGCATCTCTGTAATGAGAAGGGGTGTGGTCTGATGACATCAACACCCTATATTAGGTGTGCATAATTATTAGGCAACTTCCTTTCCTTTGGCAAAATGGGTCAAAAGAAGGACTTGACAGGCTCAGAAAAGTCAAAAATAGTGAGATATCTTGCAGAGGGATGCAGCACTCTTAAAATTGCAAAGCTTTTGAAGCGTGATCATCGAACAATCAAGCGTTTCATTCAAAATAGTCAACAGGGTCGCAAGAAGCGTGTGGAAAAACCAAGGCGCAAAATAACTGCCCATGAACTGAGAAAAGTCAAGCGTGCAGCTGCCAAGATGCCACTTGCCACCAGTTTGGCCATATTTCAGAGCTGCAACATCACTGGAGTGCCCAAAAGCACATGGTGTGCAATACTCAGAGACATGGCCAAGGTAAGAAAGGCTGAAAGACGACCACCACTGAACAAGACACACAAGCTAAAACGTCAAGACTGGGCCAAGAAATATCTCAAGACTGATTTTTCTAAGGTTTTATGGACTGATGAAATGAGAGTGAGCCTTGATGGGCCAGATGGATGGGCCCGTGGCTGGATTGGTAAAGGGCAGAGAGCTCCAGTCCGACTCAGACGCCAGCAAGGTGGAGGTGGAGTACTGGTTTGGGCTGGTATCATCAAAGATGAGCTTGTGGGGCCTTTTCGGGTTGAGGATGGAGTCAAGCTCAACTCCCAGTCCTACTGCCAGTTTCTGGAAGACACCTTCTTCAAGCAGTGGTACAGGAAGAAGTCTGCATCCTTCAAGAAAAACATGATTTTCATGCAGGACAATGCTCCATCACACGCGTCCAAGTACTCTACAGCGTGGCTGGCAAGAAAGGGTATAAAAGAAGAAAATCTAATGACATGGCCTCCTTGTTCACCTGATCTGAACCCCATTGAGAACCTGTGGTCCATCATCAAATGTGAGATTTACAAGGAGGGAAAACAGTACACCTCTCTGAACAGTGTCTGGGAGGCTGTGGTTGCTGCTGCACGCAATGTTGATGGTGAACAGATCAAAACACTGACAGAATCCATGGATGGCAGGCTTTTGAGTGTCCTTGCAAAGAAAGGTGGCTATATTGGTCACTGATTTGTTTTTGTTTTGTTTTTGAATGTCAGAAATGTATATTTGTGAATGTTGAGATGTTATATTGGTTTCACTGGTAAAAATAAATAATTGAAATGGGTATATATTTGTTTTTTGTTAAGTTGCCTAATAATTATGCACAGTAATAGTCACCTGCACACACAGATATCCCCCTAAAATAGCTAAAACTAAAAACAAACTAAAAACTACTTCCAAAAATATTCAGCTTTGATATTAATTAGTTTTTTGGGTTCATTGAGAACATGGTTGTTGTTCAATAATAAAATTAATCCTCAAAAATACAACTTGCCTAATTATTCTGCACTCCCTGTATATGGATGTCGTTTTATTTTGCAAAATTTTACAACTGAAAGTGAAAATTTCGATTAATAACAAAAAAAAGTAAAAATGTCAGCAGCAATGAAATACCACCAAATGAAAGCTCTATTAGTGAGAAGAAAAGGAGGTAAAATTCATTTGGGTGGTAAGTTGCATGACCGAGCAATAAATGGTGAAAGTAGTGTAGTGCAGAAGTGTAAAAAGTGGTCTGGTCATTAAGGGTGTTTAAGCTAGGGGAGCTGAAGTGGTTAAAGAACCATCTTTTTTCTTAACAAAAAAAAAAAACTGCGGCAACAGGTGACTTCGAGGGTCTTATGTGTCCCTTTCTCAGGCTCTCAGAGATATAAGAACGCATAGCGACCCTTTCAGGTTGGGAGAGATTGTATAAACGAGATTTAGGCAGCTTGGCGCCTGGGATGAGATTAATAGGGCAATCGTACTCCCTGTGAGGGGCAGCTCCTGAACACCACTCAGAAAACACATCCGAAAATTCAGAGAGAAAAGATGGTACAGTCTTAGTAGAAACCTCTGAAAGAGACGTCGAGAGGCAATTCTCTCTGCAAAAGTCACTCCAACCATTTATTTGCCTCGCTTGCCAATCAATGATGGGGTTATGTTTAGTGAGCCAGGGTAGCCCCAACACTAGTGGAGTAGGTAACCTGCTTAGGACAAAACATGACACATCCTCAACATGAGCATCTCTCACAGTCAAACGGATATTGTAAACTATGCCCTTTAATGATTTTTGAGAAAGTGGAGCGGAATCAATAGCAAAAACAGGTATGTCCTTTCCCAAAGTGCATACCTGGAAACCATGTGTTATAGCAAATTGATTATCAATGAGATTGACAGCTGCTCCACTATCTACAAAAATCTCACAAACAATGTTCTTGCTCTCTAGCGCCACCCTGGTAGGAAGGACAAAACGGGAACTACAAGCAAACGGAAAACCTTCAATTTCCGCATCAACCTTGCCAATAGTAACAGATGGAACGTTTTTAGAGGACTTTTTTCTTTTTGTTTCTTTATTACTCTCAAAAAACTCCCTGAATCTCCTAGAGGGACAAACATTTGCCAAATGATTTATACCTCCACAACAGAAACAAACCCTCTTTTGAGAGCTGAATCCTCTGTTGTTAGAGGCAAGCAAACCCAGCTGCATAGGCTCCTGCTCAGAGGGGATTGAGAGAGACTGAGACCCCTGCGCACTGAATGAGACCGCCCCACTGTCCTTGGACCGAGTATGACAGGAAGGAGTGATCTCTCCTCTCTCTCTAAGACGCCTGTCAATACGAACGGCCCGAGACATGGCAGACTCCAAGGAGGTAGGTCTCTCATGAAAGGCAAATGCATCTTTCAATCCCTCTGAAAGACCATGGCAAAATTGACTTCGGAGTGCAGCATCATTCCAACCAGTATCAGCTGCCCATCTCTGAAATTCAGAACAATATATATCTCTGCGGACTGTTTACCCTGGCATAAAAGACACAGTTTAGATTCAGCCAGAGCAATACGATCCGGATCATCATATATCTGACCCAGGGCTACAAAAAATTCATCCACTGATCGGAGGGGCCGTGCCCCCACCGGCAGCGAAAAGGCCCAAGACTGAGCGTTATCCCTGAGCAGTGATATGATGATCCCCACCCTCTGCTCCTCATCACCAGAGGAATGGGGAAGTAGGCGAAAATGGAGTTTGCAAGCCTCTCTAAAACGAACAAAATTCTCACTACCCCCAGAGAAGGTATCCGGAAGCGAGATCTTAGGCTCAGAACAAACTCCATGAACGCAAGCAGAACCGGTCACCTGAAACTGAGATACAGTTTTATGGAGCTCTGCGACCTCCAGTGCAAGGCCCCGCACGCGGTCTGTCAAGGCTAAAACCGGATCCATGTTTAAGACGGTTTTGACGGTTTATAATGTCACGGATGGTGTTGCAGAAAACAAGAAGTAACAAATAAAGATCCGACTGACTTGATCCCAAACTAAAGAACAAAAGGGTGAGCCCTATTAAAGCCCTAGAGCTCTCCCTGACTGCTCAGCCCATGCAAAGATCTCAATGATAGAAAGTTGCATGTCCACGTACCTTGACTGAATGACACCTGCAAACCCTATAATAGTGAGGGGACACGACCACCGGCTCCCTGCACTTAATACTGAGGGAGTCAGGGTCACCTAGAATCAATTCAACAGGAAAACACAAATACAGAAATAGACTTGTCTGAGAAACCAGCAGTAGTACTTCAAGCAGTGAACACAATCCAGGAAGTAGTATAAACCGCAAAGTGAAGCAGTATGGGAGGAGATATAAAGGGAAGCAATCACTGCTAATAGAAGACAGCTGGGAGAGGGAGAAGAGATGTCAAAGTGAAAGCAAAACAAAAGAACATCATGCAGGAGGTACTGAAGAACGTCTGTCAGAACTTCTCAGGGATCTGGCGGTGACACATCTAAAGTATGCCAGCGGCCCCAATTGTGTACCGCAACTAGGGGAAGGGGTCTTCCATCTGTCCCCCTTCCTTCTTCCCTTTTTGGCACTTACCTGTGCACTTTATTCTACTGGGGGCTATTTTTCCCAGTGGCTTTTGTACTTTCTGGCAAATATCTTTTCCAGCAAACACTTGGTGGTGAACATCTTCTCCGGCAAGTGTAATATATCTAGCCCATTTTTTATGAGAGCACTGTTTCTGCCTCAGAAACGTGCATGTCGGGATCTTTTCAGGGCCAAATAGGGAACGCAATTTCAGGGTTAGGTTCCGGATGGGGGCCCAACTAGTGGGATACTCCGTGGTTAGACCAATAGGGCTATTGTAGGACCCCTTGGGTTATCCAGGGATATATAGGAACATCTTCCTGTGACTCCCACATATCCTAAGGTCCTCGTATCACCAAAACCGGACCATCCTACCAAGAAATAGCGAAACTGAGGTGTCTGAAGAGCCTATCAACTGTAGGGTAGGACAATGGGTTTCATTGGTGCCGCCGTGCACCTTCTTTATATAGGTGCAGCTGTGCATCCCCCTTGCACGGTGACTTCTATGCACCTAATCATTGTGTATGTTTTTTTCTTTATCCCGCTGTGCATTTTGTATACATTGCTATACGTTTTCTTTTTACATCACTGTTTAAATCGTGTATATAGGGTGCCAGTACATACTGATCACTGCTACCATTTTTTGCAAGCCTAGGGTGCTCGTGCATATCGGCTCTTGTCACCCTCTAGTGTCTGACACTGAATGCACAAGTGTAGACACAGTTGCTTTTGTTTCCAAAAAGTCCCCCTGTGTGCGCGACTGTGGAAAATTGTAAGGTGCTTGGGCATATCGGCTCCTGTCACCCTTTAGTGTCTGACACTTAGTGTAGACACAGTTGTCCTTTGTTTTCAAGGAGTCCCCTGGTGTGTGGGATTGTGAAAAATTGTATTCACATTTGAACTATTTTGAGGGATATATTTTAAAATGTATAATAGGTAAAAGTTAAGTCTTAAATAATCCAGATCACTATTCACTATTCTCCCTTATGATTCATGCGAGTGATCATATACGAATATCAATTTCTAATTTAGGTTATAGACATATGGGAAATGTAAAGTAATAACTATTTTGAGAGGTATTACTATATGTTTTAAAAGCAGAGAAATTTAAATTTTGAAAATTGCGAATTTTTCCAAATTTTTGGTAAATTTGGTATTTTTTTATAAATAAAAATGAAATATTTTGTCTCAAATTTACCACTGTCATGAAGTACAATATGTGACGAGGAAACACTCTCAGAATGGCCTGGATAAGTGAAAGCGTTTTAAGTGACACATGTCAGATTTGCAAAAAAAATGGCCTGGTTCTTAAGGTGAAAAATGGCCTTAAGGGGTTAATAGTTAAAATTTATATTTATCCTACAGCAGAACACGAACCCCAAACATGCAGCCAATGTTATTAACTTGTACCTCCCATTATAAAACAACTTTTCATAAATGAATAGAACAGGTTAATATAAGAAACTTTGTAATATACTGTATCTTGTTAAAAAGAAAGACTTCTATTTGTTTTCATCAAGCTGCTTTGCTCTTTACTGCTTTTAACATTGACGTTTATGGAGACAGGAGGAGGGAGGAGGCAGCTGTTGGATGAGAGATACATAAACTGCAGTTTCTTCACTCTGATACACTTATCACTTTTGACTGTACTATATCTACTATATCACTAGCTAGCAGTATCCTTCTCATCCTCCCTCTTTTCTCCTTAAACTTTTGTGTGTGAGGCTGGTGACAGAGACAGGAGCTAATAGGCTAAGTCAGGGATGGGCAAACTGCGGCTCTCCAGCTGTTGTAAAACTACAACTCCCAGTATGCCCAGTCTGCTTACAGCTATCAGCCTACAGCAGGGCATGATGGGATGTGTAGTTTTACAACAGCTGGAGAGCCGCAGTTTGCCCATCACTGGGCTAAGTGAAGGGAAAGAGAAGGAAAGCAGCCTAAAAGGAAGCATAATTCTCTAATAAGATTCTTATAAGTTTCTTACATTCGCCTGCACTATTCAATTTTTGAATAGTTGATTATAACTGGAGGTATACTTTAAGAACTGTCATCAGCGTAAATAAGAACAAGGAGTCTCACAGAGCCCACATCTTAACATCATGGAGTCTGTCTGAGATTGCATGAAGAGATAGAAGGATTTGAGCAAGCCTTCATCCACAGAAGATATGTGGATAGTTCTCCACAATGTTTGTAACAATTTCCCTGCCGAGTTCCTTCAAAAACTGGGTGCAAGTGTACCTACAAGAATTTATGCTCCTTTGAAGAAAAATGTGGTCACTAGTGTTGATCGAGCACCAAAGTGCTTAGTAACTTAGTAACTGTAAAAAATGTATGGTACAAAATAAATGTGTAATTACAAAAAAATAAATATATACAGTCGTGGCCAAAAGTTTTTAGAATGACAAAAATATTAGTTTTCACAAAGTTTGCTGCTAAACTGCTTTTAGATCGTTGTTTCAGTTGTTTCTGTGATGTAGTGAAATATAATTACACGCACTTCATATGTTTCAAACGCTTTTATTGACAATTACATGACATTTATGCAAAGAGTCAGTATTTGCAGTGTTGGCCCTTCTTTTTCAGGACCTCTGCAATTCGACTGGGCATGCTCTCAATCAACTTCTGGGCCAATTCCTGACTGATAGCAGCCCATTCTTTCATAATCACTTCTTGGAGTTTGTCAGAATTAGTGGGTTTTTGTTTGTCCACCCGCCTCTTGAGGATTGACCACAAGTTCTCAATGGAATTAAGATCTGGGGAGTTTCCAGGCCATGGACCCAAAATGTCAATGTTTTGGTCCCCGAGCCACTTAGTTATCACTTTTGCCTAATGGCACGGTGCTCCATCGTGCTGGAAAATGCATTGTTCTTCACCAAACTGTTGTTGGATTGTTGGAAGAAGTTGCTGTTGGAGGGTGTTTTGGTACCATTCTTTATTCATGGCTGTGTTTTTGGGCAAAATTGTGAGTGAGCCCACTCCCTTGGATGAGAAGCAACCCCACACATGAATGGTCTCAGGATGCTTTACTGTTGGCATGACACAGGACTGATGGTAGCGCTCACCTTTTCTTCTCCGGACAAGGCTTTTTCCAGATGCCCTAAACAGTCGGAAAGAGGCTTCATCGGAGAATATGACTTTGCCCCAGTCCTCAGCAGTCCATTCACCATACTTTGTGCAGAAGATCGATCTGTCCCTGATGTTTCAGGCCATCTTCCAAAAGTCTTCGCCTCACTGTGCGTGCAGATGCGCTCACACCTGCCTGCTGCCATTCCTGAGCAAGCTCTGCACTGGTGGCACTCCGATCCCGCAGCTGAATCCTTTTTAGGAGACGATCCTGGCGCTTGCTGTACTTTCTTGGACGCCCTGAAGCCTTCTTAACAAGAATTGAACCTCTTTCCTTGAAGTTCTTGATGATCCTATAAATTGTTGATTGAGGTGCAATCTTAGTAGCCACAATATCCTTGCCTGTGAAGCCATTTTTATGTAACGCAATGATGGCTGCACGCCTTTCTTTGCAGGTCACCATGGTTAACAATGAAAGAACAATGATTTCAAGCATCACCCTCCTTTTAACATATCAAGTCTGCCATTTTAACCCAATCAGCCTGACATAATGATCTCCAGCCTTGTGCTCGTCGACATTCTCACCTGAGTTAACAAGACGATTACTGAAATGATCTCAGCAGGTCCTTTAATGACAGCAATGAAATGCAGTTGAAAGGTTTTTTTGGGATTAAGTTAATTTTCATGGCAAAGAAGGACTATGGAATTCATCTGATCACTCTTCATAACATTCTGGAGTATATGCAAATTGCTATTATAAAAACTTAAGCAGCAACTTTTCCAATTTCCAATATTTATGTAATTCTCAAAACTTTTGGCCACGACTGTATATATATATATATATATATATATATATATATATATATATAGAGAGAGAGAGATAAAATCATACTTCTGATAAATATGAATGCATAATACATGGGAAACTACTACTGATGTTTGTAGCCATAATATATTTACATATATATTAATATATTATATATTCGAAATATATGTAAATATATTATGGCTACAAACTTATATATATATATATAAATTCAATTTAGCATCTATTTCTGCTGGGATTTGACCTCACAACCTTCTACATTAGAGGCAAGAACCTTAACCACTATGCTATACAGCTACACATTAACCTGTGGTGAAATATGAAATGATACTTCTGCTGTATAGGAATACTTACTACTATGAGGTTTTTCTGACATAATTTATCATTTAGCTTTATAGCTGAGTGGTTTAATTCCTTGCCTCTAATGTAGAAGGTTGTGAGTTCAAATCCCAGCAGAGACTTTTCAGAAATAGAGGCTAAATTGGATTTAAATACTTGAGCATTGCACACAAGGTATTCCGCCGAGCATCAACTCTAGTGTTCACACCAAATTTTGATTTAGAGTATCTTTTGTTAATTCACTTTACACACCAAATATTGATTTGCTTTAGATTCTCTTTTGTTTATTCACTTTTACATTTTATTAATTGATAAAAAAATCTATAAAGATTCTATTTTTGAAAGCATTCTTATTTATACCTGCCAAAAACGGTTGCACAGTACAGAATGTCTTTAGTAACATCCAGTTCTGTCATTACCACCTTCTACATGCCACTTCCACTGCTTGGTCTGGTCACTAGTGATGAGCGGCAGGGGCAATATTCAAATCCGCAAATTTTTGGACGAATATTCATCACATATTTGCGAATTCAGGAATTCGCAATTATTTTCTTGTATGCGAAAATCGGCAATGTAATATGCGCGTAATGCACGCGCAATACAGGCATGGGTCACTGTTGCTACATGTTTCAAGCTGATAGAAGTTTCCTGAGACTGGAGAAAATGGTCGGCAAGGCAGAACATTACAATAACTTTATATGCAGATAGAGTGCTCCAATATATATTCGCAATTGCGCAAATCGGCAAATAATGATGCGTATATTTTTGCGCAATACGGGCAACTTCACATTTTAGCAGGTCTGACTACATATTACTGATTGGTGCACTAAGTATTGTTGTGAACTTGCGACATCACAGCACTATGTCTGTAGAATGTACAGGTGAAACCCAAAAAAATTTGAATATCGTGCAAAAGTCCATTTATTTCGGTAATGCAAATTAAAAGGAATTGCATTAATGCAGCTTAAAATTCGAATTTTGTGAAAAGGTTCAATATTCTAGGCTCAAAGTGTCACACTCTAGTCAGCTAATTAATCCATACCCCCTGAGCAAAGGGTACCTCAAAATTGTGACTTTGGGGTTTCATAAGCTGTAAACCATAATCATCCAAATTATAACAAATAAAGGCTTGAAATATCTCGCTTTGCATGTAATGAGTCTATCTCATATGTTAGTTTCACCTTTTAAGTTGCATTACTGAAATAAATGAACTTTGCACGATATTCAAATTTTTTGAGTTTCACCTGTATGTATGGGCAGCAGAACCTATCACACTACCGAACACCCTGCACTGGAATCAGCTACACTATATCAGGATATAACATACACTGACTATCTCCCACTAACTATCTGTATTATATATATAAGCTAACTAACTAACTAACTAACTATCTAATGTAATGACACAGCAAAGCACAGAGCACAACAATGACACTACTGTCTCTCTCAGAACTCCATAAAACTACAGAAAATGGCTGCTGGGGAGGTTCTTATATAGTAAGGGGTAGGCAACTTTCCTATTGATTGCTAGGGATGTTGCTAAGCTCAGACAAAGACATTGAAGCCTTCTCATTGGCCCACAAGCAAGAAGGGAGGTTACTGATGAAAAAAAATCTAGAATATTCGAGAATACGAATATATAGCACTATATTCTAAATCTTCGCAAATTCTCGAAGTGGTGATATTTGCGATTAAAATTCAGATTCGAATATTCGCGCCCAACACTACTGGTCACCACCATAGTCCCTTGTAGGTAATATTAATTATAAAAAGTTGCCTGTAATAATTAATAAAGAGACTCAGACATGTTTGCTTCCTTAAAGACTGACTTATTTATTATCAAAGAAGTAATAAAATAACCCTGATAATGTTAAACCCGTATCCCACAAAGTGTTTTTCGTCACAAAGTGGAGGAAACCTCTGGGGAGCCATGGCTGAAAGACTGCACCTGCCTGGGGCAAACAGGTAAAAAGGTAACATAGTATGAAGAAGCTGCATCAGAATATTCAGTTGCTTGGAGAATGGATCTGACTGCAGAAAGTCTGGTAAAGACCTCATGCACACGACCGTTGATATAACGGACAAGAATAGGACAGGTTATATATTTTTTTCGGACAATGGAACGGAGCAATGGATGCGGCCCCATTGAAGTGAACAGGTCCACATCCAAGCCGCAAAAACTGTGGCTCGGATGCGGACCAAAACAACGGTCATGTGCATGAGGCCAAATGGTGAGGACAGATACCAACCTGGAATCTGACTCCTGATGGAGCAGTTAAAATGCATCTGACTGCAGAAAGTCAGTTAAAACCATGTCCAGTAGTGAGAAGAGACAGAGGAATCTGCCTCATCCTGAAGCATATGATCCTGAAATAAGCCAAATGGGACCTTGGATTTGTCCAGTTTTTCCTAGGGCTAACACTGGTCTTATACACAAAACTCAGTGCCAAAGATTCACACAAGAAAGCAGGGTTAGGCCAACCCAAACCAGAATTCAACAAGTAGTTCAGATCAAACAGGGAACCCTAGTCATTCTGCAGATATGCTATGGGCAAAGGTTTTAATCACGTCGATCTGGCCCATTAGAGTATCAGAGGATGCTCTAGTGGGTCCAGGTTCTGATACACAAATGGGCCCCAGGGGTCCAGGAGAAGATAACCCCATTTGAGTTCCTGATGTTAAGCACTAATTTACTCTGGTGGGCCCAAAGTACCTTATTCCAACAGTGTTCTTGATACATGAAATCTTTTCTACTGCATTGTCAGTAAAATTATCTGCAGTGCCCAAATAATAGGAATTATAGTGGGGCCAATAATAAGGGAGCAGGAACACAAAAATAAATAGTTACATGGACTCTTGGACTCTTGGAGCAGTCACGTTAGGTCACTGTCTACTTCATTACTGGCTTGAAAGTATGGAAAATTTTTATCCAGATTACTTTGGGCCACCCAAGCCCAGTGGGATCTGGAATTTGGCCAGTTTTTCCTGGGGCTGACACTTGTCTTAAGCACAAAACTCAGTGCCAAGGGTTTGCACAAGAAAGCAGGGTCAGGCCAACCAACATCAGAATCCAGCAAGGGGTTCAGATCAAACAGGACACTCTGCAGATATGACTATAACTGGCACCAGCAAGGGACAGTAATGAGTTTAAATAATGTACCACCTGGCATCCCGACATCTATTAAGAAAACTTAGATATGATTGCAAGGAACGTTCCTTACAGTATGCAGATACCTTGAAAAATATGAGTGTTGTTTGGGCACCAGCTATATGGGCTTGGACAAACACAATAGTCTTGCTCTTGATCATGTGGTAGTCACCTGAAAAAGAAAAAGTAAGTGAACCCTTTGGAATTACCTAGATTTCCACAGTGATTACTAATAAATGCAGTTTGATTGCTATTGAAGTCTCAATTATAAACAAACACAATGTAATTACGCTAATAACATACAGACAGTTGTACCAATCATGTCCTTCATTGAGCACATTGAGTAAATATCCACAGTACAGAGAGAGATAGTAAGTGAACCCTTGATCATTAATAACTAGAGATGAGCGAATTTCTAAAATTCGATTCGGTCTCTCTTAGAATAACTTCACACTTCACTTCTTTGGGCAGTCACGGGGCCAAAACTGACCAAATAACTCAAGTGTGAACAATGTTAGCGCCAGGTATAAAGAACCGTGCAGAGGCCCAAGTCCTACTGTAGCATGAAAGAGCACACCCCTTTTACACCGTCGTCAGCTGATTCCACATAGATGTCTACAGAACCTGTTCTATTAAACGCTTATACAAGTAGAGCCCCCCGACAGAGTGGAGAGGGTGTCAGAAGTAAGTTTGTGTTGACGTCACTGATTATTTTGCCCTTCCTCTGATCCGTAAGAACAATAACCCCCAAAAAATGGATCCTGTCTGTTGAGCATCCGCTTTCACTCGGTCAGCATTTGGTCAGTAATCCATCAGTATTGCTAAAGCAAAAAATAAAAAACAGGAGTGGATCCAAAACAGAGATGATACGAGAATGGAATCTTTGCATGTCTTCTGTGGATGTCTCCTCAAGATTTCGGCTGGGCAGTAGCTGCTGACTGTTCTTTAGCAGCTTGCCTCGCTGAAAAGTGGGGCCGAGCCTATGGCATATAAGACTTCTCGTGCTGAGGGAACTGAAAATGACAGAGGAAGGTTCAGGGCAGGTGGGGGCACAGGGCCTGCTCCCGGGCCATGCAAACTAAGCGTTGTGTCAGAGGAACCCACCGACTCTTGGCTGGGGGTGTCTGATGTCACTTGCGACGAAATCTAAGACTGAGTCAACTATTCAAGCACCACTGGGTTGCTGGTCAAGACATGACTGCTAGATGACACAGGGAGCTCAGGCCCCTCCTGCAATTCCTGCTGCCACCCCCCCCCCCCTTCTTCTGCTGCCTGCGACAGAAACATTTTGGCCACTGCCTGTTCCCTTTGAAGGGCCTGTCTGTCTGACATACTGTATCATAAAATAATTAAATTAAAATAATACCCCCAAAAAAAGGCTGTAGTACAATGTTAGTTCACAGCTGAACGGCAATTAAGACATATATATTTTTTCTGATTAATAAACCCCCCCTCACCGAAAAAAATAACAATAACAATTCACCGCAGAACGGCTAATGGGATGTACGTATATTTCCTTTTAATACAGCACGTAAATGGCTGTAGTACAATATAACTTCACCACCGAACGGCAATTATGACATATTTTTTTACACCTATTAATACACCTCAAAAAAAATAATAGTAAAACAATGTAAAATCAAGGCAGAACGGCTAATGGGACATGCGTATCTTTCCTATTAATACACCCCGTAAATGGCTATATCACACAGAACTTGCACCTCAATCACAAGCAAGGTTTGCTGGAATTACTTATGTATCATATAGTGCAAAAGACCTAAAAGCAGCAGTATAACACCAATTTGGATCCCCAATTAGTGCAGCAATGTGTAATAGAGTATTACCCTGGCTGTACACTCTCCTATTGCACCCTGTTCTCCTTTTATAGTGTAGATGATGCCTCCCTATCCTTTCCCTACACCTTGAATAATCTTTCCCTGAACTTGTAAATCGTTTTTTTTAGCACAATGAAATATTTTCTAACACACTGTCCCTAGCGCCTGCTGATGTTTCTCCCTGCACTAAGCACACTGGAAAATGGCTGAATCCAAGATGGCTGAGGCTATTTATAGGGCTGTGACATCACAGGGCTGGCTGCTGATTGGCTGCATGCATGGCTTTGTGGGTGATCCCTCGTTCCCAGATTTCTTTGCTCCATGTTCTGAGACGTGCAACAGCCATTTTAGGAAAAAATGCGTTTCGTTACTACGCAGCATGAGGAAATTTGGATTTGGTGCAAATCAAATTTTTCCTGAAATTCTGATCGAATTCCACTTCGTCAACTTTGATTTGCTCATCTCTATTAATAACCTGTAGATACCCCTTTTGCAGCAATCACCTCCTCCAAATGTTTCCTGTGTCTGAAAATATGATTTTGCAGAATGTTGAGGAGGAACTTTGGACCATTCCTCCCTAAAAATGTGTTTCAGTTCATCACTACTTCTGCGATGTTTTCACAGCCCTCTTCAGATCATTATACAACATCTCCATAGAGTTAAGGTTTGGACATCTCCATAGAGTTAAGGTTTGGACTGTCACTTGGACTGACTTGTGTACTTCACTGATTGTCTTGTTACATCATTCAATGTCTCTTCAGTTTGAGGTCATGGACACCAACCTTACATAGAAGAAATAATGACATTGTTATTGAATGAGTCATACCGATGCTCTATCCATTTGATGCACATAAAATATCTACCACAAAGTATAAACAACTAATGGTAAAACCACTATAAATCCCTAAGAAAAACATAAAATAAATGCATGGACAGCAGACAAATTGAAGAATACAGACCATGGATCACGGCTCCCCAATGCATCTTTTACTGATGCTTTGTCTCGGAGTAAAAGTGTTTAGACACTAGATTACTAATGGGAGTCAATTTAGGGGGACAATGCTGGTGCCAGTTAGGGAGGGGTGGTCAGGGGAAATTCTACTGGGGGAGTATTTTGTGCTGTCAAAAAGTTAAAAGCATGGATCACACATCTACATGCTATGCACTGATCTAGCATTGCTTCTCAGCACAATTAACTTAGTTTCTCAGTTTAATTAATCCCTTCCCGACCAGCGCCGTATGGCACTGTCCTGGTATTTAAAGATCGTGCCTGCTACCCTCATACAGCAGACACCCGCGGCTTATGTCCGCGACCAGCAATAATGCCGGTTGCGGATATTTTACACTTCAGATGCTGTGGTCAAACCTGACACGGCATCTGACCGTGTGCAAACCCGGAATTGCACCCAGTGTGCAAATCTGGTATGCTCCGGCTCCCTCCGGCTTGTAGAGGCAGCCTTGATGTGGTTAGGGACGTAGCAAACAGTTGCTAGATAGGGCTCTGCTATCCTCCTCATAGAAAGTAGGAGTTAGATCAGAGACAGTAGAGTGTGTCTAGACAGTGAAGTGGAGAAAGAGAAAACTCAGCCCTCGGTAGTGAACCAGCCAGAGAGAAAGGTTAAAACCAGCTAAAGTGGAGAAAAGAGCAAAAGATATATTTCAGGAGCATACCGGTGTCAAGAGGAGGTGTAAGCAGAAGCTTTGTGGAGATAACGTGTCTAAAAAAAGTATAGGCACCACAGTAAACTTGTTCAGGAGATTTAACTCTTCTGGTACCTGGACATACTTTACAAGCACACTGTGGAAGTTGCTAAAGATCCATATACTGCTGAGGACATTGTAGAACCATCTACCGTGAGTACTACAATATACAATAAAGAGTAGAACTCAGACTGTCATATAGAGGGGAACACCACATGGTTGCATTGCATATAGGGAATGAGAAATGTTGCACCCCTACTCATGGATGCTTAACAGGGTTCTCCAGGATTTACATATTTATGACCTATCCTCAGAATAGTTCATCAATATGAGATCGGTGGGGGTTCAACTCCTGGCACCTCCGCTGATCAGCTGTTTGTGGAGGCCAAAGCATTATCATGAGTGCAACGGCCTCCTCACAGCTTACCAAGCACAATACCATACAATGTATAGAGGATGTGCATGGTATTGCAGCTCAGCCCCATTCACTTGAATGCCCCATCCACCTGACAGATGAACGTGACATCAAATGGTCCAGAAAGAGGCCTAAGTGCTCAGAGAGGACTGCGGCCTCTTCATGACGGAACTCAGACCCTGCTGATCACATATTGATGACCTAACCTGAGGATACTTCATCAATATGTGATTCCTGGAGAACCCCTTTATGTTTGGGAAAGAAAAGTGCAATGTGAGAAAAAAACTTGCTTTAAAGAGACGTCTTGGCTTGTTTACTACGACTGCGGCCATGTAACCTGTGAGATCTGTGAACATTTTATATTGAACTTCCAGTCCATTGCTGCTGACAACTGTGACTAATGTACCTGAACAGCTGTTAACCTGGTGTCATTATTGCCTTTACCATCACACTGCACCAAAAAAGGGGACCCTGCCTTGCACCTCACATCAACATCAAGGGCACCCGAATCACCACTAAGCAGAGGAACCCCCAAACCAGGGTGTGCCAGAGGAAAGAAGAAGTGTGCCCTTCCCTTCACTACATGGCCCAGGGAGTATCCGAACTATGATTACGACTACTCCCATCATCCACACCACCCCTACAGCTTGCTGTAGTGTATTGAATGGATGCATTGAAAGCCTAGCTAAAGTCTCATGGGCCCTGGTGCAAGAGTTCAGCTTGGGCCCCGTTTCTCTCAGTGCTTTGTCGCAAGGGTCAGGGGATCATCTAGCCTTTGTGCTGCCTAAGGCAACATTTGAAATAGCACTGACCATTCCTAGTTCTCAACCTAACCCCTTCCCTCCAGCATTGCTGTTAAAAACATACTTGGAAGACATCACATACAGGACTACAAAACATACAGGGTAATACAACGCCACATACCTCTTATATTCATTGACGTCTCCTCTGATGTAGACATTCTCTTTCCTCATCTTTTGGACCAGACCACCATGATGGTTTATTTCAGCCATCTCTTGTCTCTGGAGAGCGTGACAAACAGTCCTCTTAGTTTCCTTCTTTTCCATCATCCTCCACACTTTGTCAACACCCCATCCTGCCACTCCCAATACTGTGCCCACTGTGTTCCCCAAAACTTTAGTGCAGAAACAGTCCCCCTGAAAATACTAGTACCACACAGATAGTGCCCCTTCAATAATTATTGGCACACAGTGCCCTAAAAAATAACTGCACCAGCAAATAGTGTCCCTGACACCAATAATTGTGCTGATACTGTGCTAGGGCGCCCACCACAGTAATAGTGCTCCCACCAATAGAAATGATCTGCCAGAGTGCACTTAGTGTTAACAGTGCCTTCAATAGTGTGCACCAGCAGTAATATTGCCCCCATAGTGCCCATACTAGTAATCATGTTCCCTGTAGTCTCCCAGTAGTAATAATTCTCCTTATAATATATGCCAGTAGAAAAATGTCCCCTAATGTGTACCTGTACAAAAATACCCTCTTACAATGTGTGGCAATACAAAAAAAGCCCCCTTACAATGCATGCAAGTGCAAAAAATACTCCCTTATACTGCGTGCCAGTGCAAAAAATGCCCTCTTCTGTGTGCCAGTGCAAAAAATACTCCATCTTAGTGCCCCTTTTCTGCCAGATTCCTATACCTTGCCAGAATGCTATACCCGGAAGTGAGGTGGACGCACCGGAAGTGACGCGGCCGCACAGGAATCAGCTTGAGGAGGGTGTGTGTGCTATGTGGTGTCCCCAATATCCTGCACTCAGCTCTGCTATGGATTCTTAAAAATAATTGGACTGGATTCGTAAAAAATAATTGGACCGCCGCGGGAGAAGCACCTACTTCATTTGCATCTACTTAATTTGCATGCGCGAAACCGTCCACCGCGCGTGCACACTAAGGGACCGCGCGTGCGCACTCAGGCGTAGGTAGATTTTTAAGTGCAAAATGTTCCATCAGATCTCCCTACCCCTGAGTGCGCACATAGCAGAGCTGAGTGCAGGATATTGGGGACACCACATAGCACACACACCCTCCTCAAGCTGATTCTTGCGCGGTCGCGTCACTTCTGGTGCGTCCGCCTCACTTCCGGGTATAGCATTCTGGCAAGGTATAGGAATCTGGCAGAACAACCCCAGTAAACCCAATATTTCAATGGTGCCCCCATAATGTGTGCCAGTACAAGAACATGCCCCCTTATGTCTGCCAGTAAAAAATGCCCCTAGTAGATGCCCCCATAGTGCTCCTCTCCCCCCTCCCAATGGTAGCCTAAAAGCATGGTGCCAAATAAAAAACAATAAACTCAAATACTTACCTTCATGCGGCTGTCAGTGATGCTTCCGGCCTGTTTCATGAGCTGTATGCTACCCGGCTCAGGTGGCGCAATGATGATTACGTGATTGCACCTCCTGTGCCGGCCTCTAAGAGGCTACAGGTACTCCTGATGTCTATCAGAGGGAAAGGTGGGACAGGGAGACATCGCTCCCTTGCCCCACCGCAGTACCTATGTAGTGTACGGGGACGGTAATGCCCGTCACTACAAAAGTGTCGCTTGGTGTGCTGTCGTCCCTCCTTAATTATGGGGAAGTTGGTATATGTCATCTTTATAAATTGTCATGTAATGTAATGCTATGTATTTCCCTGTTACTGTGAAACTTGCATGTACAGGCCTGCTAGGGGTGTCATTCCAGCTCTTAGTCACTAGAGGGAGCTAGGGAGCCCTAGTCTATATAAGGCCCAGTCAGGGAAAGAAAGGCAGTCTAGTCAAAAGTTGAGTCTAGAGTCTAGTCTAAAGTGAGAGTCTAGAGTTGTGGTTGGAGACTAGACAATGTCAGAGACAAGTCCAGGCCTGAAGCCTGCGGTCCAGGAGAGGGTTTTGCAGTCCCTGTAACCGGGTTCCAGATTCAAGGAGAAGGTTCCCCTCCTGAATTCCCATATGCCGAAACAGGAATACCTCAGTTAAAGAGCCTGAGGAAGCTGAGAGGGAGACAGAGGCAAAGCGCAGAAAAGCAAGAGGTATTCAAGATAACAGAGGAGGTACTTTATAAAGAGAGAACCAAGGATATACGCCAGAGTTAAGGTATTGGGCCTTGGAGAAGATTTTCTATGTCCCAGGATCAGTCAGAAATAGAGTGCAAGCTCCTGTACTGCAAGTCCTGTGTTTCACACTCTGAAGTCACCTTGCTTAATCTGTATTGCCTGCATCGACCGTATTGAAAAATCAACTGTATGCAAAGGAACTGTGCTTCCATTAATGTCTCTATATGGAAACTACTAAAGTTGGAGTTTTGTTTTAACATCACGTGGTTCCTCAGTTATTCCTGCTATCAGCAAACGGCGTGCCACCGTTTAATTGGCACTGGCTTCACGAACATTTTCTACCATCACCTGCCTTTGCAGAGAGTCAGCCGTCTCAGGTTAGTGTCTATTGCACTACAACACCCAGGAACACTATTAAACACAACTTGAGTACGCTGCACCTAACTAATTGCTGTCCTGAGGAAGGCGATACATAATTGGTGGTGGTCCACTGGCACTTACTTAGGGGCCTGGTCTCAATTGAGACCGCTGAGACCCATATAGCTACGCCCCTGCTTCCCACTAATCAAATGAAATGCTACTGGTGACCCATGCCCTCCACCCTGCAGTTAGATTCAAAGCTACTGCCAACCATGCTTTCTCCCCCCAGTAAAATTTGCTTGAATTAGGCCTCCTGCACATGACCGTATGGCTTTTTCAGTATTTTGCGGTCCGTTTTAAACGGATGCGTTTTTCCGTTTTTTGTTTCAGTAGTTTTTCCGCTTCCGTTCCATTTTGCTGTTCTGTTTTTCCGTTTGGTTTCCGTTTGTGATCCGTTTTTTGCGGGTCGCAAATGGAAATGGAAGCATACAATAATGTTTAAACAAAATTTTCAATAGTTGGTTCCGCAAAAACGGAACTGATATGAAAGACATACGGATGCATTCCGTATGCATTCCGTTTTTTTGCGGAACCATTGATTTGAATGGAGCCACGGAACGTGATTTGCGGGCAATAATAGGACATGTTCTATGTTTGAACGGAAATACGGAAACGGAAGGCATACGGAGTACCTTCCATTTTTTTTTGCGGATCCATTGAAATGAATGGTTCCGTATACGGTCCATATACGGAACGCAAAAAACGGAGCATAATGAAAAAAATAACTTCTGTGTGCAGGAGGCCTTAGGCCTTTTGTACATGACCGTATGGCTTTTTCAGTGTCTTGCAGTCCGTTTTAAACAGATCCGTTTTTCCGTTTTTCCGTTTTTCGTTTCCGCTTCCGTTTTGCCATTCCGTTTTTCTGTTTGGTTTCCATTTTTTGCGGAATGGAAACTGAAGCATGGCATATACAGTATACAGTAATTACATAGAAAATTTGGGCTGGGCATAACATTTTCAATAGATGGTTCCGCAAAAACGGAACGGATACAGTAGAAATAGGGATGCATGCGTTTTTTTTTACAGCTCCCTTGACTTGAATGGATTCCGTTTCCGTATTTCCATTTTTCCGTTTCGTTGAAAGAAAGAACATGTCCTATTATTACCCGCAAATCATGTTCCGTGGCTCCATTCAAGTTAATGGAACACAAACGGAATGTACTCTGTATGTCTTCTGTATCCGTTCCGTTTTTGTGGAACCATCCATTAAAAATGTTATGCTCAGCCCAATTCTTTCTATGTAATTACTGTATACTCTATATGCCATACTGAAAAATGGAACCGAAAAACGGAATGGAAACGGAAACACAACGGAAACAAAAAATGGAACAACGGATCCATGAAAAACGGACCGCAAAATACTTAAAAAGCCATATGGTCGTGTGAACGAGCCCTTAGGGTCCATTCACACGTCCGTGGTGTGTTGCGGACCCGCAAATTGCGGATCCGCAAAATTAGGGTCCATCCACACGTCCGTGTGTGTTTTGCGGATCCAAGGATCCGTGGATCTGCAAAACAGGGACATCGGTGATGTTAATCCGCATTTTGCGGACCGCACATCGCTGGCACTTAATAGAAAATGCCTAACGGACAAGAATAGGACATGTTCTATTTTTTTCGGGATCGGAATTGCGGACCCGGAAGTGCGGATCCGCAATTCCGGATCCGGGCAGCACATCGGGCTGCCCCATAGAAATGAATGGGTGCGCAATTCCGTTCCGCAAAACGACTGAGCTTCAGTACGACAGAGCTGCCTGTATGTCATCTCTTGCCAACGCACCAAGCATGTCCGGGAGGCATCTGGAACTAGGAGAGACCTTCTGGACGAGTTGGAAAGTCTCCTGAGCAAACTACATGTAAATTCAGGACTGTTGGACACTATGGTTTATGGCACCTGAGTGCATGAGGTGTAACAATAAATAGGTAATATTAGCATGTAGTGCTGTGGAGTCATTTCTTTTGGTGTCCCCTAGACCGGCAAATTGTGCTGCATTTTCCGAAAAATGATTCTTAAAAGAAGTCGAGTAAGTTACGTTGATATAATGTACCTTTGAGTGTAGAAGAGTATAGAAAAATATGTGTCTTGTATGGTCCATTCAATGCTTGTCTTGATAACCTTTGTGACATACTGGTATTATCCACTAGATGGCACCAAAAGTACATTTACTGTAATTGTATTTCTGAGACTTGCTTTATGCCTGCAATATTGTAATATATATGGTCTGTACCCCCCTTATTTAATTACATTACTACTATACTTTAGCATGTAAAACTTTTGTGCTGCTTGGATGACATTTTTTATGTCTAGAATGTAGTAAAAATCTATTTATTTAGTTGTATCTCTATATGTTTTATCATATGTTTGGCATCAGGTAACTTTAGAAGTGCAATAGTGCAGTGCGTTCAAAACAGGAAAAGTTTCCCAGTATGCTATTCCCCCTAACCCCTCCAGTCTGTTCATTATAGGGGTCTGCATGTTTATGGCATACCTCATCCGGAACTATGGAAATAGCCAAAGTGGCTTGTGCTACGCTGATTGTGTGCTCCCATACAAGTGAATGTGAATGACTGAAACAGTGTAGCACAGCCCCAGAGTAACTTGTAAGATGGGAATAGCTTTGTTAGACTCACAGTTTTTCTGCATATCCAGAGTACAGGTTGTTTCACTGACTAACTGGAGTTGTCTCCTTAAAGGGTTCTGTCCTAAACTACTTTTAACTCTAAAGTTTATTTTTATTAGTTACTTTAGCTCACATTCTTTGGATTTTTTTATTTTTTTTCAAATTGACCTCATTTGCAGTTTTCTCTTATCCCCCATGCTTGAATCCTATTTCCTGCTTTGTCATGTGTCTGCTGTCCCATCATGCTTTAGGGCTGTGAGATGTGTCTTGTCATCAGCAGATCATGGGACACTAAGGCCCCTTTCACATGAACGAGTTTTCCGCGCGGGTGCAATGCGTAACGAGAACGCATTGCATCTGCACTGAATCCTGACCCATTCATTTCAATGGGTCTGTGTACATGAGCGTTGTTTATCACGCATCACTTCTGCGTCGCGTGAAAATCGCAGCATGTTCTATATTTTAACGCAGCCCTGGCCCCATAGAAGTGAATGGGGCTGTGTGAAAAACGCATTGCATCCGCAAGCAAGTGCGGGTGCGATGCGTTTTTCACTGATGGTTGCTAAGAGATGTTGTTTGTAAACCGCGTGAAAAAGGCATCTAAACGCATTGCACCCGCGCGGAAAAAACTGAACAACTGAACGCAATCGCAGACAAAACGGACTAAAATTGCTTGCAAAATAGTGCGAGTTTCACTGAACGCAACCTGAACGCATCCGGTCCCAATCCGTCACGCTCGTGTAAAAGGGGCCTCAGGACGCCCCTTGTTCTTACCAATGACGCTTCCTACATTACAAGGCTTCAGTGCAGGACATTATCTACAGCAACTGAATATCAAAACAGATTTGCCACAAGGTGCAATGGTGGGTAGAATTTTAGAATAAGGCAGTTTTGATAAATGGTGGTATTTGGGAATAGTGATATAACAAAGATATCTGTTGGGCGGGATACATTTATATTAGTGGCACAAACCCTTTAAATCTGCAACTGCAAAGATTAAAGTGGTTGTCTCATCTCGCTGTTACTAAGGTGAGATGAGACACCGTCCCGACCACCTCCCGACCGGGAAACAGCAGACCACTCCGGCAATTGCTGTTTCAGTAGCTCCCATTGCGGTGAGTGACAACTACGGAAACAGCGTAGCACAGCGAGCTATGCAGTTTCTGAGTTAGGGATATAGCATAGCTGGCTGCGCTACACTGTTTCCGTAGCTCTCTTGCACTGCAATGGGAGCTACGGAAACAGCAACTGCCGGAGCGCTCTGCTGTTCCCCGGGTGGGAGGTGGTCGGGACTGTGTCTTATCTCGTCTTAGTAATGATGAGATGAGACAACCCTTTTGTCTATGTGCATGGCACACATTACGGAGTTAATTTACAGAACTATTGTGCCAATAAAAATATGACTAAAATATTAACTATTTAGTTTTTTCTCTTTTTCTCCTGATCTCTCTGGGACTGTAATGCAGGCAGTATGCTTGCTCTGGAGTTGCCATGGTAGTATCAATAAACTCTTATGCCTGGACATCCTATCATGTGACTTTCACTTACATTAATGTGCTCTTGCAGTGGCATAACTAAAGTTCTATGGGCCCCAGGTAAAACTTTGAATTGGGGCCCCCCCACCCTCATTACCACGTCCCCCTTTTACCTTTTTGCCCCCTCTCTCAATGTATATATTACATTTTTTGCCCCCTCTCTCAATGTATATATTTAATTTTTTTGCCCAGTCTCTCAATTTATATATTTCATTTTTTTGCCCCCTCTCTCAATTTATATATTTCATTTTTTGCCCCTCCCCCTATCTTACTTTATGTATTTCGCGCAGTAGCGCAGCCAGGAGATCAAGTCAGACCAGATGGGGACTGGCCATTAACCCTTTAAGGACACAGCCATATTTCACCTTAAGGACCAGGCCATTTTTTGCTAATCTGACCAGTGTCACTTTATGTGTGAATAACTTTAAAACGCTTTTACTTATCCAGGCCATTCTGAGATTATTTTTTTGTCACATATTGTACTTCATGACACTGGTAAAATGGAGTAAAAAAAATTCATTTTTATTTATAAATAAATACCAAATTTACCAAAAAATGTGGAAAAATTAGCAAATTTCCAAGTTTCAATTTCTCTACTTCTATAATACATAGTAATACCTCCAAAAATAGTTATTACTTTACATTTCCCATATGTTTACTTCATGTTTGGATCATTTTGTGAATGCCATTTTATTTTTTGGGGATGTTACAAGGATTAGAAGTTTAGAAGCAAATCTTGAAATTTTTCAGAAATTTTCTAAAACCCACTTTTTAAGGACCCGTTCAGGTCTGAAGTCACTTTGTGAGGCTTACATAATAAAAACCACCCAAAAATGACCCCATTCTAGAAACTTCACACCTCAAGGTATTAAAAACTGATTTTACAAACATCGTTAACCCTAGGTGTTCCACAAGAGTTAATGGCAAATGGAGATAAAATTTCAGAATTTCGATTTTTTTTTTGCCACATTTTCCATTTTAATACATTTTTTCCAGTAACAAAGCAAGGGTTAACAGCCAAAAAAAACCTCTATTTATTGCCCTGATTCTGTAGTTTGCAGAAACACCCCATATGTGGCCGTAAACTACTGTACGGGCACACGGCAGAGTGTAGAGGGAAAGGAGCGCCGTGTGCCCCTCTGATGCACCCCTAGAGTAGAAACTCCATAAAAGTGACCCCATCTAAGAAACTACACCCCTCAAGGTGATCAAAACTGATTTTAGAAACTTCGTTAACCCTTTAGGTGTTCCACAAGAGTTATTGGCAAATGGAGATGAAATTTAAGAATTTCAATTTTTTGTCAAATTTTCCATTTTAATCCATTTTTTCCAGTAACAAAGCAAGGGTTAATAGCCAAACAAAACTCAATATTTATTGCCTTGATTCTGTAGATTGCAGAAACACCCAATATGTGGTCGTAAACTACTGTATGGGCACACGGCTGGGCGTAGAGGGAAAGGAGCGCCGTGTGGTTTTTGAAAGGCATATTTTGCAGGACTGGTTTATTTACACCATGTCCCATTTGAAGCCCCCCTGATGCACCTGTAGAGTAGAAACTCCATAAAAGTGACCCCATCTAAGAAACTACACCCCTCAAGGTGATCAAAACTGATTTTAGAAACGTCGTTAACCCTTTAGGTGTTCCACAAGAGTTATTGGCAAATGGAGATGAAATTTAAGAATTTAAATTTTTGGGCACATTTTCAATTTTAATCAATTTTTTACAGTAACAAAGCAAGAGTTAACAGCCAAATAAAACTTAATATTTATTGCCATGATTCTGTAGTTTGCAGAAACACCCCATATGTGTTCATAAACTACTGTACGGGCACACGGCAGGGCGTAGAGGGAAAGGAGCGCCGTGTGGTTTTTGGAAGGCAGATTTTGCTGGACTGGTTTATTTACACCATGTCCCATTTGAAGCCCCCTGATACACCGCTAGATTAGAAACTCCATAAAAGTAACCCCATTTTGGAAACTACGGGATAAGGTGGCAGTTTTGTTGGGACTATTTTTAGGGTACATATGATTTTTGGTTGCTCTATATTACATTTTTTTGAGGCAAGGTTACCAAAAATACAAATTCGGAAATTTAATCTCCATTTGCCATAAACTGTTGAGAAACACCTAAAGGGTTAATAAAGTTTGTAAAATTAGTTTTGAATACCTTAAGGAGTTTAGTTTCTTAGATGGGGTTACTTTTATGGAGTTTCAACTCTAGGGGTGCATCAGGGGTTCTTCAAATGGGACATGGTGCCAAAAAAAAAGGCCATCAAAATCCGCCTTCCAGAAACCATATGGCGTTCCTTTCCTTCTGCGCCCGTTTAGTCATAGAGCAGTTTACGACCACATATGGGGTGTTTCTGTAAACTGCAGAATCAGGGTAATAAATATTCAGTTTTGTTTGGCTGTTAACCCTTGCTTTGTTACTGGAAAAAATGGATTAAAATTGAAAATTTGCCCAAAAATAGCTGCTTTGGCACAGTTTTTATTTAATTTTTTTGGTACTATTTTTATTATATTAGTACTATTTTGGGGGGCATACGCCTTTTTGATCGCTTGTCTGAGAACCATAGTTTTTTTTAAAATTGTCAGTGGCTAAATGGAATTAAAATTGGGGAAGGGGATTATAAATTTAGTACTCCATGGAAGTGTGGTACTCCCTGAAGCAACCAATAATGCCGAGGCCCGGATGATAGAGACACGTGTCACACTGAGTGGTGGTGTCCTTCCGTATCCCCTTCCTGTGACACACTGCACCTTTTTTTGGGACTGTCCCTTTTTTCCAGTATGGGGGGCCACACCTGGAAAGTGTTGGCCAGGGATGATCCGTGTGCCTCCAGTTCCCAAGGTACTCCGGCCTGCTCTTTCCCGGTCAGAAAAGATCAGGTTCTTGAGGACTGCCTCATAGAACTGAAGGAATTTCCCTGTGTTGCCAGCGCTCTGGGACAGCACAAAAGAGTTGTACAAGGCAACCTGTACCAAGTAGACCGCAACTTTTTTGTACCATGCCCGGGTTTTGCGCATGGCGTTATATGGCTTGAGGACTTGATCAGAGAGATCAACTCCTCCCATATACCGATTGTAGTCGACGATACAATCGGGCTTGAGGACCGTTGCCGCGGTACCTTGCACAGGGACAGGGGTGATGCCGTTAGCGTGAATTGTGGACAGTACAAGGACATCCTTCTTGTCCTTATATCTGATTAGCAACAAGTTTCCACTGCTAAGGGCACGGGTCTCACCCCTGGGGATAGGTATCTGGAGGGGGAGGGTAGAGAGGCCGCGTTGATTTTTCCGCACGGTCCCACAAGCGGACGTGGATCTGGCAGCGAGGGACTGGAACAAGGGGATAATAGTATAAAAGTTATCCACGTACAGGTGGTAACCCTTATCTAGCATTGGGTGCTTAAGGTCCCACACAAGTTTCTAGCTAACACCCAGAGTGGGGGGACATTCTGGGGGTTGAATATGGGAATCTCGCCCCTAATACACACGAAATTTGTAAGTGTACCCTGAGGTACTCTCACAAAGTTTGTACAGCTTCACGCCATATTTCACCCGCTTAGAGGGAACATACTGGTGGAAAATGAGTCTCCCCTCGAAAGCAATAAGAGACTTATCAACTGCGACCTCCCTTCCAGGTACATAGGCCTTCAAAAATTTGGCCCCAAAGGGATCGATGTCACAGGACCCCCCTCGGCATTGTGACAGAATGCCTGCTGAATGATTTCAGCAGGGACTCTGTTCCGATCACTGCACGCCGCTGATGATAAATACAGATGACGTACTGGTACGTCATGTGTCCTTAAGTACCAGGGCATCATGACGTACCGGTACGTCATGTGTCCCCAACAAGTTAAAAGCACTTGCTGTGGACTGTTTTGCCGTTTTTAAGTCACCGCTTGCTGTCAGTGAATAGACAGCGTTTTGCTCAAAGATGGCCGCCTAACCTGACTGGAATAATTCCTGCATCATATTTGTACTTTGTTGGCGGGAAAAATTGGCGCCTTCTGCTAAAAAGTGCGGAAAAGACTGTATGTCCGTCCAATATAAATGTATCCCGCCCAACAGATATCTTAGGTATATCGCTATTCCCAAAGTTAAAACATATTGTCATGATGTGTCATGAAAAAACAATCTCAGAATCACTTGGATAAGAAGGTTAAAAGAAGGTGAAAAATGTCTGGGTTTGGAAGGGGTTAAAGGAATACTAAACCTTGAAATAAATGATACAAGTGAAAAGGAGATAATGATGCTCCAACTTTTTGGCTGAACGATTTTCTGCATCATCCTGAAACAAGCAGTAATCTAGAAACCTCAAAAATAACATATGAGGGGGGTTGCTATCTTGCTGATCTGCTCCATTCCACCTGGGACGTGATTGGAGGGACCTTAGTCAATGGTCAGGGTTTAACAATGTTTTTCCTACTGCCAGCCAGGCAAAGGGGATGCTCCTGCCAGCCAGTTATCCTACAGTAAGACACATGACAGTGATAAGGGGACATAGGTGATCTTATCCTCTATTGATCTCCCTTCCTTTATTTATGTTAGTTAAAAGGGTAGTCTGGTTGTTAGAAGTTATTTCTTTTCCACAGGATAGGGGATAACTATTAGATTGGTCGCAATTTAAATTGGCCATAAATTGAAATTGTTACAGCAGAAGTCCGTGGCCAGTATTACTCTGCTTACCTGCCCAAGTCTTATATATAAAAAGTCTACACACCCCTGTTAAAATTTCAGGTTACTGTGATGTAAATAAAAGGAGACAAAGATAAATCATTTCAGAGCTTTTTCCACCTTTAATGTGACCTATAAACTGTACAACGCAATTGAAAAACAAACTGAAATCTTTTAGGTAGAGGGAAGAAAAAATATAAAAATAAAATAATATGGTTGCATAAGTGTGCACAGAAATAAGGTAATAATGCACTTACTAAAATAGATGCAAGCATTATATATGGACAAAGTCCTCACTCTGATGTGATAAAACCTGAGACACTTAGCCAATATACGGTATATTGATCAAAACACATCTGTGCCCGCCTACCAAGCGCCAAGGTGGTCTCAGGTCAGGCGGGTCCTACCATAAACCTACCTAAGCCATTGGGCTTCTATGTTCAGGAGAGCAGACCCCGCACATATGGTGTGCTGCTCCTAGTCACCTCCATGTGCATCAAGCAACCGATGGGAGGTGGAGCAAGCACACCTATATGTACCACCTAATCAAGGCGGTCTCTAAGATAGGAAGGGCAAAAGTGCAAAGGAATGCTACTCCCAAGATAAAATAGGAGCGCATTCACATAATTTTTTTTATTTTTATGAATGTGGCCAGGGACATCCGCACATTTATTTATCATGACGTGCAGGATTTTTTTATCTTTGTTTTTTCTGTGATTTTTTTGTATAAGAGTCCGTGTATAACTAATACTTTGTTAAAGCACCTTTTGATTTTATTACAGCACTCAGTCTTTTTGGGTATGAGTCTATCAACATGGCACATTTTGACTTGGCAAGATTTGCCCACTCTTCTTTGCAAAAACACTCCGAATCTGTCAGATTGAGAGGGCATCTCCTGTGAATAGTCCTCTTAAGATCACCCCACAGATTTTCAATCAGATTCAGGTCTGGGCTCTGGCTGGGCCATTCCAAAACGTTAATCTTCTTCTGGTGAAGCCATTCCTTTGTTGATATGGATATATGCTTTGGGTCGTTGTCATGCTGAAAGATGAAGTTCCTCTTAATGTTCAGCTTTCTAGCAGAAGCCTGAAGGTTTTGTGCCAATATTGACTGGTATTTGGAACTGTTCATAATTCCCTCTAGCTTAACTAAGGCCCCAGTTCCAGCTGAAGAAAAACAGCCCCTTGGCATGATGCTGCCACCACCATGCTTCACTGTGGGTATGGTATTCTTTCGGTGATGTGCAGTGTTGTTTTTGAGCCAAACATATCTTTTGGAATTATGGCCAAAAAGTTCAACCTTGGTTTCATCAGACCATAACACCTTTTCCCACATGCTTTTAGGAGACTTCAGATGTGGTTTTGCAAAATGTAGCCTGGCTTGAATGTTTTTCTTTGTAAGAAAAGGCTTTCGTCTTGCCACTCTATCCCATAGCCCAGACATATGAAGAATACGGGAGATTATTGTCACATGTACCACACAGCCAGTACTTGCCAGATATTCCTGCAGCTCCTTTAATGTTGCTGTAGGCCTCTTGGTAGCCTCCCAGACCAGTTTTCTTTCCATTAATTTTGGAGGGACGTCCGGTTCTTGGTAATGTCACTGTTGTGCCATATTTTCTCCACTTGATGATGACTGTCTTCACTGTGTTCCATGGTATAGCTAATGCATTGGAAATTCTTTTGTACCCTTCTCCTGGCTGATACCTTTTAACAATGAGATCCATCTGATGCTTTGGAAGCTCTCTGTGGACCATGGCTTTTGCTGTGGGATGCGACTAAGAAAATTTCAGGAAAGACCAACTAGAGCAGCTGAACTTTATTTGGGGTTAATCAGAGGCACTTTAAATGATGGCAGCTGTATGCTAACTCCTATTTAACATGATTTTGAATTTGATTGCTTAAATCTGAACACAGCTACATCCCCAGTTATAGGAGGGTGTGCACTATTTTAGTTTTTTTTTGTTTTCTTCCCTCCACCTATAAGATTTCAGTTTGTTTTTCAATTGAGTGGTACAGTTTATAGAACACATTAAAGGTAGAAAAAGTTCTGTAATGATTTACCTTTGTCTCATTTTTTTACATCACAGAAACCAGACATTTTAACAGGGGTGTGTAGACTTTTTATATCCACTGTATTTACATGTATTGTAAGGGATCGTCTTTTTATTCAGGGGTCATTCTCACAGACTTCTTCCAGACAAAAGCGTTAGTGTCCAAACAGTGCATTTATTTGGCAGTCTTCATGCACAAACAGCAACCAAAACATAAATCAAAACAAATCCTCAGACATCTGGCCACTGACAAAACAGTATAGTCCCTCTCTAGCAGGATCCGGGTCTACCACCCAGCTCTCGAAAACACTGCAGTGCTTACCCCACACAGGGTCAAAGGGTCCCGGCTCCCACAGGCTTTAGCACAGCCTGCTCCATCCTCAGACTGAGAGCCCTACCCAAGTCCAGCAACAGGATTAAATAGCATCCCTGGACATGGGCATATTCTTAAATCCCGGAGTGTGTGTTAAGTTGAAATTGAGCATCATGCCTCAGTTGTCCATTTACGTATTGTCAATGTCCTCACAGTCACAATTTAAATTTTGTTTCGGGGTGCTTTCAATTCAATTAGGCAGCATATATATGCGATTACTGCAGCAATACCCACTGTGTGGCAGCAATCTACCTGTGTATGTTAAGTTGAATTTAAGCATCACACCTCAATCATCCATTTACCGTATTTTTCGGCGTATAAGACGACTTACAACTATTCCATTTAAAATAAAGGTTTTGTGCTATACTCGCCGTATAAGACTACCCATGAATGCCCAGCCCTCCCTGTCTTCAAGACGATCTTCTCCAGTCCAGGGAACTGACTGGGATCTGTGGATGGCACTGTTATGAGGAGGGGGATCTGTGAATGGCACTGTTATGGGAGGGGGATCTGTGGATGGCATTGTTATGAGGAGGGGGATCTGTGGATGACACTGCTATGGGGAGGAGGATCAGTGGATGACACTGCTATGGGGGGATCTATGGATGACACTATATAGCATCTTATGCTATATGTGTCATGCACAGATCCACCCCATGACAGTGTCATCCACAGATCCCCCTCCCCATAACAGTGCCATCCACAGATCCCCCCATAACAGTGCCATCCGCAGATCCCCCCTAAACAGTGCCATCCACAGATCCCCCTCCCCGACGATCACAGGAGTACATTTATAAACTGTAATCCGTAAATTTTACTTTAATCATCGCTCATCTCTTTATTAGGATACCTTACTCTCAGCTCCGGTAACAGCAGGCAGTGCGAGCGGCGCTCACTCACTGACGTCACGCCCCTGCGCTGCCTAGTGGGAGGAGCAGGCACGTGACATCAGTGAGTGAGCGCCGCCCGCACTGCCTGCTGTTACCGGAGCTGAGAGTAAGGTATCCTAGTAAAGAGATGAGCGATGATTAAAGTTAAAGTTACTGATTACAGTTTATAAATGTTCTCCTGTGAACGGCATGGCCCTGTATATTCTAACCCCCAGGCAAGCGTCCCCGTCACCATGGGAACGCCTGGGGGTTAGAATATACCATCGGATCTGAGTATACCCGGCGTATAAGACGACCCCCGACTTTTGAAAATAATTTCTAGTGTTAGAAAATACGGTACTTATTTTCAGTTTCCACACGGTCACAATAAAAAAAAATTTGGGGGGTGCTTTGAATTTAATTAAGCAGCATATATACTTGATTACTGCAGCAATACCCACAGTGTGGCAGCAATGTTGTTGTGTGTTAAGTTTAAATTGAGTGTCACGCCTCAATCGTCCATTTTCGCATTTTCAATCTCCACAATTTTTTTTTTTTTTGGGGGGGGGGGGGGTCCTTTCAATTTAATTAAGCAGCATATATATGTGGTTACTGCAGCAATACCTACCTGTTGGAATTGTTAAGTTGAAATTGAGCGTCATGCCTCAATCATCCATTCTCCATTTGCGTATTTTCCAGTTCCACATGGTCGCAATTATTTTTTTTTGGGGGGGGGGATGATTTCAATATAACTAAGCAGCATATATACTTGATTACTGCAGCAATACCCATAGTGTGGCAGCAATGTTCAGGTGTGTGTTAAGTTTATCGTCCATTAACATATTTTCAGTTTCCACACGGTTGGAATTAAACATTTTTTTGGCATTTT